>NW_023604295.1:47116835-47761106 GCF_014898055.3 Talpa occidentalis | reverse complement strand
ACTTGATCACAGATGAAAGAGGTAGGTAGCCAGTCAAACAGCGAAAGACAAAGAAATTACCTATGAACCCCTATGCCTTTAGAGTTCCTGAGCTACAGGAGTCTGTATCATTAATTTTTTCCAAGCTTCATGTATGTTATCCTACTTATCCTCTCCATTTCCTGTCCATTAACCAGTTTATTTTGTATTTTTGTGTGCTAGGTATTATTATTGGAACTGTGGGTATGACTGTGAGCTGAAAAGAGTCTTGTTCTAAAATGCTCAGTGTACTAATAGAAAGAGAGAAACCAACCAAAAAATATGGTATTGGGCCTCCCCTGGTGGCACCCCGCACAGCGGTTGAGCGCTGGACTGCGAAGCTGCCCACAGTCTCTGCAGCCCCGGCTTGATCCCCGGCCACCAGCGAGGGTCCCACATGGCACAACAGATCTCTTCTGCTGCCCGCTGCTCCTCTCAGCAGTGTATGTTATCAGTCTGCCTGTTCTGTTCCCCGCTTTGGCTCTGATGAATTCTCTCACCCTCCCGCACTTCTGACTGTACCCAGTGCTTGTATAAATAAATAACTCTGTAAAAAAAAACCATGGTATTATAAGCACTATATTAAGTTAAACAGAAAGGCCCTTTTCCTTCCCCACTCCCAAGTCAAGAATTTGTTAACAAGAGGCAGACTCCAGAGAATTTATATTTGGGACACACTTGGCAGAGATTCCTGAGGAAGTAGTTGATTTCCATTCTGTTGGTACATTTATTGTGGTCATAAACACAACTCATAATTTCTCTTGCTGGACTCCTTTCAGCCTACTACCCACCAAATAGATGATTAGGAAAATGGAGAAAATGGAGTGAGTCATATCTACTGCATTGTGGATGAGTAGTGTTTCTGCCATCTTAAAATAGAACTCAGGGAATTATTTTTTTTCAAGAAGTATTTTTACATAAAAAGTTTGTTTTTATAGTTATATTTCAGAGAAATCAAACATTAAAGATGATTTTGTATACTGGTTTTGAGATGTAAGCACCGGTCTGACATACAGAAAAGACTTTTCAAACTCCAAGCAAGTGGTTTACAATATACTTATTATATCAACTTATTAATAAGTCATATATCCATGTCTTTCAACTTTAGATATTGGTAAGACTGAAAATTAGACTCAAAATTACCAAATGACTTCAGACATTTTTTATATTCTTTATTTAAAAAACATAATTTTAAATGCCTTATAGAAATGACTGAGTAAAAATGAAATAAATTAAGAAATAAGGTATAAAAGAAAAAATGAGTTCTATAAATTACATAAAGCTAGCTAGAGGAAAGAAGATTATTTCACAGTCTATGATTCAATAGATCCTCACAGTGAGCGCATTTAAGTCCCTGAAGTTCTTATTCATGTTGATGAGAATGTTAAGCCCTAAAACATGAGTGTAAAATGAGAGAGAAGAGAGCATGGGGTACCCTAAAAGATCAGATAATACAAAAAGAGATTATGAAATTTTCTAATAAAAATTAACTTTATTCAAAATTTTTCTCATCAAGGGTCATACTTAACTGCTGGCAAATGAAGAAATGCTTGTTTCCCTTTTCTTTAAACACTCACATAAAAGTTGGAATATCATGAAAGGGACATAGATAAATCAATCTATCATGCATGGCATTCAAAATAAAGATATATTTTCAAGGTTAAAATCCATGGCTCAGGTACAATTACATTACTACTGAGGTCATCTATTCAGTTAAGGATCCAGATATACACTGGATCATGAGCAGGAGTTTTCATGTCTCCCTTATGTTTACTTACTTATTTCTCATTCTGTTTTACATGGCTTATTTGAGAAAGAAGGACGTTTTACTACAATGTGAAGGGAATTCTGGAGAACAAAGCACTGGCGTATAAGCCACTGTACCCCCACTACTTTTATAGAGAAACACATCCCTAGACTCTAAGTTCTCTGACAGTATGAATCAGAAGTAATTCAGAAGAAAGAATCCACGAAGGAATGCAGAAAATAATGTCCTTTTTTCTTAGTTTTGCCTACTCAGAACACTAGAATCACTCTTGTAATATCAAATATGGACCAGATATTTCTGTATAAAAACAATAATTTTTTTGACTCTTAACTTTAGGGAGACAAGAGATTTATTGAAATGTCTGAATTCATAATCTGAAATGAGAATGATACCATCCCTCACATACATGAATAATAGGAAGGAAAATTTTTTCCATTCTGTGTTAAGAAACTGGGGATAACCCATAAATAATATATCTGAGGGGATAGTATGGTCCAGATGGAATGCTCCCCAGTCTGCAGTGTCCATTCCTTAATTCTAATCACCAGTAAACACTCAACTCATCAAGACTTCATTAAAATATAAAATTTGAGAACAAAATATCAAATTATTTTAAAGACAGTTATGCTCCACTACAATATGCTCTGCAAAAGACAGGCTATGAGAGAAGTGTTGCCTTTTCCTTGGACGCTGAAAATTGGTATGTGTATTCTCTTTCACCATAACTAATGATTTTGTAATCTGCAGTGACTAGATGTTTGTCCTGTACCCATTCTGGAGAAAACATTTATTCTGCATGGAGTCACTGACCTAACATGTATGGCACAGTATACGATCACCAGCACCATCTGCCCCTTCCATGGCAGCAATGCCTCAAGGAGTAACCTGGTGTCATTATTGTTTGTTGTGGCAAGCTCACACAGACTAGGTGATGGAAAGATGGTGAATGAAACCATTCTGTAGAAGAGAGAGGAATCAAGAGGAATGTCCAGTGTTTGAAGGTCATCAGAAAATACTATAGATGTGAAAGATAAGTTGTGGACCCTTAAGCTTCTTTGTCCATATACTAAATGTAATCCTTGTGAAGAACATGTATTATGCCACATCCCATGGAACACATGATAGAGTCACAAGAATTAAAGACAAGGATTATAAATCTTTCCACAGGTTCTAAAAATCAGAGATGTATAATGGCAATAGAAAGTGGTGCCCTGCTACAATGGAATGAATTTGTTTCGTAGTGATCTATGTTTGTTGTTTTTGTTTATTGAAAGGAAAAGAATCCCTTTCTTCTTATCTGATAATAACAACTATATCTTCCCCTGGTAAACCACTTCTTTCTCTCTTGGAACAGCAGTTTAAGTGCACTGAATTCAAGTGCTTCTGGTTCCAAAGTGTTCAGACAGTGTAGACATCATAGGTAATAAGAGTATGACTTCTCCTGGTTACATGCAACATCTTTTTGGATTCTTATTAGAATTATCAGGAAAGAAGTTTTTCTTTTTCTTTAAGGAACAAATTAGCCCAGGGCATCTGGGGTTCCAGATTAACTGTCATAGGGAGAGCCTGCTCAGCAAACTAAGGAGAGCAGGAGAGTGAGGCCTGAAGGCACCATTTGGCCTAAAGCCAGATGTGTTGCAGATTTTTTCAGCAGTAAATAAATTCCATTTATTTGTTTTTACTTTAAACTAATTGGATTGTTGGATTTAAACTGGTTGGATTTCTATAATTTGAATCTTAAAGCGCCTTGGCTGGAACATGTTATGAGCCAAGTGTAGTCTGCTCCATTAAACTGTATCTTTGGAACTTAAATCACTCAACACTATGAAATATGAAATGGCTTAGGCCTAATTAAAACTTTTTAATGATCCTAACTTGAATTGTGTTCTCTTGCTCTCTTCAAAAACAGATACCTGCTTTGCTATGAGCTTTTCTAGTTTTATTGATTAGAATTCACATCAGTTGACAAGTACAAGCAATATTGTTAAGATGTAAGTTCTTCTCAAGTCAGTATTTAGATTTATTAAAATTCCAATAAGATTCTTAGAAGAATTTTTTTGGTATAAATAAAGAAAATGTTTCTAAAATTTATTTGGAAATACACAGACCTAGTATAGCCAAAATACTTATTAAAAGAAAGTAAGAAATTTGAGGAGTTATACTAGTGATTTTTAAAATAAACCATAAAACCATCATAATTAGGAAAACAAAACAAAACAAACAAACAAAAGCAGACTATACATATGGAGAAAGGAACCATGATACTGACTCACACATTACACAAAAAGTAATTTGAAATGGAGCATGGCCCCTCCAAGTTCAAAAAATAAAGCTTTCAAAGTTGTAGAAGAAAAAAAATAAACAAACATATTCACAACCTTGGGGGGGGGGACCTGTTATAGATGATGCAAAATTACAAAATGTTAAAAGAAAAACATGGTAAGTTGGACTTCATTAAAATTTGAAATGTCTGCTCTTTCAAAGATACAATTAAGGAAATGAAAAGACAAGCCTCATTTTAGGAGAAAACAATTTTAATAACCGTAACACCAATAAACACTGAAAACTTCCTTATGTGCTTCACAAGTACTTACCTACTTCGGAAAGTACTTTTTCTCCACTCTTTCTAACAGAGTAGTCAGGCCTTAATACCTGAGCCATGGGCTCTCCATTTACTCTCCTTTTATCTGAAAAGCAGTTAATTGCTGTTTTATATTTCAGTTCAGACAGGAAATTTGCAAGAAGAGAGAAATCTTAAGGTATGCCTTAAATAGGTCTTGATTTCAAAGGTCCAATTTAAATGAAAAACAACAGTGACAACTTAGCTTCGGAGTCTAAGAGTTGCAACATGCTTCTGAGGATTAGATTCTCTCTAGCTTTAAAATTAGCTAATAAACTTTTAGCACAAGATTGACAAAGAAGAAGTGGAATCTACAGTGGGTCCAACAAAAATCTGAAATGACCTGTGCAGACAAAGGCAGGAATTCAGGTAAACATGATTCTGCTTCCAGTGAACAGAATTGGGAAGCATCAGTGAGGACAGCACATGATGTAACCTCTAGGTACAAACTACAGCTAGTTGTATCAACACAGGACCCACATATAAGGCCAGGAAAGAGAAGGTAACTAATATGAAACTTATTATTTTTTAAAAGATTTATTTTATTTATTTATGCATATGAGAACTGTGGTGTAGGCAGAGGTGTGGGGAGAGTAAGGTGGGAGTATTCAACAGAGACAAGAGTGGGGAGCACAACAGGTGGATCTACTGAAATATACTACTGAGGGGAGCAGTGGGCGAGAAAGGAGAGGTCTGCTGAGCCACGTGGGTTAGCTCCCTGTCCTGGGATTGTACTCATGCCGCAGTGGCTGGTGATAACTTGACAGCACTGAGACTTAACCCCTGCACTAGCAGGGAAGCCCAATATGAAACTTCTTACCAACCTACTTTGCAAAGTAATTTTGCAGCCAATATTTACTAGGATTCAAAAAACAAAATTTGGCCCTTCTTGTATTCAAAATGTCAAAGAAAGAAAAAAAATCAAAATTCTGCTCTTCTTCAATGACTTCTTCATAAAGAATTAAGTATGGTTATTTGAAATTCAATCCAGGACATGACTTTTCCTTGCTAAAAATCTTTCAATAACTTTAAGACAATTGCCCAAACCCATAACTTGACCTACATTGCCCTATATGATCTGGAACCTCCTTATATCACTGTTTGTTTCATGACCCCCTTTCTTTGTGATCTGCCTTTCAAAAACAAAGCAGCTTTTTCAAAGTCCTCCAAAGGAGTAATACCTCTTTCGACCTTGGGGACATCAAACAGTCTGTCGCCTGCCCCTGGGTAGTTCTCTGTTCCCCCTCTCTACCAATGTAACTCCCCGTTATTTTTCAGACCTCATTTATTGTCACTTCCTTAGGGAACGTGAGGGCATGACATGTACATGTGCTTGATTAATAAAGGTATGAGTGAACAAATGAACAGCTGAATGAATTATCCCTAGAATATTTGTCTTTCATAAAGTCTTCCTGTTATTTGTTCTCCATGTTGTCTATTGTTTTTTTTTTTTGTCTATTGTTTTCTTTAAAAATGATCACAATAATAATAATCAAATGTGAAAATAGCAGTTAATGTCACTACTCCCTGTAGAAGCTCCATAAAAGTAGGGACTTTGTTATGTATTATTTACTACATTATAATAAATCATTACCATTACACATTTCCACCTGCTTAACTAAATATTTTTTTCAATGAATATCTATCAGTCAAAAGATAAAAATAAAGATTTTGTAATAAAGACTAATGTTGTCCAATGTGAACAAAGCTGAAAAAATTTAATATTTGCTAAGTGTTATTTTACCAATGGCATGCCATCTGACACATTTTCAGTATAATTTTTAAATAATTTATTCTCTCTTAAGATAAAATTCATAGTGAGAATAATAGTTATCTAAATCTAATGAAAACATAGCAATCTGGTTAGTAAAGTAAAAGAATGTGAATTATAAATGGAAATAACCATGTCAGAAGTGACTTTCTCTATTCTGACATGTTAAACACCTTTCATGTAATGGGATGTTCAATGAAAACCTTTTGTTTTGACTGCAGATGTTTAAGTGAGGGAAAACAGGTAATAACAAAGGTACTAGACATATTTACAGGGTGCTGTAGGATAGCAAAACAGTTCTGTGATCCTTAGCCCTTTCTTAACCTAGAGCCCATGTGTGAGAAAATGCCAGAAACTGCAGGAGGAGAGAAGTTCTAGTTTCTTTGTTTTTAAAATAAGAGTTAGTTAATTTTGTGCATTAACTCTGTCAAGAAAAATGAGGACATCTTAAAAACATCCATAGGGTGAGATAGTTACCTAACATCTGAATCCACAGGTGAAAAACATTAGGCTGAAGAAAAAAATCTGAAAACAAACCTGTAGACCAGAATAGATAGGGAGAATATTGTTAGAAGATGTTAATCTACCTTCACAGGAATTTGAGGATAAGGTGGCAAAACATTTGATGTTTTTGCCTAGAAAGTCTAAAGAAATGTGATTGGCTAGAATGGCCTGAGGCAGAAGAGTGGAGAAAAGGGACCGTGTGGGAGCAGTTGACACTTAGAAAATTAAAGGAGCAAACATATTTCCATTCACACCTCTGAAAATAGCCATGCTTCAGCCACCTTGTGATGACCCCACCAAGCTGCAAGGAGATAGCCTGCTACACACCGCGATCCCAGGAGCAGAGTACGGAGCCTGTTTCCTCCCCAAAACAAAAGCTGAAGGGAAGTCAAAATAGATCAACAGGAGAGTATATTAGCTGTGCCATGTGTGATTAATGTGGTGTCAGATTCCCTGGAGAGAGTGATGAATTCACAAAATCACTCCCAAGAAAGCAGCAACATTTGGGCATTTGCCCCAGAGAGGGAACCAATGCCAGATGTCAATAGCTCTAGTCAAATACAGGTTTTTTCACCCTTCTCTTCTCTCACTTTCTACAGAGGCAGCTTGAAAAGTGTGAGAAAATTTCAAAAGAACAAGAACTAAAAACAGTCTGAGAAGGTCACAGACCCCTTCCCTACAAAGTTGCTGAGCTTTCATATACATTCATCTATATACATTCACATATATTTATATAAAAGCTCAGCAACATTGCACACATATATGCATATGTATGTGTATATATGCATATGTGTATATATGTGTGTATGTATGTGTATACATAATGTGTGCATGTGTGTGTGTGTGTGTATAAAGACGAGAAGAGAAAAGCCCTGGGTTAGAGATAGTAGTATTATATTAGAATGACTAATCCTTTGTAGACTGAACAGTTTAATTTAAATTCATGATAGCGGACCTCCCTGATGGTGCAAGGGGTTAAGTCTCAGCATTATGAAGCTATCAGCAGCCACTACAGCACGAGTTCAATCCCAGGCCAGGGAGCTGACCTACATGGTGCAGCAGACCTCTCTGGTCTTGCCTCAGCAGTGTATTCAGTCAATCAGCCTGTTTTGCTTCTTACTCTGTCTCTGGTGACTCCTCTCACGACCCCCCCCCACCCCCCACACACACACCTCTGGCCTATACCCCAGCTCTTGTATGCATAAATAAAATAAATCTTTATAAAAAATAAATTCACAGTAGTTACTGAGAAAACCGTGAAATCTTTCTACTAGATGGTATAGGTTAATGGAATAAAGTACTAACCAAGTTTGACTGAAGTTATTCATTGACAGTACTCTATTCAATGAAGACAGTTAAATAAACCAATTATATGATATCAATGAAACTTCCTACCTTGTGACACTGCATTCCTCAAGCTAGAAGTAGGTATATAACAGTCTTTACTAATCTGATATGCCACTGAGTTTGTTTTTTTCTTAATTTTAAAGTTAATAATGGAAAGACAAGATGCTGTCCATTCTTGTAAAGGACCCAGGAAAGATACAACTCTCCAAGGCAACAGTGGCCAAACTCCCAGTAGAACAGTTCAATTCCCAGTAACAGGTTTGTAAGATCAGCCAATATCTGTGTCTAATGATGTTGGAACAGTCCTAAGGAATTATTTCTGGCTACCTAACCTCTAAGCATAGTGATCTGATCATCCCAAAGAGACTGTGAACTATCTAATACCCTTTAATAAATGTACTTTCTGCCTATAATTAAAGGAATGGATTTCAAAGCTTGTCATTAAGAATAACTCTGATAAACACAGAGGGAAATGCAAGGACCATTTATATTTCTATATATAGGTAGAGACTTAGAGGGGGAAATGATTAAAGAGGATTTAGTGCACCTGTTAAATCATTTTAGTAATAACTATAATGAAAATAGGAAGGAAACAATGATGTCAACATGAGAAAAGATCTTAATCGCTTGGCTATTATAAGAGGTTGAATTGATAAGAAGTATATAGCTTTGCCCTCAAAAAAAAAAACAGAAATGCTAGATAAGAAAAAAATGACTATTAGGAAAAACTGAGTATGTGGAAGCTGTACATGAAGGAGCAGCAACTGAGATACATACACATTATCTGAAAAGGCTGTGAAGGATCTGATATTTTATGCTTTTTGCAAGATAATCAGTTAATGGGTTCAATTTCATAGATTCTGATAGAAAACATAAGACATCTGGTTCAGAAATTCGTAGGTGAGAGTCATGGAGCAGAAAGTAGCATGACATTCATGTTTACATTTATTCCCCTTGTCCTTTGGAGTAGCATGGGTAAAATGTAGGCCCAGGTAGATCCCGGACATGCAAGAGGTTTGTGTCACAACTGAGGAATCTGGAACGTGGGATGCCCCCACTTTTATAAAGGGCTGCATGCATATTTGCCCAGTGGAGGAAGATATTATCTTAATTGCCCATTCAGTAAACCCCACTTTGCTCATGAGGGAGAGCTATTTCTATATTTTCAGGCTGTTTTACAAAACAGTCTTGAAAAGATATTTTGAATCAAATCTAGCAATGGGTTTATTCAGAACACAATGAAGAAGCACAACATACTCATGGAGAATTTTCGCCCCCCAATATCTTGGAGCTACAGAGAACTGAATTCACTCATCTCACTTTAGTAACTTTGTTAGTCATTTTCCCAACAAAATATCTCACCAGAGGATCAACATCAATACAGGAAACAGTGACTATAAGAAATCTATTCACCAGTTCAGAAATGTAACATAGGCAGATTTGTCCAGTCTGGGTGGTGAATGAGTAAAATGCACTCATGAGAAACCTGAACCCTAAATTTAGATTAGAAATAGCTAAAGAAAAAAATTAGGGAATTAGAAGAGCCTAGGAGAAAGCAACAAAGTGTGAGTGAGGGAAAATACAGCAGAGAAGTCAGGATAGTCTCTAAAGATTTAATACCAACCTATAGGATAAAAAATAGAACTAGTGAAATCTAGGCAATGTATATGGTTAATTATTGAAATTTTCCTATAAAGACAAATTCTCACATTAAGAAAAGAAAAAACACAAATTTCAAAATCAAATATGTGAGAGAAAACTATCTAATTGTCTAAAATCCAGAAATTAATGCAATAATTGCTTCAAATTGCTGTAGGAAATAACTGTCCACCTAGAATTCTTTACCAAAAAATCTTTATCAAAAAATCAGAACAAAATAATTTTTTTCAAATAAAGAATATGAGTGTTACTACTCATAAACTATCCCAGAGAGTTTCAGAAGAGATAAACCAAATCTTAAAGAGTGGGGTATAAATAGCAATGGTGAACAAATAACAAATAAATATTGACTACAATAAAACAAAGAAAAAAGCTAATTTCATTTGTTTTCAAAGCAAGGTTAAACTAAATTATTCAACAAAAGCAAGGATACTATAGCACAGCAGGGAAGTCTGCAGCTAAAATATTTGAAGTTTATTTTCTAGTTAAGGCAGAAATGAATGGAGAGAGACAGGAGCTGGAGAGGAGGGAGGGAGAGAGGGAGAAAGAAAGGTGAATTGATGACATTATTTTAGTATTTGAGATAATAGCAGGAATTGGTCTTTGTACCCTGCAGTAACTATAGTACCTAAATGTATTTCATTTGTGTTTTTTTCTTTTCAAGCAGTGTGTTTTGTTTTTGGATAAGCTTTAAGTTTCTATCAGTTGTAGTTTTACATAATTATTGCAAAGATAGTACTCACAGTTTCTCTAGACCTCATACCCATTCCCCTATTATTAATATCTTATATTTGTATGATATATTTGTTACAGTAATGAATAAATATTGACACATTATTATTAACTAAAGCTCATACTTTATTCAGGTTGCTTTTCTTTTAATTTTTTCTCTTCAAGGATTTCATCTGCAATATCACATTCAATCTAATAGTAATATCTTCTTCAACTTCTCTTGGGCATAACAATTTCTCAGGGCATAATAATTTCTCAGTCTTTATATTTGCTATCTACATGTATTTAGGTATGTTGATAAGCTGCTTTGTATACTGTCTCTTAACTGGAATTTGTCTTGTGTTTTTCTTCTAAATAAATATATTTGGAGGAGGAAGACCACAGAGGTATAATGCCATTCTTATTATACCAAGGGTTCATAATATTGATAGGGCTCAACATTGCTGACATTAACCTTGATCATTAGTTTTGATTACCAGGAACTGTCAGGTTTCTTCATTGTAAAATTATCACTATTTTTATTGCTTCATGGGATTATAATGTGGTATCTCAATAAAATTTGGATTTGAATTATCCTATTACAGAGATTGATCATAATGAATTGAATTGAATTTCTCCCTCTGGGGTTTTCATTCTTAATTACTTCTAAATGTTTTATTGAGGTAATATTTCTTTTTAAATTTTTTTTTTATTTTTATATACCCCATACAATTGCAACCCCCTTATTTTGACCCCGATCCCTCCTTTCCCCACCCCCAACCCCCTTTGAGAGTCTCTGGTTCATAGTTGCTTGTTGATTTTGATATTTTCTTTCTTATAGTTTTTCTTTTTCCTGGTCCCTTATTTAAGTTTTCTAGATTCCTGTTATGAGAGAGACCAACCAGTATTTTTCTTTTTCTTTCTGGCTTATTTTGCTGAGCATGATCCCTTCCAGCTCCATCCATGTTGCTGCAAATTGCATGTGTTTATCTTTTTTGAATGCTGAGTAATATTCCATGGTGTATATGTACCACATCTTCTTGATCCAGTCATCTATTTTTGGGCATTTGGGTTGTTTCCAAAGCTTAGCTATTGTAAACAGTGCTGCTATAAACATAGGGGTGCAGGTGCTCTTTGGAATTAATGTTTCTGTGTCCTTTGGGTAAATACCTAGGAGTGGAATTGCTAGTTCGTATGGTATCTCTATCTTTAGTAAGTTGAGGAATCTCCACACTGCTTTCCATAGTGGTTGGACCAGTCTGCACTCCCACCGGCAGTGCAGGAGAGTTCCTTTCTCTCCACATCCTCACCAACATTTGTTGTTGCTAGTTTTTTTTTTAATATGTGCCATTCTCACTGGTGTGAGATGGTATCTCATGGTAGTTTTGATTTGCATTTCCCTGATTGCAAGTGATGTTGAACATTTTTTCGTATGCCTGGTGGCCATTTGTATTTCCTCTTTGGAGAAGTTTCTTTTTAGCTCTTCTGCCCATTTTTTGACTGGATTTTTGTTTTTGTTTTTGTTGAGTCTCATCAGCTCTTTGTAGATTTTTGTGATCAGTCCTTCATCGTTAGTGTTGGGTGCAAAAAATTTCTCCCAGTTGGTGGGGTTTCTCTTTGTTTTGGTTATTGTCTCTTTTGCTGTGCAGAAGCTCTTTAATTTGATGTCGTCCCAACTGTTTATCTTTGCCTTCACTATCACTGCTTTGGGTGATGTGTCTGTAAAGATGTCTTTGAGGTGCATGTCATGTAGTGTTTCACCTATATTTCCTTCTAAGTATTTTATGGTTTCAGGTCTTATGTCTAGTTCTTTAATCCATTTTGAGTTGGTTTTTGTGCATGGTGTGAGGTAGTACTCAAGCTTCATTCTTTTGCATGTAGCAACCCAGTTTTCCCAGTACCATTTTTGAACAAACTTTCTTTGCTCCAGTGCATATTCTTTGCTCCTTTGTCAAAGATTAGTTGACCATAAAACTGTGGGTTTATTTCTGGGTTTTCTATCCAGTTCCATTGGTCCATGTGTCTGTTCTTGTTCCAATACCATGCAGTTTTGATTATTATGGCTTTGTAGTATAGTTTGAAATCTGGGAGAGTGATGCCTCCATTCCCTTTTTTTTTTTTTTTTCAGGAGGGTTTTGGCTGTTTGGGGGTTTTGGTGGCTCCATATGAATTTCATCAATATTTTTTCGATTTCTTTGAAGTATGACATTGAAATTTTAATTGGAATAGCATTGAATCTGCAGATTACTTTTGGTAGGATGGCCATTTTGATAATGTGAATTCTTCCGATCCATGAGCAGAGGATGTCTTTCCATTTTTTTGTGTCTACTTCTATTTCTTTTAACAGTATTTTACAGTTTTCTTTGTATAGGTCCTTTACTTCTTTTGTTAGGCTTATTACCAAGTATTTGATTTTTTTTCTTTCAATAATAAAAGGAATGGTTTTCCTGATTTCTTCTTCTTCAGATTTATTGTTTGTGTATAGGAAGTCTACTGATTTTTGAGCATTGATTTTGTATCCTGCCACTTTACTAAACTGATAGATTAGTTTAATTAGTTATTCTGTAGAGTTTTTGGGGTTCTCTATGTATATTATCATATCATCCGTAAATAGTGATAGTTTGGCTTCTTCCTTGCCTATTTGGATTCCTTGTATGTCTTTCTCATATCTTATTGCTCTGGGTAGGACTTCCAGTATTGGGTTGAAGAGCAGTGGTGAGAGTGGACATCCTTGTCTTGTTCCAGATCTTAATGGGAATGCTTTCAGCTTTTCGCCATTGAGAATGATATTGGCTGTGGACTTGTCATAGATGGCCTTTGTGATGTTGAGGTATGTTCCTTGTATCCAGAGAATTTCAAGGGCCTTTATCATAAATGGGTGTTGTACTTTGTCTAATGCTTTCTCAGTATCTATGGATATTATCATATGGTTATTATATTTCTTTTTGTTGATGTGTTAGATTACATTGATTGATTTTTGGATGTTGAACCATCCTTGTGTCCCTGGAATAATTACTACTTAGTCGTGGTGTATTATCTTATGGATGCATTGTTGGATTCTGTTGGCAAGGATTTTGTTGAGGATATTTGCATCAGTGTTCATTAGGGAGATTGGCCTGTAATTTTCTTTTTTTGTGCTGTCTTTGTTGGGTTTTGGTATTAGTGTAATGTTGGCTTTGTAGAACGTATTAGGTAGCATTCCTTCTTTTTCAATTTTTTGAAAGAGTTTCTATAGGATAGGCACTAATTCACTGTTGAACATTTGGTAGAATTCATTTGTGAAGCCGTCTGGGCCTGGGCTTTTGTTTTGGGGGAGTGCTTTGATTACTGCTTCAATTTCACTGCTTGTAATTGGTCTGTTTAGTTGTTCTATTTCTTCTCTGTCCAGCTTTGGATGATTATGTCATTCTAGGAATTTGTCCATCTCTTGAGGTAATATTTCTTAACAACACCACATAGGTTTCATTTTGTTGTCTGTCTCTGGACTTGTTTTCATTCTGTCAGTTTGCTTGCTTTGTTACCTTATGTTCCACAAATAAGTAAAATCATATGGTATTTGTCTTTCTCCTGACTGATTTCACTTGCAATCATTCCTTTAAGAATCCATCCATATTTACAAATGAAAGATTTCAATTTTATTATGATTGTGTATACAATACACAAACACCCATTATTGGGCACTGGGATTTGTTTCCATATGTTAGCTGTGGTGAATAGGGACACGGTATACGTAGGGATGTATGTATCTTTTCATATTAGCGGTTTCATATTCTTCAGAAAAATATCTTTTGGAAAAATAAATATCTTTTGGCATTTTCTTATTCATAGCCTTTGCTCATTTTTCCATCAGGTTGTTATCCATATTAAAAAGCTGTTTATATATTGAACTTTATGTGTCAAATGAATAACAAAAATTTTACCTTTTGTATTTTAAAATTTTATAAAATTACATCTTTATATAACTATTTTACATTTACTATCTCCGACTTTCCTGTTTTGTATATTTCACCCAAAGATTATTTGGACAATGCTCCTTAACTTCATAGTTACTAATTTTTTGCAATATTTCTTACCATTCTATAATATGCACTTTTTAAAATGGAAGATGTAATCATCTGAATTCATTTTATAAACTACTACAGCAGTTGCTCTCAAACTTTAGCATGCATTAAAATTATCTGTGAAACTGGGGCCCTCCCTGATGGCGCAGGTGTTAAAGACACACCACTATCAAGCTATAGCAGCCACTACAGCAAGAGTTCGATCCCCGGCCTGCCACACAGTTAATTCACGAGGCACAGCAGACCTCTCTTGACTCACCACTGCTCCCCTCAGCAGTACATTTCAGTGGATCTACCTGTTCTGCTTCCCACTCTCTCTGGTGAATACTCTCCCCCTCCCCACACCTCTGGTCTACACCCCAGTTCTTATATGCATAAATAAATAAATCTAAAAAATAAAATAAAATCAGCACATGAAAATAACATTATTTAAAAAAAACTGTAAAGCTTTCTTTTTTAATTTTTTTTTTATTTATGCATACAAGATCTGGAGTATAGGCCAGAAGTATGTGGGGGGTGTGGGAGGTGAGAGGATTCACCAGAGGCAGAGTGGGAGCTGAATAGGGAGATCTATTGAAATACACTGCTGAGGGGAGTAGCGGGTGAGACAGGAGAGGTCTATTGTACCATGTAGGCTAGCTCCCTGGCTGGGGATCAAATTCATGCTGCAGTAGCTGGTGATAATTTGATAAAACTGAGTTTTTAATAACTCTGGACCACTAGGGAGGCCCTTATCTGTAATGCTTTCTAAATCACAGAGTGATGAATCCCATTCCAAAATTGTTTCAGTAGCTGTGGGGGGTAGGCTATTGATATTTCTAACTATTTTGAATCAACCTACTGATATAGGAACCACACTTTGAAATCACTGTATTGAAAAATCAAAACACCGAATTTGAAAAATACTTAAAAAAATAAAATCAAACTCTTAGCAAAAGCTCAAAGATGCTCAGTACCTTTTTCAAGGTTACACATTTAAAAAATGACAGCTCAGTATCTCCTGACTTCCAAGAAAGAATGACTCAAGCACATCACACCACTACCTTTGGCTCGGTGTAAGAGTGAAGATTCTAGCAGTTAGATTTATTCAGGAGTAAAAAGGGCTGGAAGTTTCATGTTTATGCAGAGAAAAACAATTAGAATAGATAATGTTGATGAATTGTATATACTGGACTGTAGGCTATTCAGAGGTAATTCTGAGATTTGAAACTTTAAAACTCTTAGAATTCAAAGGAGAATAAAGTAATGGAGTTTATGAAGCAGGATCTAGTAACCATTGGGATTTGAGTATAAGAAGGGTTAAGTAAGAATAGTTGGTTTAAAGTTGTATGAGTTGAAAACTATTGATAATAAATTGATCAAATTAATAAATCTTATAAATCAAGGGAGAAGACTGTAGGTTAATATGACATTTGAAATTCAATAATTTATTTTTATTTTTATTTTTTAATGGTGAAAATTATATTTAGAATTAGTCAGCTGGAGACAGTTTAGATGATCCCAATTTTGTTGGCAACATCCAAAGCATCATAGTCAGGAGCCAGTCAAACATAGGCCTTCTTTTCTCCATCAGGTCTGATCAGGGTATTGACCTTTGCCACATCAATGTCATAGAGCTTCTTCATAGCCTGTTTGATCTGGTGCTTGTTGGCCTTGACAGCCACAATGAACACAAGTGTGTTGTTGTCTTCTATTTTCTTCATGGCTGACTCAGTGGTAAGAGGGAACTTGATGATGGAATAGTGGTCAAGCTTGTTTCTCCTGGGAGCACTCTTCCATGGATATTTGGGTTGCCTTCGGAGTCGCAATGTCTTGGGCCTCCGAAAACTGGGTGAAGTGCAGATCTTCTTTTTCTTATGGCTGTGGACGCCTTTCAGCATTGCTTTCTTGGCCTTCAAAGCTTTTGCCTTGGCCTCGGCTTTGGGAGGGGCAGGGGCTTCCTTCTTTGTTTTTGGCGCCATCTTCATGAAAAGGTGAAATTCAATAATTTAAATAGCAAGCTCAACACCGAAAAAATATGACTAATGATAAGACACCATGTCTTATCAAGTTGGAATAAGAATAATATGTCTAGTAAGTTTCATAGCTACTATTGGGGCCTTGACACTAAGGCTACTTAGTTCACAATGCCATAAATAAATAATTTGATCTATATCCCCAGTGACTATACACATTTTCTGGACCCTAACCAGACCCTGTGTTAGTGAAATAGTCTATTATTTAATGCAGAGGAATCATAATAGGTGGCTATGCCTAAGGTTATGTTCAATTTCCCAATAAAACAATCCAGAAAATGAGGAAGCTACCATTGAAGACACAACTACATTTAACCTATCACTCTTATTAGAGGTCTGTCCTCTTAGCTGCTCAAAAGTAACTAGAAGCACAACAATCAGACTTTTGTTGTTAACATTCACGTATACTTGTTCGTTTGCATTCCCCAAACTGCAGCATCTTTTTCTCTCTTCACGTGCCTGGAACTTACCCACTTTTTCTTCCCATTCTTTTTATGTCACTTGCCACAGTCATTTTGAAACATTCTCCTTCGCTGCCTGCCAGCTGGAACTGTCCTTCAATGTCTAACCCTTCAGATCCCCACCTCTTTATGAAACACATTGCATAGTATAATTAAAATGGGTTCTGTTCTGCTGTATGTTGTCTAACATTTTGCTTAGTGCCTGAGAGAGCTATTTATTTTAGCGGCCACAGAATCTTTGGGAATCGGTAGCTCCCAAGGAGGGTCAGTAGGCAGCATGAAGAACAGATGACAGCCTGCAATACCTCCTTCGCATTTCTGTAAAGAGATTTGACATTTACAAAGTACTGCATGTTGCCTTTCCCCACAAATCTCTGAAGACTTCATAAAAATAAAAGACTTAATGATTATTCTTCCACATTTGATATGCTCTTATAGTGCAAGATAAGCTGTTCTTTATTGAACTGAAGGAGACCCTACTATTGCAGGTGTGGTGGAAGCAGCTCTAAGAATATGTGAACACAGGAATAACACATGTCAGAGCAACCTTCCTAGAAATTGCGGTGCCAATGCTGGAGCGGAGAACTGCTGTTCAAAGCAGGTCTTTGTGTTCTGATGAATCAATATGCTTTTTCCTACAGTATTCTAAAATTTAGATATGGTAGAATCAGGTACATTCAAACTACCTAAGAGCTCAGTATTCAATTTTCTATCTTCCTGATAGAAATACACTGGAAGTCCAACCTTAAATAACAGAGCAAAACTTCCTAAATGATAGATAACACCTCAAACAAAAGATTCAAACAAATTCCAAAAATTAATCTATCCTCAGAGCTTTTAATTGCATATAAAACTTGCATGCACTAATAAGGAAAGAGAACTTTATTAACACTGATTTATTTTTAATTTTCTGGTCTAAATACAGATTGCCAAAATAAAAGTTTTCTTTACTATTTCCTTCATGCAGAATTTAGGAAAGCATTGAGATTAATCTTTTCTAAAGTAAATAATTTAAGTGGGGAAAAAATTAATAAATAAAAAGTAAAAGGAGCTTAGGACATTTTAAAGTAAAACCCATGGACAGTTGTGATGTGAATCGAGTTCCTTTTGTTCCTCAGGGCCACATACAAAGCATGGAAAAGCTGGCTAAATAAATCAGTGCTGGATATGGAAAGATAAGGAAGAAATTACTGCAAATACGTGAGCAGAAGAAATAGGCATTTTCCCAAGAAATCTATTCACAGTGAATATTGCCCCAAGAGTTTAAAGGGAATGGGGAGGAAGACTCCTTAATCCCATTTCTATTGTCCTACTCTCTGTCCTAGCCAGCCCCTAACTACACAACTCCCATTACAGTCTGGATACAAGAAAAATAATCATAAGCATTCTTTTTTTTTTTAATAAAAGGCTTTTGATTATAAAATCCCATAAGTCACATTTTATATTTAAATTGATATGTTCTCCAGAATGTCACAAAATTCTTAAATTTTATACAGTATTATAAAATATATCCTACCTACAAAAAAAAAAAAAAAACACATGAAACAGACAAATATTTCGGAATATGTCTTTGACACCTTTGTACTCACCACCCAGTTGAGACACAGAATTCTGCTATACCTTAGATGTTTTCTGTTTATCCTTATATAATTTCATTGCAACTTGCTACTCAATATCACCCTGCTTTTCTTTTTAGTTTCGTCATTTAAAAATACAGTGTACAGTTTACTTGTTTTGAATTTTGTATTAGTAGGCTAATGATGTACATATTGTTTTGTGACATTTTATATGTTTTTATGTTTTATATATTTTATATGTTTTATATACATTCATGTTGATGCCTGTAGACATAATTTATTTTTACTGCTGTATATTATACTGTTGAATGGCATACCACAATTTACCCATTCTATTGCTAGCAGATATATGGGATATTTCCAGTTTCTAAAATAGAATTATTTTAGAAAAAATATTAACCTCTTCCAAGGTTGCAAGAATAATACAATGTACTCTTCACCTAAATCAATCAAAGTTTTAAACACTTAGTTACATCTCTTTGCACTTATGCTGTCTTTGGCTCAATATTAAAAGTTGTAAGAAACAAAAAATCTGTGCTTGAAGATGGTTATATAGCTCATAGAACTCACCAAGAATTTCAATAAATTGTCATACTCTTGTCTTTTAATCTAGAACAATTCCCCAGCCTTTGGAAACAATCTCAAAATTTTGATTTAGGTGATGGTTTCCTCATAATTACATTGAGGTTAAAATCCCTATATTAACGCTACTTGGTGATACTGCATTCCATCCAGTGTACCCCATGAACAGGCATGTGGTATAGTTTATCCCATTATTAGTGATGCTAAGTTTGATTTGGGTTACGGTAATGCACGCCAGATACTTCCATTGTAAGAGTATTTCCCTAATTCACATTTAGTGATTAATGTGAGGGTAAGTTGGAAATGATAACCTATTCTACAACATTTCACTCAAAGATTTTAGCATCCATCAATGATTCTCCCTATATCTAATTCCCACCACGCTATTTTTCCATTGGCAATTTTTCCATTTCTATTAATACTACTACTACATTTTGAAGTTGGCAGTGTTCTGTGAAAAAAAAGAGCATTTCCCTTTTCCACCCCCCCTTTAAATTTGTTTAATTGTATAACATGCAAATAGTAACCAAGATAAAACTTCCATAACTCCAAAAATATTTTATAAAATGTAGAGTCAATGGTAATAACAGTCACTTTTTTAAGATAAAGGCTAAAATTCACTGGAAATATTTAGTGTTTATAAAATGTGTATGGTATATATGCATCTAGTCTACATAGTCTCAAAATACACAATGCCAAAATTCATAGAACTGAAGAGAGAAACATTCAAATACATAATCACTGTGTATAATTGATAGAACAAGCAGACAGTATATCAGTAAAGATAAAAATCTGGTAACACATAAGAAATTCAATTCAATTTGTACTTTTGATTATAATTTGACATAATACACTGATCCACCATAAAATAGAATATTCATGTCTTGTATTATATGATTTTAATGGAATTAAGTTAAATATAAATAACAGATATTTCTAAGAAATTTCCAAATGTCCAAAATTTTAAAAAATCACATTTAAATAACCTGTTAGCCCAAGTAAATGTATTGAAATTTATAAAATCCTAATAACACAAAAAAGTACACAAGTGGCTACCACAAATACAGATACTAAAATGATAAGAGAAATTTGAACAGCTTTATACCAAAATATTTGAATGTATACAAGATAAAATCTCTATAAAAGCAAATTATCAAGTTTATATAATAAAATAAAAAATCAAAATGAAATATATATATTCATAATATACTAATATCTGACTTTTTTTGAGAGAGCACTCAAGAGTGAAAAAACTTAGTTGGGGAAAACAACTTTACAAGGCTGTCGTCTCAGTTAAGATTTGATTCACTCTTAACTCACTAAGAAGTTTTAGAACAAAAATCGTATCATATAGTCTTACCTTGTGGTAAGGGGGTGACTTGCCTTTCATATTGTTTCCTTAGTTATGGGTCAATGTCTATCACAAAGGGAATGAGATAGGAGTGTACTCTACCAGGCAAAGTGGCTTTCACTTAGTTATGAGCGGTTCTTGGGAAGCTGCACATAGTTACCAATCACAGCAGGTGAGGACTGAGTACCTTAGACAATAAAGGGGATCTTGGTGGGGCATCAATCTATCCAGATAACAAAGACTTATCCAGCTTAAAATGTCAATAATGCTGAGGCTGAGAAATTTTGCCTTAAAAGATTTACAAAGCCAAGTTACAGAAACAACCTAAATGACAATGACAAATGTATTAAGGAGGGGAGGTAATATACACAATGGAATACCATACAGTTATAAAAAGAAAGATAAAATCTTGCCATTTGTGACAACATGGATGAACTGGAAAGGATTGTACTAAGAGAAATAACTTGGAAGGAGCAGGACAATATCAGATGACTTTGCTCATATGTGGGAAAGTAAGAAACAAGACAAAGAAACAGACCAAATCAAACTGAAAACAAACCCTAAAAATCTAAGTCTAGAATTAAGGCTACCAGAGGGTGACAGGAAGAGGGAGAGCAAAGTGGGGAGTGGGGACAATGGACTACAGTGGAGGATTATGGGTGTTTTGGTGGTGGATGTGGTAACATACCACTGAATCATGTACAGTGTTACAAAGCAATGTTTCCTCAGTTAAGAAAGAAAAAAAGATTTAGTGAAATTTCTTACGAGTTTTGGAGAGTTTTAAGGTTTCCTTTCATGCAATATGCCATTGACTTGGCTTTTTAGAGGCAGGCAACTTTGGAACCATTTACTGCAGGCCAGCCTCCAAAAATGTTCCTTTACTTCAAATAAGATCCCACTGGAGAGTGAATCAGAAAATAATAGTTTGAGAAATATTTTTTCTACTAACTAGGTCTGTGTCCTTAGCCAGGTCTCTTCAACTCTGGGCTTAGATTTTTTTTTTTTTCATTTACAAAAGAAGGAGAATGATCTGAACTTTATACGGTCCTTTCAGTTATGACCTTCAGATTTTTATGGCTAAATACTTGTTGGAGAATGGAAATTAACATTGAAAAATCAGTCACTTAGTTGTATTTTCAGCTGAATTTGCTCATCAGTCCTGTTTATAAAAGACAGTGGCATAGGAGAGCAAGTAGTAATGGGTGTTGTGGGAGGGGGAGGCATAACCCTGATAAAATGGAAGTCAGCTGGACAGGAAAATTATGAAGGGAGGAGAAAACAATAGGAAGACAAGAAGGTCCAGAAGTCAGACCGCATTAATCTAGGTTGATCTGTTAGCCACTACAACCACAACAGCAAGCATTTACACAGGGCTTTATAAACATCAGAAACTTTAACTCTTACCTCAGCCACATGAGATAGGAAGGGCTGTCTTAATTATCAGCACCTTACAAAAGAAGATCCTGAAGGGAAGGAAAGCAAGTGGGTGATTAAGTGTGTTCAGGAGGAGGCAGAGGCAGGGCTAACACTTACATCTTTTGATGCTAAATCCTTTAGACTATCAGGGGGGAATTGGACTGAGAGTCTGGATCTCCTGGTTTGCGTGTAGTCCGGGCCTTTTCCAGCTATGTAAGAGCTTGTTTCTTCCTATTGAAATGATTTGATTCCAATGCTGGGGGAGGTATTTCCATTTTCTATGCACTCATTAATTATATCCCCTTGAGCTTGAAAGGAGTGTTCACTTTCAGTATTTCTAAAAAAATAAATAAATAAATAAAGTCTTGGCAAAACACAAACATTAGTTCTGCCACATTATTCTTTGGGTCCATAGGCCATGTCTCAAAAACCTAAGAGAATAATGCTTATAAATTAACTCTGGCTGTGAAAGGTTTTGAAAGAATTATGTTCTCATAAAAGCCTTAGAAAGCATGGGTTTCGTGTCAGTATATTTGCATGACCCTTACTGTGTGCTAATTATCAGTTATTTTAAAAGTTGTTTTATACTGAGTTTCACGACACAGCAGCTTAAAGAAAGATTTTTGGAAAATATTCTGGATTTCTCTCTGCAGAACCTTGTAAAACTCCATCACACAGTAATGTTAAAAACATTATGGTTTTAAATTCACCAAAACTAAAGAAGAAATTTATGAATGACAGTTTTGAGGGTCCAAAATTAGCTTTTGATTCATTGGAGATAGATGTAAGATAATCTAGCATCTGTCTGGCCATAGAATCCAATAAGTGTGGCTTGAATCCTCTATCAGACAGTTCTTGTGCCCTATATCACATCTTTATGTCCTTAACACTAATTCTTGCTGCAGTTACAAAGCACTCTTCTAGGTAGGTTTTGAATCATGTTGCACTGGCATAATTTCTTCTCCAAAACATGTCAAGTGTCTTTCCTTATTATCCCACAGAGTCTCCGTGCCAATGATAGGTCTGCAATGTACAGCTGGGTAACAGGGGGGACTACCTGTAGGATAACAATCAATCTGGAATGGGAGCCAGTGAATGACTATTCTTCACATTCAATCTTTAAGCTCACAGTTAGTGAGGCATTTCATATGATTTCAGCAGATCCCAGTAGGATATAAGCTTTACATGATGGTGACCAACTCTAATGACCTCAAATCAGCTTGTTGTCTTTCCCGACTGATTCTGTGTAGTTACTCACTTCTATTTCCCTGAAACCACCCTCCAAATAAATTATCTGCTTATAAGCCTTTGCTCTAGATTCTTATTTGATTTTCTTTTTTAAGAGAAGGGGGGCATAGGTGGATGGGAATAACCAAGGTCATGAGAACTGAAGCAGTGCTAGACATTAAACAGCCCTAGATAGTAAGCCTATAGCAGGAGATAATGGACCTGAATTAATCACCAATTGCTGGTGACCAGCAAGGTGATGATAATATTAGACATACTGTAATATCACAGTTAAAAATACTACTATATTTCTGTACTCTATGTTGTTGTTAGGATGATATACAGGTAAAAAGTAGATACTAGGGTAATATGGGCTATCAAATAAAATAAGTGCCAGTGGTAATTATAAGGCAAGATTCTATTAGCTGCATTGGAAACACTGAAAGAAAAAAAAAGTAATTGGTCTGGTAAGCCAACTATTATCTCAGAGTGAGGTATGAAAATCACATTGGTCCACCACAGAAGGATTTTAAAGAATACCTCTTATCTTGCAGCCACAGGGCAATTGTTTTGAAGATTATATCCAAGATTTATTATCAGAATGTTAGACCTTGAAAGGAGATTACTATGCAGACTCAATATGACCCTTGTGTCAAAGGAGGTCTACAAAGGGGGAATCAACCTTGACACTGATATGAGAATGTTTGTGTTAACAAAGCAAAGAAGGTCAAATGCCCAACTTTTTCTGAATCCTCTAGGTTAATAGAAGAAAATCTTTCACCCTTCTAGGGAGAACAGAATCTTCACTCACTTAAAGACCCTGCTTAGAAATCACCTGAAGCAATTGCCTTGTAAAGTGTTTTCTTTCCTCAAGGTCCAGCATACTTTTCCTCATTCCCACAAATCAACAATCTACAGTCAGATCTCTCACCAAATCCCAAGCAGATCTACTCTGCAAGGTACTAGCTTACTCACTAAAAAAATTGCAAATTTTCCAAAGGAACAGATAAGGCTAAACCAAGACAAGCTCTAGAATTATGATTGCAAAGTTAAAACTACTAAAGGGAAAGGTAGAAAAAGTATTACATATTTTGACTAATATGTAAAATAAACTATGAAAGTATTTGATTGAGAAAGAGAATGCAAGTATGGATACAGAGCAGTTATTCCCATTGATGCACTATCCCATGATATGGAATTAAATATTCTAGTCTGACTACCTAAAGCCAATTCCAACATACTGCTGGGATGATACCTTGAAAGTGTTATTCTGATAGCCTACAGTAATTGAAGTTAGATGTGGGAATTAATATGAAAGTTTTAATCAACTTTATCATGTGATTACATATATATAATAAATGCTAAAGGTATAGATTTTAAGTTTATAATTCCAGGAGTTTTCATAAATGCAGATACCCACGTGAACCCTACCAAATCAGTATAAAAATATTTTCACCGCTGGAAAAAGTCCCCTTGTTCCCTTTGTCACCCTCCACCTTGGGCAATTGCAGAACTGATAATTATCTCTGCAGATCATTCCTTGTTCTGCATATAAATGAAATCATATGGTATGTACCCTCATGTGTCTGTTTTTCTCTTTTCTAACTCAACATAATATTTTTGAATTTTAAACAGGTTATCACATGTAACAGTAATTCAAGGCTTTTATTGCTATTATCTCATTGTTCAATGATACCACAAATTGTTTATATGTTCATCTGCTGTTGGACATTTGCATTGTTTCCAAGTATGAGCTAATTTGAATAAATTATGAAGAATATTCCTGTCAAGTCTTTTTATGGAAATATATTTTCATTATTCTTGGGTAAAATACTTAGGAGTGGAATTGGTATCTGTTTTCCAATGTAATTGTATCATTTTACATTCCCACCACAAATGTATGAGGATTTCCTTTTTCCTCATTCTTACCAGCTTGGTATGGTTGTTTTTTAATTTTGTAAGTTCTTAATATTTTAACTATTCTAATCAGTGCTAAGTGATATATTATTATGTGGTTTAAACTTGCATTTCTTTAAAATTAATGTTATGGAAGGCTGAACATCTCGCATGAGCTTATTGGCCATTTGTGCATATTAATTTGCGAGTATCTGATCAAATTTTTTATTTACTCCTAAAATTGTATTATTTTATCTACATATAATTAAGCAGCTAAGGTGGGCCTAGGGTATTTCTTACTTTAAAGTGTAATTTTTATTCTTAAAATACCCTTTCTGGTGTCTCAATTGGATACTGGAATTGTTAAGTAGTTGTCAATGAGGTCTTCTCACTGTAGCAGGACTAAAATTCCAGTGTTCATAAGCACACTTTACCTACACTATCTGTATTTTCTACAACCAGAAAATGCTATTTTCTGACAAGATTCCAATAGTTTTACCTGCTGCAATGTGGAAAGTTGCCTTTATGCAGTGGTTGCCTCTAAATATATTAGCAAGTTAACTCACCCAAAGGCCATAGAACAGAAGGGCTCACAGAAATAAATTAAATGGCTTGTTAAATTATTTTAACACACACAAAAAGAAGCAAGGGAAGAGAAGTGGGGTAATTTAACACCTTTAAGACAGGTTACAAGTGAACAGAAGAACCATACTAGTTGAGTCCTGGGTTCTGTAATGTTCTTTTGTCCTTTTTATCATGGCAGCAAAGGGTGCTCCATCATATTAAGAGAGTGGAAGAAATGTGTCTAAAATTGAAAAAAAAAAATCATTGTGACATTTGTTGGTGATTCCAGGTCTGATGATAATGATGAATTCACAGTTGCAGCAAACACAATCCCTTAGGGATGAAGGCCTTGGTCACTTTACCAGGCAAGTAACATAGACTAGGAAAAGTGCTAAATGACTGAGGGAAAGAGTGACAGAGGAAGGAAAGATAAATATAAAATATGGTCTTGGGACCAAAGGCAAGTAGCTTGTTCCACAACCACTGAATATTAAGTCTTTTGCAAATTGCAGTTAGCCACTATCAGGAGAAGACATAATTTAGGTTTTCAATGCATGACACAAGAATTCTTAGCAATGCAAGATGTGAACTATATTAAGTGTGTCTCTGTTAGGGTCTTACATCCTCTCAACTCATCTCTTGATTCCTGCTTAAACTTGACTAAAAAAAAAATCTCTGCAGGCTTTAACTTGTTCCTTTGATCTTGGCCTTCCAATGTTAAAACACAGGAATCCAGTGAAACCCAGCAACCTGAAGCTTGCACAGTCCAGAAATGGGTATAGATATTAGAGAAGGGAAAGAAAAAGTGATGGGATTTAGTGGATTGATGCTTGACCCCATCAATTCTTTGGTGAACAATTTAAGAATTGCTTAGTTGACTCTATTTTTGTTGGTGCTGATGGGGTCAAGCTTTACCATGGCAAAAACCATCTTCACATTAGGCTCTTAAATTGAATTTTGATCATTTCCAGTTTAATTTTCCCCAATATTTCATTCTTAATCTTCACAATCACTACCTTGAAATCTGCTTTAGCAGGAGAAGGAAACTAGACTAAGACAAATCCTATTCTTGCAACCCATCTCATTGTGTGATGGTGAGAAAATTACTCAGATTCTCTTTCTCTCACTTGTCTTACCTATACAATGACAATATTAATGACATATTATAGTTATGATGTTTAAGTGAAAAGTATAATGACTGGCATATAATGCAAAATAAATGTTAGCTTTTTTTATTTCTATTATTATTATTAAATTTTTACCAGAATACCAAAGTAGGGTCTTATAGCTCTTTTAGGAAAAATGCAGCAGTACTGAAATAAGAACAGCTTGATTTGAAAATAAGATCAAGACATCCCTATTGTTGATTTCCCCCTTCTACTACGTTAAAGCCTCAAGAAATTCTAGGGTCATGGAGTCCCACTGTCTACATACATTTTTAATTTAAGAGAACTACATGAAGTTAAGATTTCCAACAACTTTAACTCTAAAAAGACATATAATGAGTCTTATAAACCTTATACTCTATATCTAGGCAGTTTGTTCAAAATGCTAATCTCAGCACAGGTTTAACTTTCAGTTCTTGTATGTATTATGCCTTTAAATATATATATATATATATATATATATTCTGTGTGTATGTATAGAACATAAATACATGTATATATAAATGTATACATAGGAATAGATATGTGTGTACCTTCTAAATTCAATTTGAGTATGTAAGTAAAATTATAATATCAACAAATTTCAAAGCACAACATTTATAAGAAATTCTACATTTGAGTTTCCAGTGTGTTACTTTCTGCAAAATCTTAGATTAGTGAATTCTCTGGGTGACTATATTCATTGGGTTTTTTTTTTTTTTAAACAGTTCTTTATTTTTTAAGATTTATTTATTTATTTATTTGTTTATTTATACAAGCACTGGGTACAGTCAGAAGCGCGGGAGGGTGTGAGAATTCACCAGAGCCAGAGCGGGGAGCAGAGCAGGCAGAAGGACTGAAGTACACTGCTGAGGGGAGCAGCGGGTGGCAGGAGAGGTCTGCGCGCCATGTGGGACCCTCCTCCGGTGGCCGGGGAGCAGCCGGGGATTAAACCAGCGCTGCAGAGGCTGCGGGCAGCTTCACAACCCAGCGCTCAAGCGCTGCGCCACCAGGGAGGCCCTATATTCATTGTTTTAAAAAGTGGGTATAGAAGTAATACTTCCATAGACTTGTTATCAGAATTAAAGAATATAAATACAAAAGTGCCTTTGGCATTGAAATTATTTTACAAATATTAAACATGAATAGTATTATTTGTACTTGCACATATTTTTAAAAACATCTTCCGGATCTAGTTATGCACCAAATGAACTGAATTTTCAAAAGAAAGAGAGCCTCCCTTTTCTTTCTCTCTCACATCCACTGGTGATTTTGAGCCAATGTCCATAGGATGGAAACTGTAGCCATTCTGACAATGTGCAAAACTGGTCTCTCTTCTATTTAGCCAAAAGTGTGGCAACAGGAAATTGAGAGTAGCCAGCAGTGCCTACTATATACTTACTAACTGACCTGCACTCCTATATTCCTGTACAGTGTAAGAGATTTATGGTTCCTAGAAGACAGTTACATGATATTCCTCATCACCCCTTGACATTTTTTTCTCTAAGCTTGAAGGTTTGCAGAACCCACACTTATTCTGAATTGGTAAATTATTACACACAAAGAACATAGGGAATTAGAGGTAGTTTCAAGAAAGAGGGAGCATGATGATATAGATTACTGCAAGATTAAAAACTGGGTGAGGACATTCTGAACATTAAAAAAAAATAATTGAAGATACAAGAACATGGATGAATGTTGAAGAAGACTGATTTGAAATACAGGGTACATTGGTGGTTGAGACCAAGAGAGAACACTCGGTATAAAGTAGTTAAGAACTGGTAATGAATGTTAACTACAAGGAGGGGAGCAGCAGGTGAGATAGGAGAGGTCTGCCGTGCCATGTGGGTTGCTCCCTGGCCACCAGGAATCGAACCCGCGTTTCAGAGGGTGTGGACAGCTTCACAGTGCCATGCTCAACCTGCTATGCCACTGGGGAGGCCAAAGAGCACTTTTTATGCAATACATAGTCTTCTGGAGTTTAAGGTGGTTGAAATGGAATAATCAGAACTAAATTCTAAATAATGGGGCCTGGCTGGGTCAGTGTAACTGAGACTGCACAAAGAAGGGAGTCTTGAGACATTGTAGAGATAATGATGATGCAGAAGTTATTTTTATGAAGATTAGGACTAGAAATAATTTTTAAAAATGACTGAGGAGAGCCTCCCTGGTGGTGCAGCAGTTGAGCGCTGGGTTGCAAAGCTGCCCGCAGCCTCTGCAGCGCTGGCTCGATTCTCGGCTGCTCCCCGGCCACTGGAGGAGGGACCCACATGGCGCGCAGACCTCTCCTGCCGCCCGCTGCTCCCCTCAGCAGTGTGCTTTTGTCCTTCTGCCTGCTCTGCTCCCCGCTCTGGCTCTGGTGAATTCTCTCACCCTCCCGTGCTTCTGACTGTACCCAGTGCTTGTATAAATAAATAAAAAATAATCTTAATAAATAAATAAATAAATAAAAATGACTGAGGAGTTAAGCCTTGGGAGCTAAAGAGGCAGACTGTTAACCAAGATAAGTTGTACCAGAGAGCAAACTCACTTTGAGTACAAAAGGAGAAGCAAAATGTTGGGTTTAATTGACTGCGTCATTTTCCAAATTCATATTTGGTATAACATATATATTACATACAAAGTGCATAAACGTACATTAATCTTGAATGAATTTAAGTGTATATATACACACACATATTCAATTACATATGAACGTATGTCTACATATAGCCATTTTTTCTTTTTAATTTGGATAAAAATATTGTTCTATATAAAGTACATAAAAGCACATTATCTTAAGTGAATTTAAATATATATATATACCTATACACACACATATATAAATGTAAATATACATACACATTTATATAAATCCATGAAACCATAACCCAGATCAATACAGAATATTTCCAGCACACCATAAGGTTTCCTCATGCCTATTTCTAGTCAACAACAAACTTTCTTGGTAAATTTTTAGACTCAGGCTCATTGGCTATCTTTTTGAAACACTGACTGAGCTCATAGTAGAACCAGGCAAACATGGAGAATATAAACACAAAGAATAGATGCAGTTACTTTCTTGACCCCAAACACTTTCTTTATTTACATTCTAATGCAAGGTTTCTGACTTTACCACACACACACACACACACACACACACACACACACACACACGTCACCTGAGACTATTGTTTAGAAAGAAGGTTCGGTAGGCCCCTTCCCCTCATCTCCTAATCCAGCATCTTAGAGTGGAGCCCTGCATTGTTCATTTTTAACAAATTCCCAGTTTTGCTTTAAAGCAGATGGCCTTTGGGTCTAACCCAAGAAACACAAACCTACTGTGTAGAATAGTAATATTTGGTAGTTCATGCTAAGGAATGTGGACATAATCCACATTGAAGGAAGCACTGGAGCATTAGCAAAGGAATAACAAAGCATTGGGTTATGTATTCCGAGATAACTCTGATTACAGAGAAGGAAGGACAGACTGGAGGGAGAAAGATGTTGCCAGAAGGTCATTTGCATGAAGGTTATTGCAGTGGCTCAGATGAGGAAAGAAATATTTCTTCTGGGAAGAAGATATATTCAAAAGGCATTCAAAGCAACACATAGAAAGCACTTGTGACGGTTAGATGTTTATGGGAGGGGGGAAGAGGAGGTAGAAAGAAAAAAGGAAAATGACTAATTGTCTTTAATAATGTAGATAAAAGGATTCACCAGGTCTTGAAGTCATCCTGACCTCATGATTACTCTACATTAGAGTGCTAAACAAATAAATAATAATCCATTTGTCCTGAGTCACAGAGGGAATATTTTCAGTGCCAAAAGCTGACTGGTATCTATTCTAATACAGACGGCCGTGTCAAAACAATAGATTGGGGTGAATGTCCACTTAATGGCATCTTGTCAGATTCTCAAAAATATGGTACTAATGGCTTTGGGGAATTAAGTTTCAAAAAAGAACTCCTTCTGGGGAATTTGGGGGGTGGGGAATAAAACCAAAGAAAACCTTATGTTTGACATTGGAAAGTAAACCTGGGAGATGGAGGCTAGTGGGATAAAGACTATTGCCAAGTATCCTTTCCAGCTTATATTGTCACAAATCTTTAGTGGTAGCAATTGAGTGGTGACACAGATGAGATGTGACATGAAGAGGCTGTATCTCAGACCCTGCTGTCCAATCCACCAACTTCTTAGAATGACAGCTACGGAAAGTAAGAACCAACCTATTCATGCCTTTTCAACTCCAAGTCCTCTTAGAGGAACTTAGGCCCATGGCAAAGATACCAAGTAAGGAATTAGTGGCAACATCATATCTCATTATTAATTGCTAAGAGCTTTCTTCAAGACACACATGGAGTATGATCCTGGAATTATGAAAGTAAAGATATTTATCTTTCTTTTGCAGATGATAACACTGTGGCTTAGGGAGCCAAAGTGCCCTCCCCAAGGTGATGCTCACATATCCTATTGAAACTGGAGCTAAAACAGTGGATATCAATATATATGAGTTACTTCTACAAATAGAGTGGTTTATCAAGAATCATGTGTAATACTGTACTCAATGAACTTTTCCCTTCTCCTGAAATAACAGCATCTCTCCATTGAGGATATGCAATGCCACAAGAACCGTTTCCCTTAAGCATCATAGAGGAAGGATACAATGCAGACGAGGCATGCACACCAGAACCTTTTCCCCTCCCTCATGGACCAGGTATGTGTATCTCCCAGGGCCTATGAATAGACATGGAAATTGAACAATGGAAACCCTATTCTTCTTTGTGCCATATCAATGATGGAGTCTAACAAGAAACAACAGCAGAATGTAGGTGAGTAACTTGTATTTTTTTAAAAGATTTATTTATTCATGCATATAAGAACTGGGGTACAGGCCAGATGTATGGGAGTGTGAGAGGATTCACCAGAGGTAGAGCAGGGAAAAGAACAGGCAGACAGACTGAAATACACTGTAGAGGGCGAGACAGGAGAGGTCTGCCACACCATGTGGGTATCTCTGTGGCAGGCGGGAATCGAACCTGTGCTGCAGAGGCTATGGACAGCTTCACAAGTGCATGCACCATCAGGGAGGCCCATACTTTTTTTTTGGGGGGGGAGTTCTTTACATCTGATTACTAGCTTGGTTTTAGCACTCAAATGGAATTGGAAGAGTGATAACTATACCAATTCTTGAAAAATGTTTCCTGTTTCAGATATATAACTTCCATAGCTGTCAGCATTTGGCTTTGCCATCTGTCGTTTGTCACAGAAATTGAAAGCACTTTTATGTAAACCCACTTAACTGAAGCTAATATAAAACAATTCTAAATAAGAATTATTATTTAATTTAGCAGCAAACTACTCAGCCTATGGGCCAGAAAAATTCAAAATTAAAAAATTGGAAAACTGGTATTATCATGCCTGCCATCTTGATACTGCTTATTTCTCTTCCTATATGAGTTTGGGTAAACTCCAGAAATGAGCAAATGTTTAAGAAAAAAGAAATCATCACTGAAACAGCATGCTGATATTCTAACACATATCAATTAAACAAGCCATTAGGCATAGATTTTCCCATCATGCACTACACCAGCGATGGCCATGACCTGGTGGGAAAAGAGCATTCAAAGGTTTTGCCTCCCAAGTTGGGACGGATACATCTGGCGCAGATACAAGTGCAGGCTCTGGGGTCATTCTGTCTGGCAATCAGAAGTGAGAAATGGAAGGGATGACAGTGGACAACAGGGAAATTAAAGCTGGCAGGCAGTGCTGTTGGAAGGGGGAAAGGGATCCAGAGGAGCTTCGACACATGGACAAAGAGCTTACATGGAGTCCTTTGGCAGAAAAGCAGAGCACGATGACAGGAATCCAGGCACAGGCCACAGCTCTCTTCCCAATACCACCCCCCATTTTTAAATAGTTTTCTCCTTTTTTCCATTTCCTTTCTACTCTGTTTATGAACTCAATCCTTGCATGTAATCAGTTCTTAAATCAACAGGCTACCCTTAGACAATCACTTCTGGTACAAAGCTTTCTTTTCATGATGAAATGATGCCTCATTTAACTCCCCATTCTGAGAAATGGTGAATGCAGAGAGAAGACAAAACAGGTCTGTCTGGACAGCGTGAGAACAAATCATTCATCAAGAAAGTGGAAAAGCAAACTTATGGTCTACAGCTTCCTCTGCAAAGCTGTGCTGACTGTGTAATAGAACAGAAGAGGCTGTACAGATCAGCAATATGATCCATGGCTATGACCAACCATCCTGAGCAGGCATCTAGAGAAAGCAGAACAATAGGTCAGCCACGTTGAGCATGATCTCAAACTTGAATTTAGAGATTTAAAGAAAATTCCCCCTCCTACAAACCTCTTTCTTCCAAAAGAAAAAATGAACTTATCAACTCTCTTATCCAGAATCCCTTAGGGTTATCTTATCCTGGGACCATAGTAGGCAGGTATTTCTGGTTCCTTTTATTGACATTATAATTTGGAGAATGGTTTGGCATCCAGGGTTCTTTGTTTGGTACCTGCACAATCCTGTTGAAAACCCTAATGCAGTTTGTCTTTCTTTCAAGTGTGTTTAGGCAGTAAAGTGCTTTTGTAACCAAAACTATATTAGAACTAGGCAAATTTTTGCCATTATACTTCACTGATGCTAGCCAGTATTAAATAGACTCTTATTTTCCATGGTGTTTGTATTTTGGTTCTGTTTTTTTTTTGTTGTTGTTTTGTTTTAACAATATGTCTTATTTGGCTTATATCTACCTATATGTAAAGTGTTATTAGAATTACTTTTACTTTTTGTTATGTTTACCGACAAACCACATCCCTTTCCAGCTACAAAACTAAGATGTGGAAGATTGCTCAGGCAACAGATAAGCAAAATATGATAGAATGTCAAGCCTATATTCACAGTGAACACAATACTATGACTATTCCTGATGGAGTACTGGCAAAATTTTTGCATAGTGAATTTTTATAAATTGAAGCCAAGTCCTGGTTTCCTTTAATAACTCTAAACATGTTAAGATATTGTCTTTTTACATATGTGGCAAGTGTTTTAATAATCAACTATTAAGCCAACCTAATCCATCCCTATACTTTCCTTCCCTAGTCAAACACTTAGTCCTGTATTTACCTCTGATTTTGCAATAAACATTAAGAATCAATCTGAGTTCTCCAAACATGCTTCTTCCAATTCAAACATTCTGAGCCAAAATCAGCCTCAGCCCTTAGCAACCAGAACTCTGTTTCCTGCTCAAAATGTTATTTCTTGCAAGTATTCTGCGTATTTCCAATCGTCTTCTCTACCTGTCATTGCATTCCTTCCCCAAATTCCTTCCATATCCTTAATCTGAGAGGACTCCTAGTCCACACACCAATTCAAACAGTCTTTGAACCCTCCTGCAACTTCATTGCATCCCTGTGAATTCTGCCACCTCATCTCTATCTAATTTTCTCTTCATCTCTTTCCAATGTGGCATTACCCACTCTGTTTGGAACTAGGTCTTTGGCAATTATAGAAGGTATGTTATTAACTCTGCCAGCTGCTTCATCACCTGCACTCACCGCAAGCCAATTTTAAAAATCTTTGTTCTTGGATACTCTGCTTATTCTAATTAGAGAGCTTATCACAGGGCTGCAGCAAAATTCTGCTTTGACAATGATCTTTCCTCCCCACTTCCATGATATAAAGTCAGAAGAAAATTGTGACTCAGAGATCAACCTCAGCCCTTAGACTATTAATTTCTCTTAGTGTATGTTAATTTGTCATATTCACTTAATACTGCCAAATCCTTTCTTCTGGACCTTACTGTATGTGTGTATGAAATTGTTGTAGAGCTCAGGACATTGAAGAAGGTACATAACACCTGTTGTTTTAAAAAGGAAATGAAAGAAACAAGTTTTGCTAGCTACTTTTTAATTACATTTTCTCCGTTTTATTTAGATTTTTCTTTTATATGTTTCCAGCCATCATATAATTGGACAGGAAAGTGAAGGAGGTAACAAGAAGTTGCTGCTGAGGAATTAGCTTAGTGTGACAGAGAAAGCAAACTTGGAGGGGGCACTTGGGAGGAACAGAAATAGTTTTTTCCAGCCATTAGTGAATCCAGAAGTTTGTTCATTGACTTCTTGTTAAAGCCAAAAAAGATTTCTCTGTTTCCTTGCAAGCCTACCTATTCACATAGGTAGGCTTGATATATTAACATATATTTAATATACTAATATGCATAATATCATTATTTCATTTATTCATTCATCCATACACACAATCATTTATTCATCTACTCATCTATCCATTCAACAAATTGGAAACACCGTGTAAGCAATTGTGCTAAATGCTGAAGGCTCACAGAAAGGCAAGTTCTCTGCTTACAAAAAGGATTGAATTCCTAGAATCAAATAAGTAAAGTGACAATAAAATATATAACGAATATGATAAGCATGATCAGCGCCTTTTCAAAAGTCTTAAAAGATACATAATTGTGAAATACATAAAAAGGCATTAAATTGAATATATTTTTACTCTGGAGACTTCACTAAAAGTGTTTTAACATTGCACAGATCTGTATAGTAACTAATTTTTTTTAAAAAGGTACAAATAATACTTAGAAGTATTGTCACAGTGAATTATTGCATGACATTCCATGCCAGGAATACATGTCAGGCACAGTTACTAAAATAGCCATTGTGAAGTAATAACTGCAATTATCCTTCTATGGACGAACATTTTTACACAGTCAAAGGAAAATCAAGTTGGTCTAGGAGGTTGCAAAACTAGAAGAAATAGGGGAAAATATTCTCACTTAATTGGGCATTGATAAAGGAGAAAGGGAGTTGAATGGATATGAAATTTAGTCACAAAGATAAGTTTTCAATTTTTTTTTCCTGGTGGAAGGACTAGGTCTAGAAAAAAAAATAAGCAAAGTGATTAAGGAAACATAGGATCACCTTTTTTCTGAAAAAGAAAAGGGCAAATCTGGAGAAAATGTTATTTCAAGCCTTCCCTGAGACTAAAAAGGACTTTCTTTTTTAGAAGAGGGATTGGCAATCTACTGACGCTGAACAAAGACTTGAAGAAAGCATGTCATCAATAATTCTTAATTAACTTTGACAGCAAGAAAAAGTACAGTCAGGACTTGAAAAGTAGGTAGTTTGCCAGGGTCAACTGAGATATTAGAACTTTGCAGTGCCTGAAAAGACCATATAAAGACAATTGAGAATATCATCAGAGTAAGATCAGAAGCTAAACTTAAGAAATGTGACAGTAATAGAAAGTATTTGCATATATTTTTATTTATACTATATTTATGTTTCTGTCAATCTTTCTTAATAGTTAGCCTGATCTGAATCTTGTTTACACTGAATCCCAGAATAATTAAATGGAGTCCTTCACTTTTTCTCCAGGTAAGCAAACTCAGGTATGTATCTGTCTCACAGTGCCTGTTTCTCCAGACTTCAGGATGCCAATTGCCCTGTGCCCTTGGTTCTCTGATGGGGCAAAAAATATCACTGATGATCAGAGTCTCTAGTTTTCATCTTGTAGGACAAGAATGATGTCTTTCAAGTCTTTGTACATTGAATCTAAATCTCAAGTTCCTTCTAAGGGTTTAAAACCATATTCTCCCATTCATTCTCTTTTCTTTCCTGAAAGATTATTCTAGCGCAGAGCAGATTGGAGGAGAGCCATCAAGGAAGCAAGGGCATGGGTTAGGAGGTCACTGTAATCAGTGACTTAAATAAGAAACACTGATGGTTTCTAATGACAACATAATCTGATGTTGTTGAAGAGATGGAAGGATAAGGCCATGAGACGTGAGGACTCAAAGAACTGTGATGCCTTGGATAGATGAGTCTCCTGCTGTAACCTTGAAGTCATTCCATTGTAAGAGTGGAATTATGTTTAAAGAGAAAAACACTTGAAACCAGGAAACAAATGCTTTAATAAATGAAGTGGGGTAATGAGGAATCATTGGATGATAGATGAAGAAAGAAAGAACATAGTATACTCAAAAGGCGTAAGATTGACTATAAACATAATTACTTCTTATGCATATTTGTTTTATTTCCAGCTGCATGTATAATTATCTAACAGTTATTTGGAGGGGAAAGATAACACCCAGTCCACATCCTTACTCTTGAGCAGATGAGATGAGGGAATATAAGCAGTTTCCACGTGATGTAAAAATGATGAAAATGTGGCATCTGTGAAACTCCAGATTTTTAGTTAAAGCCCTTATGTGAGTAGAGAGGATGGAAAGATTAAGTTTTTAATGGAATTTGTTAATCCTGAAATAGGTTCAAATATGCAAAGCATTTTTCAGAAAAGTGAGAATGAAGTATTTGGTCTTATACAGAAAACAATTCCAAAGGGGTAAATGCAAACAAGATGTGAGCCTTTCATGTAACGGGAGAAGCAAGGATTACAGAGATGTGAGCAAGGCATAACCTAACAATTCCTAGGGCTTGTGCACACCGAACTCCCTGAATTCCAGTGAATTTTAGCAGAACCTTGTTGACTCTGCCTCTGGGGTATCACAGGGAAGGGAGATGGCAGCTTGCTGGGTAATTAGCATGTGTGTCACCAGTATAAATGGCAAGAAAAACTCTACAAAGGGCAGAGGCTGGACTCTAACCAGACACATCTAGCACTCCTCACACAAGGTGCAGATAGCTGCAGTAAGTGGAGGTGCTGGAGAACATTTACTATCGGACAGAAATCATTCACACTTAAACAGACTATTCTTGTGGCAGCCACCAAAATCGAGAGAAGATAAGCATTTACACTCTCTTACTCTCTCTCTCTTCCTTCATTCCTTTTTTTTGGCTTGTTGCTTGCTACCCCCATATTAAGGTTGGTGTCTTTTCAAACTTCTCTCACTTAAGCTGCTCTCCTCACTTAGTGTCTAGCTCCTCCCCAGGAACAACACTCTTTAGGTCTTTCCTTTATTTGTCCATCTCTGGAACTTTCTCCCTTTTGTATATAACCCCTGCGAATTCTCATTGACAGAAATTTTAGATCTTGTTAGTGAGATTTTTCTTGTTTTAACTTTGTTTTCCTAAGAAAAAACAAAGCATTGTTTGCAGAGAGAAGTGTATGATGGTAGCATTGTACTAATTATAATTTAATACATTTATTAGCATAGAATTCTTTCTCAACAAAAAGTAATTTAAAAATTATTTTTGCAAATTTTCTAGGGATGTCAGGGCTGCTATGTAAGAGTGGGATTATGAGTGAATTACATCTGAATTATGATTTCTTTGTAGGCCCAGGATAGTAAATTATTTCCCGAGAAGGTCTATAAGTTTTTCTTCTATTTATGTAATATTGCAAAAGGTAAATTTCATCCTTATGGGATGCTTCTATTAGTTAACCGACATGTAAAAGAGTAATTCTTATATTTTCAATCAAATCCACATGATTTCTAAGAAAGAAAGATCTAAGACCTTATGACAATTTATTCTGCCAGAATCCTTCTCAGTGTCAGAGAAATCAGGATGTGAATAAAATAAAAAAGTCATTATAAACTAGAGTTCCTTTTAACATATAATTTAGAAGTCAACTGATTAATTGGTTTCACGTTATATTTATTTTTAAGCACAATAATGTCACTACTGCAGGATTATACACTTCATCAGAAAGATCTATGGAAAGCAACTTCACACAAATTAGAGTGACAATGTACTACCCTTTGTCAGCAACCGCTAGTGGAATATATAGTAGAATAATGTGCAGAACTGGCTAAAATGATTACAATGCAATATTTGTTTTTTATCCCATTCATTGTATATGTCAAATTTAGGTTTGTATATGAACACTTCAATAAATTGATTTCAAAGATAATAACGACCCAATCTGAAAAGTTAAAAAATACAATAATTCATTATTAATAAAAAAGAATACATTACAGGCCACAGCATTCATTTTCTATCATTGCTATAATGAATTGACCACAAATCTAGCAGATTAGACTGATACAAATTTATTTTCTAAGTTTCGTAGGTCAGAAGTCTAGGTTGGCTATGCTAGACTTTCTGCTCTGGACTACACAAAGCCCTCATCAACCTGTCTGCTGGCTGGTTTCTTATCAAGAGGTTCTGGGAAGAATGTACATACAGGCTCATTCAGTCTGCTGGTAGAATCCCGTTCCTTGCAGCTATGACTCTCCTGTCCCTCTTTCCTTGCTGGCTGTCAACTGGGGGCCACCCTTAGCTCAAAGAGGCCCCAGTCCTTGGACACAGGTCTCTGATTTTATGCTTATAGTAGCATGTCAAATCCATTCCATGACTGGACAATCTCTAACTATTCCTTCTATCAAATCTCTCTTGCGTCCAGCCAGAGAAGTTCTTGCTCAGAGCTCATGACATTACACTGTGTATCCACCTGAATAATCAAGATACTCTACCATTTTAAAATTCTTAACATTAATTACCCTTTGGCTAGGTAGAATAAAACATTCATGGAATCCAGGGATTAAGGAATGGATATCATTGAGGGCAGTGCTTATGTGGCATACATACCCACCAAAAATAAAAGCAAAAGGCAAAATCATAAAACAAGATGATCTAAAAATAGTGTCATATATGGTGCTTGATTTTTTAAATATTATTCCAAGAGAACAGCAAAATATTGGCATTTCCAAATTCAAGAATATTATGTTTTTTTAAAAATATTGTTTTAAGTGTAGGCCTCCCTAGTGACGCAAGGGGTTAAGCACCACACCATGAAGCAATCCACAGCCTCTGCAGCATGAGTTCCACCCAGGGAGCATCCCACATGGTGCAGCAGACCTCTCCTATCTCACCTCCTGCTCCCCTCAGCAGTGTATTTCAGTCCGTCTGCCTATTCTATTTCCCACTCTGTCTCTGGTGAATCTTCTTACCAGCCCCTGCAACTCTGGCCTGTACCCCAGCTCTTACATGCATAAATAAATAAATATTTAATATATATATATATTTTAAATGTATTTAGTGATGCTGGAGATGTAAGTTAATTTAAGCAAAAACAAACAAAACTATGTATGTATAAATTTCATGTTTTACATATAAGGAGATAGACACATAAGCACATATATATATATATATGTATCTATATAATCATACACATAAGCACATATATATGTATATATAATCATATAATCATATTTATATAATCATGTGCATATTCACATGGTACATATGATATCTCTATATATTTAAGTATACCAAAATGTTAGCATGGTAATCTCTGGGTAATTATGTCTTTATATTTTCTCTGAAATCACATTTTCCAAAACATTACAGAGGAAAAAATGTCATTTTTAGAAAAAGAATGATACCATGCATGACTTGTCACATAAAAAGGAATATTTTAACAAGAGAATCCACTAAGTCTCATGCTTCAGGAAGATCACAGTTTATTATGAATTAACTATAAAAGATCTGATACCCTGAGACAGGAGTGGGGATTGTAGAGGATGATTCATACCTTATTGACAGATGAATCACAGAAAATAATTGAAGGTTCACACAAACGTCTCTTTCAGATAAAACCTTTCCTGAGTTCCCTTCTCTACAATCTGCAGTATAAAAGGTTAGCAGTGTTTTCCTTCTCCTGCATCTTGACTTTACAAGTCTATATGTAAAGGATTCTGAGACAGGTTGCAAATAAGGGTTTCTCCAGCTGTTTCAAGTCCTCACCTAAAGTTCCAAGGGCCTTATACCACTAGAGCTCCCTAAGAAACTCCACTGTCCTTTCCCTTGCATTGGAACAAATCAAACAAAAGAAGCAATGGTCCTTCTTTCACCTTGCAAGTCCCATAACGCTCTACTATGAGTTAGGGGAACGAGCTACAGTTCTTGACAATAAGGAATATTTATCTGTGCTCTTCATGCATCCCCAATGTCAAAAACATTTCAAAAGGATTTCCACTATCATCTTTTTCTTAAAACAGTAAATGACTGCCAAGACAGTTGAGTTCATTTCCAACCCCTACTCCAGGCCTTCATATTTTGTTAATATTAATGAGGCTGCTTTCAGTGGGAAACACTGACATACACCATTACAAAGGTGTACACTTGTTTTTCTGTCATTGTTCCATTTTTCTGAATTTTGCCAAGGCAGTTGCTCCCCTTTGATCTATATGGTGATCTTCACAAAAGTGAGCATTCCAGCAAGCTTCTGAGAGAAGAAAGGCTTTCTAGAGGTTGAGTACATTTAGATATCACAGACAGGCCAGATATCATCAAGACTCAAAAAATAGCAGGATCAAAGAACATAGGATCCAGTTGTTCCCCCTCTGCCTTTAGGGAATCTGCCCTGGAAGAATTGGATATAACTGTCATTTGATGTGTTTACTTTCGCTGACTCTGCTGTTTTGTTTTGTCCTTTTAGGAAAATAACCACAGATCAAAGTGGTATTTGTCATTTCAAGTTCTTATTTGGTTGTACCAATTATTTGGTACATCCCAGACCTACTAAGTCAGAATACCTGGGGCAGGAGAAAGACATATAAGGATGGTTTCACTTCTATGTGGAACATAGAAGAACAAATCAAAGGGTCAGACAAAACCAAACCAAAACCCAACCAACAAAATCTGACTGTAGAATTGAGGCTTCCAGAGAGGTGGTGTGGTGTGGTGATGGGCATCTGAAGAGGTGTGATCCTATATCTTTGAGTCACATACAGTATTGAAAGCCATCATAATCTCAAATAATATTTTCTAGGTAATCCATATGCACATTGAAGCATGAGAAACATCTGTCCATAAAAGAGTGATAGAAATATTTTTTTGCCAGGCTCACCATGAGGCCTAGCTCTGAAATAGAGCTGCATGTAGTGGGCTGATTAGTTCACATCAAGCCCTTAGACTGCAGAAAACAGAGCCAAGATCATGATAGATCTAGACTAGTCCTGGGGAAGGTAGCCGGCTTGGCCCATGGAATTATTACCCACCCATGCATTGATATACTGGGGTCACTTTTCTTAATTTTCCATAACTTTTAAAAAATAAATTGAATTAGTAGTTGTTTTGTCAGCTGTGTGTCAGATGCAGCTCATTTATCTTTGCATCCTCAAAACTTAGCAAATGTTCAATGAATGTGCTGAATAACTGACAAGATGAAAGAATGAAAGCACAAAGAAGAAAAATAAAGGTAGAAGTTTGTGTGTGCAAGAGGGAAGCAGAGGGAGGGCAAGGAGGAGAGAGAGAGAGAGAGAGAGAGAGAGAGAGAGAGAGAGAGATACTAGTGCTTTAGAAAGAAGTGACATCTTCTACTGTACTCCAACCTCATTTACCCCATAGTAAATGCTGCATTTTATCAGTCTTCCATTGTTTCTGGTCAAATAACCCCTTCCCCCCAACAAATAACTTACATAAACAAGGTGGTTTATACCATAAAGAAACCCTTCTACATGCTTATATTTATTCTTTTCTAAATCTCTTTTATTTCCTCTCTAGAAACACACTGGTGAGTTACTATTAAGAGCTAGGAACAGAAGTGCTTTCTGAAGCCTAATATATGTTCTATTTGAAAGAACTGATTCTGGTGTCTAAGAATAATTAACAGCACACTTTAATTTATGAATGTCTGCATTCAAAGGTCTTTCTTGCACGGGAGGAGAGAGAGAGAAAGACAGACTGAGAGACTAATGGAAAACATTCATGTCCTTGTGCTGAGCTCTGGTGTAACATCCAGGAGTAGCAATGAAGAGGCCACAGGGAAGACTGCTGAGCTGTTTTACATTTGTGCATTAGAAATTGGTAACCTCCATATTTTAGGTCTTAGACAACCCTCCTTCCCTCCAGTGGCTATAATTTAAGACTAGCAATGTGACATGAACATTGAGATGAGAAGATAAGTGAATAAAGAAAAAGGATGGTGGTGAATAATTAAAAGGAAAGGAGGGGGGAGAGGTGGAGGAGAAAGAAACTGACTCATGGGGAGCAAAATGTATTCATATTTTCTTTGTCTTTTGCATGCACTGTACCTCTCAACCGGGAAAGCAGATGTCTTGACTATCACAGGAAATAAAGGTGGCAATTAAATTCTGACAAGAAAAATAATAAAAAATAAAAAGGAAAAAAGAACAGAGGAAAGACCACCTCCTCCCTCAATGACAGATAGTGATATTGACATTCATTCTTCTCTCCATTTACAAGGAGAAAGGTCAAAGGATTCCAGGACAACAGATTTTTGAATTCAACCAATGGGTCTAGCACTTTATCCTGACCTCTTCACCTGTCTACCTTCCACTTCCCACCCATTGCTCTGAGTCAGCTGCTTGGTTCCACTGTAACATTCCCATCAGCTAGTCCCGCTGCCAGACTAGCCACAGCCTGGGGGGCACAGCATCTCCTCCACTGCCCAATACTGCAGCCAGGCCCTTGTGGGCTCTGATGACTTTGGATTGTGTTACCCCAACCTTTGATCGAATCCCATGATCTACTATCTACTCCTTCCTACATTCTGGGGAAAATTCCAAACCAAAACACCTGGTCTTCAACATTTTCTAAGCAGCCAGGTGAATATAAATAACATGGAGAGAACTCCCCATTCAGGAAGTCAGGTCAATAGCCTACTGGGAGTTAGTTATAATCCAAGAAGAAGATTATGTATGAGGGTGAAGAAGAATGTCATCCAGTCCCACTGACTAATTGATATTCCCCCCTTTCACTGTGATGTATCCCATTTTGCCAAGATGAGAGCAACAACATCCCCCATCTAACCACGCCCTTCCCCTTTCAACTTCTTATTGCAATAATCATCTTCAGTCACCACTTCTCATAGACCACTCCAGATCTAAAACATGAGTGGATTTCCTACTACCCCAAATTTTAAACCCTCTACCAAATTAGGGACACATTTAAAATAAACAATCTATTTTACAGCTGCCTAATTTCTGGCTACTTCTAGCACACTACTATGTCAATCTGGTTCTCCTCCTGAGTCCCGTACATGCAAACATACCTTATCTCAGTGCCTTTGGAATCAAGTCCTGTTGCTGTTATTTTTTCCATTATAAGTTGTTACCTTTGTAAATTACTTGCCTCTTTGAGCTGCAGACTACTAATTTGTAAAATGAAGACTTAATTAATGAACTCACAGTCACATCACAGCCATTTTCCTTCTCTATTATTGCAGCACCTAGCACAGAACTGAGTACAGTACAGGTACTCAAAATGCTTGGGCAGTGGTTAATAGTGCTTACCTGACTGATGAGAAATGCCCTCAACAACAAAGAGGGATAGGATCAAATGCAGGAATAAGGGAAACAAAATTAGAAGGTTGAAGCAAGTCTATGGAGATTTAAGAAAATAATCAAAGACAAAGGAAGACTCTCTAACAAAGCTGGTGTGAAGACCCCATGTAACAAAGGCTTACATTAAAGTAGTATAAAATGAATCAAAGGAAAGTTCCCAATGTTTAGGTAGGGAGGCTGTGCTGCCATCTATTATCTACCTTTCAAGTTTATTCTTCTTACCTCTAGCATGGGGAGTGGAACCATTTTCTGCACTTGTCTCTTCAGCTTCCAGTGCTATGACAGAGGAGTGCTACCACTCTGCTTTCTATTTCTCACAGTGTTTAAGCCTATAATTCTGTCCTTGATCACTGCATAATTATCTTCATTATATTAGATCATCATATTATCTCCTATTCATAAATGAGGAAACTGAGGTTCAGGAAGATTAAGTGACTCACTACCTTAAGTCCTCTTAAGATATTAATGTGATTAAATACCTGTTCCTATAATAGGCCAAATGTAAAAAAAAAAAAAAATTTACATCAGGTTTCTGTGACAGATGCATACAAGACAAAATTACTATAAGAAAAGACATCTAGATTTGAGAATCCTAGATATTACCAATTTTGTCTCCCAGAACCAAAGTTCTTTCAAATAATATAGTTGAAAAAAAATCAAGTCAGAATAACTATCTTCCATACTCTTACACTTTATGCATCTAAAATAAATTATGCCATCTCAGCAGTGATGAATAGAGAGAACTTGAATATAGAGTTCAGGGAGGGCTCTATATACTAGGAAGACTAGGGCCAGAGACCTAAACTTTTCGGTTTGATCTTCAAAAGATTAACCAGCTACCCAGTGTACAAGCTTAAATAATTTGGAGTTTGCTTAGACTCTGATCCTTGTGGGAGGATATGGTAATAGGTGAAATGTATGTAGAAAGCGGTAATACTTGACATCAAATGTATAGACACAGCTAAGTGTCAAGGGCATAAACTACTTTAAAACACAGTGGGGGATAAAAGGCAGGAACCAGATTCTGAAAAATAGGACTGGAAAAGAACAAGGGAAGTATCAAGGGCGCCATGCGAAAGTTGATGCTCTGAAATATTTCAGTAGAAGAAAGAAAGTACAATATGAATTAATAAATTGAGGCACATTATAATAATATCGTTTAGTGGGGGTTACATCCCAGACACTGTTCAGGGATTTTACATCAACATAAATGAATTATTTCATTTATCCCTTACTTACAAGAGATTGTACAGTCTTAAAAGCCTGGTTTCAGAGTAAATTTTAGTAAAATGGATATAAAAAAATGACTTTGCTCAGTTATTGATAGAGTATTACATGAGTCAATTCAAAAAAAAAATTCAAAGAATACCTGGCACATCTCAAAACATCAAATGAATGTAAACACCCCTTTGCTAAATACAATAAGTAAATGTTAATAATAAAAGAAATTGAGACACAAAATGTTTAAGTTGCTCAAGTTTACATAACTATTCATTAGTTTGGGCTAAGCTAGGACCCCATCTCTATCTGGTTCTAAACACTAAGCTAGTGAACACCGATTATAGAGCAGAAGCTTAATCACACTCAGGACACACATAGTGTTGAGAGGAATTGTGGGTAGGGAGCACAGGTTGTAGCCCATGGACATGAAGCCTGAAAGGTAATCCAGGGACCCAGTATATAGGACTTTCAGTATCAAGACACCTGGGCTCAATTCATGTTTCAAGATAGTGCTTTAAACAGCAATAAGATTTGAATGGAGAAGCATCTGAGTTTGGGTATGGCTGACCTGCTGGGTGAAGTTCCACAGTATTTGTAGTTACAGGGACATGAACCATAAAATCTGTCTAAAAGAGAGGCGAAAGAGGAAGAGAGTGGTTCCAGGCTTCCCTTTGGAGATCACTGTGGATGGAAGATTTGGAAAACAGTTGCTTTTCATACTTGACCCCCTTCCATATGATAGTACACACATCACTGGGAATGCAATAAAGAACAATAACAGATTCAAACAATCTATGATTGCTCTGATATGCAGCTTCCCTAGCCCTCCGCAAGTAAGGATCCTTGGTTTAATTCTTTTGAGAAGAAGGTTTAAAAATTGACAGTCTCAACAAAAACACACCTTCCATTACATCCCATGGATCTTAATATACTGTGAGTATCTTAAATACTTAAAACTCACAAAAAATAATTCTAATATCAAATTAAATTAAGTTTGCTTTAGACAGACTTTTTCTTTTTTTTAATTCTTTATAAGCCACTATTAAATCAGGTGAGCAATGCAGCAAGCAATAATATTTAAAATTAAGAAAATTTTTCCATTTCACTGATGCCAATTTTAACATTTGACAATGGGTCTTTTTGGCATTCTAATTATTGTTCTAATTCTATTAATGTGCTTTGTATAGGATTACATTGGCTCCATTTCTTTTTTTTTTTTTTTAATTAATAAATTTTATTTTTATATTCCCCATACAATTGCAATGCCCCCATTCTGATCCCAATCCCTCCCCTCCCGCCCCCACCCCCAAAAAGTGTCTCTGGTTCATAGTTTTTGTTGATTTTGATTTTCACTTTCTTATAGTTATTCATTTTCCTGGTCCCTTATTTAAGTTTTCTAGATCCCTGCTATGAGTGAGACCATCCGGTATTTTTCTTTTTCTTTTTGGCTTATCAAAGACATCTTTGCAGACGCATCACCCAAAGCAGTGATAGTGAAGGCAAAGATCAACAGCTGGGACTACATCAAATTAAAGAGCTTCTGCACAGCAAAAGAGACAATAACAAAAACAAAGAGAAACCCCACCAACTGGGAGAACATTTTTGCACCCAACACTAATGATAAAGGACTGATCACAAAAATCTGCAAAGAGCTGATGAGACTCAACAACAACAAAGAAAATAATCCAGTCAAAAAATGGACAGAGGAACTAAAAAGAAACTTCTCTGAAGAGGAAATGCGAATGGCCAACAGGCATATGAAAAAATGTTCAACATCACTTGCAATCAGGGAAATGCAAATCAAAACTACCATGAGATACCATCTTACACCAGTGAGAATGGCACATATTAAAAAAACTAGCAACAACAAATGTTGGCGAGGTTGTGGAGAAAAAGGAACTCTTCTGCACTGTTGGTGGGAGTGCAAACTGGTCCAACCACTATGGAGAGCTGTGTGGAGATTTCTGGACCTACTAAACATAGAGCTTCCACAGGATCCAGCAATTCCACTCCTAGGTATTTACCCAAAGAACACAGAAACATCAATTCCAAAGAACACCTGCACCCCTATGTTTATAGCAGCACTGTTTACAATAGCTAAGCTTTGGAAACAGCCCAAATGCCCAAAAATAGATGACTGGATCAAGAAGATGTGGTACATATATACCATGGAATATTACTCAGCATTCAAAAAAGATAAACACATGCAATTTGCAGCAACATGGATGGAGCTGGAAGGGATCATGCTCAGTGAAATAAGCCAAAAAGAAAAAGAAACATTGGCTCCATTTCTAATGATCACTAAAACTTCATTTGGAGCTGTATCACTTCATTAATCTTGATTACCTATAATTAATCAAAAATGTCTTTTCACATTGAGGTCTCAGAAATGTTTATCTATATGTATCTTATAATACTTGACTAAATCTATATTGGGACTTTTTAGAAAATAGACAGTGAATAGGCTTCCTCATGTGAGAGACGGTATAGCTTAGCAGTTAAAATCTTGGACTTTGGAGCCAGATTAATTGGATTTAAAGTTAACTCTTCTTCATTCTAGCTGAATGTGATGATGGAGGGTTATTTAACTTCTTTTAGCCTTTTGTTTTAATCTATAAAACTAGAACTATAGTTGTTATACCTAACTGATAATTGTAAGTACTTAATAAAATATGTATAAGAAAGTTATAGCAGGACCTGGCACATGCTATTTATAAGGTTAGATTTTCAAATTATTTGTAAAATAGAAAAAGTAAATTATGGTGTGCATTAGTTTTTGGAATGAGACAAACCAAGTTTTAATTCTTTTTCTTTTATTTTTTTTGTTCTACTAACTGAATGATATGCAAGTTCTTACTTCTTTGGCTTCATTTTTCCAAGATACAGCTATTAATAACATCTCCCAAGATTTCTGGTAGGATTTAACCAAAAAATATTATTAATGGACTTAGTTTGTATTATATATTAGCTATCTTTTATTAGGATAGAAATACATTTTTTTTTAATAATTTCTAATATTTAACTTAAGTATTTTCTCACCATATATATAAAAAGGCCTATATTATATCTAGGATCAATTCATTCATTTATTCAATGATATTTGAATACCTAATATACACCAGGTACTATGCTAACACTTGGAGATAAAGTATTAAAAGGCAAAGTCTCTACCTTCCAGGGAGCTCTATGATCAATAAGCAAGAAAAATAAATGATAGGTTATGATGAAACCATCAATGTGTTAGGACAGAAGTATCTGGAGGGAGGCAGTGATGGAAGAATAGAGCAGGAGCAAGAAAAGCTTGTTATACATGTACAACCTCAGCTGGCTCTTGAAAGAGTAGGTTTGAGCTACTCAATAAACAGAGGATGAACATTACAGTCAGAGAGAAAAACAAGTTAGAAACAACTTAGGAATCACCTTGTGTAGCCAGCAGGTGTGGTCTCAGGAGAAGGTACTCAGTGTAAGAGTCAGCAACAGGGTCACTAGGAAGCACACAGGAAGTGTGCTTACATTAGTTTATTTGCATTCAAAAAGACTACCCAGAGAGAAGTGGGAAGTGACTTGAGGGAAACCAAATAATGGAAGCAGAAAGCCTGGTTAGGCTGATGTTGCAGACATCTCGGTGGCAAATCACCAAGATTGAGTTAAAGGTATTTATTTATATTCATATTAATAAAATTAGAAATTAGAGATACATCTAAGTAAGCTATTTCACATGATGATTAACAAACAATTTTCAATTAGAGCACATTTTCTTCGGAAAAAAAATTAAACTCATTTCATGCTGGGGAGTACTAGACTAACTGCTATGATCCAGTGGAGTGGTTAGGATCAATACCACAGGAGGCCTAACCCAGGAGGACCCAGGTGTGGTGGAGGCCTTAAGACATTCATAGTGGAAAGGAAAATACAGAAGAGTCAGTAGTGCAGTATATTTCCTTATTCCAAGTGCTCCTTGTTAGCAGAAGTTGCTGTGGTAGCACATTGGAGAACTGCCTCCTTTAGACAAGGGATTCTGAGAAGACTTTGGGCAGGAATGGATGTTTTACAACCAGAGGCCAAGCAAAGCACTATAGGCAAACTCAAAAGGGAAGGTCCAGGGGCAGAGAGGATTTGGCCCCTCTGAAGCAAGGGGAAAAGTTCGGTATATCTGGAGCTTAGCATGCAAGAAGGGGGTGGTATAAAACCAAGGTAAGAGAGAAAAGCAGGGGACATTACCAAGGACCCAGACATTATATTAAATAATTTGATCATGGAAAGATTTTGAATTTTAATATCATAGTGGCTAACTTGTAAAGAAAGGATGTTGGATCTCTGGGTATGCCAGCTATCTAAGAAGAAATCTAAGTCACAAGACTATATCCCTGAGCGCTAGACATCTTGTGGTTTTTGCAGTATAGCCAAGAGTTACCATTGTGGCTGCCAACAGAAGCCATTCAATGCATATTTGCAAATCATTGAATTGATAACAAGAAATTAGAAGTACTGAGGGGAGTTTTTTATAACAAATTTTCTATTACTGTTTAGTTCTTTCAATTTCTCTATTTGAAACAATGCTGAAGTCTTGAACTACATCTATGATTACTTTCTTAAAACAGAATATTAGCAATAGAATTACTGTGTAAGAATCAGATATTTTTAAGGATCATAATACACTATTGAAGAAAGGAGAATCCCAATATGTTTTAACCAGCAAATATTTGAAAGAGCCTATTTCCTCTCATTCTCAGCACAATTGGATTATCTATAAGTTTGATAACAATCTGCAATTATTACATGAAATACTGGGAGAAGAGCTTGTATCTTTATTATCTATTTATATTTCTTTCGTTCAATGTCTGAAATCACATCCTTTGCCCTGCACAAGAATGGTTTATTGATTTTACTTTTCCTTTTAATTTGTAATGAAAATATCTAGGTCATAGACTTGTGAGTTAATTTTAACTAAATTTTATGTGAATTTGCTGCTTTAATTGCCATTTTCTCCTACAAAGGTGGGTAGTGCAGTGTTCAGTGGTTGGAGGAGTCGGTTATTTTTTTATTTTTTTTTTTAAATAATAAATTTTATTGTTATATTCCCCATACAATTGCAGCCCCCCCATTCTGACCCCAATCCCTCCCCTCCCGCCCCCGCCCCCCTAAAAGTGTCTCTGGTTCATAGTTTTTTGTTGATTTTGATTTTCACTTTCTTAAAGTTATTCATTTTCCTGGTCCCTTATTTAAGTTTTCTAGATTCCTGTTATGAGTGAGACCATCCGGTATTTTTCTTTTTCTTTTTGGCTTGTTTCGCTGAGCATGATCCCTTCCAGCTCCATCCATGTTGCTGCAAATTGCATGTGTTCATCTTTTTTGAATGCTGAGTAATATTCCATGGTATATATGTACCATATCTTCTTGATCTAGTAATCTATTTTTGGGCATTTGGGTTGTTTCCAAAGCTTAGCTATTGTAAACAGTGCTGCTGTAAACATAGGGGTGCAAGTGCTCTTTGGAATTGATGTTTCTGTGTCTTTTGGGTAAATACATAGGAGTGGAATTGCTGGATCATATGGAAGTTCTATGTTTAGTAGGTCCAGAAATCTCCACACAGCTTTCCATAGTGGTTGGACCAGTTTGCACTCCCACCAATAGTGCAGAAGAGTTCCTTTTTCTCCACAACCTCACCAACATTTATTGTTGCTAGTTTTTTTAATATGTGCCATTCTCACTGGTGTAAGATGGTATCTCATGGTAGTTTTGATTTGCATTTCCCTGATGACAAGTGATGTTGAACATTTTTTCATATGCCTGTTGGCCATTTGCATTTCCTCTTCAGAGAAGTTTCTTTTTAGCTCTTCTGCCCATTTTTTGACTGGATTATTTTCTTTGTTGTTGTTGAGTCTCGTCAGCTCTTTGCAGATTTTTGTGATCAGTCCTTTATCATTAGTGTTGGGTGCAAAAATGTTCTCCCAGTTGGTGGGGTTTCTCTTTGTTTTTGTTATTGTCTCTTTTGCTGTGCAGAAGCTCTTTAATTTGATGTAGTCCCAGCTGTTTATCTTTGCCTTCACTATCACTGCTTTGGGTGATGTGTCTGTAAAGATGTCTTTGATGTGCAAATCACGTAGTGTTTTGCCTATATTTCCTTCTATATATTTTATGGTTTCAGGTCTTAAGTCTAGTTCTTTAATCCATTTTGAGTTGATTTTTGTGTATGGTGTGAGGTAGTGGTCAAGCTTCATTCTTTTGCATGTAGCGACCCAGTTTTCCCAGCACCATTTATTGAACAAACTTTCTTTGCTCCAATGCATAGTCTTTGCTCCTTTGTCAAAGATTAGTTGACCATAAATCTGTGGGTTTATTTCTGTATTTTCTATTCGATTCCTTTGGTCTGTTTGTCTGTTCTTGTTCCAATACCATGCAGTTTTGATGATTATGGCTTTGTAGTATAGTTTGAAGTCTGGGAGTGTGATGCCTCCATTCCCTTCTTTTTTTTTCAGGAGAGCTTTGAGTATTCGGGGTTTTTTGTGATTCCATATGAATTTCATCAATAATTGTTCTATTTCTTTGAAGAATGACATTGAAATTTTGATTGGAATAGCATTGAATCTGTATATTGCTTTTGGAAGGATGGCCATTTTAATAATGTTTATTCTTCCAATCCATGAGCAGGGGATGTCTTTCCATTTCTTTGTGTCTTCTTCTATTTCTTTTAACAGTGTTTTATAGTTTTCTTTGTATAGGTCCTTTACCTCTTTTGTTAGATTTATTCCCAAATATTTGATTTTTTTTGTTTCAATAACAAAAGGGATGGTTTTTTTGATTTCTTCTTCTTCAGATTTATTGTTTGTGTATAGGAAGGCTACTGACTTTTGCGTGTTGATTTTGTATCCTGCCACTTTACTGAACTGACTGATGAGTTGAATTAGTTTTTCTGTGGAGTTTTTGGGGTTCTCTATGTATAATATCATATCATCTGCAAAGAGTGATAGTTTGACTTCTTCTTTTCCTATTTGGATTCCTTGGATGTCTTTCTCTTGTCTTATTGCTCTGGCTAGGACTTCCAGTATTATATTGAAAAGCAGTGGTGAGAGTGGGCATCCTTGTCTTGTTCCAGATCTTAATGGAATTGCTTTCAGCTTTTCACCATTGAGAATGATACTGGCTGTTGGCTTGTCATAGATGGCCTTTATGATGTTGAGATATGTTCCTTGTATCCCAAGAATTTCAAGGGCTTTTATCATGAATGGGTGTTGCACTTTGTCGAAAGCTTTCTCAGCATCTATTGATATTATCATATGGTTTTTATATTTCTTTTTGTTGATGTGTTGGATAACGTTGATTGATTTTCGGATGTTAAACCATCCTTGTGTCCCTGGAATGAATCCTACTTGGTCGTGGTGAATTATCTTATGGATACATTGTTGGATTCTGATAGCTAAAATTTTATTGAGGATTTTTGCATCAGTGTTCATTAGGGAGATTGGTCTGTAGTTTTCCTTTTTTGTGTTGTCCTTGTTCGGTTTTGGTATTAGTGTAATGTTGGCTTCATAGAACGTGTTTGGTATTGTCCCTTCCTTCTCAATTTTTTGGAAGAGTTTGTGAAGGATAGGCACTAATTCGTCTCTGAATGTTTGGTAGAATTCATTTGTAAATCCATCAGGTCCTGGGCTTTTGTTTTTGGGGAGGTTTTTGATTACCATTTCAATTTCGCTGCTTGTAATTAATTGGGTCTGTTTAGGTGTTAGGAGTCGGTTATCTTTTCCGCAGACAGTGCATTATTACTGAATTGAAATAACTTTTGCAAATTAATAACATAATCTCTTTGTCTTATATGTTCCAGATATACTTCCTGTTTGATTTTCACCTTTATACCTTTATTCATAGAAATTTTTGACATACACTTGTTGTTTTAAAACTTTATCCCACCTGCTTTCCATAGCTTTAATTTTTTGACTTCATGAGATCAATTTTTTATTACATATTGTTTTTAATACATAATAAAAATATTTAGGTTATGGCTTTCTGATGAGTCAAATTTGAAAAGGTTTCAGGTTAATTTACTCTTATTGTCATTATCTTCAGAAAATATATATAGTTTAGTAACTGAGAACTAGGGTTAAGTTAAGTTTCCAAATGCAAATTTTGCTCTCTCAACAGCTGTGTGACATTCAGGTAGTTTCTTAACCCTTCTATACTTTCATTTTGTCATTTGAAAAATATTAATTGTAGTAGCTTCCTAATTTGCAAATATTTATGAAGAACCTTCTATGCTGGAACACTGACTAGATGTTTGGCGTGTAGTGACAAAGATACTAAGCAACATTCCTGCCCACAGGAGTTTACATCTAGTGGGGAAAGGATAGTAAACAAATACATATAAATATGTCATTTAATGTCAGGGATTAAATTATCATTCAGAAGAAAATTAAATCATGGCAAGTATATATTTGTGGTCACTGAGTGCCTTTTAAATCAATCATTGTGAGGGTAGAATGTATAATCTAAGTGATTTTTTCAAGGACTTGCAATATAATGAATGCTTACTGAATATTAGCTATTATTACTTCTAATTTAATTTTCTTTTAAACTCAAAAATGATTTATAGGAATGTTTGGCAGTGTGTTTGTTTTAAATCCACATGACAGTATTATATTGATAGTTTATTTTTAATTTTTATTTGTTTGATTTAAGCACAGAATATGACCAATAATGTTTTTGCATTTTGAAATTATTTTAGTATTTAGTTTAACTCAGAACTAAAATTATATTTAAAAATGGAGGCTATGAAATTCATGTTTCTATCTAAAGAAAAAGTAAACATATAGATATCAAATTTGATTATCTACCAAAATACCATAATTAATTTTTTATTATTAAGATCATATTCCTTTATTTTTCTCTTTTGGTCTATAAAAGACGTACAGAGAAAAGCTATTGTCAACTCCTCTTGGTTTATCTAATAGTTTTTGATTTATACATTTTATATAATGATATTTAGATCATAAATCTTTATGACTCATATCTTTACTGTGGATTGCATCATTTATCAGAATAAAATGACATTCCATGCACTTTACTGTCTTTTGTTTGGAGTTTGATATCTAGTGAGAACTTGATAGAAAATATACAAGGCTGTTAGCAAAGAAATGAAAATTTTCTTTTTTTTAATTTAAGATCTTCTCTTTCTCTGAGTTTGCCTGATATTTATACTTTTATCTTTTCAGTGTCATGTTTTAAATCATTGTTTTATTAAATGTCATGTTTTAAGTCATTTTAAACAGCATACAGTTTCATTTAGCTTTTTTGATTTTAAAATAATTGAGATCCTTTTATGTTGCATGAGTTTATTTTCATTTATTAATTTGGTTTTTATTCATTCACCTCATTTTATGTTGCTTTTTTAAAATGGAATTCATTTCTTGCACTGTAGCTAGTATTTTTTTGTGATTGGTATGCATTTAACCTGTTTTAACTAATGCTTACTTTTAAAAGAACACATTCATGTGTGTATGTACACACAAACATAAAAATAAACATTTTTCTAAAATCAACATCATGATATAATCCATATTTATTCTTTACACTTCAGGGTTTTCTTGTTCCCTCTGGGTATTGCAGTAATAATCTAACCTCTGCAAAATCCTAAATCCAATGTTGCTACACGTAGGAAGGCATTCTAGTTTAATGTAAGAGATACCATCCTAATGGCCATTTCTCCATAACAAGTTTGCTTCCATGTCCTACATGCCTGCTAAAACCAGAAATTTGCTTGTCTGGTTAAAATGTAGTAAGTTGGTGCAAACATTCCATAACAGTGATAATGATGACATACACTATACCAACTGACTATGAATGCAAGAAATATTTAGATATTATTTAACACATAAGGATATGAGCATAGAGTATCAACCAATCAATTATTTTCACTGCCCTTGATATAGTTTCCTAGCATTTTTCCACATCTCTGGAAATGTGATGTTAAACTCAGCTTCAAATCTTCCCAAAACAGATTGGGGCATTGATAGAATGTAGGACTATCATAGTTCCTCTATGCAAAAATTAATTATATGCCCAGTTATTTATAATCCAACTTATTTGCAACTCCTAACTGACACAACTAACATCTCTCTTTAAAAATCAATATTTGGACAAACACTAGTTAACTCCCAGGTGAACACAATCTAAATCCAAATCAATAGAACAAGGAATAACATTGAGCAAGACAACAAAATTACTTATCTAATCAAAACCACAAGAAATGTACCTGCAAACTGACAATAATCCATTCATCAATTTTTTTTTAAGATTTATTTATTTATACAAGCACTGGGTACAGTCAGAAGCATGGGAGGGTGAGAGAATTCACCAGAGCCAGAGCAGGGAGCAGAACAGGCAGACCGAGGAAGTACACTGCTGAGGGGAGCAGCAGGTGTCAGGAGAGGTCTGCGCGCCATGTGGGACCCTATCCCTGCTGCTGGGGATCTAACAAGTGCTGCAGAGGCTGCGGGCAGCTTTGCAACCCAGTGCTCAACCGCTATGCCACCAGGGAGGCCCTAATCAAAATGTTTTAAGTAATACAGTTGTACACTGTGCTTTTGAATTTATCTATCTGTGGCCAGGAGTGGTGCAAGGTCACCAAGAGCTAAAAGTCTATTCTATGATTATCCTTTAGGTGTTATCTAATTCTTCATCTAGATTGTAAAATTTCATCATGTTTAACGTGGTTTTCAAAAAGAATATGTTTTCCAGTTGGTACACTGTGCTATTTCTAGCATTTTCATGGAATGAATGACCCAGTCTCCTTGTAGAGGAAAATAATGCATATTGGTCCAAGTCTGGTGGTCTAGGACTTTGAAAAAACAAGGGGGTAACCCATAACTTTGAAAGAAGTACTGTATAAGGGTTTAGTATTTCTTCTGTCTCAGAGTAACACAAGACCATGTTGGTGGAAAGGAGGACCAGAGGCTTCAGGTGACCTTTAAGATTTACCAAGAAGAACCAGTGTGTATTCTTGGTTTTAAGGTTGATAGGTGAAATACAGCATGCTCAATTAAATTTAAATTTCATATAACAAAAAATTAGTAATATAAGTAAGTTCTGTGCAATTCAATTTTCACAGGAAACTCAAATTTAACTCTACATTCTGCATTTTTTTTTGCTAAATCTGGAAAGTTTTAGGGAAAAGGAAACCTCAAAAAAATCTTAGAATCCTCATTATTCTTTCAAATAAAAACATTTCCTTATCTTGCATATTTTCAAATACATATCTTAACTGTTAAACAGTTTGAGTTGTCCTAGAAAAGTAAGGCTTTCCCCCCAAATTGATAAAATATTCTTAAATGCTTCTGGAAGTCCTTTTTATTATGTTGGATTATCACTTTTTCCCTCATCAATATCTTACTGTATGCCACACTGTCAATAATTTGAGTTCACACTGATATGAGATTCAAGCTCCTTGAAAAGATATGATGCATAAAGGAAGAAAATACTGGCTAGTAAAATGACCAAATATGTAAAGGACTATAAGATGAAAGAAAAAAATCTGATAATTGAAAAAAAGAAGAAAACAGTAAGTATTTAAATCTGATCATTATAGTGCTTAGTTTCTCTTGTAAGTAAATTAAAATTGAGTAAATTCACTGCATTTGCATATTTAGCTCAATATAAGGATTTTCATGGCTTCTTTATAATTCTTGCAGAGACTCATTCCCTTGTATTTCTTAAGCTTTAAGATAAATGTACTCGTTTATCTTGTCACTTTGACAATTTCAATTGAAAGGTTTTTTAACTGATGTCAGTAAGAAAACTACTACTATTTGTAATAAGAATTTAAGTGAGGCAGTTTGGAAGTTTGAGGTATATTTCTCCTGTCCGCTCTTTCCACAAAAGGAAATAGTAGCCACCATTTTGGGAAAAGAAAGAAAAAAACATAACTCAAAGAGACTCAAAATGCAAATTTGAATTATGGGGGGGAGAGGGAAGGAGAGAGAGAGAGGGAGAGAGAGGGAGGGGAGAGAGAGAGAGAGAGAGAGAGAAAGAGAGAGAGGGAAGGAGGGAAGGAGGGGTATGAGTAAGGTTGTAGAATAGGCCAAGGTGTTAGACATTTCAAGGTATACTGAAACATACAAACTACCTCCACAAATATCCAAAATGCAGAATTGATAGGCTGCTTTTTAGGTCCCTATATAGGGGCTCCCTAAGCAGTAATTATAAGGGATGTATAAATTTTCCGGATGGAGTATCCATAAACTCAGCCAGCCAATGACCTCACACCATGGGTTTGATCTCAGAATGATTGTGTTGTTTGTGCTCCTGGCAGCTCAAGTCCACCTCTGTGTTCAAGAACATCTAATGAGTCTAAAGCCAGTTGTTGTCCTTCTGGGAAATGGAGGGAGACTTCCTGGCTACTCTGAACTATTACCATTTCTTATCATTGCCATACACAAGAGTCTCCAAAATTGATGCTTGTCTCTTGGCAAGGTTATTAACAACTCATCTCACCCAGGTGTGGTTCTTTTTAGGGAGCACAGGTAAAGCCAACACATCTGGAAGTGAATTAGCTTTGACCTATGCAGTTAGAAGCACCCAGCATGGGGGTCTCCCCGGTGGGTGGCTCAGCGGGTTGAGCACAGTGCTGTGAAGCTGTCCGCAGCCTCTGCAGCCCGTGTTTGCTTCCTGGCCGGCCAGATAGATGCATGGTGTGGCAGACCTCTCCTGTCGTATCCATTGCTCCCCTCTGCAGTGCTTTTGGCCTGTCTGCCTGTTCTGCTGCCCACTCTGTCTCTGGTGAATCCTCTCACCCTCTCATGCCTCTGGCCTGTACCCCAGCTAGTGTATAAATAAAAAATAAGTCTTAAAAAAAAAAAAGGAAGAAAAGAAATGGCCAGCATGCTGGAGGTCATAGTCACTGAAGTCAGGGTCCTGGTAAAATGTAGCTTATTCCATGAACAACATTCATCAGATTTTTTTTTTCAAGGTTTCATTCACACAAGTTTTGTGGTTTCAATCCTAGGATAACAATTTTAAAGGGATTACTGAGCCATCCAGCTTTCTGACCTCAGCATGTCATATTACTTTTCAGAACTACTGCTTCATTCACAGTAATACAAAGAGGAAGGGATTGATTGGGTGATGGATCTAAGAGACAGATGAGTGTACCTTCTTGTTAAAAGTTTACCTAAAAGTCATCCCCCTGGCCCCGCTGTCCAAAAAACATATCTAACCAGTCATAACTGGGTCACAGATCATTCTCTAATGGCAAGAGATGTTAGAAAATATATATTTGTAATTGGCCACAATAAGAAGGGGGAAAATAGATATTTGGTAGTCAATCTTAGCAGAATATACTGTAATCTCCACAATTCTGTATTTCTTATCATTTTACTGCCTTCTTACAATGCACCTTTTAAATCATTGAGAACATACAAAAATGCATTAAAGGAACAGAGCATTATGAAGAGCCCCTGCAACTTACATGCCAGTTGCTCTGAATTAGGAAGTACAAGTGTGGAATGTTGACGTTCTGATCCTCCTAAAATTTGTTCCTGGGTGTGTGTCATTGATACAGTTTGTCACTTTCTAGACCAATATATTGTTTTAAATTTTTCTGTTCAGAGTTACGCTTGCCAATTTCTAGACCAATATACTTTTTAAAATTTTTCTGTTCAGAGTCACACTTGCCAAAGAAGGCAAGCTTTTGGGGAGAAATTTAAAAAAAAAAAAAAATCTGTTCATTCAATTCTGTCTTCTGTATACAATATGCTACTTTTAATCCATATCTAGCTTTCTAAGAAAGGACAGTACACATTCTTAACAGTTATAATTTAATTGTTAATAATGAATCATTGTGTCTACCATCTTATTTCAGGGTGATTCCAGTCTTGTGTTCTTCGCTGGAGTGGCAGATTAAATAATTTACAACTCTTCACGCCCTTCCCACATTAGAATTACTTACGCATGTGCTTTGCCATATGGCTTTCTGGTACCACCCTCTAGACTGATCAGAGCATATTTCCCTCTCCACATTGAATTTAGCTATATATTTGTATTCTCTTAATAGCATGCAAAGTGAGTGTTCCAGTTCCAAGGTAAGTCCTAAAGAGGGCTCATGTGTTTGTTTCCATTTTCCCTTTTATATTCCAACCATTCACCATGGAAACATTTCCTTGATAGACATTTAGCCAAAGAGGATGAGAATATAAATGGAGAGGACCTGATGTCAACCTTAAGACCAAAACAAAATCAGCTGACTTCACACTGAGAAGGAGCTTCTCCAGCTAACTCACAGAATTTTTAGTAATATAAAAGTTGTTTCAGTAAATTAATTCTGATACTTTAGGATTTTGTATTACAGAACTCTATTATGGAAATATCTGGCTGATTCAATTGGTCCAAGGAAACCCACTTACTTCAGGGTATCCATGGCTGGAAATTAGTTGCAATATAAGCTGGGACATCTGAGTGCTAAATGACCTTTAAATTCTGTAGTAATTACAAATGGATTCTCAAGATCTCTTTGACTTCTAAGCTTTATTCTAGAAGTAACTACAAAGGGGAAGGGGAAGAAAAGAAATGTCTTCAAGCCTCAATTAGCCATAGAAAGAGAATCATTGCCCAGATTTTATTCACTCCACTAGTATAATTGAAGTAACTTCCCTGGTCCCTGCATCTATTTTCTATTACATAGGGCTCTTAGTTTTCTGAGTCAGCAAAATTCAAATATACAAATGTAATACTTCTCAGATGCTATGAGAAGACCTAAGAAAAGTGCTACAAAGGTTTTAGGCATTATACTATAATGAATAATTTACCACACTACTTAGCTTCCAGAAAAGGGTAACTGAAGACTCAGGAGGAAATTGGAGTTGTTCTCTTCTCTGGAATTGACAAGTACACACCGGAACGAACACACGCCCGTTCTCCTTTAGCCCAGGTCATAGATATAGGCACACAACAAAAATATTCTCAGTCCCTGGATCCTTGCCATTTATAGCAGAAGCACCCAGGGGAAAAGATACACCATCTGTTCCAATGTCCACCAGCAAGATCCAAATAGTACATTACTGGCAGGTGCCTGAAGAGACTTGGGGAAGAAACATTTCCTTAGGAAACCCAAATTAACTGCCTATGTTGGGACCATAAGGGAATTCTGAGAGACTCTTGATTCCTTGTCACTGTACTTTCCTTATCTGAAGTAAAATAAACTAGACAGTACTTGCATCTGGTCACCCTCAGAAGGGCAGCATCTGCAGCTGGTTTCTCTCCCATAAGGTTTATCAGTTACATGGTGCTCACTCAGGCATCTGGTCAACTGGCAGCCCTTCTGAGATTTTCTTAAAATTCTATTTTCTACATTCTAAACACTTGCTGTTGTTTATAATCACCCAGTGACCAGTGAAAGTTATAGCCTGGAAGTATATGTAGTTCAGTAAACCCTCTACAAGCATGAGCTCCTCTCAAATGAAATGTGGCTTGCAGAGTTAACAGGATGACTTACTGTGAATTTAAGGTAGCTGGAAAGCCTACCCAGAAATTGCCTTGTGCTGTGTTTTAACATGCCAGAAAAAAAACAAGCAAACAAACATGGAATCATATTTCTTTTCCTACTAAAGGAAGTCAGGCTGCTTCTACTCCTAAGATCTAAACTATTCTTACTCACAAGTGTAGGGGAGCAATAATTAGCCTTTGTTTCTAAACAAAAGAGAAGTTGCTAATTAAATCTGAGTCACTTAAATAACAAATAGACTTCTTTGGGTTGACAGTGCAACGTCAAAGTTCATAAACTCAAGGTCTTTCTGGAGGAAGCAGACCATTGCAACGAATAATACTGTCTACAGAGAATAAATCTAGTTTTATCCCTGAGTTCCCCAGAGACAGTAGGGGGTGGTTAAGTCTGGGTAAGCTAGAGGGTTTTATGTCCTGCCTAAATATAAATCTTGTTTTAGTAAATTAATTCTGATATTTCAGGATTTTCTATTACAGAGCAATATTATGGAAATACATGATTGATTTAACCAACCCAAAGGAAATCCACTGACTTTAGGGTATCCATGGCTGGGATTAGTTGTAATATAAGCTGGAAGGACTAAGTGGTAAATGACCTTTAACCACTGTAGTAATTCCAAATGGATCCTCAAGATATCTTTGCTACCTCAATAGATACTTGAGTTACCCACTTTGAACAGATCAAATAATTGAGAAAAAGATATTGATGAACAGAATCAATATAAGCAAAAAATGATGAAAGACTGATGATTTGGGGACAAAATTAACATTATAAAATTGTACTGGTCTTTCTTCAGAGAAATTAAAAAAGCAAGTTAATGGGCAAATTAACCCCAAATTTTTTAAAAGAAATTAAAGGGCAGGAGCACTAGTGGTATAGTGGTTAGCATAGCTGCCTTCTAAAAATTGAAGGGATTATGAAAGTAATTGTAAAAGGAAAAAAGTAGGACTTTCCAATTCAAAACTTACTACCAAACTATGGTAAGCAAGAGGATATAGTACTGTCACAGAATAGACATATAGATCAGTGGAATAAAATTAAGAGTCCAGAAATAAATCCATATATCCATGGTGAAACTATTTTCAACAAGGTTACCAAGACAATTCAACAAGGGAAAGAACAGTCCTTTCAATAAATGAAAGCTAGAAAAACTAGATGTTCACATACAAAAGAAGTAATTTGATCCACTATCTTATATCACATAACATCAAGGACATCAATTTAAGAGCAAAACTCTAAAACTCTTAGAATAAAACAGATATAAATCTACATGACCAATTTCTCAGATCTGATACCAAAACAGAAGCAACCAAAGGCAAAGTAGATAATTTGAACTTTGTCAAAATTAAAAACTTTTATGCATCAAAGCAGGCTATTAAAAAAGTGAAAAAACAACCCACAGAATGTCAAGCATATTTTAGTATCTAGAAAAACTAAAGAATACTTATAACTCAGTAACAAAAGGATAAATAACCCAATTTAAAAGTGGACAAAGAATTTGAATAGACATTTCTCCAGAGAAGACAAACAGTTACTAAGCACATAAAGAAATGTTCAACATCATTAGTCATAAGGGAAATGTAAATTAAAATCACAATGAGATATCATTTCACACTCACGAAGAGGACTAGAACTAAAACAAACAAACAAAAAGGGAAAACAGCAAGTGGTGAGGAGGGTGTAGAGAAACTGAATCCCTCACATTTTTCTGGTGAGAATGTAAAGTGGTATAACCACTGTGAATACAGTTTGTCAGTTCATCAAAAAGTTAAATACACAATTATGATAGAACAGTAATACCATTTCTAAATATATTCCTGAAAGAAATATTTGTATGTAAAAAATTGTATATAAATGTCCATATTAGTTTGATTTGTCTATAATAGCCCAAAATTGGGAATAACCCTAATGTCCACAACCAATGAATGGATAAATAAAATGCCGTGATCCATGCTATGGAATACTAATCATCCATAAAAATAATGAGCTACATGCTAAAACAGATAAATCTTGAAAACATTACATTAAGTGGAAGAAACCCACTGGAGACACAAAATGCTGCATATTATGTCAATTATGTCATTCCATCTTCCTGAAAAACCCAGATTAAGTAAATCCCTCAAGACAGAAAGTTGAGTATTGTTTCCAGAAAAAGTGGGGTATCAGACTGATTGCTAGTGAATACAGGTTTTACTTTTGGGATAATGGAAATGTTTTGGAAATAGATAATGGTAATGGTAGCACAAAATAGTCAAATACACAGAAAAAAAAAAAAAGATCACACTGAATTGCACATATTAAAATAGTGAGATTCGGGGCCTCCCTGGTGGCCAGTGGTTGAGCGCTGGGTTGTGAACTGCCCTCAGCCTCTGCAGCGCTGGTTCAATCCCTGGCCGCCAGGCGAGGGTCCCACATGGCTGCAGACCTCTCCTGCCGCCCACTGCTCCCCTCAGCAGTGTATTTCGTCAGTCTGCCTGTTCTGCTCTCCCCTCTGGCTCTGGTGAATTCTCTCACCCTCCCGCGCTTCTGACTGTACCCAGTGCTTGTATAAAATAAATCTTTTTTTAAAAAGATTTATTTAGTTATTTTATACAAGCATTGGGTACAGTCAGAAGCGCGGTAAGGTGAGAGAATTCACCAGAGTCAGAGCGGGGAGCAGAGCAGGCAGAAGGACCGAAGTACACTGCTGAGGGGAGCAGCGGGCGGCAGGAGAGGTCTGCGCACCATGTGGGACCCTTCTCTGGTGGCCGGGGAGCAGCCGGGGATCGAACCAGCGCTGCAGAGGCTGCAGGCAGCTTTGCAACCCAGCGCTCAACAGCTGCGCCACTGGGGAGGCCCTATAAATAAATCTTTAAAAAAAAAAAAAGAATTAAAAAAAAAAGAAAATGGTGAAATTCATATTATGTAAACTATATCTAAATTTTTAAAAAGAGGTAATTATAGCCATAAAGCAAGTACATGCTGCCATGAAGAGTATTCAACAGAAATTTATTTAAAACATTACTAATGAAAGTTAAAAATTCATTGGTTGACACATTGATAAACTGCACCCAGCTTAAGATCAATTTATTCAAATTTAAAAAATATACAAGTTAAAAAATATTAATACAAAAATATGCACCATATATTTTATACAAAGGAGTAAATTGGAAGAACTGAAAATATATTTGAGATGTGAAGAACAGTTTAAAAGACTACCATTGATCAAATATATATTTTTATCAAGTTACAGGCTTAACCCTTGAGTGGGTTATGATATCAAATTAGCATTCCACAATTAGCATATTTTAAAAAATAAAGTGGGAAAGATCCAAATGAATCATATATGGTTATATACATGTGCATACTGAATAAAATGTAAAATGTATCTCTTATTTTAGATTGTGGCAAAAATATTTGATAGTTAACAGATGATCTAATAAAGTATCAGAAACAGTAACAATGTAGAGGACAACACAAAGAAACAAAAAGAGAATTTCCTCATATTGAAGAAAAGAACAAAATCTTTCAGAACATGCAGAATAAAACATACCCACATACAGGTTAAATCCACAGTTTCAGGGATAATTTTATATGTTCAACAACTTAGAGGGGAGAGAATAATGCAGTGCTACCTTCAGCCTTCTCAAGGAGAAATGAATGTAAACCAAAACCTGAAGACTAGAAAACTATCAAATACAAGAGGAAAATGAAGGTACTTAGTGACAAGCAAGAACTCAAGGTTTACAACCCACTCACTCTTTGTGAATAAAAGAAATTACTCAGAAAAAATGTACTCCAACCAAACCAAACAAAAAAGAAAACAAGAAAGAGGATGACCTACGATACAATATCAAGTATGACACAGAAGAAGGAAAGAAAATTTTAAAGCATTGCAGAAAAAAATCCATTAAAAATGAGATAGGAGAAAATTCCTATTATATAGTTTAAATAACATGTAGCAATTATTTATGCGTTATATACACTCGTTAGTTTTACTGTGTATAGTACATATACAATTACAACATTGTGAATTATGTGTGGTATGTTACAATTTTTAGAAATCAACTAGTGAAGGGACTCCCTGGTGGTGCAATGTGTTAAGACGCAACCTATGAAGCTATCCACAGCCACTGCAGCACAAGTTTGATCCCTGGCCAGGGAGCTACCCACATGGTGCAACCAACCTCTCCTGACTTGCCCGCTGCTCCCCTCAGCAGTGCACTTTGGTCAATCTGCCTATTCTGTTCCCCACTCTGTCTCTGGTGAATCCTCTCACCCCCCCCCACACCTCTGGCCTGTACCCCAGCTCTTATATGCATAAATAAATAAATATTTAAAAAAAATCAACTAGTGAAGTATGAAAAGTGTATGAATATAAAGCTAAAAATTTTAAAGATCTTAATATAAAGATAACAAATGATAAGTAACTTACAGATAAGACAAGTGTGATAGAAAGAAAGGTAATTGCTCTAATTCTCTCATTTTAGTATCAGGAAAAATAGTAACTATCTAAAATCAAGAAATGGAGGTAAAGTCATAGAGGCAACAATCAGATAAAACTAAAAATAATAAGATGACCCAAAAAAGTAGAGTATAACTGTTTTAGAAACATTTGTTGTGCATCCACTTCTTTAATTGTCCATATAAGGAGAAATAGGGCATATCTTTTTGATTCTCCCCAAGTCCTCTGAAGGACTATGTACTGGATGAATTGCATTGATGGCCTCAATTAATGAGATCTCCTGTATCCTACCTTTGCTTCCTGTAAATCTGTAGTTCTCTCCTATAGTCCGCATTTAAACATACAACTTGCTTTTAGCCACAGGTTTCTTAGAATTGATACAGGCAGAGGCTTGGAAATGCCTTTTGCTTTTCTCTTTCCTTTCTTGCATCTCTTAATTGTCATGAGAACATGCTCTGACTAGCCTGTATCTGATGGATAAAATACATGCCACAAATTCCAATCTACAACCTCAGGGTTCTTTCTTGCCTTCTCTTTTTGCATTTGCATAAGCCCCTTCTCTATGGTGAGAACCAATCTCCAGATCATGCTGGATACCTCTGCAGTTCTTCGGCCTGCAGGCCCCATCTTTGCCCCTCCACAGGACTCCTAACTGCTGCCTTCTTGACACAGGGCCCTGCTTTGAGCAACCTGGGTATAACTGTTGCCGTTCAGCTACTACACTAGACCTGCAACCTCTTCAGCTCCTCAGGCCACACTGTTACCTCTAAGGGAAGAGAAAGAGTTTACATGGTAAACTCTTTATTTGAAAGAGTTTACATTGTATTAAGATCTGGAACAAGACAAGGATATCCACTCTCACCACTGCTTTTCAATATAATACTGGAAGTCCTAGCCAGAGCAATAAGACAAGAGAAAGACATACAAGGAATCCAAATAGGAAAAGAAGAAGTCAAACTATCACTATTTGCAGATGATATGATAATATACATAGAGAACCCCAAAAACTCCACAGAAAAATTAATTCAACTCATCAATCAGTTCAGTAAAGTGGCAGGATACAAAGTCAACATGCAAAAGTCAGTAGCCTTCCTATACACAAACAATAAATCTGAAGAAGAAGAAATAAAAAAAAAAATCCCTTTTATTATCGAAACAAAAAAAAATCAAATACTTGGGAATAAATCTAACCTATACAAAGAAAACTATAAAAATGTTAAAAGAAATAGAAGAAGACACAAAGAAATGGAAAGACATCCCCTGCTCAAGGATTGGAAGAATAAACATTATTAAAATGGCCCTCCTACCAAAAGCAATATACAGATGCTATTCCAATAAAAATTTCAATGTCATTCTTCAAAGAAATAGAACAAGTTATTGATGAAATTCATACAGAATCACCAAAAACCCCGAATATTCAAAGCGCTCCTGAAAAAAAAAAAAAAGAAGGGAATGGAGGCATCACACTCCCAGACTTCAAACTATACTACAAAGCCATAATCATCAAAAGTGCATGGTATTGGAACAAGAACAGACACACACACATACCAATGGAATCAAATAGAAAACCCAGAACTAAACCCACAGTTTTATGGTCAACTAATCTTTGACAAAGGAGCAAAGAATATGCACTGGAGCAAAGAAAGTTTGCTCAATAAATGGTGTTGGGAAAACTGGGTCGCTACACGCAAAAGAATGAAGCTTGACTACTACCTAACACCATGCACAAAAACCAACTCAAAATGGATTAAAGAACTAGACATAAGACCTGAAACCATAAAATACTTAGAAGGAACTATAGGTGAAACACTACATGATATGCACATCAAAGACATCTTTACAGATGCATCACCCAAAGCAGTGATAGTGAAGGCAAAGATAACCAGCTGGGACTACATCAAATTAAAGAGCTTCTGCACAGCAAAAGAGACAATAAGCAAAACAAAGAGAAACCCCACTGACTAGGAGAACATTTTTGCACACAACACTAATGATAAAGGACTGATCACAAAAATCTACAAAGAGCTGATGAGACTCAACAAAAACAAAGAAAATAATCCAGTCAAAAAATGGGCAGAAGAGCTAAAAAGAAACTTCTCTGAAGAGGAAATGCAAATGGCCAACAGGTATATGAAAAAATGTTCAACATCACTTGTAATCAGGGAAATGCTAATCAAAACTACAATGAGATACCATCTCATACCAGTGAGAATGGCACATATTAAAAAAACTAGCAACAACAAATGTTGGTGAGGTTGTGGAGAAAAAGGAACTCTCCTGCACTGTTGGTGGGAGTGCAAACTAGTCCAACCACTATGGAGAGCTGTGTGGAGATTTCTGGACCTACTAAACATAGAGCTTCCATATGATCCAGCAATTCTACTCCTAGGTATTTACCCAAAGGACACAGAAACATTAATTCCAAAGAGCACCTGCACCCCTATGTTTATAGCAGCACTTTTTACAATAGCTAAGCTTTGGAAACAACCCAAATGCCCAAAAATAGATGACTGGATCAAGAAGATGTGGTACATGTATACAATGGAATATTACTCCACGTTCAAAAAAGATAAACACATGCAATTTGCAGCAACATGGATGGAGCTGGAAGGGATCATGCTCAGCGAAATAAGCCAGAAAGAAAAAGAAAAATACCAGATGGTCTCACTCATAGCAGGAATCTAGAAAACTTAAATAAGGGACCAGGAAAAAGAAAAACAATAGGAAAGAAAATATCAAAATCAACAAACAAGTATGAACCAGAGACACTCTATGGAGGCGTGGGGGCAGGGAAAGGAGGGATTGGGGTCAAAATAAGGGGGTTGTAATTGTATGGGGAATATAAAAATAAAATTTAAATAAAAGAAAAAAAAAGATACAGATAAAAAAGAGAGCAAAAAAAAAAAAAGAAAGAGTTTACATGGTAAATATGCAACTAAGAAAACTAAGTTCACTTCCCATTTATTAGAGATAACAGATGAGAGGAAAGATTTCTTAAATATTCAGTGAAACTCTACTCTGGATGTCCCATTATTGGTGATATGCTGCTACAGGAATTTATGCATTCTCCTTGGCATGCATAAAAACTCAATTCTGAATTCTGGTACTAATATGAAACATTGAGCAGTGATACTATAAAGCACAATTATTTATCTAATGTCTACTGTATTTCAAAGCTACAAAGACCCTTTAAGCCAATAAAATACCATCTCATAACCATCAGATGGGCAAATTTTAAAATTTTGACAATTTCAAGTATTGGCATAGCTATGAGAAAAAGCAACTCTCTTATAATGCTGGCAGGGAGTAAACTGACACATTTTAGTGAACATTAAAAAATATCTACTAGATTTGAAAATGAACATGATCCTTGACTCTGCACTTGGAGGTGTATTTCCTAGAGAAAATTTGTAGATGCTCACAAGGAGAAATGTAAAACAAGTTCATTTCAATCTTGACAGAGAGAAACACTGGAGATGACCTAAATGCCCATCAACGGTTACAAATATGCAATAGATTTATCAAATTTCATACTTATAATTGGTAGAAATGAATGAACCAACACTACTGATTATCAACATGGCCAAAAATTTAAAACAGGGCCTCCCCGGTGGCGCAATGGTTGAGCACTGGGCTGCGAAGCTGCCCCAGCCTCTGCAATGCCGGTTCGATCCCTGGCTGCTGGCAAGGGTCCCACATGGCGTGCAGACCTCTCCTGCTGTGCCCGCTGCTCCCTTTAGTAGTGCATTTCATCAGTCTGCCTGTTCTGTTCCCTGCTCGGGCTCTGGTGAATTTTCTCACTGTCCCGCACTTCTGACTATACCCTGTGCTTGTATAAATAAATAAATCTTAAAAAAAAAGTGCAAACAAAGTGCAAAAATTTAAAACACAAAGCAAAAGAAAAGAAATATTGTAATGTTATATATATATATATATATATACACACACACACACACACACATACTATGATAACTCCTTTGTTAGCAACTTACCAATAAGCTAAACAATGCTGCATAATTTTTTAAAAAATATATTCACCTGTTATAGCAATATAAAAATGCATGAGGATAATAAAATTCAATAGATGATTTCAACTGTATCTTAATTTTTTAATAATTAAATGTAAAATAAATATGGTTACAATTGATAAAGCTGCACTATAAATCCACAGGTATTTATGATATTTTTCCTTAAAACTTTCCATATAATAGGAATTCTCTCACTTTCTCTCTCTCTCACACACAGGCACTTACACCGCCTTGCCCCTACCTAAGGAGGTTCAGACCTACTGAAATGGTAGGATTACAAATGAAGGATACCTATAAAGAAATAAGATTCTGCATCTCACACATCACTGCACAAAGGTTGACTATATATTGGGAGAGGCAGATATTAAGAAAACCAACATGAATAAATAGCTAGCACCTGTGATGAGTGATATGAAGTATAAATGATATTTTTTTGGAGATGGGCAGGTTGAGGGAGTGGTGTGGTCAGGGTGTCTTCTCAAAGATGATATATTAATATTTTAGTTGAGCCTAAAGGATGACTAAGAATTAAACAAGAGAAAAGTGAGGGAAAGTTTTTTCAGGCACAGCCAACATCATGTGTAAAATTCTTGATACTGTGAACAGATTGCCAAGTTCAAGGGACTGAAAGGATGACGGTATCGCTGAGCAGAAAGAGTGAGAAAGTAGAAGTAATAAGACACAGGACAGACGTCAGGAGCAAAGATTTGGATTTTATCCTAGAAGTAATGGAAAGCCATTGCAGTAATTTCAGAAGGAATGTGTTATAATCTGATTTTCATGCTTAAAAGAGTACATTGACTGCTAGGTAGAGAACTGACTACATAAAGACAAGACCCTGAAGACAAGTTTCAACCCACCACATTCAGACAACTTTTGGGTGTATATGCTCACAAATATTCTTGGGCTTCTGACTCATTTCTGAAAACCTGGTACTACAGGAGATGAAAAAAACCCTATTCCTCTACCTTGTTTTGTTTAGTGACCAGAGTTCTGCAAATTAAAGTGACAAAGAGGAACAAGAGAAAAGGCATACAAATTTCATTTGATGTTAATATTTTTATGTGGCACAAGGGACTTCACATAAAAGTGGTGGAAATCCCCAAAAAGCAATTAGGCCAGAAAGCTTATATACCATTTTAACAAAATGCTATTGTGAAGATGTGACAACATAGAAAAGGATGTTTTGGTTTCTAAGGGTGGTAAACTGTGGGGAAATTTAGAGGACACTAATAGAAATTATGGTTATTTTAATTTAAAAAAAATATTTAAATTATATTTATTTTTATATTTTTTACAATATAAAATTTTATACATTTATTATATGTTCTTACATCATTTCAGCAAGGCTTGCTTGTGCAGATTTAAATTTGTACTGTCTCCAGAGATAATAGTTGTCCCCTCTTCCTGGTATAGGAGGGGGGCAGGGGTCCCCTTCACAAAGGGGAATTTATGCTGTGCTTTTAGACAGAAAGGGAGAGAGCAGAGAGTTCTTTCTGTGTCTGCTGTTTCTCAAAATCACTGAGCTCAAGATAATCCCTATGCAAAAGTGGCATATTTGGGGGTAGCGTATGCTGGTCCCCTTTAGTACACTGGTACAACTATAGACTTGAGAAAAAAATGCATTGCATTCAAATTTCAGTTCCACTATATACTAGCCCTATGATCTTGGGCAATGATAATAACAGACAGTATTTACCAAATTCTTATATATTCCAGGTACTGTGTGAAGAGGCTATATATTCATTATGTCATTGAATCTTTAGAACAACACTACAGTTAGGTCTCATTACATTACTTCCATTCTCCTACATATGAGAAACTGAGATTACAAGGTTTATTAACTTAGTTATGCCACATAATTAAATAAGTGGTAAAGCCAAGTTTTGAACTCTGACAATCTCAAAGCCCCATGTTCCATGGTGCCATAATGTCACAGCATCATCATTTCATCTACTCAGAACAAGGGAATCTTTGTGTCGAGGGGATTGGAACAGATTAAATGAAACAATATATGTGGAGTTGTAAATCCATGATTGACACAAAGTTGCCATTTTTATATTTATTTTAAAAGAATAATATAACTTTGTAAAAATGCTTAAAAACTCTGAAGGTGCTTTAGGTATTCATGAATTTCATAGCCCATTAAGTTAATAGAAATTGAGAATATTAATGCCATGTACCAATCCATCACTTTTACCTGCCTAAAGTCCTAACTTTTCACTGACATCAATGCTCAGAAATCAGTCATCAACACCATACTGGGAAAAACACAAAGTAGGAGTGAAGAACCAGGACTCATTTTGGCAATCTTTAACCTGAGAGCCATAATATTAGAGCTGGAAAGAACTGAACCAACTTTGCAGCTGACAAAATTGAGGACTACAAAGGTAAATATAGGGTAAGTGAATAGGTATTTTCTTATTTCAATACTGTGTTTGTTTGAGGATAGATTCACAAACATACACAAATATCACAAATTGATTTCTGGATGAAATAGAGGTGGTCAAGTCAATCGTTCCCTGTCAAAATGTTGACAGAACAAATCATTACCAACCCCACAGTCTATCTACTTGATAACTCTCCAGTAGAGACGGCAACCATGATGCTCCACATCTAAAAAGACGCCACCTTCTCTCAGATGTCTATCAAACTTTATGGATGGTAGAATACCTCAGAAAACATATTGCGACTTATCAGTGATGAAGCATATTACATATTAAATACACCATAAGCATACTAAATGTCTCATTCATTTGTGGAATTTAAATAACCAAACAAAATAAACTGGTAAAATAACAAGAATAACTCAGACTCTATGACAAATATTCTGGTTAGCAGAGGGGACAGAGGAGGGAAGGTGACAGGGTTGTGACACTGGAGCTTTTGGTGGAGGGTGAGTTAGGAAAGCACACACGGAGGTGTGTAGTTTTACTCCAAATATATTATAGTTAGATGAACCAGAAAGAAACCAATAAAATTTTAATTTGATGGTATCTTGGTATGCTGTGTTCCTTCTATCCAACAAAAATTAAAATTCAAATGAAATACCAATCAATCCCAAACTGACGATACCAGTAGCTCTACTGACTGGATAATCCATTCCCAGTGTCAATCTTAGTGTCTCATGACAGTCAGAAAATTTATAAACCCATTTCTTACTCTGTATTCTCACAAATGCCTTAGTTCTCCATTGACTCCAGAGGTGAAAAAAAAGCAGTAGAAGAGAAAAAAAATTGACCCAAATTAGCAAAACACTTGCAACTATAGATTTTTAAAAGAACAAATCCAAGGAAGATACATTCTCCTTAGGCTTAAGTAGAAAAGTTAATACTACCAATTGCACCCTTGCTGAGTTTTAGAGAATTAAAGTATCTACTTCAAGGTGATTCAACCATCAAGATTTCCAGCCAAGATGAGGCCACAGACTCCAAAACCCAGACTCTAAACCACTACTTTAAGTATGTCTCTTCTGCTTCGAGTTCATGAGTTATCAGTTCCAGGGGTCACTTTCCTTCCTGTTGAAGGATCCTCCTCTATTATTCCAATAGCCTCATTTGTGTCAGAGCATTCACCTAATTTGATATTATAAAAGCCACATATCTATCTTTTTGTTTGTGTCCTCCACTAGATTGTAATCCTCTCAAAGGTAGGGTCAAATCTGTTTTATTTACTAACCAATACACAACAACTCATAGATGCATATTGCATAGTTATGTGCTCAACAATTATGTCAAAGAAGAAGAAAGTGTAAGACAAGAATAAAGGAATAAAGGTCACAAGATCTTTAAGTTCCTTAAGAATAAGTACTGTGGGGCCTCCCCGGTGGCGCAGCGGTTGAGCGCTGGGTTGCGAAGCTGCCCGCGGCCTCTGCGGCGCCGGTTCGATCCCCGGCTGCTCCCCGGCCACCGGCGGAGGATCCCACATGGTGCGCAGACCTCTCCTGCCGCCCGCTGCTCCCCTCAGCAGTGTACTTCGGTCCTTCTGCCTGCTCTGCTCCCCGCTCTGGCTCTGGTGAATTCTCTCACCCTCCCGTGCTTCTGACTGTACCCAGTGCATGTATAAACAAAACAAACAAACAAACAAAATAAATAAATAAAACATGCCTCTATAAAAAAAAAAAAAAAAAAAAAAAAAAAAAAAAAAAAAAAAAAAAAAAAGAATAAGTACTGTGACTATCATCCTAGTTTCACCAGCATCTGGCATGATGCCTAATATAACAGCATTTCACAAATGCTTGTTGAATGAATAAATATCAGTAGGTTATTTTATAATAGATATAATAAATAGTATAAATAGGTTCATATTCCTGAATTTAAGCCATGAAGTCTTCCTTTCATTCATTCACCAGTTAGCAAGAAAAATGTGAATTATAATCTCAGGATCTCCTTCTTAGTAGAGAAGAAAATGTAAAACAAATTTAGAGGTAATTTTAAGCACTTCTAATTTTACCATGAAGATTTTCTGCTCTTACCTTCTAGTTTTGTGTTTTTGAGTCCATTATCTCTTCTTTTCTAGTTAAGTCCATTTCTAGACTCTTGTAAAGTTATAATTTCTCTTTTTCTTTTTGTGATCTCCTATGTTTAGACCTGTTGTCTCAAAGTAGGGTCTCTGGTTCCACCAATACCTACTGACTCAGAAACTTAGGAAACAGGGGCAACCGTTTCTTTTAACAAACGCCCTATTAGAGCCCAGGTTTTCAAACTTAGTATACATCTGAAGCACCTGAGAGATCGTTAACTCATAAATTCCTGGGTTCTACGTAGAGTTTCGGATACATTAAATCTGTGACAGTCCTGAGAATCTGGCCCTCCCAAATGATGTTAATATTCCTTGCTCAGGCACTGCACTTTGAGATGTACCTGTCTAGAGTTCTTAAATCTGACCATGCATTTATTAGGGTGGCCTGGTGTTTGAATGCCTAGGCTCTTCCCCTCCTCCTAAAAAAATAAATCAGAAAGTCTGGATGTGGAGCAGCAGTTTTTTTTTTTTTTTAAACAAGGCTCACTCAGTATTATTTTTTTTTGTTCATTTGTTTTGTTTTTAAATATTTATTTATTTATGCATACAAGAACAGGGGTACAGGCCAGAGGTGTGGGGGGTGAGAGGATTAATCAGAGAGAGTGGGGGACAGAACAGGTGGATTGACTGAAATACACTGCTGAGGGAAGCAGCGCTTGAGTCAGGAGAGGTCTGCTGCACCATGTGGGTAGCTCCCTGGCCGGCCAGGGATGGAACTCATGCTGCAGAGGCTGTGGATAGCTTCATTGGTTGCATCTTAACCCCTTGCGCCACCAGGGAGGCCTTGGATCCACAGCTTTTAAAGTTTCCTACTGTGTAGGTCAATAGATATGTATAATGTATAGGTCTAAGAATCACTCTAAATCATTGCTTCTCAAACTTAATGTGTATACCATTGCCCAAGGTCTGGGCTGGGCTCCTTACTCAAAAATGTGGTCTGCAGAGCAGCAGGTGAAACATCTCCTGGGATGTAAAAGAAATGTAGATCTCTTCTCTAGCTCTACTTTAAACCTCAGCTTTGGAATCTGCATTTTAACAAGACCCTGAGGTGATTCCTAAGTACATGAGAGTTTAGACCTGTATCATGCACACACAAGTGCATGCTTCACTGAAGTCCTTCTACTCTTTCAATTGTTGTCTGCATTTTGCTCGGATGATACAGCAAACCATTCTCCTTTCCATCCATTCAAGGTCTACAAACTTCCTAAACAACAGGAAACTCACAGTCCTTTTGTGGCTACATCACAGAGTGCTGTGATTTTCAAAATTTTAGATGAACAGGGCATCCCAGGAAATGAGGTCCTGGGTAGATACACCCATCAGGAGGACAGCTGTTTTAAAATGGGATGGTTATTCCTTTCTAATTCTACTAATGACTGAAACACAAGAACCACCAGCCTCTTTATGTTTTTACAGCAGATGGAGAAAAATTTTAAACAGCCTCTGATGAGTCAGAAATCCAAGTTCTATTCTGGGTTCTGTGACTTTGGAAAGCTTGTTTATCTCAGCTCCAACTAGTTAAGTTGTGGAATAACTTTGACTTTAAAAAAAGAGAAGTCATAGAAAGCATCAGTGCCAATAGCCAACTTCACATTACCCCTGCTACCCAGGGATAAAAATGACTGAGTTGGCAACAGCCTTTGGAGAAGAGGATGGGACAAAGAATAGAAAATCTAAGCATTCCTCTCCGGGAGAGGGGAAGGGAGGAGCATGACAACAGAAGAAGAAAGTGATTGAGGATTAATAGAAAAGCCATACCTGGAGAGCTGATGCTCCAATTAAAAGGATGGTGACAGTAACAACTAATACGTAATGTCTTACTCTTTGTCTCATTTGGCTCACAATTTTATGAAGGACTTATTATGTGACTGTCCTCACTTTACAGTGAAAAAATAATAACACCTGATTCCTAGAAGGTCAGTCTCCAAAACAAATTATATAGACCATAAACATGAAAACTAATGGTTATCTATTTTAACTTCTACAGGTTTTCTTGGAGATATTTCTTATGTGCTTCAAAGATGCTAAAAGCTCCCTATTGTTACTAAACCTTTGATGACGTTGGCCATCATAATTCACTTTGGTGGTTTGAAGACTCTCCTACTCTAAGAGAAATCCTATGAGGACCCACAGAGACAGACAAATGAGGTGGGTGAGATTACTAAGTGATCGTCCAATTCAGTGTTTTTCAAACAACACTTGAAAATAAAAATCCCATGGGTGTCTGTTAAACACCTAGTTTCACCAGCCACTTGTGAGGATTCTGCTTTAAAATATTTTGCATGGGGCCTTGTATTTTTAAACATATGTTCCCATGTTATTCTTTCATTGAAGAAGACTGAGGAGGTTTGATCTCTTCATTCATGAATCAACAATAGGGATTAGAATAATAATTAAATGAAAGTATAATAAGTACATGTCATTTTAACATTTCTAATATGTAACTCTTTATTCCAAGATGGATTCAAGCATGCCCTACTCAGTTCTATGTCCATTCTATTCTGTTCTTTTAGCTTAATAAATTGATCTGTCAATTAAAGGAATATTTTAATGTGATATGACCTATGAGTAAGGGTCCTTGCTTACCATACGGCCAAGATTTCTGACCTCGGTTCATGTGCCACATGAACACAAATATGTGAGCCGAAAGCTCAAATACTTCAACTGAAATGATCTGGCAACCCACACCAGAATTCAATTACCCTTGCTCTCAAGAAAAGAATTTTGCACATAATCTAAATCTTTAATATGACAATTTAGCTCCTTTTGCAGTTTTGCTGGCTTTCTGATACTGATGTTTTCTTTCTCAAATACTTTCTTTTTTGCATAGATAGGGTATAAACTCCAGTAGATAAATAACTGGAATGTTAGGTTTGAAATACTTTATGGAAAACCAGATGGGCAAAGTACAGGAATGTATGCTGTTGATCAATCTGTTCACTGATGAAGATTTATGAAGCTAGGATGGAACTGATTCAATGTATAGACAGTCAGTGAGAGCATATGCAATGTTAAATTGCAGCATGTGTGTATTATAGAAGTTGTCAGAGAAGGAAGTGGTGATAACATAACAATTTAGAGATAATATAAAGGAACTAGAGGCCAAATAAATCATGGTAATATAATTTAGTTAGGCTGGCTTCAGTAAGAAGAGATAAGTCCAAACTGCATAACAATAATAGTAACAAAAATACTAATACATAATATTATCCAGGTCTTACCATGTGCCACAAACTATTCTCCGCACTTCTCATGAAATATCTCATTCATCTTCACAGAAGCACTATAATGATATCCATTTTACAGATAAAGAAACTGAGGCAGGAAGAGACTAATAAATTTGACCAAACACAATCAGTGTACAAATGGCTAAGGCAACTGGATTCACAAGCAAGTAATATGTAATTTGAAATTGTACATCAAGGCAGCTTAGCTCACATACAACATAATCATGAGCCATGTCTCAGGCCTTACAGCCTTGATCACTGCCATTGTTAGAGAATCTTTTCTTAGTGAAATCTTCCATTTATGCATTACTGCTATCTCCTGACACTTCAGTAAGGTCTCTTCTGATCTCTTCAGCCTACTATCCTGAAGAGAAAATCAGTACACTGAAGAGGAGAGTGGGATGATGAAAATTGTAAATCTCATAAACACACTCAAAATAAAGTAGTGTGAGGGCAAATTTCTATCAAATTCATAAAACATAACCAATGTTTACAATTCAGAAGCAAACAGCTCAATGTCCTTCATAAACTATAGTGATTAAATTTAATCAAGGGTAATGACTGCATAATCCCAGACATAGTTCATCTACATTTTTTGTATGTGTTCAAAGTCTTGTTACAAGAGGCTTTTTGAGCCCTTTAGGGATTACTGCCCATGTCCTGGATGCTGCTTGAAAATTAATACAAGCTTACCCTTAAGCTTGTCCAAGGTCAGAATACAAATCTCATCTTATAAGGGTACTAAGCACCTATAATTTAGTCTGTTTTGTTTTTCTGTTCACCTCCCCTACCTAGTTTGTAAAGGAGACTAAGAATTCTGGTAAATAAGATACCCTCCTTACTTATAAAATCTCCCTTGTAACCAAAAAAGAAACCCCCATGGAAACAGTGGTAATGGGATTTGAGCTACGATAAGATATGCACATTTAGGTGGAGGAGTAAAGATTGATTGACTCTTTTACTCTATGAAGAGAACAAAGTTATTTATCGATTAGATGTTTTATAGCAGCTTTCCTCTGAAAGGTTCAACTTATGCACATTTGGGGAAAAGTTTGTCTGAGGGATATAATTTATGAGAGGTGAGGGAAGCAGGTGAAAGAAATGGTAAAAAGTCATTAGGAAATATACAACTCTTTGAAAGACCAGGCATAGGAAAATGCACATGTCAGGGAGTATGCTATCACTGAACTTGGAGAAAAAGCCGAAGCCCCGTATTTCAGAAGGAAAAAAACGCATCAGGATACAAGAAGCACTTACAAGCACACACATAAACAGACTCACACACATGTGCATGTTTGCACACAAAGGACCTTAGAAAAAATGAAAATGCTTTTAAATGGAAGTGATTAAAGCACTTGGAATCTCCAACCAATACTTCCAAGGAGCAAAACCCAGATCTCCAGAACTCTAAACCCTCATTCTCATTTTCTCCTACCAGCACAGAGAACTTTCTGTATAGATGAGAGGGGCAAGCAAAAAATTTATCCATTTCTCCCTTCTGTTTCTACTCAAGAAATAGTTTCCCATTCTCAATCTTGGCTTCAGGAAATTAAAGCTAGAAGGTTTTTTAGGTCTATATCTAGTTTCCTTTCTACTGAATAATTCCCTGAGAGAATAGACAGAATCAGTTACCTGTTTGGATAAGAAGAGTGAGACAGAGAAAGGATAGGGAGCAAGAAATAAAAAATAATAGGTCGAAATATTATCTATCCACACATTTGTACCAACACAATGTAAGGCACAATGAAAGACAAAATCAGTGGATGAATATATAAGCAAAAAGCTAAAGGGCTAGGAAGAAACAACTAGCTTTGATTGAAAGATTATTTTTGTCTTTTCAATAATGCTCTGCAAGACAAATGCCTTAGAATAGCCAAAATCTCTCAAGGGTTTATTCATCTTCACATGCAAAGAAAGAATAAATCACCTGTGACAAAAATGTCACTCAAGGTTTAGCAATATATTTAAACTATTGCAATTTTTTTCAATTAATTACCTGACTACAATAATGCAAAATAATTCCCTTTTTTTCTTGGCTTAACATCTATGTTAGAGAGAATGTGGACTTTATTTGACCCTTTGGTAACACCAGCCTAATGGCTTCTCATACGTAAAATAAGCAAAACAAAGCCCAGCTCTCAAGATTGCCAATAGGCTGAGATATGAAATGACCCAAGAAGTTACACTGTAAACTGTAAACCCCTACAAAATATGTTATCATTGTCTTCCTTTGTGACATCTTCTTCATATGTACCTACTAGCCACCGCCCAAATTTTCACTCCCACACTCTACCCTGCCCTTGTAGACTTTTCTGTCCCTCCAGAAATTCATGTCTGCCCTGTCTACTGTCATCAGGTGAGTGGTTTCTCCTTGATGCGAGCCTATCATTGTCATGGCTTGCCTCTGCCCACATGATAGCTCCATCCCTTTGCTGCTGATTGGCTGCTGTTACAGGTGATGGAGGTTGATGCAGATGGATTCCAGCAGCTCTCATGAGTATTTTATGTGCCTTTGCTGATTTACAGCCAGTTCAGCATTCCTTTAAATGGCCATAAATTGGATTGATGTCATAAATCATATCTAGAGAAAGTGCCTGAGTCCCGGCTCAGGCAGCTATGCTAATGTCTGTGAAAATAACAAAGAAACATCCTCATTCAGGCCCGACTCTACTGCATTAAAAGGCCAAATTGTAAGGAGCTGTCAGTTACTGAGAGGGGAAAAGGTAAAAGGGGGAGAAAGATCTTTGTAGGGATTATTAATAACACAGTCAGGAAGAATGTATAGATGTGTGCCAGTGAGAATAAACAGGGGGGAGAGGGGCCTTTGAGAAGGTGATAAAAGAGAGTACTGGATATGGAAAAGATAAATGCAAATGAAATATACTGTATGGCAATGGATTGTATCAGTGGTTGATATATGGGATTGAGTATCAAATTGTTGAGCTGGCAGCCATTAATATGATATAGTGGATGTGATATGCCAGGTGACAGCAGCCTGGTGCAGGAAAAATAAAGAACACACTGCAGTCTTTCAAAACAATGGTTTGAAGAAAAGACAGAAAATTATAGCACTACAAGTTTATAAAAATAAAATCGTGTGAGATAATTATAGATTCTGATAGGGTTCATTATTCTTTATCTATCAGCTCTCCAATCTCATAGGAAAGGACTCCTAACAGAGACTGTTTTAGCACTACAGAAGAGATTAGGATGGGAGGTTTCCTGTTTCATCAATGATAGCAAAAATGACCTGGATGTTTTCTCTGTTGAATACACTTCCCCTTGACATTTTAGCCAAAAAAGGTAGGCACCCCCAGACTTCCTCAACAGAGCTGTTTTGAGCTGGCATTTATTTTCAGGAGTCCTAGGAGTTTAGTTTACTCTTAGAGTGAACAAAATTGTCTGCTAGTCAGATGCACTCACAAATTCCCTCATCAGAGCTCTGTTGATAACCTGGAATGTAATGTGCCAAGTGTAATGGTGAGGTTTCAAAGACTAATGTAAGGGAAGCTTTGAAATAGTTATCTACTTTTTGTTATCTATCCCTTGACTTTTGCATTTGGGTGGCCTGCCTACTCAGTATGCTGCAGCTAGCCTATGTAAAGTCACAAGATGCAATGTTTACTCTTATGTCTCCAAAACCAATGAGTTCTTGGATCACTGCTATTTCTCAGTCTTCTGGCCCTTGGATCTTGATATTGGATTCTGGAATGCAGCACCTGCCCTTGGCACTGTGGTTTTTGCAAGTAGTTGTGTTCCTTTTTTAGGTTTTATTGGATCTTGGTTTTCCATTTACCCTTTGGCTGTGCTCAGCATCCTAGTTTTGCCATTTCCTGTTGCTTAAGGCTAGTGTGAAAGAAATTCTCTGCTGAAGCACTCCCACACTGCATCCTCCACCCGATCTTGACCACCACCGCACACAAACCCAATGCCAGCATTGTACTGAGCCACCCATTCCCAACTCCCCCAGGAAATGAGTATTCTGACACTTCCTTAGACCTGTCTCTTGATGGATCCTTGGCTTATACTTCCTCTTCCTCTGTGTGCTCCTCTTTCCAGCTTTGATTTCTCCCCAATTCTGTATAAGTCTCTCTGCACCATCTTATCCAATCTCCCAAACATCTAATTACCCGCAGAAGCCAATACCTCTGAAAATATCTCTCTTCTTCCCTCTCAAACTCCAATCCCAACCATTCTGCTGATCTGCCCATTGCACAGGCCCAATTCCATGTCCCAAAGATATTTCAAGTTCAGGAAGAAAAGGCGACTCTTCCCAGTGTATTTTCTGTCTCTGTTTACACCATGACCATTTTCCAAATTCACTCAAAATTAAAACATCTGAGTCATTCTTAATTCTTCCTTCTCTCCTTTTTTTTAAGATTTATTTAATTATTTATACAAGAACTGGGATACAGACCAGATGTATGGGAGGGGGAGAGGATTCATCAGAGACAGAGCGGGGAACAGAACAGGCAGACTGATGAAATACACTGCTGAGGGGAGCAGCAGGCGAGACAGGAGAGGTCTGCCGTGCCATGTGGGACCCTTGTTGTCCAGCTGGGATCAAAAAGGCGCTGCAGAGGCTGCAGACAGCTTCACAGCAGGGTGCTCAACCTCCCGCACCACCAGGTGAGGCCCAAATTCTTCCTTCTCTTGACCAGTCTCCCTACAGTCAAATAAATTATTGCCAGAAAAGGTCTGCCACTCCTACCAAAGAAATGACTTTTGAATCTATTTCTGGCCCTATATTCTGACAGTCACTGCCTAAACACAACCCCTTTACACCATGGTGCTAGATTCTAACTGGTTTCCCCACGGACCCTCGTTACCATACCAACTGATTCCATCTCACTTACTGCTCACCCAATATCATTCTAAAACATAGCTGATGATGTCACTTCTTTGCTTAAAAACTTCACATTTATTGCTTAAATAACACTATTTAATAAATACATAAATGGATGTTTACTTGTCCAAAACTGAAAATTCATGTAGTTTAGCAGGCATTCAATATGGCACAGACACAGTTTCTAATTTTATTTCAAAGCACATACTCCCACATATCTTACCTTTCTTTCACAACCTGGAATATGTGCCAATCCTTGAACACATTTTATGGTATCTAACACACCAGGATAATTCACAAAAGAGAGAGATTTTCAAAAGTGCTTCAAGAACAAATCTATTCTCCATGTCTCAACTCCACCCCAGGCCCCCATAAAATCTTGACAGTTCCCTAACATCTGCAGAAGGTGATACATGCTTATGCCATGATCTGTTGGCATTCTTTGGACTTCTGGGAACCTCAGAGTTAACACAATAGGGTAACATTCCACATCCTAGTTCTGATCCGGACTGGAATGAAAAAATTCCAATTTTAATAATTCTCTAACACAAATCTATGTAGGATCATTGTAGAATTTCTAAAATACAGATTTCCATGCCACTCCCCCAGAAGTTACAATTTGAAGATCTGGAGTAGAGCCCAAGAATCTGTATTTTAAACAAGATCCCCCCGATAATCTGAGGCTCGGCCAAGTATGAAAATCAGTGCTTTAAATTAGCTCAATGGCTGATGGTGCCAAGATGAATAACAAGACCAGCTTAATTAGCTGGCTTTCCCATTGGAGCAGAGCAATTCAGAACAACAACAAAATGTTGGCTGGGGGCGGGACTAGCAGTGATCAGGGAATGAGGAAGAAAAATGAAGCCACCAAAATTCTCTTCAAATCCCAGAGATGATAACATTTTATTTTGAGGTTGATAAATAAAAGATGGCCTCTCCCATCTGGCTTTATGATATGGAAACATTGTTAATGAGACATTTGTAAAAGTGTCACAGAGTTGTTAAAGGACCATGAATGTGGTTCTGAAATTGCAAAATATGAGTACCAGGCTTCTATGAGTTCTGTCTTACACAAATGCTAGAGTCACTAATGTGGGCACCTGACATTTTCAGAGGGTCATATTTACATTTCTCACAAAGTAAGCTAATGGTGTTTAAAATCAGAGCTGTTTTCACTTTATGTTTTGGTTTTCCTGCTTTCCAATCATATCAGTTCTAACCATTTACCAAACCTCATTGTTTATTCTAACTTGGCAGCCGGTTGTATTGGCAGTGGAGTCTGTCATCATGGAGGCTCTCAGAGACAGCTACAGTGCTGCGGTGAGTGCAGGCTGTCAAGAGAGCTTGGAAGAACAGCACTGCCCAGGTGCCTGCAGTGGCATTATGGACTCATTGGTTGATTTGGTAAACACTTTCTATTAAAATTGCCTTGGATACCACAGAGATGTCCCAATTTCTGTGATTTTTATGATGCATTACTATATTTTCCTGTAACTGACTTAATGTTTGTGATTCTGTCATTTATTGCTCTGGTTTTCATCAAGACCTCTCTGAGCTTCACTATTTTTATTGGTAAAATAATAATACCCTCTAACTCCTGTGCTCCTTGTGAATGGATGGTCAGAAAAATAAATGATGTGCATGTGTATCTGGGAGTAAGTTACTGAGGTCAGCTGGGCAATGCTGATATGGCCTTGGAGGTAGGAGGAGAGTGAGTCTATAAGTTGTATCACAGCATAGGAAGAGGAGGCTGTGAGAACACAGAACACTAGCCAAACAGAAAATGGTAACCAGCAAAACCAAGAAAAGGTGGGGCAGAAAGAAAACAAAATAGGAGTTAGAATTTTTCTTCTTTTGCCTTGATTCAGAGCCACGATCAGTATCAGTTAACAGAGACTGAAAAAATGTTTTACAGAAAAAGACTGATGAACCACTACAGGAAAGGGTAAGGAAGAAAAACTTGGGAAAGTGAAGTAGGAAAGAAAAAAGAATAGCATGACTACTTTTCTTTTTGTTATTGCTGGCCATAGTGTTACCTTACTTTTTTGTCCTCAAATAATATTAATCTACTATTTTCCACAAATCTTCAATAACCCAAGTATAGATAGTTAACTACAAAGCAGACTAGGTCAAACACATACTCATGCCCACAAAAACAAGCACATCAATAGTCTCTTTCCTCTCTCAGTCTTAACCTTTTCTCTAATGTCCCATTTCTATACTGAGTACCATTTCTATACTGAGTACTGACCTGAGGCTGTGACCCTGACAAAATATGGCTTGAGATACAGTTACCATATTTTCGACTTTTTACCTGTAAACTCCTGAATAAATAATGCTCCCTCTCTTTTATTTTCAAAGATTTCCAATTTGGACAATAAATCCCCAACTTTGAGGGGGATTCACCATTGCAATAAAAAAAGCATATTAACAAAGACACAACATGTTTTCCCTAGATGACTGCTATGTCTTCCCCCACCATTAGCTGTCATTCATTTATCTAACAAATATTAATAGTCACCTACTGTATGCTTGGATTGTTCTTGACCTAAGATTATGGCTTTCATGATACCTGTATTCTAGTGGGCCAAAATTTTTTTTACAATGAAAACCTGGCCATGGTACTTCCCTACCCCATATGTTTTTAAAGCCCCTATTGCTTGTGCACTAAATTCCCAACTCCACACTGATCCCAATGTCTCCCCACACCCCTAAGCCCCAGGCTTTTTCACTACATTTGTCTCTGTAAGTCACATTTCAGCAACAATGTCCTGGGTCCCACATGTCCTTTCACACTTCAGCCATTTCGGTGTGCTCTTTACCCTTCCCAGAATGTCCCTGCCGACTTTCTCTTTCGGAATCTCCTAGTTATGTATCAAGTTTCAACTCAATGTCATTTAATTTCTACAGTTTTCCCTCAGCCTTGAAAGTAGAATTAATCACTCCCTTATCTGTGAGCCCAAAGTAGTTTATAAACACATTTGTCTTAGTACATATCACATCATGGTTTGGTTAATATGTTTATAGGTCTGTCTCTCCCACCTGACTGAGAGTTCCACAAAGGCAAAACCTATCAGAAGGCAGAAAAAAAAATCTTATTTTTGCCTAGGTTATTTATGGAAGGAATATCCAAATTATTCAATAAATACTTATTGAATTTCATTAGAAATTTTAGGGCATCAATATGTTAAAACACAAGATTTTTCTAAAAATCTTTGATAAAAGGCTGGCAAGAACATCAGAGGATATTATAAAAATGAACAGTGGTTCTCACAGAGGGTTGGAAAAATCTAAAAGTTTGGTACAAGTAATGCAAATAATGGAAAGTGCCAAAGGACAAAGGTGAAAAGAATATTTACTATGCTTGTATCAAAAATAAGTGTTGAAGTTTTGAAAAAATGAATGCTTCCTGTTCTCCAAGGCTACACCCAGTGGAGGAGTCACACAAAATCTGAATTATAGGGCCTCCCCGGTGGCACAGCAGGTTGAGCACAGTACTGTGAAGCTGTCCACAGCCTCTACAGCATGGGTTCGATTCCAGGCCGACCAGGGTGATTCCCACATGGCGCGGCAGAGCTCTCCTGTCGCGCCTGCTGCTCCCCTCAGCAGTGCATTTCGGTCCTTCTGCCTGTTCTGCTCCCAATTCTCTCTAGTGAATCCTCTCACCCTCCCATGCTTTTGGCCTATACCCCAGCTATTGTATAAATAAAAAATAAATCTTTAAAAAAAATCTGAAATATAGTGGGACATTATAAGCCAATGTGAATCTACCTCTCCCTTCTATGGATGGATGAGAAACATATATTAAAATGCCATGGGGAACAATGCAAGGTTATTCATGCCATCTTTTCCAACAGGTAAAACTGGTGAAAGTAAAGACACCATAGAGGTGTCTTCCCCAGTTCTGCACCCCTGATGATAGACTAAGCACACAACTTTACCCCCTTCATAGAAATATCCCATCACATGGTAATAAAGAAATACATTTAAAAAATTCACAACATTTATGGGAAAGAGGAATGACTATACATGTTGTATTTGAAAGTTCAGTGACTTTGTGAAATATGCACTTTGATTTGAATATGGATATTTGAGGAGAAAACACAGTAGAGGTGTGTGTTATTCTTCTCAGGAGCTCTGAGGAACTCTGCAGAACAACCACCTGCCAAGCGCAGCAAAGCATTCTTTGCTAATCTTGGCTTGGCTACAGCATTAGACCCCCAGCTTTAAATAGTGGAAGGAGGAGGTAGAATTCAGCAAGAGAAGCAAAGCAAAGTTTAAAATAATCTTATAACTCCCACATACTTTATATATATATATATATATATATATAGAGAGAGAGAGAGAGAGAGAGAGAGAGAGAGAAAGAGAAAGAAAATGATAGTATATTAACAGGAGAAAACTGAATATAGTATTACTTTGCAGCTCTTTTAACTTTATATAAACATATTCATGCTGTATCCATCCACCATTTACTTTTTTCACTCAATTTTTTTCTAAATACCCATTTTGATATACCATGTTTCAGACCAGTCATCTCACTAGATATCAAATCTTGGTCACAATGTATGCCTCTGATATATCATGAAATTTGTGTGAGTTGCATGTCAAATGCCTTGCATATAGTTAACACTCAATAAAAGATACTATTGCTTTTACTATTGTCATTTAATTATATAAACACCATAATTGATACATTCATTCCCCTTTAGATGAATTTTTGAATAGTATGCAATATTTTACTTGTAGCAAAAAACTTTATAATGGACATATTTGTACATGCACTTGTACAAGAAGACATGTATAAATGTTTGAGAATATTTGAAACTTGGCTGTGAAATGCTGGATGAAAGAATATGATAGATCATTAACATAATGACTCAAGCAATCAACCAGGGGGTAACAGAAGCCATGGATAAAAGATGCAGCCTCCGCTCCTTTTGACCAGCAATTCTGAAAGTTTGTGTGCTTCCCAGATGTCACAGTAAAATCAAACAGCCATGGTCGATAGCAGTAACCTCAACAATTCACTCATGTATTGCCTTTTTCTCCTTTCCTGTTCACTCTCTGTTTCCTAATTTCTGCTCCTTGAGCTCATATAAAAAATTGACTGCTTCACCATACTATTGGCCTCTTTTCCCCAATTTACCCACTCCTTCTCTATCTTTCCCTGCTGGTTACCATAATTGGTCTTAAAGTATAAAAGTTTATCTTCATTTTTTTTAGTTCATCTGTTTGTTTTCTATATATACCACTTAAAAGTGAATTGTATGGGGGCCTCCCTGGTGGCGCAGTGGTTCAGTGCTGGGTTGCGAAGCTGCCCGCAGCCTCTGCAGCGCCGGTTCGATCCCCAGCTGCTCCCAGGCCACTGGAGGAGGATCCCACATGGCTCGCAGACCTCTCCTGCCGACTGCTGCTCCCCTGAGCAGTGTACCTCAGTCCCTCTGCCTACTCTGCTCCCCGCTCTGGCTCTGGTGAGTTCTCTCACCCTCCCGCGCTTCTGACTGTACCCAGTGCTTGTATAAATAAATAAATAAATCTTAAAAAAAAAAGTGAATTGTATGTCTTTTTTACTCTTTTTTGGCTTATGATTTCACTAAGGATAATTCTCTCTAGGTCTATCCATATTGCTACAAATGGTAGTATTACATATTTCTTATAGAGGGACAATAGCAGTCCATTGTGTATATATACCACATCTTCATCCATTTGTCATAAACCTGCTGTAGTATAACATGTTGATTCTCAACAAAAAACACCTGAAACATTTATAATGCAATGTCACTTCAATTAAAAGTGACCATGTATTAATGTTTTTGTGTCCTTTGAGTAGATATCGAGGCGTGCATGGTCTCACTTATAGCAGGGATATAGAGGTTCAAATAAAGGATCAGGAAAAAAAACTAATTATAATAAAGTAAAAATCAAAATGAACAGGCAACCATAAACTAGAGACATGCTGTGGGTAGGGGGAAGGGAGAAGAGAGTAGGATCAAAACAAGGGTGGGAGGAGCAAAGGGACCATGGTGAGAGTTCACAGGTGAATGGGTGGTGGGAACTTCATGGGGACTATAACCAAGATGAAAATGCATACATTGTACAAAAATGAAAAATTATGTAAAAAATATGTAAAATAATAAAAGAAATAAAAGAAAAATGTAGAGCAGAAAAAAGTTACCATGAAAACTGAAAATGTACAAAGTAGTCAGAATAACTGAAGTGAAAAATTTAGATTTTTCCATGACTATGAACAATTGTTATAATGGTATTAAAAAATGTCTTATTGTTCATTATAAGTACTTGCCAAATAAAAAATTGAAGCGAACACTTAACCCATTGCATTTTGAAACATAAATTTTAAGAAAGAGAGTGTTTTACTCATTTATGAAAACTTAATAAGAGTTTGAACTTCAAAAAACATTGTTATGCCAAAATTCTTATTGTAGGTTCTGCTTTCAGGAGAAACTTCATCTAAAGACTGAAATATAGGAATGCAATTGATTTTTTTCTATTGATTAATTTCTAACACCTTGCTGAATTCTCTAATTCCAATTAGTTGATATACAACATTTTGGATTTTCCATGTAGTGATTTTGTTTTTGAATAACAAGAATGCAATTCTTCCTATCAAAACTTAGCATGCATATGTATTATTTCTTGTCTCATGAAAGAAAAGGACTTGTATTATATGTGTATTGAATGAGAAGAGTAGTATGAAGAATCTTTAAGTCCTTTTGAGGGCCTCCCCGGTGGCGCAGCGGTTGAGCGCTGGGTTGCGAAGCTGCCCGCAGCAGCCTCTACAGTGCCGGTTCAATCCCCAGCTGCTCCCCAACCACCGGAGGAGGGTCCCGCATGGCGCGCAGACCCCTCCCGCTGCCCGCTGCTCCCCTCAGCAGTGTACCTCGGTCCTTCTGCCTGCTCTGCTCCCCTCTCTGGCTCTGGTGAATTCTCTCACCCTCCCACACTTCTGACTGTACCCAATGCTTGTATAAATAAATAAAAATAAATCTTTAAAAAAAAAAAGTCCTTTTTGAATTTACAAAGATTGTTTCTGTATTCAGATGTACATATTTTCTTTAGGTTTTTGATAGAGACACATTACGAAGGTGGGGAAGTTTCCTTCAATTCTTACTTTGCCTAAATACTAGATGAATATTAAGTCAAATGAAATTTAACAATATTATGTTAAATTTATTAACAATAACATTATTAATTAATAATGTATTCAATATAATGTATATAATATAATGTATACAATAATATAATAATATAACAATATAATTAATAATAAACAAATTTATTGACAATAATATTAACAATATTATGTTAAATTTAACAATTATTATGTTAAATGTTACCCTAAATTTACTATTTTTTTCTCTTTTAATCAGTGCTTTAATAATGTGAAACTATTCTTGCATTTCTGCCACTCTTTTCATCCAGTTTTTATATAATTTCTGTTTAACACCCAAAATGCATTGGAAAATTTTCCCTATTTAACTTTTCTTTGTAAAGGTGAATATAAGGTAGGTGATAATTTTACTAAATTCACTAAAGATAGATGTGGACAAATTTAAGGTACAATTTGGTATGTTTTGATATATGTGATATATATTTTAATATATACGATATATATATCATACACACACACCAGAAAAACAATCACCATAATCAAGATATAGAACATTTCGTAAACCTAAGACATTCCTCACACTCTCTCGTAATGCATCCACTATTCTGCCTTCCTATTGCATGTTCTCCCAGACAACCACTAGTATATGTCTCATCAATACAGATTATTTTTCATTTCTAATAGGTTATATAACTGAAAACTGAGAGAATATGCTCTTTTATGGCTTGGTTTCTTTTGAAATTTATCTATTGAGGGACTCCTGGCTATCAACCTCAGAGATACATTAAGAGACTCAACTGGAATGGCAAGGGAAACAAAAGCAAAAAACAAGCAAATGGGACTAAAGCAGACTGAAAAGTTTTGTACAGTGAGAGAAAACACATAGACAAAAGGCAACGTATGTGCAGGGAAAGACTGCATATCGCATATCCAACAAGGGGTTAATTTGTGAAATATATAAAGAATTCAAAAAAATATAAGCAATCCAATCAAAAGTTAAGCAAAAGATAGTTATTAATGTGGTTTTATAAAGATGAACATATTTTACCAATACTAGATATCATGTTTGGGATTTGCTACTCTTCTTCAGTCATCAAAAACACAAAATCTACCTTCAAAAGAGGGAGTGAGTGGAGTAAGTAAGGTGCTAAAAAAATTTAAATTTCTTCCCAAATTAAAAAGTCCTAGAGAAACTGCATAAATCCATGGATTTGGCCATTAAGGGTTTAAAAGGATGGATTATCTAAAGAGTCTCATTTTCTCAATGTATATCTTACTGATTTGGGGGAGAAATTATTTAGATGTTTTTGTCATTTTTAATGACTAATGAATATCATTATTAACCACTTGTTAGTATATGTCTTAATTCAGGCTGCTAAGACAAATATCATAGGTCAGGTAGTTTAAATAAACAAAATTTGATTTTTCACAGTTCTAGAGACTGATAAATCCGAGATCAGAGTGCCAGCATGGTGGGATTTTGGATGAGGGTCCTCTTTCTCATTTGCAAATGGCTGTTTTTTCCTTATAATTTCATATGGCAAAAATGCAGCAAGTTAATGCTTCTTTGCCTCTTGTTATAAGACCATCAAGCCCATCATGAGGATTCCACTCTCATGACCTTGTTATCACCTAAAGGTACACATTTAAACATATGAAACTAAGGTTTCAATATATGAATTTGGGGGGAGATAGAAACATTCAATCTATAACAGTATATTTCAGCTATTTTCATTAGAATATTTATTTTATTACTAAGTACAAATGTTTTATAATGTTATTAAACCCTACACAAATTTTCTCACTTTTTTCTTTAATATTGATAACTGTAGCATATATATCAATTTACATTTTTATTTACGCAAAATATCAATTTGGCTCTAAGTTTTGTTGACTTTCTTTGTGCATACAATAGTTTCTCTGAACCCAAAATTGAATTTTCTTCTAGGCATTTTATGATTGGCCACCATTTTTTATTTCAACACTTTAACCATCTAGAATGTATCAAATTCGTAAATATAAACTTACTTCCTGTATTGATTTCAGGTCATATTCTGTATATAAATGTGGTTGGATCTATCTTTATGCTTTCTACTTAGTACAATTAGTTTTTTCTCATATCAAACTATTTTAATGACTTTGGCATTCTAATACCATTTCAGTATTAACTAGTACAAAGCACTTCTCATTGTTCTTTTATTTTCAGAATTCATGGGGAAGTTATAATCATTAATTTTTTAAAATGACCTTTAAAAACATCTCTAAAACTGCTCAAAAAACCCACTGATATTTTCATTGGAATCATGCCATAATATAAATTGTGCTATATGGAGAATTAATATTTTTAGCATTGAGTCAGTATTTGCTTTCATATAGTCATTATATTTGGTAATTTTTGTACTTATCTTAAATTTCTAACTAGCTTTATTTGTACATATTTTACATTCATTATTGCTTATTAGTAGGCTAATAATATTTGTTATTTAAACCAATAGAAGTTAATAGTGAAAGGGAATATTACTAATAATAACAAACATAAACTAGATCTTATAGCTATTACCATGATTTTTAAAATTTTTATTTTATATTAAGTAAGTGCAACTAAACAGCAGTGGTATAGATGTACTCATGTGTTCTGTGAGCAAACCAACCTCTCCGTTGCTATTGCTAAGTGTAATAATTTATAGTGAATTCTCTTTCTCCCATGTCAAATATATTGATTACATGTAATTTTACACTATCAAAATAGTTATATCTTTAATTTATTTTTCTTAACTTATTGCATCATATAGAACTTGCAGAAAAATATTAATTACTAGTAACTTTTTAAATTCCTGATAGTATTAGGATCACCACTAGGGCAATACCATTTTGATGTTAGCAGTAGTTGTTTCATGTCATAGGCTGGGAATGCCCAGCCTATTTTTTTGTTGCTGTGTGTGTGTGTGTGTGTGTGTGTGTGTAACAATAACAAATTTAATCAAAGTATAACAGGCACACAGCACAAAATATAAAATTATACAGAAATACATTTTTCAATGTAATTCCGCAGCTATTTAATCAGCGCCAGAACAAGGTAGAGATAGAGCTATTTCTAACTCTCTAGAACAATCTTGGTATTCCCACAGAATTACTCTACTACTAGAAAAAAAAAACACAACTATTCAGATATATTTGATTTCATACATTAATTTTCCTGCTTATGAAATAGTGGCACATTTTTTCCCATAAAATACATTCATCTTTATTCTTTTCATATAATACTATGAGTTTCATCTAAATATACATAAATGTAAAAGTTTGTTGATGTCATTGAAAATTATAATTATAATACATCTCAGTTTATTTACTCACTTTTTCTTTTTTAGCCTTTATTTTTAGCTGAGTGCTATTATCAGTATCACGACTACAAAGTTCTTGTACACAACTTTTGTTGAAACATACATATTTTTTGTTTTGAATATGCTCAAGAATTTAATTACTGCACCATAAAATATACATATGCTCAGTTTTAGTAGATACGATCAATCAATTTTCCAAGATGGTTGCATCAACTAATATACACAGCAGTATGTGTTCCCACTATTCCGTATCCTAACCTTTTTTAATTTGTTGATTTCCCTTACTACTCATCTACTTTTAGTCATTCAGGTATGTTGAAGAAAATCATTATAACTTCTAATGTTAATGCCCAGTTAAGAAGTGAACTTGAACATATTTTCATATATCAATATGCCATGCCGATATCACCTTTTGTATAGTGATTATTTAAGACAGTTGTCCATTTTTGAATGTGAAATTTGAATAAGCATGTTTTTATATTTTTCTTATAAATTTACCCAGAGTCTTAACATATTTTATATATGAATTATTTAGTCATATATTTGTAGTATCTCCCATTCCATAGCTTGTTTTATCATCTCTTAAGACATTTGATGTGTTTTGATGAACAAAATATCTTAATTTTAATAGTCCAGTTAAAATTGATCTGTGTTTCTTGAGACTCTGTATTCAGCTCAATCATATTCCATCTGGAATTCAATGTATTATAATTGAATTTGGAGGTCAAGATTTTTTTTTTCACACAGATACCTAATTGTGATGCAAATATATTATGATATAAAGTTTGCTTACTAAGTCAAGTGTTCATGTACGTGTAGCTTATTTTCTAGACTCTTTATTTTGTTTCAATGGTCCATTGATCTATTCTTATACCCATGCTACAGCCAGTTCATTACTATAACTTTAAACTGGGTCTTGATACATGTCTGTATATATCCTTCAGTTTAGCTCTTGTGTATCATGATTGCTATGAGCATTCCTACACTTCATGGTTTTATATATTGTATCATTTATATTGAGCAAATGCTGGTCTATAATATTGTGTATGATTTAGGAATATAGGTTCATACCTCTTCCAATGTTTTTTAGTTACCACACCGTGTTCATAAACACATGAATTGAACTAAGCAAAATGAATTACAGAAAGAAAGACAAATACTGGGTGATTTCACACATATGTGGGAGAATAAAAGAAAAACAAAAGAACAGATGAAACACACCCTTGAAATCTGACTGTGGACTGAGGCTACCAGAAGAGGAGGGTGGGGAAGGAGCAAAAGGGGGAGTGAGCCCAGTGACTCAGAGAAGGATTATCTGGACTTTATATATGTACAGGCTCTTTTTCTTTCTTTCAGTGGAAGAAAGTCTTTCCTGAAGGAAAGATTTAAGTATATCTGTAGTAGTAACTTAGAGAGTTGTGCTACTTTCCTTTTCCTTTGGGTATCACTGTGGATTGATTTGATTTGATTATTTTCTTTATAGGCCTCTGTAGGTACCTGCTTTTGCATTTTCTTAGTCAGCAGGTGGGTGAGGTGCCTGGAGCTGTCTCACTGCTGGTGTGAATGTGATGGGGGAGGTGCCTGGTTCAGGTTCGTGACAAGATGGTATCTCTACTCTCTGGGGATCCAGATCTCAGACTCAGCAATCTGTGTGCTGTCATTATACTTTAAAATGTAGATAACAATCCTGAAGGGCAGGGGGAGAGGGGATTGAGGGGGTGCAGTCTAGAGCATCTTCTCTGTTCTTTTCTATACTAGCCTGTGTATAACACTCCAGTTTGTCCTTATGGGTTTTACCTCTTTCAAAGTTGTGTGTCTCCACACCATTTCTGCTCTCCCTTCTCTAGGGCCCCTATCTGAGCCAGCATCTCTAATGTCTATGTCCCTCCACTCCATATCACAGCATCTAGGGGTTTCTCTGCTTCACTGAATGAAGCATGAATCCCCTTGGTGTTCCCTTCGGTGATTTGTGCTGATAATTTCTGGCATCCAGTGGGTACTTCTGTCTCAACCTGAGCAACAGGATTTTCTTAGTGAAATGTCTCTCTGGATGACTGTCAGATGTTCCTCCTGGGAGCAAAGCAAGGAACCACCTCTATCATTAATATCTTGATGACATCACCTTCTTCTTTTCCTTTATCATTTCTACAAATGGTGAAATCCTGTTTTGTTCTCCTTTCAGTGGAAGAAAGTCTATCCTGAAGGAAAGATTTAAGCATTCCCTCCCCTTTCCAAAATTTCTTAGCTGGAAAGAGATATCCCACTCAAGGCCATGTTGTACATTTCTAAGTATAGCCTCAAAGTGACTGATTACTATGGTGATATAAATGTCTGACACCTTTGCTAAAATTCAGGACAAACTAAAAGAATCATATCATCTTCTGAGAACCTCATAGGGCATCTTCAGTACTCTGTTGAGACTACATTTCATTTCATTTTCTCTTTTTGCCTAATTCTTCTTCTAGGCCTTCTCTTCCTTAGGTGTTATTTTCCAAAACCCTACTAAGAAACTTGTTATATGTTAATCTTCATCTCAGAATATGCTTCTCTGAAAGTCCAATATGTAATAGTTGGTGCTAGAAATGACTCAAGAAAGTAGACTCTGGAATGGGTTTTGACTGGAATACCTATCATCTGCAAGTAATGGGAAACTGATATTTTTTTTTTTTTTTAAAGAGGCATGCTTTTATTTATTTATTTATTTATTTATTATTTTTTTTTATACATGCACTGGGTACAGTCAGAAGCGCGGGAGGGTGAGAGAATTCACCAGAGCCAGAGCGGGGAGCAGAGCAGGCAGAAGGACCGAAGTACACTGCTGAGGGGAGCAGCGGGCGGCAGGAGAGGTCTGCGCGCCATGTGGGACCCTCCTCCGGTGGCCGGGGAGCAGCCGGGGATCGAACCGGCGCCGCGGAGGCTGCGGGCAGCTTCGCAACCCAGCGCTCAACCGCTGCGCCACTGGGGAGGCCCGAAACTGATAATTTCTTAAGGTCGAGTACTGATAGCTCCATTACAAGGTATCAGTGCATTTGTTAAAATCATTACCTATGGTGAACTGGGATAGTATGCTGATGAAAGTGAATGCAATAGTGACACAATATGTAGACTTTTAAGGAGCTACAAGGGCAGTTGAATTGAGTGACTTGTTAAGTTCCATTTGCAGACAACAAAAAGTTAAGAGTGATTAAAAACAATTAAAAGCTAGATGAAAGAGTCAAAAGGCTCTTTTAGCATTATAAAAAACAGAATGGCTGAGAAAGATGAGAATATATCAAAATTTAACCATAGGACTATCAGAGCCAGAAAGATAAACTCTCTAACAAGATCTAGCATACCAAAGTCAGACTCTTGTTTAGGAACTCTGAGACCTTCTTGCATGGAGATATCTTAGTTGATATATATAAAAATTTTAACTCCCTGGGATCCCCAAGCCTGAAAAAAATTGCTCACTCTTCCCTTTTAAGTCTAGTACCTCCTCTTTGCTTGAAAGTCATGCAAAGTCCTTCCCCAAACACAAAATATGTGCCCCACTTAAGATATACCAACTTCATCTTCTGGTTACTAGGCCAATAATTAGCATTAAGTCATAACATAATTCTGACCAGAGTTGGGCTAAGCCTAAGAAGAACAGAGTTTATATGCCACAGAAACAGCAGGACCTAACCAACACAAATTGTTAAAAGTTGGAAAGAGTATGCATGAGAGTGGCCTCTAGGTATCTTGAATATAAGCCAGTCATTTTTAGAACACACTGGTGAGGATTTTCCAGAAGACTGGGTGAACATGATTCTAGGATATCTGCTAATAGATTAATAAGTGATGATCAGCACAAAGTGAGGTAGAAGTATAGCAATTTCAATGGCAGAGGTTGGAAGAAGGAATTAAAAGGTGCAGAGAACCATGTCTGCTAAAGGGGCTATACTATTTAAGACCAGAAAACCCAGCAGAACTCATTGTTCTACAGTAGTGCACAAAGTCTTCACCACTAACAAAAGTAATAAATATTTCTTGGTAAAGAAGGCACCAGCATACATGTTCAGCACTGGCTATCCTCAGCAGACCATGACTAATGACTCAAGTTGCTACTACAGATTCAAGATTACTAATATCAAGAATGATTATAGGACTTCAAAATAACAGGACCAGTGGTGGGCCTTAGCAATCAGAATCAACCATAAGAGGTTGGAAGGACTGCTAATGGGCCTGACACATAGAGAATTATGGAGATTTTTAATATAATAAAGTATCCCTGGGAGAAAAATCGATGGGCAGCCAACAAGAGCACCATTCATTCTATATAATGAAAGAAATCAAAGGAGGCTGAGGGTAGTTACCTAAATAACATTTTTCTTATTCCTTGCCATGTGTTTGGATATGAGCCAATTTTCAAACCCAGAATCCATGGACTGAAGGACACACCAAGTGCTAAGAAGGAAGAATATATGATATTCTTCTGTGGCAAAATGTGGAATTATTCTCCCAGTCTTTTCCAAAAGGAACCTATGACAGTTTACTTAAGTAAACAATATCATAATCCTGGAGAGTGGGAGAGAAATGGCAGAAAATAATATTTAAATTTAAAACTTAGAATGAAGCAGTGATGTTCTTCTAACATCTAAATTTATCAGTTTATCAATCTGGCTCCTAAAAAAACTACATGAGTCAGGGAAAATGATAGTGAATTTCCATAAACTCAACTAAGTAATTCACAAGCAGCTTTTGTGCCCATTGTGGTATCTTGACTACATATACTTGACTTGGGTGCACGAAAAAATTGAACTTGTGAATACATTATTTTATTAATCTATTAAAAATTAATAGAAATAGTTTTCATTCACTTCCAATATACATGAATATACATGGCATAATGCAGTCTAAAGAGATTTGGACTGGCTACACATCATGTAGAACACCATACTGGATTGTGATATTAATGGTGTAATAAACAGAGGATAAACAAGAAATTGATGGTACATTAGACCCATAATAAAATTCATGAATTCTAGAGGGTAAGAGTTAATACTAGGGTAAGAGTTAATACTATGAAGAATCAGGAACCCATAATACTGGTAAAATTTTAGATGTCTAGTGGTGTAGGGCGTGCTGGACCATTCTCTTCAAAGTGGACAACAAATTATTGTGTCTTATACTTCTCACCACAGAAAAATAATCAAAACCCCTGTAAGACTTTTTGGATTTGTGAGGCAGCATATCACACACCTGGGAATACCATATCAATCAATCATATAGACTAACATGAAAACCTGTCAGCTTTAGTGAGTTTCAGAGCAGAAACAGGTTCTGTAGCAGTCACAGGTTGTGATGTGAGAAAATTAGTGACTTTTGGCAAAGACTGCAAAAGTGAGGTAGACATGCTGTTCACCATAAGAACCACTGCACCAGCAGTATCTTGGTTATCCTTTCTTATTATCGTGACTCTCAGTTCTACAACTGCAAGGAATAGACTTCTGCCAATAACCTGAATTGGGTAGAGAATTTTTAGCTCCAGATGAGACCATAGCCCTGACTTACACCATGATCTCAAACTTGTAAAACCCTGAATAGAAAGTCCAACTGTGTAGAGCTCAAATTTCTGACCTATTGAAAGTGAGTCAATAAATTTGTGGTGTTGCTTGGCATTTAACTCCACTTGCTAAGTCTGTGGTAATTTCTTACACAGTAATAAAAAACAAATACACCCACCATTGTTAAAGGTGAAAGATTTATGCGATCTGAAGAAAAACCAAAGCATTACACCCACCATCGTTATTCTTGGGGCTCATCTTAGAATTTTTTTAAAGATATACTTATTTATGCATATAAGAACTGGGGTACAGGCCAGAGGTGTGTGGGGGGGGGTGAAAGGATTCACCAGAGACAGAGTGGGGAACAGAAAAAGCAGATAGACTGAAATATACTGCTGAGGGGAGCAGCGGGTGAGTCAGGAGAGGTCTGCTGCGCCATGTGGGTAGTTCCCTGGCTGGGGATTGAACTCGTGCTGCAGAGGTTGTGGATAGCTTCATAGGTTATGTCTTAACCTCTTACACCACCAGAGAGGCCCTCATCTTAGAATTCTTGATGGAAAAAGAAGCCTCTGGAATTTTTGGCAACTTCAATGAAAAAAACTTACTGAAGACATTTTAGTGTTCTGACATAAGACTGTGGTATTTAAAGTAGAGAATTATACACATTTGAGAAGCTATCTTATGGTTTTCTACAGGGTCATGGTGAAATCTCAGTTCTTCAGTCAGATTTCAAGAGTGTTATTTTGTCTGTTCCTTTGTTTTGTTGTTGTTTATTGTCTTCTGACTTATTGTGTTAGCATAATCTCCTCAATTCCATCCATGTTGTTGCAAATGGCAAAAGTTTATTTTTTTTTTAATAGCTGACTAGTATTCCACTGTGTTTATATACACCACATCTTAATCCACTTCTGTTGTCAGGCATTCAGATTGCTTACATAACTATCTAACTGTAAAACGTGGCAATAAACATAAGAGTGCATACATCCCTTCAAATGAGTGTTTTTGCATTCTTTAGGCAGCTACTTAGGAGAAGGATGTCTGGGTCATATGGTAGATCTATCTTTAGTGTTTTGAGAAACTTCAGTAAGCTGCATGTGTAAACTGCCTACATCCCTGTGTTATCTACCAGTATTAGATCAGCACATCTCTCTCAGTTCATATTTATGTCACCACGGATGGCTTGATTTGTCTGAGGGTAAGCCAAAAATGGACAACAAATTCACTGCAATCTCACTTGGGGGTAATTCCAAAAGACAGGAATGGGGGGAAAGCTTCCCAACAGGCAGAGCTTTGGTTAAATGCACCTGTTCATATATTTAGTGTGACAAGATTATAAATAGACTCATGTTCCTTGTTTCATGGCCATATGAGAACAAGCACAAATAATGAGTATAAATATATTTGTAATCACTTTTGTACATAAAATGAGCATGTCAACCCTTAATAGAGAACAATTCTCCACAGAAAAGCACTTAAGCCAGTAAACAAAGTGATTTTGACAAGTGGATCTCGGTCAGTTTCTATCATAACCTAAAATGAGTATTGGCACAATGGACACATGAACATTACAGCCACATGATGTATAGGTGGAGGTTATAAATGGGCCACCTGCTGAACTCCCATTTATCAAGTCTGATGAATGCAGTCACTATGGCTGCTGAATATTCAGTCTACCCACAACAGAGACCACTACTAAGTAAACAATATGACTATCCCTTATGGAGAAAACAACCAGTTACTTAGTAGCAATTGGGCTTCATAAGACCCCTTCAGTCTTAAAGGAGAAATGATTCATTTATAAAAAACAAAGTCACATACTGGCATAGGTTTCCCATTTGCAACAGCTGGGTCTCAGCACCAACTCTAGAAGAGTTGCTATGTCTTATTCCTATTTCTCTCACCTAAGTAATTTAAAATTTTCTAGTAGCCACATTAAAAAGAAATAAATTAAATGAATTTTAATAAATAATTTTATATACCTCAGAATAATTCCTAAATATTGTATCAACATATAATCAACATAAAATTTTTAATATTTTACATTTTTGGGTATTAATGTGAAAGCACATTTCAATTTTGTCTAGTCATATTTCAACCTGCAATATCATACAAATTTTAGAAACACGTTGCCAATTTTCTCCAGAAATAAGCTTTAGATTATTTGTTAGGACTGCATTGAGTCTACAAACAATTTGGATGGAAAGTAACATCTTAAAATATTCTATCTACTAATTCTTAAATATGGAATATCCATATATTTTATAGGACTTCATCTATATCTCTCAACATTTTGCTGCCATTACCAAGCAGGCTCTTAGGATATTTTTAATCTATGCCTTAGTTGATGAGTTACTATTTGAGACGCACTTGAGGTCAAATTAATTTTTGTAATTTTTAGGTAACCTGCTTTGTTTGATGACTTATCTGTTTGTATGTTTGTTTTCATATTTTGTCCTAAATATTTCCACAATCTTTAAAATCCTTGACATTCATAAATGCATCCTGCCTCTATGTATCACTCTCTTTACATTAACTTTCTTTACACATAGTGAGCTTAGATGAAATCCAAGCTCAGGACTATCACATACACCAATGACATTCTTTCTTGTTTCCCAAGCCTAAATATATTTCTACACCATTCTCATTTTTCTTAGTGATCATATGTAAGGTGACAAAAGGGAATAGATGAAGGTGGGTTTTTCAGCATTTTATCCATAAACACAGGAAAACTTAATTTTCCTTAGTGGCAATTCAATCTTGCTGACCACTAACTAAAGTATAATGGTAGTTATGGAAGAAATGCAATCCTAATTGCTCAAGTGAGACTCTGCTGGGCTTTTGATTCTTTCTCCATCCCACAAAGCTAGCAATTCCCTCACTTGTATTTTACCTTCTCTCCTTCTCTATTTGCCTTGTCTTTTCAGGATAAAAACATGCACAGATCTGTATTATTCCAACACTTTGACAAGAAGTAAATGTGCTCATTAATGGTAATCTATAATGATTCTATAATAAGAGGAATACTTTTGAAAGAAGTACTTTAGATAGTACTTCCTAATTAGAATTTTTGATGAAATTATTAAAAACACATGTAATTAGACAAAGACAGTTATGAACCCATAAAGTTATGTACATAGAGGGCAGTAAAAACGTGAGATGTCATGGAAAGAAATATAATATTTGCTAAAAATCAAAGAACTACCATCATTTTAAAATGAAGGAAAGAATTACCCCAGAAACTACAGTTATATGAGCTTAATTTTAGTTCAGGAAAATGCTAACTAACATAATGCAGTAAAAAATCTTATTAATTCTTCACACAGGGGACCAGAGAAGGAAAAAAACACAGAATTGCAATTAACTTCCTTGAGATTATCTAAATTTTTTTTATTAATGTAACAGAGGATCCAGATATCTGGGGACTAGCAGTCCTCTTGCTATCCTAAATAAACCAATATTGGATTAATAAGGTTTTCTGTTAACACGAAAGCAAAGTTGCATATTCATTAGAAAAAATGGCATGCTGGGTAACATGGCTTTTTGAAGGAAAAACCTTGTAAGAATTATGACTTTGTGATAGGCCTAAATCATTGAACAATTCTGTACAAATTATCTCACAGCAAAATAAAAAAAAAAGAAATGCAGCTATTTTTATTATTAAGAAGAAATCTGCAACACTAAAGAATTTTCTAGCAATAAGCAGTGATTATTTTAATCAAAACAATTTTGCTGGAGCATCTTTATATATAATAACACAGAGTACAATGCGTTTTAGAGAAACAACCACAAATATGAAATAGTGGTTCTCATTTTATAAAACCACATACTGCTGACCAAAACTTGGGAGGAGATGGCACAAAACAAAAGTTAAGGAGATGTGAAAGAGTTTAACATAAGATAATCATTATGTAAACATTTTATAGGACCTGGTTCCAAAAAAACACAGTAAGTGCCTCCTTGCACTATGGTGTAACTTTTTAGTTCATTGGGGTCAGGCTGTGATTAAAAGAGACAGTAAAAGTCAAAATCTAATAATTGAAAAAAATTTCATTTTACATTGCTGAAAAATTGAAAATAACTCATTGCAATCATAAGTGTACATGTAATTAATAAATACTAGAAAATTAGAGTGTGATTAACAAAATATATAGAAGGAAATTCACAAAGTGGTTTGCAATTTAATAATTTGACAGCTATAGATTAAAATACAAATTTATAAATTTATGTTATTAGACTTAAAAACTAGAATCTCCATCTTCATATAGGTTACAGAAAGTTAAAGGAGACAAATTACAGTCTATAGAGCTGCTATCCCATGTGACTACTGAGCACTTGAAGTTTGACTAATCATCTAGGTTGCTGAGGTTATAAGATACATACTGAATTTCAAGGACTTTGTAAAAAAAAAAAACAAAATATCTTGCTTATAATTTGTATATATTTTTGTAATTTGCAAGGTAGGGTGAGGTTAAATGAATGGTGGCATGATAAATATTTGAACTTTATATCTCAAATTAAGAAAAACTGGCTATGTACTAAAACCTCCCTTTCACTTTGTGATGTAAGAAGGTATCATATAAAAATCTAACTCAATGTAATAGCTATAAAATCACTGCTTTCAGAAGTATGTCAGGCAAACGGGATAATGTCATAGGGGGCCAAGGAAGTTCAATTGGCACATTCACAAATTGAAACATTTTTTGAAGTACAAAACAATTATTTTGTGATGCCTTGTGAAATGAGACATATCAAAAGTGGTAGCCTTAACAAATACTTTATCTAGTTTGAATTCCCATATTTTATATAGACATCAAATATCTATGCTCAGTTAATAATTTCTTAGATTAATAGTTTTATTTTTTAAATTATGGATTATATTTGAAAGCAAGCAATGATAAATAAAGCAATGATTATACTTTAAAGCAAGGAAGTCTGTATTAGTTTTCCTTTACGCTAGCAAGTGTATGATGCATGTATCTGTATTTTGGGGGAATGTATAAAATAAAAATATGCATTTTCTATTTAAACTATTAAAAAGATATAATTTGAATATAGATTATATGTTGAAGTGAAAATATTTTGGATACATTGGGTTAAATAAATATACCACTAAGGTTTATTTAATCAGTTTCTAAGGCTTACTATATGAACTAGCAATGATGCTTCTAAGCATTTATCTATCCAAACTGAAAACTTATGTCCACATAAGAACCTGGACACTGAAGTCTGTAGTTGTTTATTCATAATCTTCCAAAACTGGAAGCAATCAAGATAAACTTCAACAGGTCCATGGATAAACATGCTAGTAGATCCATGTAATGAAATAATGTGAAATGATTAAAAAGCAGGGCCTCCCTGATGGTGCAGAGGTTAAAGACACAGCACTCTCAAGCTATGGCCAGCCACTGCAGCATGAGCTCAAACCCTGCCAGCAAGGGAGCTACTCAACATGGCGCAGCAGACCTCTCCTGTCTCACCTGCTGCTCCCCTCGGCAGTGTATTTCAGTAGATCTGCCTGTTCTGCTCCCCACTCTGTCTCTGGTGAGTCCTCTGACATCCCACACTTCTGGCTTACACCCAGTTCTTGTATACAAAAATAAATAAATCTTTAAAATGAAAAACAAAAACAATTAACAAGCAAACCATCAATTCTTGGAACAACATTGATGAACCTCAGACGCTTGTCACTAAGTGAATGAAGACAATGTAAAAAAGTTTTATGCTGTATAATTTCAATTACATGACATTCTAGAAAAGACAAAACTATAGAAACAGTAAAAATGTCAATGATTGCCAGAAGTTCAAAAAATGTGTTAAAAAAGCAAAGCTTTCCCCCATCCCCCAAAGGTAAAACTATTCTGCATATTGTAACGGTTTAAACGTAACATTATATATATGTCAAAATCTACAGAACATTCTAGCACAAAGAGTGAACTTTAATGTAAGATTTTTTTTTTTTTAATTTGGGAAAGGATCCAGCATGGGATAGAAACTGCAAAAAGTATTTAACTATTTTAAAAAATATTTGAAACAGGTTCACTAGAGGGGCTGGAGGGAAAAGGTAGAGATCTTATTTAGATATTACTTACTAACCTTGAAAATGGCTGAAATCTGTCAATTAAAAGGAAAGACAACACTGCAGATGAGAATTTTATTCCTAATGTTGCTTCCTGGGAACTGGAAGAGAAAGCTGGACTATACCATGTGGTAACTGTGGTAACTGATTACACTGGAGATATCAGTGTGAACTACAGATAGTTACATATTACAGTTACGTATATAAAAATGTGTTAGTATATCCACATATACTTTCCTGCTCTATCAGCTAAAAAGGACTAGTAGGATTGATATCCCCATAGCAAAGAATATACCTTGTGCCCAGATCTTGGTTTCTAATACCTCTCCAATAAAAGGAACCTTGAGAAACAGCTGATTCTAGAGTTGGACAAGAAATATAGCTAGAGCATAAATAAGAAGTGGGAGCAGCTTGTGTCAGAAAATAAGAGAATGTTCAAAACCAATAAATAAACCCGACCCCCCCACACACACACCATTTCCAGTATATTTCAAAAGGACACAGAAACTGAATGAGTTTCCAATGTCCAAATCAAGCATAGAGTGAACTGTCATATAAATAAAAATAAATTTGTGTCAGACTATATCCCAAAGTATAAAACAAACATCTGAGAGTCCATAACAATATAACTAAGTGGTTGGATAAATAGATAAATGGGGGAAGCAAGACAAACATCCGGTGCAAAAAGAATTCCAAGCAATTTATATGACAATTTCAATTCCTAAGGAAGTGAAGAGCTTGCGCCACTCTAAATGTGGGCTGTGACTTCCTTCCAAATAGAGCACCATAGAAAGGGGGAAGAAAAAATAACTTTCAATGGAGAACCATGACAAAATGCCTCAGTCAGGTGATTAAAGTCAACATAAATAGTCATGGATTGTCATAAAGAAACTAAAATATATCCTGAAAATATATCAAGAAACAATGTTTTTTCTTAAGAAACAATGGATGAGAGACCAAGAATTAATAAATCGGTGAACTACAGAGAAATAACAGAATGGGAGTGGCCTTGGAAGGCAGATATCAAAGCTAGGACTCTTCCAAATATATTTTGTTTCAGAAATTTAACTTTGCAGGGCCTCCCTGGTGGTGCAAGGGGTTAAGTCTTAGCACTCTGAAGAAATTGGCAGCCACTGCAGCATGAGTTCAATCTCTGGCCAGGGAGCTAACCCAAATGGCGCAGGAAACCTCTCCTATCTCGCCTCCTGCTCCCTTCAGCAGTGTATTTCCGTAGATCTGCCTGTTCTGCTCCCCACTCTGTCTCTGATGAATGCTCTCACCCCCTGCACCTCTGGCCTACACTCCCATTCTTATATACATAAATAAATAAAATAAATCTTATTTTTTTTCATTTGCAATATGTAAATATTTTGCGTGATTTAAAAATGTAATTACATTTTGAAAAACAAAGCAATCCCTAAAGTTAAAAAAAAAAAAATGTTTGGACAAATGAGCCTAACCGTAAATTTTTGGCTTAGCCACACAGAAAATTATTTCCAACGAAGAGAAATATTTACGAGTAAAAGCATGAGATATGCAGTTTCTGGCTGCACCTCCTAGCGGGCATCATTCAAAAAAACAAAACCACAGACACCTAAACTGTATCTGTTTATCTTATACTTGATAACATTGGTGTTGTCATTTTAAAACAGAGATAGCGAGAGGGATCTTGTTTTATAAAATTTAAAGATTATTTTGCTGGAGGACACAAAACAATGACACTTGGACAGATGAATGACAGAACTCATTATTTACAGCTCTGAATAAAATGTGGCTGGCACACAGGACACAATAAGGGGTTGCACAAGGGGCAGGGCAAGAACAAGATGGAGCTGGAGCAAGTATTTTATGTATGGCTAGGAGGTAAGGATTAAGTAGATTTCGCAGGTTTCCTGTGGGACTAATTCGATAATTGCAGGTTCCTGGGCATAAGAATGTCCCTAGTTATCTGATACCTGGCACTGGGATGATTAGGGTTGTTACTTAGTAACCCTAGAGTGTGAGAGCCCCAATTAGGAAAGTGCTTGGGATGTGGACTTAGTTAACTGCTCAAGAAAGAGAAATTACTGGCTTCAAAACTGATCCAAAATGGTATTTAAAAGGAAAACACTGTACTTAGACACATAGAGTAGAGCAAGGAAGGGAGGAAGAAAAGGAGAGTGAGAAAAAAAAACATTATTATTGATATCATGAGGGTCCAAAATTTTCAGGATAAGAGAAAACATATGCAATTATTGCCCTATTTTAAGTAAGGGTTAAGTAAAATTATAATTTTTTAATAGAACTGAAATGCTGAGCAGAAACTCCTAATTTGTTTTCCCCTTCAAAAAATTATAGATTAATTGAATTAATCAATAATTAATCAATAATTAATCAATAATTAATTGATTTTCTAATCACTAAGAGGATTAAAAAATGGCAACTGAGTAGCAATTAATACCATTAGTACCCATATTGTGATCTCTAAATATCACTTATAATTAAATAGTTGAATCCATATTTGGGGAAGAAAACAGAAACAAATAAGACTTGAACTTGTAGTGCCTGAAAACAAGAAATTATCAAAGACACAGAAGCCAAACTAAAGGGCCTCCAATAACAAGAGATATGATAATTTGAGTTCATAATTACACTAAAACATTTATTGGTCATTGAAGGTGATTATTTTGAAAACTGATAAAGTGAAAGTATATCCTGCCTTTCCTATATGGACAAACTTTGGTAAAACCAAATAGTTGATGGATAGCATCTTCATACAAGAATCTCAGCTAATAAACACAGAAGAAATAACAAAATGAAATTATCTTTTTGCAACCTTTACTGAAATCATAGATTTAGCTGTTTATCAACAATAGCTTCGACATTAGTATCCAAAACAACAATAGCTGTTTAATAATTTCTTGGAATTTAATGGAAGGAAGAAACTGACAAATCTGACCCTATTGATAAATCTTGGCATCACTAAAAGAACAACTACTGTGCCTTCTGGTATAATGCAAGAGGAATAACATCAGCAGCATAAATAATAATAATAATTGTAATAACCTGAATCTCATCAAGATTCCACTCTAAATATTAGTTTACAAAAAAAAAATGACGACAGATTAAAAAGTTATATAAGACCATGAGGAAGAAAGCAATCAGTCAAATCCAGAAGATAACATTTTTTTTTAAGATTTATTTTTATTTATTTATTTATTTATTTATTTATTTACTTATTTATAGAAGCACTGGGTACAGTCAGAAGCACGGGAGGGTGAGAGAATTCACCAGAGCCAGAGCGGGGAGCAGAGCAGGCAGAAGGACCAGAGCACACTGCTGAGAGGAGCAGTGGGCGGCAGGAGAGGTCTGCGCGCCATGTGGGACCCTCCTCTGGTGGCCGGGGAGCAGCCGGGGATCGAACCGGTGCTGCAGAGGCTGCGGGCAGGTTCGCAACCCAGCGCTCAACCGCTGCGCCACCGGGGAAGCCCCAGAAGATAACATTTTTAACAACATGAATAGGATCAAATAAAAGGTCAAGCTATTATGTTTAAAAGAAAAAAAATAGATATGTCAAGCAAATGTATGAAGTAAACCATATTTTGATACTATTTCACACAGACGATCTGTACAGACAGATTATTTTTTTATAATTTGAGAAAGGTAAACATAATTGAATACAAGATGCTAAGAAATACTTTTAAAATGTTTGTATGATATTGATATCATGGTTATGATTTTTTAAGTTCAGTTGCATTTATGTTCTATGCTGAAGTTTGGTTGACATATGTTTCACATATTTTCAATGTAATATCTGACAAAAGAAGCATCTCTTTTAGTGCATGAGATTCTTAAGGATGAGGGGAAAAAACACAAGGAGCTGAACTGAACCACACAATTTCTTCAAACAGTTGGGTGGTAATAGGATGGCACATATCTCAATTGTTTTATAGTCAAAATATGTCACATGGCAAAGTCTGAGAATGGGGTAGGAAAAAATATTTAAATCAAATTCATATTGAAGAATGAGTTACAATAATATCATAGACCACAGATATTAATTGTGTTCCCAAAGAACCTCTTTCAAAAAAAAAAAAAAAAAGAACCTCTTTCTTCCATGTCAGTTTCTACCAAAGCGTTCTTAGCATTTATTTGGACTCTTAAATGTTAAAGTAGTTTAGATTCACCTGCAAGTCTGTCTGAAGATGATTGGACTAGGAAAGTCCCATACCCACTATTTCAGGAACCTGGGAATTAATATTTCTCCTTTAAAAAACGAACTTACTGCTCAGTTAAGTCCCCTGATCCAGGCTATTTAAGGCTGGTGATGCTATCTCAGGAAGCTTCTCTATTCCTAGTAAGAAATCTGAAAGGCCCTCTTGTCTACTCTGGATAGATTTCAGTAACCTCAATCTTGGAGAAGGAAAGGGTTTTTTCAACTCCTTCCATACCAGAAAGTCCTCAGTTTTATTTTCTTTCCTTGACATTAGTATCTAAAATGTTCCACATGCTCTCCCCTCCTTACCAACAAGCACTGTTCATGCTGAATGTACTTACATCCAAAAACAATTCAACTTTTTCCTTACTAAACTCACTAAACCAATAAAAACAAAGCCAAAACATCAAGATATATAGCATGAAATATTAAATTCAAATGAAGATTTAAAAATTAGAGGGTTATTTTATACTAATAAAAATTATGTAGCAAATCACAATAAAATATATAAAGCAAAAATATAAGAAATATAGTTTTGTGGGAAATCTTAAAGCAACTAATTTTTTTTGCTGGGCTAACAGGCAAAAAATATTATAATGTTGAACAAGTTGAAAATGTCAAGTATCAAGAAAGCAATTATGAGATACACTGAACTTTTAATCATAGGTTTTAGAGTTTCTTTTGAAGAATTCATGGAATATTTGCAATTTATGAAGACTTCGTCCCATCATTTTTAAAAACTGATAGAAAGAAAGTAGCTCTGTGGTGCTAAATAATTAGGAGAAAATTGTGAGAGATATTTAAAAATAAAAAATCTTAAATGAATGGAGTTTTAAAATTCTCACCAGTTATAAATCATAAACTACGGAGGGGAGCATTACTGATGAAAATATGGGATGCAGCATCAATGTTGATTTTGCCCTTTTTCCTGCTGATGTAGAAAGCCAAAAAGCTAGAGATTACATTTTCCAGTTTCCTTTGTAACTAGGTTTGGCCATATAACTATGGTCTAGCCAGTGGGATTTCTGTAAATAACTGCTGTATCATCCAGATTAACTTATAAAGTAAGTTACTTATTCTGGACATTTTATCTTTTTTTTTTTTTTTAGATGAGTTGTATTATCTTGGTTCTGATGATACAAAAGAAGACAATGCTGCAGAAATGGCAGAGTAAGGAAACAAAAGAAACTTGGATTCCTAAATGTTATTCTAAACCAAGCCAACTCAATAGTTTGACTTTATCTGGATTACTACATTGGAGAGAAATACATTACTACCTTAAGTCAGAGCATTTTGGGATCTGTTTTTGTTACAACAGCTATCGCTACAACCATAATAAGAGAGAAATGTGTCCAAACTATTGTTGAACTTCAAATTTTATAACCTACTTAAAGTATGTAAACTACTGTGCTAAATTTCTTTATTGAGGAAAAATTAAAATTAGTTAAGCATGGAATACAAGTCATATCAAAAAATTACAAAAATATAACATATTCATAGAATGGCTGAAAGAAAGATGAAGTCAGAAACTAATGAATTAGAAAAACAGAAGCAGTAAAAATGGTAAACAGATACAGTAAAACAGGCAAACATTACAAATCAAATTAATACAGAGTCTGTTAGGAGAGCTACATGAGAAAAACTAAATTTTATTTTAATGAGGATGTGATGAGAAAGATTAGAAGGCCTGATGGATTCATACGAGGCAAACTAAACCTAACTCAAGTGACATGTTCTGCAAAAAAGAAATAACTCCCTTTTTTTATTCCTTGTAACTTTTTAAAATTGTTTTTAACACTGTATATGATTTAGGGGAACAGGCTCACCACACTACACCAATATCAAAAGCCCCCATATCCTGCACCTCAGTCCATTGGATACTTTGCTCCATCCCCACTTTGCTCCCTGCTCCACTTCCCCCTCAAGTATCCTCAGTTCTACATTCATATTTGTAGGGTTTGTCTTGGTTTCATTTTGCCTATTCTTTGTTTTATTGCTTTCTATTCCTTCTTGAATATAATACTGCAGGAGCAGAAACTCTCCAGAGCCACAAGCTCTGCAGTATGTATTCATGAAGCTCTATTCTAAGAAGAAACTTTGCAGGGCATCACAGTGCCTTAATGAAGGCACAGTAAGCCTGGGATAGTTCTGAAGCTGTCGACATACACATTAATCTTTGATCATTTCAATGGCCTTGTTTATCATCATTGTTCAGAAAATCAAAAACATGCCAGATTAGAGACTGGATTTCATGGACAAGTCACTGTAATGACAGGCCAAATTAAACCTTGTGAGTTTGACTATTTCAGGAATATTATAATGCATAAGAAGATAAGTATTGTAAAGGGTTTTTTTTGGACACACCAACTCTCTTATCCTAAAGGATCTCTTTTCACCATTTGATGACTCATATTCATAACATGTAAAGTTCTACTAAAAAGAGAGACACTATCTCCTCCTCTGGCACATCTGAGAACAGAAACAGTCTGTGCTACACCCTTGCGGATCACGACAGGGCTCCACTCTATCACAGGTAGACAGGAAATTTAGCATTCAAATTTAAGACTGCAGAAATTTTGCTAGGCATTTTCCGTGGCTATAGAGAAATAGCAGAAAAATTTCCAGAAAAAGCATACTCCTAACAACCCTCTGAAATTCAATCTTTTGTCTGAATTCAAATATGTTGTAAGAAGATTTATCCTAGCTACAAGAAGGCCATAATGAGGACATCAACTACTTGGTGATGAAGCCATAAAGCTTGTGTCAGCATTTTATGAAATTATAAGATTAATCTTCTATGAAGAAATGACAGGATAGGTAGATGGAAGAGAGACAACAGAGCCCCTTTTGACTTTAACAAAGCTTTACATTCTTTCCTTCATTACACCATTATCAATTCAATGAGAAATTATGGCTCAGACTGCCTAATTGCTAGTTGGAGGGTCATTCAGAATAAATTTCCTCCATAAGAGTAATGTTACCCGGAGGGGACATAGCAAGCAGTATTCTGCCATTGTGAATATTGGGGACGATTTTTTTAAAAGATCATCAGTGTCCTCAGTAACGGGATAAAAATGTTGCAGGTTGGTAGAGATACTTCACAACATTCAGGTTAAGATGAGAATTCAAAAATTATATGCTTGGCAATAAACACAACGAATTTCAACATATAGAAGGCAAGGTGACATTTTAAAAAGAAAAATTGTGTGGATCTCAAATAGAGAATCAGTAGTTATGGTAAGAGTAATAGATAATGTTCCTGACCACAGTGGAACACAAATAGAACAGAAATTAACAAGCTGTGCAGAGTTGGTGAGCTTCAACCCAGTGCCCACCAGCCAGGCAATGGCTAGCATGAAAGAACACAGAATGCCTTTTAAATATATGGCAAATGTAAAACATAGAAGTGATCATAAAAATAAAATGGCCCTAAAAGAAGTTTCTCTGTAAGATATATATTACACAGACGTGCAAATAATCCTCTCTGAAAATGTTTCAGGATCCACTAGTCATCTGAGCCTCCAGATGAACCACAATTTGATCTGCTCTACTATTAAGATGTATTCTATGATAGTTATTGTTTTGATTTTTGACAGAAATAATAACTTGAAACTGCATCAGCTCTTCCGTATACCATATCTTAACAACTAATTTGTTCTTAGAAACTTAAATGTTCAAATAACTTGCCTATTATAAATATTGCTTCAATGAATATAGGAGTACATATATCTCTTTGAAATCATGCTTTTGTTTTCTTCTGATATAGATCTAGTGGTGTAATTGCTGCATCATATGGTAGATCTGTTTTGAATGTATTGAAAAAGTTTTACATGTTGCCCATATAAACCAGTCTATATTCCCACAACAATGCATGAGGATTCTTTGGTTCTGACCAGATAAAACTGCTTCCACTCAGTTTTGACCAGTTCAAACTGGCTCCAACAGATAAAATGGGTTCAAACTAGTCCAAACTTGCTTCTGACTGGATCAAACTGGCTCTTATCTGTTCTGACTGTTTGTAATACATTCTGACAGAACCAAACCAGTTCAAAGTGGTTCTAACTGGATAATATCAGATCACACCGGTTCTCACCAGATCTAACTGATTCTGACTGGTTAAAATAGGTTCTGACCAGTTAAAACCAGTCCTAGCCAGTTCTGACTGGATCAAAATGGTTTAGACCATTTCTGGTCTGGTACAAAACTGGTTCTGACCAGATAAAACCCATTTAAAACTGGTCAAACTGGCTCTGACCAGATCTAGCATGTTCAAATATCAGGCCAGTTCAAACAAGTTCTGACAGGATAAAATTAGTTCAAACCAATCCAAACCAGTTCTGACCAGATCAAACCAGCTTTGAACAGATTAAACTAGTTCTGACTGGTTGAAAACAGTTCAAGCTGATTCTGTTAACACAGATACATAAAAATCATAAAATGCCCATGCTTTATATATTTAATTTTAAATATAATTTACCAAGTTACACATTTATTAGAACCCATTAAATGTGGTAATTAAACTAACAAACTGATAGATTGTTGTAAGAAATATATTCTCATTCCTACCACTTTGTAAGAAAACTCAAAAATTTGAGGAGAGGAAACATCAATATTATAGTATTACAAAGAAATTTAATATATTTTTTTGAATCAGTGTCTTCCAATATAATGTCAAACATGTACAGAAAGCATAGTCACTTTCAGAACTTTGGAATAAAAAAGAAAAATAGTCACTGAATATTTTTTCCATGCTAGACTTGTCTAATTATTATCAATCCCTTAACCATCTCGCAGTTTTTACTTCATCTGTAGTTTTATTTTGAAAACTGAAGAAATTTCTGTTATAGTAAAATAACTGGTCTCAGGGCCAGATATTTCAGTTCTAAAACAGTGTGACCTGGAGCAAGTTACTTTATTTCTCTGGGAATACAACAAAATCTCTGAGGTTCTTTCCAGCATCGGGAGATAAAATAGAGTGAGACCATAAATAGGCAAGACTGACAAGCCTATAGAAGCCTCTAGAAAAGGTGGGAGTGGGGAGCCAAAATTGCTAAATGAGATGGATCAGAGAGAAAGTACTTCCCACAAAGCTGGAATACATTTGCTTGCAAGAAGTTCTTTTCTGCACAGGAAACCTGTAGGTATTCTGTTTGTTAGCTTTCTGCCTCAGAGTGAGAGGGATTTATACACAGTGGAGAGTTCCCATAGGGTCAGAATCTAAGTGTGACAATAATATGTGAGAAACTTCAGAAGTCATTGGTATATAAGTGGAAATTGGCATCTTCCTATAGCAACTTCAAAATCAATGCTGATATAAGTTTTATATTTCTTTAAAATCTGTTAATATTACTCTTCAAAATGGATGATACATAGTTTAAAACATTGCCACCTGTTTTGATAAAATGGTAGCTATTTCCAAGAATTATATAAATCAAATAAACAGGGATAATCACAAGTCTGGATCTGATCTCTGTGACAGCTATGAGTAACACTAGCATCACATGTCCTTACAACCTTCACTTTATCCTTATTTAATGAGTGCATCTCTACAAAAGGTGCTGTTTTATTCACTGAGTATAAGAGAAAAGGAATCTGAGATAGATGAGGAAGAGAGACTGTAATGCAAAAAGGGTTCCCATGTAGTAAAATTTTAATCTTGCCCAAAAGAAGTCTAGCCTTGGGCCTCCCCGGTGGCACAGCGGGTTGAGCACAGAGCTGCGAAGCTGTCTGCAGCCTCTGCAGTGCGGGTTTGATTCTCGGCCGGCCAGGGAGAAACACACATGGCCAGCAGTACCTCTCTTACCTCGCCAGCTGCTCCCCTCAGCAGTGTACTCCGGTCCATCTACCTGTTCTGCTGCCTGCTCTGTCTCTGGTGAATTCTCTCACCCTCCCGCACCTTTGACTGTACCCCAGTTCTTATATAAATTAATAAATATTAAAAAGAAAAAGAAAAGAAGTCTAGCCTTTGTTCTTTGCTTCTAGGAAGTGGTCTCTGAAATGCAATGCATGTTAAGAATGTCTATAGATGCCTAGAAGACTTGGGCCAGGCTGGATACTGTGATAATGTCATCTAGGGTGGAGGCTTTTGGGTCACAAACAGAAGGGCTGGTTGATTAATCAACTATGCCTGCATAATAGAAGTCCATTAAAACTCTGAACACCAAGGTTCAAGTGCACTCCAACTGCTGGGAATACGCCATTTCTAGAGTGGCTTACTTCTCCTAGACTCTACCCAACATGTTTCTTTCCTTGACTAATGCTGATCTACACCATTTTGCATACTTAACGACAAACACAGGTAATACAGCTTTCAGTGAAATCTGTAAGTACTTCTAATGAATTATTGAATCTGATGGGAGTTTTTTTTTATTTTTTAATAATAAATTTTATTTTTATATTCCCCATACAATTGCAACCCTCTTATTTTGACCCCAATCCCTCCCCTCCCGCCCCCCACCCCCCATAGAGTGTCTTTGGTTCATAGTTTTTTGTTGATTTTGATTTTCACTTTCTTATAGTTATTCATTTTCCTGGTCCCTTATTTAAGTTTTCTAGATTCCTGCTATGAGTGAGACCATCCGGTATTTTTCTTTTTCTTTCTGGCTTATTTCGCTGAGCATGATCCCTTCCAGCGCCATCCATGTTGCTGCAAATTGCATGTGTTTATCTTTTTTGAACGCTGAGTAATATTCCATGGTATATATGTACCACATCTTCTTGATCCAGTCATCTATTTTTGGGCATTTGGGTTGTTTCCAAAGCTTAGCTATTGTAAATAGTGCTGCTATAAACAGGGGTGCAGATGCTCTTTGGAATTGATGTTTCTGTGTCCTTTGGGTAAATATCTAGGAGTGGAATTGCTGGATCATATGGAAGCTCTATGTTTAGTAGGTCCAGAAATCTCCACACAGCTCTCCATAGTGGTTGGACCAGTGGTTGGACCAGTGGTTGGACCACTGTCCCACCAACAGTGCAGGAGAGTTCCTTTTTCTCCACACCCTTGCCAACATTTGTTGTTGCTAGTTTTTTTAATATGTGCCATTCTCACTGGTGTAAGATGGTATCTCATAGTAGTTTTGATTTGCATTTCCCTGATTACAAGTGATGTTGAACATTTTTTCATATGCCTGTTGGCCATTTGCATTTCCTCTTCGGAGAAGTTTCTTTTTAGCTCTTCTGCCCATTTTTTGACTGGATTATTTTCTTTGTTGTTGTTGCATCTCATGAGCTTCTGCACAGCAAAAGAGACAATAACAAAAACAAAGAGAAACCCCACCAACTGGGAGAACATTTTTGCACCCAACACTAATGATAAAGGACTGATCACAAAAATCTGTAGAGCTGATGGGAGTTTTAAAAATGCTTGGAATTTGTAGTCAGTGTCATATATCAGAGTAATCTTGTGTGAACTGATATACTTTCAGTTAGCAAAATCCCTCACAATTACCAGGGGGAAAAAACAGGCTTCTTTTCTTCCTTTCTTTTAGCATTTTTATTAACATGTAAATCACATGACATAAAATTCATGCATTTAAAGCATGTAATGCAACGTGTGTTGAGTTGTGCAACCATCACCTCCATATGTAAGTTTATAACATTTCCTCTATTAGTCCTCCTCTAAATCCTGTTCACATGTCCTATAACCCCCAATCCCCACCTCAGACCAAGGTAATGATTAATTTACTTTCTGTGTCTATAGATTTTCCTATGCTGGTTATCCATATAAATGGAATTAGAAAACATATAGTCTTTTGAGCTGTCCCCTTTCATTTATTGTAATGTTTCCAAGGTTCATCTATGCTATAACATGTATCAGTACTTCATTCTTTTTATTGCTGAATAATAATCCATTGCCGAGTTACGTCATGTTCTATTTATCCATTCATCAACTAACAAACATTTGGGTGGTTTCCAATTCATGGTTAGTATAAAATAATGCTATTATCAGCATTTGTGTATATATTTCTGTACTGGCATGTTTTCATTCTTGGTTATATGACTACAAGTAAAACTAGTGGGATACCCAATATATGTAACATTTTGAGGATTTCCCAAAATGACTCCTTAATTTTACATTTCTATAACCAATGTTTAAGGTTCCAATTTCTGTATCTTCTCAGTAATACTTATTACTATCTGACTTTTGAGAATGAGCAGCTTAGTGGGAAAGAAACAGTATATTATTGTGGCTTAGATTTGAATTTCCATAAAGATTATGTTTTATATCTTTCATGAATTTATTGACTAGTTATCTATCTTTTCTTGACAAATGTCTATTCAAATTCTCTCCTCGTTTTTAAATTGAATCCAAGTTAGTTCTAATAGTTCTTTATGTATCTTGGATATAAGTCCTTTATCAGATATATATGGTTTGCAAATGTATTCTCCCATTGTATAAATTGTTTTTTTACTTTCTTAATTTATCATTAGCATCACAAAAGTTGTTATTTTAATATGCTCCAATTTAGCTACTTTTCTTTTGTTGCTTGCATATTTGCTATCATATTGATGAACATAACTTTTCCCATGATTTCTTCTAGTGATTTATAGTTTTTGCTTTTACATTCAGGTGTGATTCATTCTGAATTAATTTTTGTATAACATATATGACAGGGATCAAAAGTAAAACAAAAACAAACTCTTAAGCTTAAGGAATAAAATAATGATTACCAGAAGGGAAGGGGAAAAGGGTGTGGGTAAATCAGGTAAAAAGTGTCAACTGTGGAGGATGGAAACTAGACTTTTCATGCTGATAATAATGCAGGATATACAGATGTTGAATTTTAATGCTGTGCAACTAAAACCTATATAATATCACAAAGGAATATTACTGAATAAAAATTTAAAAATTAAAAAAATTAAAAATAAATTCATTTTGTTGTAAGTACACATCCAGTTGTCCTGACATCATTTGTTTAAAAATGATTATCTCTTATATTGTACTATTCATCTTAGTCAAAAAGAAAATGGATATAATTATATGGGTTTATTTCTAGACTGAAATTTGATTCCATTGATCTTTATGTTAGTGACAAATATCACACTGTCTTGAATGGTATAGCTTTGTAGTGAGTTTTTAATTGGGGAAGTTATCCAATTTTATTTGTTTTCCTAACATTTTCCATATGAATATTGGGATCAGTTCATTTCTGCAGAAAATCAGTAAGAATGTTGATAGGGACTGTATAGAAAGTAGATCAATTTGTATAGTACTGTCATCTTAATATTAAATCTTCAGATCCCCTCTGACTCATACATGGTGATGGGAACCAGTTACCTCAAATAAATAATTTTAAAACAAAGAAATATAAAAATAAACAAAAACAGAACGAATACATACTGATAAAAAAAATCTTCAGAACCATGAACAATGGCAGTTATCTCTATTTACTCAGATTTCCTTAACTTTATTCAAAAAAGGTTTGCAGTTTTTAGAGTAAAAATCTCACACTGGTTTGTTAAGTTTACTTCTAAGTAATATATTGTTTTGGTGCTGTTGTAAATAAAATTAATTTCTCCATTCACTTTTAGATTTCCCATTATTAGTGTATAAAATACAATTAATCTTTTTTATCCATTTTATACCCTGCAACCTTGCTGGATGTGTTTATTATTGTGATATTTTTGGCATCTTTTCTTCGGATTTTCTATATACACAGGATTATATTACTAGCAGAGACCATTTACTTTTCCTTTCCAAACTTAATGCCTTTTATTTCTTCCTCTTGCTTAATTGCTCTGTCTAGAACTAAGTGCAATAGTAAATAGTAATGGCAAGCCTGGATATCCTTGTTTTGCTCCTGGATAAACATTACCCCACTATAATTTGGTTTTCAACCTTCATCCTTTGTGCTGTTATTGTCAAACATATTACATCTGTATGCTTGAATCCCATCAATACAATTATAACACAATTTTATTGTGTTTTTGTCTAGGAAAAAATGAAAAAAATTCAATCATATTGTCTTCTATAATTATCTACATAGTTATCCTTATTAACATTCCTTGTGCACTTCTGTGGATTCAAGTTACTATCTGTTGTTGCTTGCTTTTTGTTTGATGAGTGTCTTAATTTTTATAAGGCTGGGAAGATCTGGTAACAAATTTTCTCATCTTTTTTTCATCTGGAAATGTGTTTAATTCATCTTCAATTTTGAAAGAAAGTTTTGCTAGATGTAAGACACTCAGTCAATATGGTATCAAAGATATACAAAGAACTCATACAACTACAAAAACAAAAATAATCAAAAAATGAACAAAGGAACAAAATTGACACTTCTGCAAAAAAAAGACATTCAAACAGCCAACAGGCAAATGAAAAAATGTTCAAAATCACTTGTTATTAGAGAAATGCCAAGTAAAGACCACAATGAGATTCCATCTCACACTTGTAAAAATGGCCAATATCAAAAGACCAGAAACAAGTGCTGGTGAGGATGTGGAGAACAGGGAAGCCTGCTACACTGCTGGTGGGAATGGAGACTGGCCCAGCCCTTATGGAAAGCAATATGATGGTGTCTCATAACATTGAGTGTAGATAAGCCATACAACCCAGTAATTTCACTCCTAGGCATCTACCCCCCAAATTAAGAAACACTAATTCAAAAGGGAACTTACACTCCCATGTTTATTGCAGTACTAGTTAGTACAGATCAATTATGGAAACAACCTATGTGCCCCAGAACAGACAAGTGGATCAAGAAGATGTGGTATAGTTACACATTGGAATATTACTCAGCAATCAACAATGATAAACTTGTCATTTGTGGCAACATTCATAGAGCTTGAAGGGATAATGCTAAGTGAAATAAATCAGAAGCAGAAAGATAAATACCAGATGGTGTCACTAATATATGGGAAAAAAGTAACCAAATTAAGAATCAGATAAAGATAAGCTTAAATATGAACGTTTGACAGCTGACTACAGAACTGAAGCAACAAGGGAGAAAGAGGGGAAGGGAAAGGTAAGAACAAAGAAGGAAGGAAGCACAATGGTTTATGGTGGTGGAATATAGGTAGGTGCCCTACAGTGGTAATAACTGATGGGAGTATCCCAATATTACCTCAATTAAAAATAAGGGCCTCCCTGGTGGCACAGCGGTTGAGCTCTGGGTTGCAAAGCTGCCTGCAGTCTCTGCAGTGCCGGTTCGATCCCCAGCTGCTCCCCAGCTACTGGAGGAGGGTCCCACATGGCGCGCAGACCTCTCCTGCCGCCCGCTGCTCTCCTCAGCAGTGTACTTCGGTCCTTCTGCCTGCTCTGCTCCCCGCTCTGGCTCTGATGAATTGTCTCACCCTCCCGCGCTTCTGACTGTACCCAGTGCTTGTATAAATAAATAAATCTTTAAAAAAAAAAAAAGGTAATAATTAAACAAACTCAGTCCATAGCTTTTTTTTTTTTTTTTTTTTTTAAGATTTATTTATGCATACAAGAGCTGGGGCACAGGCCAGAGATGTGGGGGGTGAGAGGATTCACCAGAGAAAGAGTGGGAAGAGAACAGGCAGACTGATTGAAATACACTGTTGAGGGAAGCAGCAGACGAGGCAGGAGATGTGTGCCTTGCCATGTGGGTTGCTCCCTGGCCGGCCAGGGATCGAACTCATGCTGCCGAGACTACAGATTCCTTCACAGTGTGCTGTTTTAACCCCTTGCGCCACCAGGGAAGCCCAATAGTTTTGTTTTTATATTTTTTGTTTTATGCATGTTTTGTTGTTGGGTTTTATGCATGTTTTGTTGCTTTTACTTCCAGCACTTTGAATATGTCAAGCTATTTATTGCTTCTTGCCCCACTGCTTCTGGTAAGAGGACTACTGTTAATTTGTTAGGGTTCCCTTGAGTCATATTTCCCCTGATGTTTTCAAGAATTCCCCTTTTATGTTTGACATTGAAATTTTGATTTGGCTATATATGTGTAGATCTTTTTGTTGAGTACCTATTAACAGTGAGATTTCCAAACCCTTGTTGATGAATCTGTGTGCAGCTTGGGAATGTTTTCAAGTCTGCCCCATATTCTGTTCTGATAATTCATGAATATTTATAGACTAGTGCAGATTCCCAGTCCTCAAGGTTGACTCTAATCCCAAGGAGCTCTGCTTAGCTGTGTCTTTCCATGATTGTTTCTGTTAAATTGTTAGACCATTTGCTAAATAATGCTTGATAAAAGTATACTGTTGGACACTGCTGAGAAAAGTGGCTTTAGTTGGAGAAGTTCTACATTTGGGTTTAGGAAGTATTTTAAAATAAAAGATCCTCACATATATGTTTTTTTTATGATACCCAACCATTATAGTTTATTGATGAGATTTCTATAAGTTCTGGTAATATTATAAATAACAATAATTCTTCATCAGCTTTTACTACAGAACTTCAGTTCTGCTTGCATTTCATTCTTTTAACAGACCATGATTATAATAAGGTTGCATTCTACACTTTACATATTCTCGCTTTCTATATTTTTAGTAATATATTGAGACATTTATAGAAGAAAAATCATTATTGACATCAAAGGTAGATTATGAGACAAAACATGCTTTATTTTCTGATTGCAATGGGAATTTCTGGGTTAGAAAATGGAGAAAGAAATCTCTGGAGAAAAGTACAATGCCATAATGCAAAGACTAACAGGAAATGTTGCTATATGAGAAATAAGAGAGGAAAAGAGGCCAGAGAAGTAGGGCAGAAGCAAAGCAGTGAAGGGATTTGATTTTAATTTTATATATTCAAACTAATTACTCTTTTATTTTATAGCCAATGCTTGTTGTTTCTTTTTAATTATATTTTTATGCTTGATTTTAAAATTACTTTTTATATGTAAGTCTCTAATCTAATTGGAGTTGATTATTGAGGTGAGCATGTAGTTTTCTCTTTTCATTAATAATCCTTTTTCTATTGCCAATTAAAGAATATACTTTGTTTTCCACATTTATCTCATATTCCACCTCTGTCAGATGCCAAATTCTATACATCTGTGATTTTTTTTTTGACTTTGTGCCTTATTTCATTGGTCAATGTATATATGTAAGTGCCTACTAATATTGGTTACTTGTAAAATTTAATAGTATAGGATGAAACAGTATCTCTTACCCAGACAGAAGTGCCCATATAATCCTCTTCCATTGAACTTTTTATTTTTTTATTTTTTTTTTCAAGATTTATTTATTCATTTATACAAGCACTGGGTACAGTCAGAGGCGCGGGAGGGCGAGAGAATTCACCAGAGCCAGAGCGGAGAGTAGAACAGGCAGAGTGATGAAGTACACTGCTGAGGGGAGCAGCAGGCGCGGCAGGAGAGGTTTGCGTGCCATGTGGGACCCTCACCCGGTGGCAGGGATCAAACCGGCTCTGCAGAGGCTGCAGGCAGCTTCGCAACCCAGCGCTCAACCTCTGCGCCACCAGGGAGGCCCCAATGAACTTTTTAGAAGAATCTATGAAGGTTGTACAAGAGGTGAATGAAATACTAAGTTTGTTTTTTTTTTTTTTTCAATTTAACCAATTTTGTTGAAATGAGCATTCCATTGCCTCATTGTTTATTTTAAAAAGTTTTAAAATGTTTGGTGTGTGAGTTCCCCATCCTCCAAAATATCAATAATTCTTTTTTTTTTTTTTATTTATTTGTTTGTTTGTTTGTTTTGTTTATACAAGCACTGGGTACAGTCAGAAGCGCGGGAGGGTGAGAGAATTCACCAGAGCCAGAGCGGGGAGCAGAGCAGGCAGAAGGACCGAAGTACACTGCTGAGGGGAGCAGCGGGCGGCAGGAGAGGTCTGCGCGCCATGTGGGACCCTCCTCCGCTGGCCGGGGAGCAGCCGGGGATCGAACCGGCGCTGCAGAGGCTGCGGGCAGCTTCGCAACCCAGCGCTCAACCGCTGCGCCACCGGGGAGGCCCCCAAAATATCAATAATTCTAATAATTTATATTATCCATCTACAAAACTCCTGGGAGTCTGAAGTGAAAAATGGGAAAAGCCCTACAATAGAGAAACAAATCACCAGAAAATCAAAGCCACCTTGCACCTACAAAACTTCTTAAAGAGAAATACTATCAGAGGAGACACATTCTAGACATGAATTTCCTAGACTATCTATCTATTGGGCAATAAGAGAGATGGGAAAATGCTGCTCTTAGTTACTATGTCCTCACCATTTCTCTTCTGCACTTCATAAGGTCAGGGTTCCTGTAACTACTGAATTTACTCTTGACAACTTCTGTAGCAGAGCCACGGGTCATCAAAGGTTTGGAAGCTAGAAATTGTTTATCTCAAGTTACCAGAAGTGGAGAAATTTTTTTTTTAAAAATCCAAGCATTCTATGGGGCTTCCCTGGTGCCGCAAGGGGTTAAGTCGCAGTATCATGAAGATATCTGCAGCCACTGCAGCACGAGTTCAATCCCTGGTGGGGGAGGTGACTCACACATGGCACAGCAGACCTCTCCTGTCTCACCCACTGCTTCCCTCAGCAGTGTATTTCAGTCCATCTCCCTGTTCTGCTCCCCACTCTGTCTCTAGTGTATCCTCTCACCTCCTCCCACCTCTGGCCTGCACCCCAGCTCTTGTATGCATAAATAAATAAATCTTTAAAAAAAAAAAAACCTAACATTTACGTTTTTTCTATATTTCCCCAAAAAGCCTCCACCTGCCCCATCACTCCCCCTAAACACCAATTTGAATCAAATTCAATTATTTGAAGTTCTTATATATCAAAGTCCATATAAGTCTTTTCCTTCTATTTATTGTTCATTCCATTTTTCATAAATATGTGGATGTTAGAATTTACTTATGATCTCTTACTCACATTAGGTGCTTCCAAAACTGCATGGCGCTGTCATTAAAGTCATTGTTCAGTAAGTGCCCTCTCCAGTCTGCTGCTCTCAATTTGCATTTGTAGATCTTGGCCAGGCTTTCTTCCTTAACACCTGCATAATTGGGAAGTGAATAACATCGTTTTCTAAATTTCATATTGCTGAAGTTAGAACAATCTACATTTTGCTTCCCTCTCTCATTCATTATGGCATTTTTCTTTACCTCAAATCCAACTGAAACACATTTTCTAAATCAAATGACTGAGATGTCACCTATGAGCACTATTCAGGCTGAATCATATTTGAATTATTGTACACCCAGTACTTAAGTTGAAAAATTAAATTTTAGGAAAGTAATACCAAAGTATATTTATTCTGACACCAATTCCTTCCTTACTAATTCCATTAACATATTTTGATTGCAATATTATTTAAAAAATGAAAAAACTAAATAGTGGGAAGAAAGTTATGATAGAATTAGATATATTAAAAACATTTGATTTTTCCACATTCTCAGTTGCTGATAATTATATCAAAAATGGGCTAAGTATAAATTAAATCACTGTTTCCCTTCCAGTCTTGTTCTAGAATGTCTGAGTATAATGCAAAGGGTGGGGTAATGACCATTATATCTCATAGACATCCTTGCAGCTAGGATTCTGGATGCAAACAAGGTTCCATAAATCAAATGCAATTTCAATATGTGAAAGCAGAAGACAAGTACATTAACAGTATTGTATCCATATTCTAGTGCTGTCATAACAAAGTACCAAGATCTGAGTGGTTTCAAATAATAAAAATGCATTGTCTCCGGTTCTAAAGGTTTCAGTCGAAAATCAAGGTTTCAACAGGACCATACTCCTTCTAAACTCGATAAGAGAGAATCTTCCTTGACTCTTTCTAGTTCCTGATGGTGACTGTCAATTCTCAGTGTCCCTTGATGGGACAACATGACTCTGACCTCTGCCTCCACCTTCACATAGCATGCTCCTGTGTCATTGTCATAGTTTTCCTCTGTTCATGGCTGTCTCCATGTCCCTTTTGATAAGGACACCAGTCAAGATGGATTAAGACCTACTCTGATGACCTCATCTTAACCTGATTACATCTACAAAGACCCTATTTTCAAATAAGATCACATTTTAATGTACAAGGGTTAGGACTTCAACCTCTCTTTTTTGAGAGATACAATTCAACCCATCTTCCTAACCATTTTAGTTAGTTTTAACTTATAAGTAAGGTTATAGAAACATAAGATTTTGTACCCAGCTATTTTGTTAATATTGAGAAGAAATTGCAACAGGAACTTCCTAATCTTAGGTTAATAATTATAAGTAAGAGCTCATCAAATAAAAATTCTATTTCCAGTTTCAAAGGAAATAGCTCCTACAGCATGTAAGTTGTATGCTATTCTAGATATCATTTCCTTAGTTGTCACCTAAAATTTACTCCTGTTAACTTGACTTTTACATATACTTAATTCCTTGTATTTTATGTTTTTATACAAAAATTTTTTTTCTAAAGTACTTTGAAGGTTTTCTCATACCTCCATTGAGTCCTGATTGGTAAACATACAAAATCATGACCTTCAGATTTATTTCAAGCATGAATTATACCATCTAGAGTGCTTGTTGGTGGATCTTTTTAATACTGTGTAACATGATAAGTTTGTAACCTATGTGGTTGGTCCTAAATGTATTGAAGCAACAGCTACAGATCATTTTTTAAGACCAAGTTCAATAAAAACTATCATTTGTATCATTAAGTTCCTCTCTGAGAAAATTAACAATTTTAAGTGGCTGCAAGACACATTATATGTAAGAATGCAGTTGGTCATCCAAGTAGCAGTTGGAAATGCATATTTCATTTGACAGCATTTGCAAAACCCTTTTATCACCTCAAAATAACTTGTGGAATGTACAGACTTGCAAGTGTTAAAAGTTGGTGTCACAATTTTTTGTATGTAAAGTGCAATTAGACTTACATATAAAATTAAAGTTTCACTCAATATTGACTTAGTATTTGTATCTTCTCAAAATTAATCATGGCAATTCTTTGTCCTACAGTCTCCACCTAATTTTTGAGATTGTGCAGGCAATTTTGCCACAAAAGGAGAAATAGGCAGGAATTTAATCATTACATTTATAGTACTATTATGCTTAGAGTGATATGACACAACACTGTGCACTTAAGCTTTCATATTAGTTTTTCTATAGTCAATATATTTATTTCCATATACAGGAAAACAAATTTTTAGTTAACTATTACTAAACAGTAATAAAGGTCTTTAGTCAACTAGTTTTGTTTCTACCTATTTTCTCTGATCATAAAACTTCACAGATATAGTATCACACATCATTGTGAAAAAATATGGAACATATAATTTAGACAAATATAAACCCATCTTTCAGACCCTTTGTGAATTTCTCACAGTCATACTACTAAAATGAAACTACTTCTAACTCCCATCTGACTCAACACTATTATATTTTTTTCTTGTTTTTCTTTATTTTTTGTCATGGGAGAAAACAAAAACTGAACTTGAATTTCACTGTTGAAATAAATGACAACTATCAAGGTCCAATCTTATTCCCAGTCCATTGAGGCTTAATCAAAAGACAGATATGAACTGACCAATCTCCTGATGAGAAAAGATTCAGTGAAAATACACAAGAATAAACTTTTATATTTCTTGTGAAAACGGAAGCCTACTCTCCCTCCCAGATTCCGACCTCAGAGCAGAGATTTATGTTAATTATTTCCAAGTGTTATAAAATAGTGTACTAAAAATCCAAAATCCCTATAACGATGTTGTATTTTTAACTATATTGCTACACAGAAATTTAACACAGATATAATTCCAATCAAGTCTTCTTTTCTAAATAAAAACAAAATATATAAAAGTATTTTACATGAATAAAATGATGACAGCTAGTCAAGTGAAGTGCATAACACCTGGTATATATGAAAGATAAAATAGGATACAAGTGGTGTTGGGGAAATCTGAACAACAAACAACTGAAAATAGCAAGAAAAGGAAAAAAAACCCTCAGTGTTAGAAAACATATATAAAAACTATTTCAAAACAAGATGGCAAAATATAATCAGATTAAATATTGCAGACTTTGGATTCCATAGTTCTATGGAAATTACTAAAATTCCTCAGTTTATACAAAGGAAAACTTATTCTTAATGACTAATTATCTGGATTTCTTTTTGTCTTTCTCTAAAAAAAAAAAAAAAAACAACAAGTTCCTAAAGATGTTTGTTGCCTATTCACAATATCAACTGTATAATACCAGTATCTAGTCAAACAAATCACAAATATCTGGTTGTGAGACCTCTGATCACAAATAGTTTGCAAATTTGAAAGGACATCAGAATTATATTACAGATGCTAAATAGAAAAGGCTTAATGTATACTGGCAGAAAACACTGAAACACTTTTGAGAAGGTCTCCTCTGTGGTGCATAACTGGAGAAAATAAGTTGCAAGAATTGGGAATATGTTAGTGAAAGGTCATTACACTGCATGTGAAGCAGAACTTGAAAGTGGGCTATATTTAATTAAAGATATATATTCTAAACCAAAGGGCAACCCTAAAAAAGTTCTTAAAGAATTACAAACAGTAAGTCACAGAATCATAAAAATAATGTGGAATTAACCAAAGAACAGGAAGATAAGAGGAGAAAAGTAAAGAGAATATTAAACCAGATATTAGATTTGAATGTAAATAACCATCATAATTGCATGAATGGTCTTACCAGCAGTCAATAAACTTTTTATATAAAGTAAAAATTCTAAGCTTTATGGGACCTGTTGTCTCTGTAAAAATTATCCAATTACGCCTTTTCAGCACAAAAGCAGCCATAGACAATATGTAAACCAATGGCTATGTTCGCATTCCAATGAAATTTTATTTTCAAAAATAACATTCTGCCTACAAGAAACCTTTGAAAATAAAGCTTTCAATGGGTTAAAAGTAAACAGACACATAAAGATAACCCAATTCAAGTGGTAGCTATATTATTACCAGACAAAGCAGGCTTCTGAACTGGGCTATTATTAGGGGTGAAATTTTAGATGTATTGCAAAAGGGTTAAGAATACATAATATTATGTGTGCATGCTACTAACAACATAGTTTAAAATAACTGAGCAAAACCTGATAGATGTGGAAAAAAAATAAACAGATCTAATATTAACAGCAAAAAATTTTAATGCATAGCTCTAAATAACTTTAAGCACAAGTGCAGAAAAATAAGTATATAAATATTGAGCAACATTATCAATCAATTTTAACTGATATCTGTACACACTCTAGTCAATAACAAAAGATTATACATTTGTTTCCATTACACATGGAAATTTCACTAAGATAGAACATATTCTAGACGTATAGTAAACATTAACAAATTTAAAGAAAGGAAATCACACAAATTATGTTAGATTAGAAATTAGAAAACAATTACATTGTACTTGAAACCCATGACATTATTGTAGTTCTGTAGTGACTTTGAAATCAGTTGTTCTTTGTCAAAATAATTTGGGCAACTTGGGGTCCCTAGAGACTCCACATGAATTTTAGGATGGAGTTTGCTATTTCTGCAAAAGATACCATTATGATTTTGGTGGACATTGCAGTGAATCTGTAGATAAATTTGTATAGTATTGACACCTTCATACACATTTTTTTACTTACTTATGTCTTATTTAAATCTTTCAGTAGTACATTTCGCATTGTACATGTCTTTCACTCTCTTTCACTCTCTTGGTTAGTTAATTCCTAAGTTTTTTATTCCTTTTGATGCTATTATAAAAGGAATTTTCTTCTTAATTTCCTTTTCAGATAGTTCACTGTTATTGTACAGGAATGCAAATAATTTTTGTGGATTGATTTCTTTTTTGCTACTTTGCTTAATTTATATTATTAGTTCTAACAATTTTTTGTGGAATCTAGGGTTTTCTACACATAGGATTATATCATTATATTGTTTGCTTTTTCCTTTCCAATTTAAATAACTTTTCTTTGATTTTCTGGATTAATTTTTCTCATTAGAACTTCCAGTGTCATGTTGATAGAAATGGGAAAAGTAGGTACACATATAGAATAGAGAATCCAGAAATAAACCATACAAACATGGCCAAATGATTTTTACCAAGGGCTCCATGACTATTCAATGGAGCATGGACATTACTTACAATTGTTGCTGGGAAATCTGGATATTCACATTGCAAAAAATGAAACTGAACCCTTATCTAACATATTATTATAAAATAATAATATGTTATTTTATATACACAATTCACAATTTTAGTTGTGAAAACTGTGAATCTCTTAGAAGAAAACAGGGCAAAAGTTTCATGATAGAGGCTCTGGCAGTGATTTCTTGGTATAACATCAAAGCATATTGATAAAAGAATAAACAGACAAATTTGACTTCATAAAAATTTAAAAGTTCTCTGCATCAAAGGACATAAGCAGAAGAGTTAAAGGCAAACTTTTCAGAAAAGTGAGAAATATTTTTCAAATCATATATGCGATATCTAGAATAACAAGAATATTAGATAATTTTTAAAAATTCAAGAAGAAGAAAATAATCACTTTTAAAAAAGACAAAGCAAAAAGTGAACGACAACTACCAGATGTTTTCACTCATTTGTGAAATATAAATAACCAAAGAAAACAAACTGGAAAAACACAGCAAAAATAACTCTAGACTATGAAAAACATGATGGTTACAAGAGTTGGGGAGAGAGGAAGAGACAGAAGAGAGTATGATAGTGGGTTGGTACCCGGATTTTGGTGGAGGTCAAGGGAAGCATGTGTTTATGTTGAGGTATGAAGTTTTACTTTCAAAATTAAATAGTTTTGTAAACAAATGGCATATAAATATAATTTGATAGAAATAACAAACAAAATGAACAAAGTAGTTGAACAGCTATCTCTCCATAGAAGATGTATAAAGGACCAATAATCACAACAGATATTCCATATCACTAGTTATTAGGAAAATGGAAATCAAAACTACAATGAAATACCACTTCAAATTCACTAGGATGTTTACTATAAAATAAAACATAAAATGGCAAGATTTTTGCTATATGTGGAGAAATTGGAACCATTGTGCACTATTGGAATTCTTGTGTACTATTGGCGGGAATGTAAAATAGTGTAGCTGCTGTGAAAAATAGTATGACATCTCCCCAAAAAATTAAAAATAGAACTACTACATGATTCAGGAATTCACTTCTGGGTATGTAACCCAAGAATTGAAGCAGGTCTAAAAAATATATTTGCATGCCTGTGTTCATAGCTGCTTTCCTCACAATAGCTGAAATATCTGAGCAACCTAAGTATCCACTGACAGATAAATAGTTAAGTAAAATATGATATCTTACAATATTATTCAGTCTTTAAAAGGAAAGAAGTCCTGACATATGCAAAGAGATGGATGAATCTTGAAAACCGGATGCTCAGTGAAATAAGCCAGATACAAAAGGATAAATACTGTGTGATTCAACTTATATGAGATACTTAGAATAGTCAAAAATCAACAAATAGAAAATAGAATGATGATTATCAGGGACTGAGAGGACAGGTAAAAGGAGGTTATAAATCATAAATTACAGTTTTGCAAGATCAAGAAAGTCATTATATTTATACAACACTATAGATGTATTTAATAGCTATAAAATTAAAATAGCTATAAAAATTATAGATATATATAGAGGAGGCAGAGCAACATGGCAGCAAGGAGACGCTGCGAGTAAGATCTCCCATTAAAAAAAAGTTAATAGGAGGAAAAGCGGCAGGTCCCAGTGAGAACTGGGACACGAAAGATAAACGGAGACTCCAGCAAACTACCCGAAGAAGAAAGTTGCCATAAAAGAGGACTAGAAGGGAGGAAAGTGCAGAACCCTGCTACCCTCCCCCACCCACAAAGTTGGCACTCTCCAACCAACAGAAAGGAGGAAAAAACAAACTAAAACTACCAACAAGAACAAACTACGCATCAAGCAGGACTGGGAGTGGAAAGGAACTATTTCAGCCACCACACCCTGTGAACCGGAGCTGTGGAGAACCCTGCAGGATTCCCTGTGGCGGTGAGGGAACGGCTCCAGGCGCCATTAGAGAACAACAGAGACCCCCGGAGACCGGCACACAGCCCGGGCCGGCCGGCTGGTAATCTTGCGTGGGAGAGCGGTGCACTTGAAAAGCAAACGCAGATGGCAGCTGCGCAGGTCCCCGCGCCTGAGACCTAGGCTTGCGGGGAGACGTGCGGAGGCCCTCACTGAGGTGAAAGTCCCTCACTGAGTAATCAGGAACCAGGCACCCAGGCACGGGAGCGGGGTGTAAAAGACACCATTCCCACGCCACTGAACTGGGCTACAGCCCGCGTCCTGGACCTGAGGGCTTTGGAACTGAGATCCGGGGCATGAAATTCGGGGCGTGAGTTCTCCACGACTGTGGGGCACAAGGCAGACACAGCACCCCAAATCCGTTGAGGTTTACCCTACCATTCCCACTCTGTTCCCTGTCCCACGGGGGGAAAAAACAGCCCCCCAAGGACAATAGGAGAGATCTCTGGTGCCACGTAGCGACCAGAAAAAAAAGTCACTAACACCCCATAGAAGAGGGAAATTTCTTCAGAAAAGACTGCTTGAAAAGGGCAGAAGGCTCCCAGAGGAGCCAGTGGCCAGCTGGGAAGTTAGCCCACGACAGGCCCCTTCCGACCATCAGTCTGAGCCCACAGGGGGAGCGGGCACCCACAGCCGGCGCAGACCGGGCGCGCAGAAGAGTGTGCCTGAGACCGGATGCTCAGGGACTGCGTCCCACATCGCCATTTTAGAACAGGGACATTTCTTCAGTAAAGACTGCCTGAAAACAGCAGAAAGCTCCCTCAGAAGCCAGAGATGGCTCCTGGAGGAGCCAGAGGGGAGCAGAGAAGTTTACCCAAGATGCCGGCCAGTCCCAGCAACACAGTGTCCCAATGCATACGACAAATTAGAAAACAGACAGTAGGGAGTAGAAGAACCACACGCAACCTAAGAACTCCTCAGGAAAAAAGCACACCACAAAAAGAAAACCACCCCAGAGATTGCAACGACAGTAACTTGGAAGAACTCCTGAGCCTTCCAGAAAGAGAATTTAAAATTGCCATGATTAAAAAAGTGACAGAACTCATAAAAGAAAACAATGATATGAGAAAAATAATCAACGATCAGAAGAATGAAATAAAGTCCCTAAAGGGGGAAGCAAAAGAAACGCAGGAGATCAAAGAATTAATGGAGGAACTAAAGAACTCTGGGAAAAGCAATGAAAGCAGAATAGATGAAATGGAAGAACGAATAAGTACTCTTGAAGACACAGAAATAAAAAGAACCAAAACAGAAAAGGAAAGAGAAGTACGAAGGAAAAAGACCAAAGAAAGACTTTGGGAACTATCTGACTCCATGAGGAAAGGAAATATAAGAGTTATAGGAATTCCAGAAGGAGAGGAGAGAAATGTAGGAACAGAGAAAATATTCAAAGAGATAATTGAAGAGAACTTCCCAAATGTGAAGAAGGAGCTGAAAATTGATATATAAGAAGCAAGAAGAACAACAAACTTCCACGACAAAAGGAAAAATACAGCAAGACACATAATAGTAAAGCTCCCAAGAATCCAGGACAAGGAAAAAATAATGAAGCTGACAAGAGGGAAGAAACAGATAACATATAAAGGAAAACCAATCAGGCTGACATCAGACTTCTCCGAAGAAACACTACGAGCAAGGAGAGAGTGGAGGGACATAGTCAACAGACTCCAAGAAAACAGATGCCAACCAAGAATACTCTATCCTGCAAAGCTCTCCTTCCTCTATGAAGACAGAATAAGGACCTTCCCAGACAAACAGAAACTCTGGAATTTCATTACCACTAAACCCCCACTCCAAAAAATACTAAAAAGAATCCTAAAGCCAGAACCTCAGAGGGACGAATAACAACAAAAGAAGGCCAAAAAAAAGTTATTAAAAGAATAAATAAATAAAATCAAAGGAAAGACAAACACAATGGCAAATACAGATGCTAGCATGTCAATATTAACTCTAAATGTAAATGGACTAAACTCTTCAATAAAAAGACACAGAGTTGCAGCCTGGATTAAGAAACAAAACCCAACCTTTTGCTGTCTCCAGGAACACATTTAGCTACAAAAGATAAAAATAGGCTCAAAGTTAAAGGATGGAAAACATTCCTACAAGCAAATGGACCAAAAAAGAAAGCAGGAACAGCTGTACTTATATCAGATAAAACAGACTTCAAACTCAAAAAAATAAAAAGAGACCCCAATGGTCACTACACTATGATCAAGGGGACAATACTTCAAGAAGAAATAACACTCATTAACATATACTCACCAAACGAAGGAGCACCAAAATATATCAGACAACTGTTGTCATCTCCGAAAACATACATCAGAGAAAACACATACGTAGTGGGAGACTTCAACACACCACTATCAACAATGGATAGATCAACAAGACAAAAAATAAGTAAAGAAACTAAAGCTCTAAATAAGGACCTAGAGCATTTGGGCTTAACAGACATCTATAGAACACTAAACCCCCCAAAAATGGAGTACACATTTTTCTCAAGCGCACACGGATCATTCTCCAGGATCGATCACATACTGGGGCACAAGACAAACATCAACAGATACACCAAGATTGAAATCATATCAACCATCTTTTCTGACCATGAAGGCATCAAACTAGAAATAAACCATAAAAAGAAGGCAAGGAACTTTCCTACCTCATGGAGATTAAAAACCACACTACTGGAAGACCACTGGACTAATGAGGAGATCAAAGAAGAAATTAAAAAATTCTTTGAATTGAATGACAAGGAGGACACCAATATCCTAAATGTATGGGATGCAGCAAAAGCAGTAATAAGAGGAAAATATATAGCAATAGAAGCTCACATCAAGAAACAAGAAAGAACTCAAAGAAACAACCTAATCTCGAAGCTCAAAGATCTAGAAAAAGAACAACAAAAAAAACCCAAAACCAGTAGAAGAAAAGAAATAATAAAAACCAAAGCAGAATAAATGAAATTGAAACTAAAAAAACAATCCTAAAGATCAATGAAACCAAGAGCTGGTTCTTTGAAAAAATCAATAAAATAGACAGACCCCTAGCCAGGCTCACAAAGGAAAAAAGGGAGAAAGCACAAATAAACAGGATCATCAATGAAAGAGGAGAAATCACAACGGACACAGCAGAAATCAAAAGAATAATCAGTAACTACTATGAACAGTTATATGGAAACAAGTTCAACAATCTAGAGGAGATGGACAAATTCCTACAACTCTACAATCACCCAAAGCTAGATAAAGAAGAAATAGAACACCTAAACAGACCAATTACAAGCAGCGAAATTGAAATGGTAATCAAAAACCTCCCCAAAAACAAAAGCCCAGGACCTGATCGATTTACAAATGAATTCTACCAAACATTCAGAGACAAATTAGTGCCTATCCTTCACAAACTCTTCCAAAAATTGAGAAGGAAGGGACAATACCAAACACGTTCTATGAAGCCAACATTATACTAATACCAAAACCGAAAAAGGACAACACAAAAAAGGAAAACTACAGGCCAATCTCCCTAATGAACACTGAGGCAAAAATCCTCAATAAAACTTTAGCTATCAGAATCCAACAATGTATCCATAAGATAATTCACCACGACCAAGTAGGATTCATTCAAGGGGCACAAGGATGGTTCAACATCCGAAAATCAATCAACGTTATCCAACACATCAACAAAACGAAATATAAAAACCATATGATAATATCAATAGATGCTGAGAAAGCTTTCAACAAAGTGCAACACCCATTCATGATAAAAGCCCTGGAAATTCTTGGGATACAAGGAACATACCTTAACATCATAAAGGCCATCTATGACAAGCCAACAGCCAGTATCATTCTCAATGGTGAAAAGCTGAAAGCAATTCCATTAAGATCTGGAACAAGACAAGGATGTCCACTCTCACCACTGCTTTTCAATATATTACTGGAAGTCCTAGCCAGAGCAATAAGACAAGAAAAAGACATACAAGGAATCCAAATAGGAAAAGAAGAAGTCAAACTATCACTATTTGCAGATGATATGATAATATATATAAAGAACCCCAAAAACTCCACAGAAAAACTAATTCAACTCATCAGTCAGTTCAGTAAAGTGGCAGGATACAAAATCAACACGCAAAAGTCAGTAGCCTTCCTATACATAAACAATAAATCTGAAGAAGAAGAAATAAAAAAAAAAATCCCTTTTATTATCAAAACAAAAAAATCAAATATTTGGGAATATATCTAACAAAAGAGGTAAAGGACCTATACAAAGAAAACTATAAAACACTGTTAAAAGAAATAGAAGAAGACACAAAGAAATGGAAAGACATGCCATGCTCATGGATTGGAAGAATAAACATTATTAAAATGGCCATCCTACCAAAAGCAATATACAGATTCAATGCTATTCCAATCAAAATTTCAATGTCATTCTTCAAAGAAATAGAACAATTATTGATGAAATTCATATGGAATCACCAAAAACCCCGAATAGCCAAAGCTCTCCTGAAAAAAAAAGAAGGGAATGGAGGCATCACACTCCCAGACTTCAAACTATACTACAAAGCCATAATCATCAAAACTGCATGGTATTGGAACAAGAACAGACATACAGACCAATGGAATCGAATAGAAAATCCTGAAATAAACCCACAGATTTATGGTCAACTAATCTTTGACAAAGGAGCAAAGACTATGCATTGGAGCAAAGAAAATTTGCTCAATAAATGGTGTTGGGAAAACTGGGTCGCTACATGCAAAAGAATGAAGCTTGACCACTACCTCACACTATACACAAAAATCAACTCAAAATGGATTAAAGAACTAGACATAAGACCTGAAACCATAAAATACATAGAAGAAAATGTAGGCGAAACACTACATGATAAGCACATCAAAGACATCTTTACAGACACATCACCCAAAGCAGTGATAGTGAAGGCAAAGATAAACAGCTGGGACTACATCAAATTAAAGAGCTTCTGCACAGCAAAAGAGACAATAACAAAAACAAAGAGAAACCCCACCAACTGGGAGAACATTTTTGCACCCAACACTAATGATAAAGGACTGATCACAAAAATTTGCAAAGAGCTGATGAGACTCAACAACAACAAAGAAAATAATCCAGTCAAAAAATGGGCAGAAGAGCTAAAAAGAAACTTCTCTGAAGAGGAAATGCAAATGGCCAACAGGCTTATGAAAAAATGTTCAACATCACTTGTAATCAGGGAAATGCAAATCAAAACTACTATGAGATACCATCTTACACCAATGAGAATGGCACATATTAAAAAAAAACTAGCAACAACAAATGTTGGCGAGGGTGTGGAGAAAAAGGAACTCTTCTGCACTGTTGGTAGGAGTGCAAACTGGTCCAACCACTATGGAGAGCTGTGTGGAGATTTCTGGACCTACTAAACATAGAGCTTCCATATGATCCAGCAATTCCACTCCTAGGTATTTACCCAAAGGACACAGAAACATCAATTCCAAAGAGCACCTGCACCCCTATGTTTATAACAGCACTATTTACAATAGCTAAGCTTTGGAAACAACACAAATGCCCAAAAATAGATTACTAGATCAAGAAGATGTGGTACATATATACCATGAAATATTACTCAGCATTCAAAAAAGATAAACACATGCAATTTGCAGCAACATGGATGGCACTGGAGGGGATCATGCTCAGCAAAATAAGCCGGAAAGAAAAAGAAAAATACCAGATGGTCTCACTCATAGCAGGAATCTAGAAAACTTAAATAAGGGACCAGGAAAATGTATAACTATAAGAAAGTGAAAATCAAAATCAACAAAATACTATGAACCAGAGACACTTTTTGGGGGGTGGGGTGGCGGGAGGGGAGGGATTGGGGTCAGAATGGGGGGTTGCAATTGTATGGGGAATATAAAAATAAAATTTATTATTTAAAAAAAATTATAGATATATTTAATATTAATACATTGTAGATGTATTAATATATACTTAAAAATGGTTAATATAGTAAATTGTATGTTTTGCCATAATAAAAAATATATCAGTGACAGATTATATCCTGGAATACATAAAAAACACTTGCTAATTAAACAATGGGTCTGAGTAATACATGGGTCTAAAAGGAAACTTTGAGGAAAATTATAAACTATTTTGAAATGATAAAAATTAAAGGTATATGGAACTCAGCTAGTTAGAGGGAAATGTGTAACATTAAAAATTGACTAAAAAATTAAAAATGAAATAAATGATTAATAATCAAATCCCCACCTTGAGAAACTAAGGAAGAAATTAAAGTCAAAGAGAGCAAAAAGAAGAAAATAATAAAGATTAAGAACAAAAATAAATAAAATTGTAGATAGTAAAATAATACAGATAATCAGTAATAACCAAAAGCTGTTTTTTTTAGGTGAACAGCTATGGATGTCTTGGTGGTAGATATGGTAACATATATCTGAGGAAGTGTGATCCTATAACTTTGAATCATATACAGTATTGTTAACCAATTCTACCTCAATAATAATAATAAAATAAATAAAATTCATAAACTGCTAGTCAAATATCATTAAAAAAAGAGACAACTAACAGAAAGTTAAATTATTAAAAATTACATTAAATGTAAAATAAGGAAATATAGTGCATCTCTGTCTATAAGTTTAACAAAGTAGATGAAATTTGCTAATTCTTACTTATTAAAGTTACATTGGCAAGATGTATACTATCAAAGCTCACCTAGGAAGAAAATAATAACCTGAACAATACTGTGTTATTAAAGAAATTCATTTCATAACTTGATAACTTCAAACAAGATAAACTCCAAATCCAGATGGTGTTACTGGCAAGTTCTACCAAATATTTAAGGAAGGAAAAGATATCAACTTTACAGAAACAATTCAAGATTTAAAAATCAATCAACTCCATCCTATTAAATATCATATAACAAAAAATAAAAAACACTGGAGAAAAAAATGAACGGAGACTTGAGTAAATGGAAATACATATTGTGTTCCTGGATTGAAAAATTCAATATTATCTAGATATTATTACCTTTCACATTGACAAAACTTATATCAACTTAGAAGATATCAACTATTTGTTAGAAGATATCAACTAGTTGTTTCTGATATGTATACGGAAATACAAAGGAAATAGAGGACAAAGGACATTAGAGTTGGATGTGCCACGCTGTCTGATACCACGACTTACTGAAAAGCTACAGTAATCAAGAAAATGTGTTTTTTGCAAAAGAATACACATAAAGATCAATAAAACTGAATATAGAGATCAGAAAGGGAGTCACATAAATAGAGCAAATTTAATTTTGACTAAAGTGCAAAAGCAGTGCATATGATATTGGAACAACTGCACATCCATATTCACAAAGATAAACTTCAAATTACCTTGAATATTTTACACAAAATATCTAAATGCAGAAAAATAAAACTATAAAACTTTTGGGAGAAAATCTTCATGAAAATTACTTTGACAAGAATTTTTAGTTAACACACACACAAAACCAACCCGTATAAGAATAACTTATAAATTGTACCTTATCAAAATTATAATTGTTTGCTTCATGTAAAACAGTCAGGAGAATGAAATGGCAAACCATAGCTTAGCAAAACATATTTGAAAACTGTCTATCTGGTAAAGGATTTATATTAATAATATATTAAAAAAACTCTAAAAGCACAATAATAAGAAACAGCCTAATTAAAAGGGGCAAAAGTTCTGAAAAGGCAGTTAACCATAAAAGATATATAAATAGTAAACAGGCATATGAAAAGAGGCTCAAAGTCATTATCCACTATGGAAAGGCAAATGGAAACCGCAAAAATTTATGACTACATACCTATTACAATGGCCACTGTAATACAAGCGCAAGTCAGGATACAAAACAAATAGAACTCTTGTTCATTGCTAGAAGGCATGCAAAATGGTACCGCCATTTTAGAAAATAGTTTCACATTTTTTTTTTAATTATGCCATACAACCTAGCAATCCTACTACCAGGCATTTATCCAAACGAAATGAAAACTTATGTTCACACAAAAACCTTTAGATGAACATTTATAGCAGTTTTACTCATAATTGCAAAAACTTGAAAACAGCCTTGATGCCTTTCAACAAATGAAGATAACCAAATGATTCCACAGAGTGGAACACTATACAACAATTAAATGGATCTACTGATTCATGAATCAACATGTATGCATCTTAAATGGATTTTGCTAAGTGAAAATAGCCAGACCCAAAAGTCTACTTATTGCATGATTCTGTTTATAGAAATTTTAGAAAAGGCAAAACTATTGAGAATCAGAGAAGTGTTGTTGGGGAGTCATATAAGAAAATAGTGGACTAAAAAGGGGAAGCAAAAGGAAACTTTTGGAGTAGGGAACTGTTCCCTTTCTTATTTATGCATTTTCAGAAACCATAAATCTGTATGTCACAAAGTGAATTTTACTGCATGCAAATTTTAAAATATCAACCAGACTGTTAGAAGTAGTACAGATGGAATGCAGACTGTGATACATGGATCTAACTGTAATTCAAATGAATCACAGAACCACATTGAAGTGGTTGGGAAGAAATGAGTTTATCTAAATGACTTTAAAAATCATTGTTTTGACGGGATATTACAATACTGAAGACAAAAAGAACTGTACACAAATACTGTGGTGACTTATTTTTCATAGTAATATGAGATAGTAATTCTAAAACTACTTTCTCTGTACTCTGCAAAAGTGCTATAATAAATCCTAGGTTGCTAAACTGGAATTAGAGGTATCAGTGTGAACTTATGGAGGTTTCTCTGGGTTTTATTTTTAATTATCTATTCAGATAAATTAATTACATATAAATATGTGTCTATGATATAGTTTGGTGGACATATTCTACTGAGAGCAGTGACACCTAAACAGTAGCATACACACCTACCACCTAGATCTTGGTCTGTTAATTCTGTTTTTCAGTAAAAGGAATGAAGCTCTTCAGAGAACTGGTTGATTCCAGAACTGGGAAAGAGAAAATCCAAGGTGAGTCTGGAGAATCCAGTGGCCTAAAAAAAACAAGGAAGTACCCAACACCATGGTAGAGGATAATATATATGAAAAGGACACTGAAGCCAAGTACAAGGGCATTTGAGCAACGAAATTAGAAACATTGGAGAAAAAAAAAAAAAACAGTAGCTTTGGATTGTAGTAAAACAATAAACAACCCTGAGTACATATTTCATAAATAAATGGCTGATGGAATAAACTAAAGGGGGAACAGGAATAGCTCCTCCTTACAGAAGCATTTCATTTAATAAAAGTAGAAGTGATTAGGGAAATGGAAATTACCATTAAGGCAATATGATGCACTGATAAGGAGTTAAGGAAGAAACAAGGTATTTTTGTAGTCTTAAACTATTTCCTTCAAATATTTATAAAATATGAGGGGAAAAGTAGCAACTTTACAATGGAGAAAACTGGAAGACACCGACTTAACTAACTGGTTGAGGTTAACATAACCAGTAATAAGTTCTATCAGTATTATGTAGTTCCTGATATAACACACTAAGAAGCTTATATCACCTCTGTGGGATGCTTCCTAAAAATGTAAATCTAGACCTAATTAGGAAAAAAAAAATCAGGCAAATAGATACTGAGGAACATTCTACAAAACAGCTGATCATTACTCTTTAAAAATTTTACATTCAAAAAGAAAAGACTGACAGACACTCTTATGCATTAGAGGAAACGAAAAAGATCTGACTGCTAAATGCAGTAAAGGGCTTTAGATTGACTCCTGAGATGTAAAAAGGAAAAACTGGTGAAAATCAAATAAAATATGTAATTAGATATAGTATTGATGTGCTGTGGTTATACAAGATGTTAACCAGAGAGGAGTGAAGCTGAGTGAAGAATAAATAGGAACTACTTTGTACTGTTTTTGCAATTATTTCATTGATTTAAATTATTTCAAAATAAAAATGTTTTTAATGTGTGAAATATAATTCCAGGCAATCTGGAAAAAAATATAATAAACAAAAACCCAAAAGCATAAGACACATCTTCTAAATAGCTAAAAGTTCCTGAATCCTGAGGTGTGTGAGAAAATTTCCATTAATTTAATAACTATTGGATTTTCCCTAACAATGTTGGATTTTCCCTGCCCCAGCTCTGGAATTAACCATCTTTTCAAGAATCCTCATTCCTTTTACTGGGAATGATACTGATAAACCAAGATCTAGATGCAAAGTATGTTTACAGTTACTGAGACACTGGTTTCAGCAGACAAAACTAGGAAACACAACTTTTCAGTGTTAACTTCACAACACTTAGGGTTACTTTAGGAGTAACCCTAAACCTGGAGGATATTTTTCCCTAGTCAAGAATCTGAAGAGACACTAGATGCTTTTCAACTGGTGGCCAACCAGAAGTAAAACAGGAATAGGACCACACATACTTCTTATAAAAACTGGATAAAATAAATGAGGATAAAAATATTTAATTAAACAAAAGAAGAAAGGCAAATCACAACTAATGCATCCCAGAAAAGTAAACAATGGAAAGAAATGTCATATCCTAACAACACGGAAATTTAATATTCACCATCTCTTATCACCAACTCTCAGTGAACTATGTTGCATTTCAACTTAAGACCAAGCTCTTCAGCTCAATATTCAACACATTTCACGCTCTGCCCCAGCATTTTTGCTATTTTACCCAAGGCTTTGCTGCACATACACTGCACTTCAGCTTCCCTGGACTCTGCGTTACTTGCATTTGTGTCTGTTACTTGCATTTGTTCTCTCTACATGGAAACTTCTCTATTGATCAACAAACCACTGGTTCTTCAAGTCCATATCCTATGCCCTCTCCTCTCTAAATTTTATATATTTTTCTCTAAATTAATGCCATCGCTCCTTCCTTTGAGTTCTCTAAGTAGATTCTTTCAATCCCCTTCATGTTCTAACTTGGGTTCTTACTGTTAGTATCTTGCCCACCCCTACTCAAAAATGTAGCTTTCTAGAAGGGAAGGGACTCTTACTCATCTGCATCCCCGGAGGGATCATTATTATTATAATGCAAGGTATTCCTTCAATACTGATTATAGATTCCTTTAATGAAATATCTAGAACTGTACTTAGATTGAAATAAATTACAAAGTAACAGAGCTTGACCACAGATCCCCTCTCTAAAACAAGTTTGGATTTTGTTGATCACAAATTCAAGCAAGGGAAGATTGCACTATTATTTCAGTGAACATAGTTGTATCCCCAGCAAATTCTGGTGGGAGTCATTAATTCTGTTGCTAGGGTAATTGCTAGCCAACTTTTAGAACAGAAGGACTCAGTGGGGGGAGTTTGCTGATGACTTTCAATAGCCACAGCAGGAGTTATTTTCTTTTTCTTTAGTCCCTGGGGAGAGAAGTGCTGTGGAGTAGAGAAAAAGAAAAATGGCCTTAATGTAGAATCTTAACTGATAGGGTTTGCCTCTACTTCCACCCACATCAAGGGAGGTAGGTAAATCTTCTCTGATCCAGAAAGTTCTGGCCAAGTAAGTTTAACTGAACCCTATTCTATCTGGTTTTTGTGCCAAGAGAATGGGTAGTGTGAGGGTGGGTAGATAGAGTATGACCCTTTGAAATAGAGTAGATAATGGCATGGGCACAAAATGCTATAGGACAGGGCTGGTGAGCAGAAAGAGACTGAGCCTGCATCCTCTGGAGAGTAAACAGAGAATCCAGGAAAAAGCTCAGAGTTCTGCTCCCTTCTCAGCAAGAACCACTGTCAGTTCTCTTCACCTCTGAGACCTTGGCCACCTGGAGGTCAGTTCCTGAAAACGGAATCCAGGGTACAGTCCTGCCTGGGGACAAGGAGCAATAGATTTCTATTCTTTTCTTCACCCTTCTTTTACATCAGGGATTATATTGTTAATAGTCATTCTTTGAACCTCTTTTGTATGGAATTTTATTAATGAATTAAAAAAGTGCACAAAGCATACAATTTAATAAACGATAAAATAAATACCTGTTTAACTTTTACCCAAGTCAAGAAACTGAATATTAACAGGATTCCAGAAGTCCTCTGTATGTTCCTTCTCGTACAAAATCCCTACCCCCCTCATTAGCAGTACAATTATGCTAAATTTTATGGAATCCAATTTCTGAGTTTTATTAAATAGTTTTATTACCTGACTTCACATCCCTAAACAACATGGCTTAATTTTGTTTTAAGTTTATCTATATATAGGATAACAAAATGTTTATTATTCTATGTCAGACTTCAAGTCAAAATTATGTCCTATGATTCACTATTGTATATATCTATAACTCATCATGTTCATTGCAGTATGGTATTTCATAGTTAGTCTATTATACCTTATTCAATTTATTCTTAATGGACATTTGCAATTCTTTTGGTTAGCTTTGTAAAAAGAAGTACAGAAGCCTGAATATTCATTATCAACTGTCCAAGAACACTGTTACATATTTCTGACCATACTTCAGAGTCAGAGCTCTGTATGAGGTGTGTTACCTGCATGCACAACCCTTAAGATCTTTAATTGTATTATGTGTGTGAGATAGGGCAGCATGTGTTAGAAAGAACACAGTCTTAGGAGTCATATCAGGCCTACATCATAGAACACTTTACTCCTAAAATAGGTATTACTGGACTGCATGTATAAATAAAAATTCAAACACAGGTTACATTTTTATATTTTAACGACCTAAACATCAGAGAGGCATGGATTGTACTTCAGAACCATTGCTAATTTTTTTTAACACATTTTACATTAAACATTGTTATTTTAAGCATCACTTCTGTTTCCGAAATCTGTTTTAGCAAAATTTCCTCTCACAAATTACCTTTTAATGAAAGGGTTGATATAGGAGTGTCTAATAGTAAATCAGAGTATGCCAACTTTCTGGAGTTTTTGATGCAGTCTCTCTTCTAAGGCCTTCTTTTAAAAAAAAAAAAAGATTTTTTTTTTTTAATTTATTTATGCATACAAGAACTGGGGTATGGGCCAGAGGTGTGGAGGGGGTGAGAGGATTCACCAGAGACAGAGTGGGGAGCAGAACAGGCAGACTGACTTAAGTACACTGCTGAGGGGAGCAGTGAGCGAGACAGGAGCGGTCTGCTGTGCCATGCAGTAGCTCCCTGGCCAGAGATCGAACTCGTGCTGCAGTGGCTGCAGATAGCTTCATAGTACTGTGCTTAATCCCTTGTGCCACCAGGGAGGCCCTCTTCTAAGGCTGTCTTCAAGAAACTTAGTAAGTGCACAAGAGATCTCTCTTAGGAAGGATGAAGAACCATGTAGAGAAATAATGTGAAGGACAAGGAGTTTAGCTTGGAAAGGGTCCCCAAGCCCTAGAGGCCAATCTTGTGATTAGCTCATCAAAATTTAACAAAAAGGAATGGCCTGTTGGCCCCATCACCCAGACCTAAGATTTCATTATCAACAAGTTCTCTGGTTCAAATCACTATCCAAATTATATGGAGCCCTGTCTTGATCAAAGGCTTTTCTGTTGCAAGCATAAAATCCCACATCAAAATAATTGTAGTAAGCAATAAAATTTAATCATATATATGATGATAAAATTAAGAGGTGTCTCTAACAGATCCAGAGTGGCCTCACCCTCAATCAGTTTCAAATGTGGTTCTGATTTAATTTGTATTTCTATCTCCATGTCTGTCTCTCTCTCTTGTTTTCTGTCTTTTTGTTTCTCTTTTTGATTCTGATTCTTTCCTGTTGCACACAGATTTTCTCTGCATGACAGGAAGGTAAGAAAGACACAATAGGCTCCATTACTACACCCAACAACAACAAAAAAAAAAACAGGGAGGTATCTGACTGGCTCACCTTGGGTCACATTTTCCACTTCAGGAGTCAGAGTACAAGACACAGACATTAACTCTTCCACACAGAGGAGGGGAGGAATTACCAAAGAAAATGGAAAAGCATACAGTAAGGAATTTAATCTTGACCAAAAAGATGCCTAACACTTGTGCCCAATTTCTGGGAGGTTCATCTCTAAATCCTTGCAATGCCATGTCTGATCAGGGTGTCTATGCTTCCCTGGGGGGCTGGGGGCAGCAAGAGAGTAACAATTTCTTTTAATTATTTTTTAATTAATTTTTACATTTTTTTACATCATTGTTCATTTTTAAACAATATTTGCTTCCCCCCACCCCCTCAGGTGTAGTCCCCATAGTTTCCTTCACCAATGCACCTGTGCACCATCACCTCAGTCCCCTGTGCTCCTCCCTCCCTCCCTCTGATCCCTCTCCCACCTCCTCCCCTGCAGGATGTCTCTGATTTATAATTGTCTGTTTTTCCTTTCTTGTGTTTTGTGCTGTTATTATTTTTTTACACTGATATCTTATTTGGTTCCCCTATATTCCTAAAAGTGAAATATAAGTGAAAAGTGAAATATAAGTGAAACCATCTGATATTTTCCTTTTTCCTTCTGGCTTATTTCACTGAGCATAATTCCTTCTAGCTCCATGCATGTTGCTGCGAATGGCATTTTATCTTTTTTGATTGCTGAATAATATTCCATTATGTATATATACCACATCCTCTTGATCCTATTATCTATTTAGGGGCATTTGGGTTGTTTCCAGGTGTTAGCTATTGTAAATAGTGCTGCAATAAACATAGGGGTACAGGTGGTCTTTTGAATCAATGTTTTTGTGTCCTTTGGGTAGATCCCTAAGAGTAGAATTGCCAGGTCATATGGTAGCTCCATTTTTAGTAGACTGAGGAACCTCCAGACAGCTTTCCACAGAGGCTGGACTAGCTCGCACTCCCACCAACAATGTAGGAGAGTTCCTTTTTCACCACATCCTCGCCAACATTTGTTGTTGCTTGTTTTTTTTGATATGTGCCATCCTTACTGGTGTAAGGTGGTATCTCAATGTGGTTTTGATATGCATTTCCCTGATTATAAGGGATGTTGAACATTTTTTCATATGCCTGTTGGCCATTTGCATTTCCTCTTTGGTTAAATGTTTTTTTAAGTTCTTCTGCCCATTTCTTGACTGGATTGTTTATTTTGTTTTTGTTGAGTTGTGTGAGTTCTTTGTATATCTTTGTGATCAGTCCTTTATCAGTTGAATGGAGTGCAAAGGTTTTTTTCCCAATCAGTGGGTGTCTCTCCGTTTTGGTTAATGTCTCTTTTGCTGTACAGAAGCTTTTCAGTTTGATGTAATCCCAGGTGTTTATCTCTTCCTTGACTATCTTTGCTTTGGGTGATGAGTCTTTATAAAGTTGTTATTGGCGATGTATGTCTTATAGTGTTTTACCTCTATTTTCTTCTATATATTTTGTGGTTTCAGGTCTTATGTCCAGTTCTCTTATCCATTTTGAGTTGATTTTTGTGCATGGTCAGAGTTAGTGGTCTAGTTTCATTTTTTTGCATGTGGTGGGCCAGTTTTCCCAGCACCATTTATTGAACAAACTGTCCCTGTTCCATTGCTTATTCTTTGCTCCTTTGTCAAAGATCAGTTATCCATAGAAGTGTGGTTTTATTTCTGGGCTAAGAGTAACAATTTAACTTGGATTGGGGCACTTGAGCTACATCCACATTATGATCTGTGATGGATACTATGATTCATAAAGTTTGACCTCCTGAGGGGCTGGAAACAGTTCAACCATGTGGACACTCAACCATTTCAACATGATTGAGTCCTAATAAAGAAACTGGATACCAAGGTTCAGTGAGCTTCCTGGGTGGCAATACTCCATGTGTACTGTCATATAGTGATACATGTAAAGTAACTCTATCCTGACTGCAGTGAGAGAGGTAACTGGCAATTCTGCCTTTGGTACTTTCCCTGGACTCTATCTTATGCATCTCTTCCCTAGGCTGATTTAGCTCTATCCATTTCTTGTAATAAAATCTGCAACTGTGGGGCCTCCCTGGTGGCACAAGGTGTTAAGACGCAGCACTATGAAGCTATTCACAACCGCGAGCACGAGTTTGAGCCCCAGCCAGGGAGGTGACCCACATGGTGCAGCAGACCTCTCCTGACTGGCCCACTGCTCCCCTCAGCAGTGTATTTCAGTCAATCTGCCTGTTCTGTTCCCCACTCTGCCTCTGGTGAATCGTCCCACCCCACCCCCAACCTCTGACCTGTACTCCAGTTCTTGTATGCATAAATAAATAAATAAATGGATGAATAAATAAATAAATAAATAAATAAATCTTTAAAAAAAAAAAAAAAAAACCTGCAACTGTGTGTAACTGCTTTCAGTGAGTTTTGTGAGTCTCAAATTATTGAAACAGAGTGTGGTTTGGGGGAACACCCTAAACTTAAATTTGGTGACAGAAGTGAGAAAGGTCTGAGGGACTCATTTCCCTCTAACTTCACAACAAGCAAAACTCTCTTAATAGGAGATATAGTGAAAATATTCATCCACTATACTTAATATACACAAACAGTAAACAAATGAAGTTTTACAATTATTTCCCTCTAAGTTCTTGACCTTAGAAATAGCTTTAATTCATACCATTACTGGGATATGCGAGCACTCATATTTCTAGACAATACAAGTCCTTTAACGTGTGTAGGTGAGAGCTACACCACTCCAAGTAGGGACTGAACCTTAGATAATCTGAGTGATAACTATTTAAAATACCTTGATATATGAGAAGTTATTGATGAAAGAAGAATTGAAAACACATGCTCATATTACCTAATTTATCATTTACTTCTATATGACTTTTACTCATGTAACTAACCAAATGTATTAGAAAAATTAAAAAGCCATCCTTCCATTGAAATGTAATAAAAAGCATACAAATGCTCCTATTTGTGGGAAATCATGCAGGAAAGTAAAATCAGGGAACTAATAAATCTCTTTAATACACCAGCTAATAAACTCTGAGTAGTTAGAACAATAAACAAAAATGTCAACACTATTAGGAAAAACTGAATGTAAGTCACAAGTAGTAATAAGGATTTTGTTCTCAGAACAGCATCAGACAAAAATTGTATCTCACCAGAAAGAATGGTCATAGTTTAGAACACAGTGAAAGAAAAAAAAGACAAGAAATCCCACAGAACAAATGATTAGTATCTTGAATTATCTTATTAAAGGTTATCATTTTAGTGTAAAAACACTAAAACTTGATAACTCTCTGTCATAAGTACTCACTTTTGCTGGAATTATCCATGTAATAAAATATAGTTCTCCTTTGTGGAGTGGGCCTTTGTCAAGTCATAGGTTAAACTTTTCCTGATATTTCTATACAAATACACTGTATTTACTCAGTTCCTAGATGCATATGTTTTATTTTCTATTTCAACATTATAATTATAACATAATTATTGATTACAAAAAAATTCCAAAAAGATATTATCAACCCAATGGTTTCTATTATAATAATGGCAAGGAAAAATTGATAATGAATTAGTGGAGCCCAGAAAATTGTTATGGACAAGAGTCTGAGTATCCAGTCAGGAGAAAACTATGCAAGTTCCATACCTAACAATGATGTCTTGAAGCATGTTAATATCTGGGAGTGCTACTCATTAGAGAAAAACAGACTGTACAATATAATTTTTTAGAATCTCAGATTTTAGTGCTTGAAACATGAAATTAATAACTCCTTGAGTTCAAAACTTATAATCTGACTTGTCCCACTCCATAAATTCATCTTGGTGGTTCTCATTATTTCCAATAGTTTCATATCTTACTAGCTAATAATGATTGCCAATCATGACTCTCCAACACAAAAATTGCTCCTGAGATTCAGAGACATATATCCAATTCTCAATCGGATATTTTATTCATTCACTTGTAAAATTTGTAAGAATTCACTATATCCTAGGGGCAAATCAAACTTAATACATCTAAATCTCTCTCTACCTCTCTCTCCCTAGTTCTTATGCTCTCACTCAAGTGCTTGCTCACATGCTCCCTCTCTCTCCCTCCACCTTTTCTTCCCTCCCTCCAACTTCTCCTCCCTCCCTGTAGGTCTCTCTCTCTCTTCCTTCCTCCCCTCTTCTCTTTCTAATCATTTTTGAAAATTACCAATCCTCCTCACTCTTCTCTACTCTCACTAACATCACCAAGAGTTAGTGTTACATAAGAGTAAGAAAATAATCACCACCCTTTTGTGATGTTTGGCCAATTAACCAAGAAATTTTAAGTCATCACCTTAGGAGATCTCATAGTCACCTACACTTTCTTTTATTACTTCTGCCTTGATAATGCTGTAGTCTAAATGTTTATTTCCTCCCAAAATTCATATTTGAACTCTAATCTGCAAGGTGGATGATATTTGGAGGTGATACCTTAGGGAAGTGTAAGACCATAATGATGGGGGCTTTGTGAATGGAATAGTGCCTTTATAAAAGCGATCCCAGAGAGACTGCTCCCTCCCTTGCCTTAAAATAATTAACTCATAGTCAATGAGCTAACTTATTAAATCTTCAGAAATGTACCCATGATTATAGATATTATTATTCCCAATTTCAGATGGAGAACTTAAGATTAGATGAATTATATTACTGATAAGTAATAAATTCAGGATTAGAAGCTAAATCTATGTCATCTCAAACTGGGGTTAATTTTATTATGCTGAATGGTCTTCTAGCCATGTCACTGTCAAGTGAAAAGACAAAAATAAGGAAGAGGGTAATGGGACAGGTGTTTCCTCTGGTAGCTGGGCAAGTATTTTTGGAAAGGCAACTTGAGAAGTGGTATATGTATATTTAAGGACACAATGACTTGGGGGTATAATTCAATGATTTCTGTAGAACAAGGCAGCGGGAAAGACACACTGGTGGCACATTTTCATTGCTCACGTCGTATTATATGAAGCTGCCTACTGTTGAGATTGATGAGAAAAGGGAATGGCGGTGGGCCTATCTAACTATATTAAATGGAATGCTTTTTAAATGAGGTGCCCATATAGTTGGGCATTCCTTTAACACATAAAGAAAGAGAAAAATATGCTCCTGGGTGATTTAAATGTTAAATAGGATAGAATGTTCGTCCATTTTTGAGAGACCCAGCAGGTAACCTGTCAGAGCATATCAAGACTGAGAGATCTGTGAATCAGACAAGAAACTAGCAGGAAGAAGTGTGATCTGAGAATATATAGCTCTCAGATGAAAGAGTGTCCTATTCAGAGATTTTTTTTTTTTTTAAGTATAGCATTGAGCACAAGTAAAACCATCTAAACAGAGTCTGATGAGCGTAAAAGATTTGACATATTTCTTACAGACATTATGTTAGAAAGTTAAACATAGCAAATAAGAAAAAATAATATATCTGAAGATGTGGGATCCTATTTTTCTGAGCCATATGCAATGTTGTAAACCAATGTTACCTTAATAAAAGAAATTATATAAAAATTAAGAAATGAGTAGCAGAAAAAAAAATACATGATATAATTGATATAAGTCTGTGATTTTAGGTCTTCGATCCAGGGTACATTATAAAATTGTTTACTAATGTGGTTAATCTAGTATCTAAACATTAATAACAAAATTATTTAGAAATAAACACTAATCATAGTCTTGACAGGGATAACACTGTAACCAGCTAACAAATTTAATGAAGTGATTATACAGCTATTTCCCTGATGGCAGGTCATATAATGATGAACAACTCTTAGGAAGGAAATTAAAAGTAACATCAGGTGTTGCATCCAACACTCTTGAATTTTTGAATACACTTAGAGGTATCATTTCTTTATAACCCATGATTCGGTGGACTAAGAAGTTTAAAAAAACTAAAATTACCAATAATTCAGTTTATTTTTAATATTTGATCTAGAAATCCATTACATAATTTTCATAGTAATAAATTTACTCTTATAATTAATTTATCAACATATTTTGCTCAATTTAATAAAAGAGATAAAAAGAGATGCATTAAAATGTTGTCTGATTTCTGTTTCTCTAACTTAGGAAGCCAGCTGAACATACTTTGGGAGAAAATGCTGTCATTTCATGTTCTAATATCCTCAGACTCTTATCCCCTGGTTGTGATGCAACTGTAATTTCCTCATTACCAATGGCTTGTTCATCCTCTAAGTCAAAAAATATTATTGTAGCCCTGCCCCCAGAAGGCATGAGTTTGCCATGCTGACCTGGATAGTCACTTCTCCCTGCTCCTAAGCACTTTTCCATGGCACTTCCCAACTCTATATCCTCTGAGTCCCTCTGCAAGGAAAAAAAATCACACAAACCTGGTATTTCCATAGACTGCTATTTCTACAGAAATCAGGTTTCGAGAGAAACCTAAGTTTTCTGAGTGGTTTGGGCATGCATAACCTGGTACTGTGTAAGCAAATGTTGAAACACAAATAAACACAAAGTAGGTAGCTATTCCCAGGAAGATGAATCGGCAAACCAGTCTGTAACAGAATAGGAGCAAGTCTTACTATCGTAGACATACTTTTGGACAAGAAAAAGTCCTAGAGAAAGCTAATGGAGCACAAACTCTTTCAAAGAATAGACAGGAAACATGTGGATGGATACAGCTGATTATACTATAGACAATTTCTGAATTTTAAGTGGGGAAATTAGATCATGTCTTACTTTTGTTAAGTATTAACAATTCTCTGTAGTGCTTGCTCCTCTTTTTTTTAATTTATTTTTTTAAACATTTATTCATTTATTGGGTACAGTCAGAAGCATGGGAGGGTGAGAGAATTCACGAGAGCCAGAGCAGGCAACAGAACAGGCAGACTGACAAAATACACTGCTTAGGGGAGCAGCGGGTGTGGCAGGAGAGGTCTGCTTGCCATGTGAGACCCTCGCCGGTGGCGGGGGAGTGAACAGGTGCTGCAGAGGCTGCAGGCAGCTTCGCAGCCCAGAGCTCAATCGCTGTGCCACCGGGGGAGGCCCAGTACTTGTTCCTCTTGAACCATTAATGGCCCCTTATACATGAACTTGTTCAGGGTAAATGCAGGAAATTCCACTCCTGAAATATAAATGATGTAAGTGATAACTAGGACAGAAGCCCAGTGGCCAAACTGATGTCTATCGGAGGATAAAATGGTTAGAGAGCTGACTTGCTGAATGAGAAAGCAGGACAAGCAGCCAGAAAGACTGACTCAAGTGAGGGAAGCAGTGAAATTATAGGTCTCTGGAACCCAAAACAAGAGCCAGAGAATAATTTTACACCAGAGCTTACCCAAGCCAACTAAATCTGTTATGGGAAATGACAGTGAATTAATTAGCTTACAATAGTTATACCATGTGATTTGTGGACTGCTTCAAAAAAGTTTTGGTGATTCAAGAGAGAGATTAATAAATACATGAAGAAAAAGAGAAAAAAAGAGAGGAAAAAGAAAACAGCACAGAAGGGAGAAAAGCAGGATGGGAAAGAAGAGGAAAGTAGGAAACACTGAGCAATACACAAGTGACAGACAAAGAAAAAGAAGGAAAGAAGGTAAGAGCAAGTAATCACATTGAGGGTTTTAATTATACTTTATGTAAATCTACTACATTTTTCCTATACCTACAGGTAGATACTATTACTATCAACAGGTATAAATGGAGAAATTGAGGCTTAAGTGCTAGGACTGTGGTTCCAGCCACAAAAAATTAAGTCCATTACAAACAAATTATAATATAATGCAATATAAAGTACGTTCTCAACAAGGTGATAGAGGAGAAAGCAGGGTTAATATGAGAATCTCAATCTACAGTCTGGGTCTCTCCCATTAGTTGTGGTTTAGGGCACATCTGGTGTCTTTAAATTCATTTACTAATCAATTTTTGTTACTTCACTCTCCTTTTATTTAGAAAAAGTTATTATATGCTATTTTCTAATAGGGACTGGAAATATTTACGAACATATTCTCTGATATGTATATGGTTATTATGTTTGGGCTTAGAATTTCTACAGGATTTTGCTGATTTTATATATATTTTTAAGATTTATTTATTTATACAAAAACAGGGGTACAGGCCAGATGTGCGGGAGGGTGAGAAGATTCACCAGAATCAGAGTTGGGAACAGAACAGGCAGCTTGATTGAAATATACTGCTGAGGGGAGCAGTGGGCGAGACAGTAGCGGTCTGCTGCGTCATGTGGGTTTCTCCCGGCCGACCAGGATCAAACCCGCGCTGCAGAAGTTGCCGACTGCTTCACAGAGCTGTGCTCAACCGCCTGTGCTACCAGGGAGGCCCTGATTTTATATATATATATATATATATATATATATATAAAGATTTATTTATTTATTTATTTATACAAAGCGCGGGAGGGTGAGAGAAGTCACCAGAGCCAGAGTGGGGAGCAGAGCAGGCAGAAGGACCGAAGTACACTGCTGAGGGGAGTAGCGGGCAGAAGGAGAGGTCTGCGCGCCATGTGGGACCCTCCTCCGGTGGCCTGGGAGCAGCTGGGGATCGAACTCGCGCTGTAGAGGTTGCGGGCAGCTTCGCAATGCAGCGCTCAACCGCTGCGCCACCAGGGAGGCCCTAATTTTATATTCTTGACAAACACATTTCCCAACTGATTAAAACTTGACATTCAGCAGCTACAATTCTATATCTTCATGTCCAAATTATGCAATAAAATGGGTGACAGTGTAAGCAGAGCTTTGTTGCTTATATTTTTATTGAATTAATTTAAAAGTATTATATGTACAGAGAGAAAAATGCAAAGGAATAAAAATATTTACCACAGATAGATATAAGTGATTGTCCTACCATTGTCTCAGTCATTCAGTCAGACTTCCTAGAAGCAACAGATATTTTCAATTTTTCATGTACCCTGTTGGAAATATTCAATGCAGGAAAGCATATGGAGAAAAGAAAATTGACTTACCTATTCTAAATCTTTTTTCACCTACCTATAAATAGGAAATAAGAGATAGGAATACATACATACATATACAATACATATATGCACATATACAGTTACATAGCTACATTCATAAAGTACATAGATAAATGATAGGAAGGCTATAGTTCCATATTAATAATACCTAGAGGGCTGCCTTATTCTTCTTAGTGTTGACACAGTATTCTAATTGAAGGGAATAATATTACTATTAATTTCTTGATAATTACATCAATACTTACCTGAGTTGCTTCCATCCACTGTTATCACAGACTATGTTGTAAACTGTATGTTTGTATGGATGTCATTTAGTACATATGTAAGTATATTTGTGGAATAAATTTCTAGAAACAAAATTGCTAAATCAAAGGATAGTTATATTTTAATTTCAATAAATATTTGTCAAATGGGCCTCGTGAGGATTGAAGCTACCTAAAGTCATACTTCACTAAACTGTTATTATGTTTGATTTTTCCAACAAAATAAGTCAAAAGAAACAATTACCTGTTATAGACCTAATTTTCACCATTTTTTTAGTGAAACATCTTAAACTTCTATATGTTTAAGACTCAACACAGTTATTTTCCATGTATCGTGTTTCTAATGTCCTTTAAGATATTTCCACTCAGCTGTTGACTGGACCTGCCCTGAACAAGTGTATAGATCCCCTTCTACATGAATGGCTCTTCTAGAATTACAGTGCACCCTGTAGCCTGGCTGAAGGCTCAATGTTGATCATTTTTTATTCATCTGCAGTTATTCCGTACATATTATAAAAATTCACATTTTATACCGAATATGCATTGGAAATATATCAGACGGTCAACTATCTTTTGATTTTATCTAAGTTTTTGTTGTTGAGTTTGTTTCCTAAACTTTTATGAAATCTAGTTTATCACTTTTTGATTCAAGTGCTCCAGGATTTGTGTCATATTTAGGAAAGTCTTCTTTACTTCACTAGTATAAATAAAACTTTTGTATTGTCATTTATAACTTTCATGATTTCATTTTTTATATCTTAGTTTGATCTAACTGGAATTTCTTTAGATGTAAGAAGTAAGAAAATTACATTTATCTAAAGGTTACTCAATTGTCCCAAAACCATTTATTAAATAACTTATCTTTCTCCATTGTTAGTCACAATTCATCTCCAACACATACAAAATTTCCATAACATTTGGATCTGTTTCTGGAATTGCTTTTCTATTACATTGATCTGTTTGCTTATGTATTATAGTAGTTTCTAAATTGTTCCCCTGTGACTCTTTATTATTTTAAGATTTTTCTTGGATATATATTTTTCTTGATTTTTCCATGAGTTTCAGAATCAACTTAGTTAGATCTTAAAATAAGACCTGTCGATATCTGGGCAGATAAACATTTTCTTTATTCATTTAGGAAAAAAATTACATACTTATTAGTATGTATGCAAAATGAAGGCAAGCCTTTCTGATATGTTTTGAATTATCTTTTGCAACTGTCAGTAGTATTTATATATATTTTTTCCTTCTTGAATATATCTTCATAAATTAATTCCTATAATTTTATTATTTTGTTATTGCTATTATAAATGGAATCTTTTTAACCATCATTTCTTTTAAATGATTTGTTTATCTATGGAAGGCAACAGATTTTGGTACATTAATTTTTCATTATGATACCTTATTGAATTCTTATTATTTATACTCATTTTTTATGTAATTATCTTGGATTTTCAAGTACATAATTAACATCTGAAGAAAATTATATTCTGACTTTTATGCTCCTTTTTCTTGACTATTTTTGGTTTCTGTTTTTATTACCTGATAAATGGTGTGAACTGGGTATCACTGCCTTATTTCTGACATTAGTAGAAATTTTTCTAGTTATTTAATCAGTAATCATGATGTTAGTGTTTTGCTTCAGATAAAAACATTTCTATTTTGTTTTTGTGTCAAAAATGGCTTTTATCAAATGTCTTTCCATCATCTAGCATGACTTGAGTTTTCTCTTAAAAATCTATTAACATGGTGATTAATAGATTTCCTAACATGATCCACCCTAATATATCTAGAATAAGGTTCTATTTGGGCAAAGATTATTATTTTTTTTTTAAAGATAGTAAGTTGTTTTTTTTTTTTTTAAGATTATTTATTTATACAAGCACTGGGTACAGTCAGAAGCGCGGGAGGGTGAGAGAATTCACCAGAGCCAGAGCGGGGAGCAGAACAGGCAGAAGGACCGAAGTACACTGCTGAGGAGAGCAGCGGGTGTCAGGAGAGGTCTGCGCACCATGCGGGACCCTCCTCCAGTGGCCAGGGAGCAGCCAGAGATCAAACCAGCACTGCAGAGGCTGCGGGCAGCTTCGCAACCCAGCGCTCAACCGCTGTGCCACCAGGGAGGCCCCAAAGATTATTATTATTTTAATATGTTGTTTAGTTATATTTGCTAATCAGACAACCACAGAACATCTCTCTAGTTATTTTCTTATTAGAATGCCACTAGGTATTTAATACTCCAACTTTATAAAACATACATATCTTTCAGTGTAATGTCTTCCAGCTGATATTATTATGGGAAACCATATTTACAGCTCCAAAAATTCAATGCATCGTATCAAACAAAATGAAATGCAGAAAATTCTCAAGTTACATTCCACATAAAATTGGCACAATATGTCCAATGTCAACAAGGAGGATATGCATGACAACAATATAAGAAATATTTATTTTAAAAATAGGCTGTCAGTTTTCTACTTTATTATTTTTTTTTCTTTCACTTTCTTCTTTACCCAAAAATCTGTCTCCCAAAGACAATAGATGGTACCAAGTGAAACAGGCATCTGCACAGTGGTAGGAAGGGAAAAATACAGCAGGCCAGACCAAGATATCATCACCTGAGAAAAGTGAAGATGACATCCACGGGGGAGGGAAAAAGGATGGCAGCGCTTAAGAGCCTGGATGTGTTAAACAGGGTGTACATTAAAGGTCTGGCATTTGGCTCAGAATGGGGAGTTCAAATGGGGCAGCATAAGAGAGGCTTCCTCACAGCAAGATGCCCAAAAAAAGAAAGCCATATTATGTGGAGAAAAGAGGCAGCTGCGGAAATGATAAAATAGGTATATATATATAAAATATATATATATATATAAATATATATATATATATAAAATAGGTATATATATATATATATATATATATATTAACAATAAGGGGAGTCTGCTTTCTCACTGTTAGAGAAGAGAGTTATATATATTTCAAGGGAGAAAAAAACTGAAGTTAATTTTGTGGTACTGGATTGGGATTAGAGTTACCACTGACAGCCCATGGTTTTCAAGAGAGAGAGAGAGAGCGCTACAAATATGCATATGTATGTATATATACATTATTACCTAGCACTGTTCACTGAAGGATCCCAGAGGCAGTGACATGCCCCAAAACAATGAGCATAACTAGCCCTCAGACATTGGTCTCTAAATACCATTCCCCAGTAAAATAAATCAAGCATCCTTGGAGAAATGTCTGAATCCAAGGTTAGAGTAGGGATAGCACAAAATAATCCAGGAATATAATGCAAGAAAATATAAAATGGGGCTTAATTAAATTATAATGAAAATATATCAAAGTCAGCTTGAAGTGGCTCTCAATGGTCAAAACAGATTATTTGAATATCCAAATTAATAATGAAGCTATCAAATTAAACCTATTACACAACACAAATATCCTTGAATCCAGATGATACACGTAATGAATATGTTAATAGTTTGATGAGGATCAGGATATTTACATTGTTTCAAAAGCAGAACTCTTTCCCCAAACATTTATTACATAAAAAGGGAAAAGAATAATTTACAATGGAAACTCTTACACAAACCATTTTACCAAGTAGATAAAGATAGCCTCAATAATTAGTAATAATTTGAAATCATAAGTCACCTAATAGGCACTAAAGAGAATACAGTATCACTTTTGTAATTTTTTTCAGAATACTCAGTCTAAATATAATCATGAATTAGTATCAGAAGAACCCAAATAGAGTCACTCTACAAAATAATCCGTGATTTTCAGAAAGTGTCAATGTTATAAATCTCAATGAAAGACTGAGAAAACTTTCAAGCTTGAGGTAGACTAATAATACATAATAACTCAAAATAAATTGTGGTTTTTGATCCAGAAACTTCACTATAAAGCATGTTAATTGAAATAATTATTGATATCTGAGTTAAATCACTGGATTCATATACTAGTCCCCTCGCTTATAAAAATGTACATTAAATATATGAATATAACATGACATTATATCATACAATAGCAACAAATAGTTCAAGTTAAAAAAAAAAGAATTCTTTGCAAGAAGACAAGACCAGTAAGAAAGAATTATGTTGATAACATTGACATTCAATCTGATGACCACCTGCTAGGTCAAACTACTAAGTTATAGGAAATAAGAAGTGTCAGATTCCACCAAGGAGAAGCAATCAGCAAAACATAAACTATGGGAAATCTCCTGAACAAATGACTCAGTTTCTTCAACATAGAAAGGACTAACTTAAAGAAAGAGACAAATCCATTACATACATATGAGAGGGAAGTATAAAAGGTAGAGAAGAGAAGGAAGCCTAGAAAGAAAGAAGCCCAGAGTTTAAGAGATTTAAAATACATTACTCAATCATAACATTTTAATATTATATATTTGGCTCCTGAAATATACATCTATATTATTAAAACAAACTACAACATACTTTAGAGGGTTATAAATTTGAATACTAATAGATATCTGATAATATTAAGAAATTATTCAGAAATCTTTCGCTGTGATAATTCCACAATTACATTTTTAAAAAATCCTTATGCTTTAGAGCTGTAACTATTATATTTACAAATCAAAGCCATATCTGACATTACCTTGAATATGACATTAAGGGAGTAAGTGGTGGAGAATTAATTTAAATTGACTATAATTGATAACTTTTAAATCTTTGTGATGGTAGATCATTATACTATTCGAATGACTTTTTTATACATTTTTAACTTTCCATGATAAAATTTTTAGGGGGAAATGAGAAAGGGAAGGAGAAAAATGATGATAAAGAAGTTAAAATTTATAATCATGGGGCCTCCCTGGTGGCGCAGGAGTTAAGTCTCAGCACTATCAAGCTATTGCCAGTCACTGGAGCCTGAGTTCATCCCCGGCCAGGGAGCAACCCACATGGTGCAGCAGACCTCTCCTGTCTCTCTCCCTGCTCCCCTCAGCAGTGTATTTTAGTCAGTCTGCCTATTCTGCTCCAAGTTCTGTCTCTGGTGAATCCTGTCACTCCACCACCCACAACTCTGGCCTATACCCCAGTTCTTCTATGCATAAATAAAAATAAATATTTATAATCATTACTTGAAAATCAACTTGCTTTAATTAAATATAATAGGGAAACAAAGGCATACTTGATTTTATACAGTTAACAAATAAAGTGTTATTTCTCTGGCCTTCATTATCAGAAATTATTTCATGTAAGCTTTATCAAATAGGAAATTATAAGACATGAGCACAAGGCCCAGAGAGAAATAATCATAATTCTAACAAGTGAAAGAGTACTACCTTCATCAGTAGACATGGACAATACATGGAGGCTTGAGTAGAGAATCCTAAATCTGCTGAAGAGTACCAGATAGAGACAACCTGTATTAGTTATGGTAAGCCAGAAAGAACAGATTCATGAGACAGAGAAAGACCAGATCTCTATGATTTCATGTACCTTCTTTTGGAAATAACCAGCTATACTTAAACCAGGATACACTGCATTTCAAAAAAATTAAAAGAATATTTATTATTTAAACCTCAATATTATTGACATTTGCCATTGTTGGAGCTACTGTGGAAAAATATGAGCTGTAACTGGTACAATTATATAGATTCCCAAGCATTTGAGCAGTTATAAATAGAATGTGGATAAATGATACTTATGGATCACAAGAGTGTTCTATAACACTCTTGTTCTGACCTAATCAGCATTTTATCATAATCTTGGATTAAGATACAAATGGCATGCTAATCAATTTCCACAAGCAGAAATCTAAGAGTCATCAATAAATTACAGAACTTCAAATGAAGATTTAGAGATATAATATCTAGAAAAAAATGAGTTGCAACTGAGATTTTGTTTTATATGGATAAATGAACAGCTTTGCATAAAAAAACAAAAAAAGTCAATTTCATAAGCACAGAGAAATGAAATGAGTCTAGCAGCAAATCATTAACAAAGGCCTGGATTTCAGTTGGATGCAAGTATCACTGATCCAACTGTCTATCCTAGTAGCAAAAAGAAAAAAATAAAGATAAACAATTTTAACAGCAGAACAATCTCCAAATCAGATGAGGTAGTAGTTTATTTGTATTTTGTCATTTTCTTTGTGGGAATAAATACAGGTTTTTGTACTCAGCTCTTATTAACATATTTAACAGAGAAATCTTTAAAAGTGGAAGGTTCTATAAGATGGAAAGGGTTATTATCAAGAAAGCAGGAAATAGTAAATGATCTCAGACTTTTCAGCCTAAGGAAAATCAGACTGCCTGGCAACTCTTATTTAATGGAAGAGGTGAAAACATGTGGGACAAGTATTAAATTTATTCTATATAGACCCAGATTGGTACCCAAAACTGGAAATCACAGAGATGTAGGGTTAGGCTTAAGAAATTATTCTCTAGCTATAAAAGCTGTCTGAAAACAGGCATTTCTTTATGGAAGAAGCAAACTCACTAATCACTGCAAATGTTCCCCATAAACACCCTTTTAGGTGACTACGTTACTCCCTCAGTAAAGGCAGGTGGGAAGTTGAGCTAAATGACCATTATAGGCCCTTTACAGTTGGATATCATATTATTAAATTAATTATATTAATAGTCACTTAAATCATATTTATTTTCAAGGATTTTATAAACTTTGTAGTCATAAGATAGTGTTACTTCATACTTGCTATTATCTATTTCTTTTTTATTTTATGTTTTAGTTTTTTTTATTATTTAATTTTTAAACAATATATTATTTCTTCCCTCAGGTATGTCCACCATAGTTCTCCCACCACCAAGCCATCCGTAGTCCATCAGCATATTGCTTTCTGCTCCCACCCAATGTTGCCACCCCTTCTCACCCCTTTACACCCCCACTCCCCTTATGGATACCTCTTCTGTGGTCAACTTTCAAGGTTTGTCTTTGTCTGACCCTTTGTTCTAGCTTCTCATATTCATCATATAACTGAAGTTGACCAACACTTATCTTTTGCCTTCTGAACTTATTTCACTTAGCATCAATCCTTCCAGCTCCATCCATGTTGCTGCAAATGGGATAAGTTTATCTTTTTTGATACTGAGTATTGTTCCATGTGTATAATACACCACATCTTCTTGATCATTCATCTGTTTGGGTGCACTTAGGTTGTTTCCATATCTTGGGTATTGTAAATAGAAGAAAACATAGACAAAACACTCCATGATAAAACTTCAGAAACCCCCTGGAGAACTCATTTCCAGAAGCAAGGAAAATAAAGGAAACTATAAACAATGGGGACTATATGAAACGAAACAGTTTCTGTATAGCAAACAAGACAGTAACTAAAATGAAAAGACACCCTACTGAATGGGAGAATTTTGTATACCACACATCTGATTAGAGGCTGATATCAAAGATCTACAAAAAGCTTGCACAACTCAATATAAACAAATTAAATAACCCAGTAAAAAAATGAGAAGAGCTAAATGTCCAGAGATGCAAATGGCCAATGAGCATATGAAAAAATGTTCATTATTTGTTATCAAATAATTTTTGATTTGTTATGCAAATCAAAACCACAATGACACACTGCCTCACACTGGTGACAAAGAACCCTCTTAAACTACTAGTGGGACTGCAAACTATTATCCATTTCTTATATGTACTGGCCCACTTGAAGTATAATAAAAATTCCCAACTTCTTGTATACATTTGCTCCTGCTTGACTCTTATTTCCCCCATCATATCTTTCAATGTAACCAACTCAGCTAATCTACCAAGTATGTCACTACCATGCACTTAATAATATTTAATGTGCTGGTCAAAGTCTCCATTAAACGCTTAAATTTTGTGAATCAGCAGCTCTCTAATTGATTTAAGTTGCTTTTTCCTTTCTCTTCCTTGTTTGCCAAGCAAAACTTCATACATATACATGAATATTTTCTGCTGAGCATAAGCTAAAATTACATAACTTTTTCATAGAAAAATATAAATTAAGGCTTACCTACATCCATGTGATATGCTTAAATTTTAATTTGTGATTTATTGCATAAAATGGAGTCAAAAGAATATATTTCTCCTTGACCTACTTAATCTAAATATTGACTTACAAATCACACCAGGGTATATTTTGCCAAACTTGAGTGTTTAATATGTCTCTATTTTCCATTACTGTAGATGGATGATTCATAAACTTGTAACTTACTCATCATATACTTATTGAGTGGCTGGCTATATATCACACCCTATTCTAAGTCCTGGGAATAAGATGAACAAAATCTCATGGTCACTCTCATTCCGAGAGCTTACAGTCCAGTAGAGTATATAGATAGCAGTCATATCATGTACTCAAACACAAAATTTGGGTTGAGATAATTGCTACAAATGAGAGCTATAGAGTACTGTGAAAGCATTTAATAACAGGATTAGGCCTGATTAAGGTCAGGGAGAGCTACCCTGAGGAAGTGACAATACATTCTCTCTACAGATGAGTGAAAGACAAAAAAAGACAGGGACAACCATTTTATGCTTACAACATTGTAAAAGCTTTCTGGTAAGATAAACAGTACTGTTGTAATATTTTACAACAGTAAAATATTAAAAGAGATCTGTGTGACTAAAACTGAAAGATGGGTATGACTTTAAGAACAGCCTGAGTGAGATAAACCAAGAAAAACAGGACCAGATCACACATAACCTTCAAGGGGGTAAATAGTAAATATATTTGACATTGGATAAGCATTTCAAATTACCATGGGTCATTTGGCAAGAAGGGAAAGAGAGCTAAAATGGTGCAGAGGAAAGCCAGGAAAACTAGTTATGAGGATTTACTAGTTTATCTGAGAGAAGTGTAGCTTACATTGATTTGAGCAGGTAGGTAATGAAGTTAGATGTATCTAAAAAATATTTAGAACGCAAAATTGATAAGACTTGAATAGGACTAAATCTATCTTTTGCTTATAAATTATATTTAAATAAATTGAGCTTTCTTATCATAATTCAGAGAGTTCTCTGAATTATGAGGTACACTGGTCAGATTTCTCCAGAGAAAAAAGAACCAATAGGATACATATATAGAGATTTATTTTAAGGAACTAGCTCATGCAGTTATGGAAGGTGGCAAATCCAAAATGTGTAGGGCAGGCTAACAGATTTGATGCAGAATTTCTATGTAAGACTTGAGACAGAATTCCTTTCCCTAAAAGAAAACTCATATTTTGCTTTTAAAATCTTAAGTGACTGGTTGAGGCCCACCAACATCACTGAGGATGCTACACTCAAAGTCAACTGGTGTAAAGGTTATTCACAATGTCTTATAGTTCTCATTGTATAGGTCCTTTGGCTCCTTTGATAAGTTTACCCCTAAGTATTTAATTCCTCTTTGGTGTTACTGTTAATGGGATTGTCTTCCTGATTTCTTCCTCTTCTAATTCATTGTTTGCATATAGTAAGGCAACTGATTTTTATGTATTGATTTTGTCACCTGTCACTTTGCTGAACTGACTTATTCTTGCAATAACTTTTCAGCAGTCTCTAGGGTTCTCTATGGATAGTATCATGTCATCTGCAAATGATAGCTTTACTTCTGCTTTTCTAATAATGATTCCTTTGTAATTTTCTCTTTCTCAATTGCTCTAGTCAGGACTCCAAATACTATGTTGAACAGTAGTGGTGAAAGTGGACATTCTTGTCTTGTGCCAGATGGCAGAAGAAAAGCTTTCAGTTTTTTTCCATTGAGAACGCTCTTAGTTATAAACTCTTACCAATTGTAGAAACATGGATGGAGTAAGAGGGGACGATGCTAAGCGAATTAAGTCAGAAGGAGAAAGACAAATGCCAGATGATCTCACTTTTTTGTGGAATATAAAGAAACCAAACAAAGGATCAGATAAAACCTAACTAACAACAAACATGATAAAGCAGGCTTGAGAACAGAGGCTAGCAGAGTGAGAAGGGGAGGGAACACAATAGACTATAGGGAGAGACTATGTGTGCTCTGGTGGCAGGTGTGGTATAGTAACAACACCTGGAGGGGGAGATCCTACAACTCTGAAACACAATGATGCAAACCAATGTACCTCAATGTAAAAATAAATAAATTAATAAATAAATAAATGGATAAATAAATAAATAAAACCTAAAAACCAAAAATGAATAAATAAATGTTAATCACATCCACAAACAACTGTCACAGCAACATCTACAGTGGTGCTTGGCCAAACAACTGGATTATAATCTTGCCAGGCTGACACATAAAATTAACCATTGTATGAGTCATATAAATTTACCTCTTTTAGTATCTCACAGGATCCCTCTAAGACTGGTATTTTGAAATCTAGATAACAAATCTTTATAAATATTTTATGAAGTTTTTAGCCCTAACAAATTCACTAATGAAAAATCAGTTTATTTTAGTCATAGGTTTTCCAGTATTAAAAATGTATATATTTTGTTTCATATTCTTCATGTCACAGGCCCTCTGTTATACTTGATCTCCTTCCTCAAGCAATTATAAGCTTCCTGGATATTCTAAAGCAGTTGAAATATTCAAAATAAGGAAACTTTGATTCATAGCTTGGTCTGAAAATAGTCTAACAAAAAGCCAAGCTACCTGGCACTACCAATATGCCAACTTCTCAGCACATCTGTTAAGAATTTTAGCATTCAAAAGTCGTCAATATATTAGCAAATCTGGAGGTTTTACTGAAAACTGTAATTTCTTCAATTATGCCCAGAGAATACTTTCTTCAGCTCCCAGTGTGTAAATGTTCATTCTACTCTGTCATTAAAAGTTCTCTTTGGAAAGTCTCAGAAATGCTGGCCTTGGTGATCAGCAGCATAATCCTTTGGTATAAATCCTACCAGTCTGCCCAAAAAAGAATGAAATTCACTGGTCTGTAACTCTCCTGTCTCCAGGGAATCCTTCTCACTCATGGTTGGGAGTTTCCTTGGCAATCACCAGCAGAGTGGCACGTTTATGGCAGCTTGCATTTTTGTGCCAATGACTCTAGAATTTTACCCCTGAGTTCTTTTAAAACACTCTCCATAGGTCATTCACAGCAAGGGCCTTGAGGAATTGAGAGAGGCTAGGACCACAAAAAAGGGGAAGTTAAAACAGAACCCATCCCAAGCAACAAGAACTGGGTAAGCAAAGTTATGAGTCATATATGCAGGAGGTCTCAAGTGCATATATCTACCTATATAGGGGGACGAGATAGACAGAAGAGAGAGACAGAGTGTAAAGTCCAAAAGGTCAACTGTTGTGCACATGGGAAGATATTCCACAACTAAGAGTTTGGAAGGTAGGGAGGAAAAAGGGAATAGAAGACACAGTAGAGGGAAAAGTAGAGCATTGATTGGGATCTTGAAGCACCTGGATATGAATCAGTGCACACTAAACCTAGCCAAGGGGGAGATAGTTGCAAAAAGTTGCCATGTTGAACAGTGAGTATAACAATAAACAGAGCAAAGGCATTATCCTAACAATAAACTGGGATGGTTGATACTGATCCAAGTTATTTGTCTTCATCTAGTTTTTCAATTACGTATAGAGCATACCTAGCATTTACTGACATTTGATCTAGTATCTCTGATCTGTCTTTGTTAAAAGATAATTTGGGAGTGGAAATTCCTTTAATGTCTTCCTCAAAAAACTTCCAAGCAAATAATTCATTTATTCTCCTTGTTTTTACCCTTTCATTCTCAGGTGTATACTTCACACCTCAGTGGCAATTGTTTTTCTGCCTGAGATGTGATTTAAAAGTTTTATTATAGTCTTTGGAGACTCTTCCAGATTTTCCTTCTTTTTTTTTTTTTTCCTCCCTAATAGCTGCCCTTGACCTGACACAATTGAACTACCCTAATAATCATGTTTTAACTGGTCTTCCTTTAACTGCAGGGATTTCCTCATTGCTGGGCTCCTTTTAGAAAAAGTTAGAAACCCTAAGGGGTGAAATTCTTATTGGTGGCCAAAAGGTGACAATGGGATACTACAAAAATGAAGTAACAACAAAAATTGATTTCTTTGAAGATGAAAATGGACAGAGGTGGCTCTATACTGGAGATATTGGCAAGTTTGACCCTGATGGTTGTTCAAAGATTATTGATCATAAAAAGAAACTTGTTCCCTACTGAGAAATAAGTCAATAAGATATTTTCTCTGTGAATTTTAAGATGATTTAGTCCAGGAAGTGGACACGACTCACCCATATCTAGCTTCAAAGTGGGGTTTCCTCCTGGCTCAGAGTCTATTGCGTCAATACTTGAACTTTACCAACATCGCTATTCCTTCTAATCTGAATGCTCACCTACAGTTTCTATATTAACTATGACATGTACAAAGTGTTACTTTTGCATTTTTGCCACTTAACTGCAAAAGGTTTATTGATCAGGCCGGACAAAGAGCATTGCTTCCTTCTCTTGTCCTATTCATCATCTTATTGTCAGATTTTTATGCTAGAAATTTCACATTAATCCAAGAGCAATTAAATAGTAACTAAGTATCAGCATTACCTTAGCCCCAAGGAGACCTGATGGGCACCATGACAGAGATAATTCTGGCTCCTATAAAACTGAGACATAGTCAAGACTTCCCATCACTTGTACTTTTCATTTTCATTATTATATTTTCAGATCAGAAAGTAGGTTTATTATTTTTAAATTGTCTTTGTCCTTTAGTGTTGTCAGTTGATTACTTTATCATCACTATTTTCTTGATATGACATTATCTAATGAATCTGAGTTGATGGGGTGGAAGGTAGAGAAGAGGCTTGGTCAATTCTTACATGAAATTCTTACATACTCTATAATAGATTTTACTTAAGTTCTAATTTAAAATAAGTCTTGTGACTTCTAGTTCAAATCCTTGAGGCATCCTCTACCCTTAAAACATCTATGACAACCATAAAATAAGAAAAAAAATTAAAACATCACAAAAACTAACAGTTAAAAAGTTTATGTGGGTCCAAGAGAAACCTCTGCTATCGAAGCTTTATCTCTATTTCAACAGACCGTTCCACTAACATCTATACATTTTTCTTCCTTCACTTACCTCTAACTTAAATAACACTCCTAAGCAGGTAATAACTTTTTAATTGAGTAGAATTCTCCTTATTCTACCCTATAATGTGAATGTCCTACTTCTACTTTTATGATACTCTGACAAGACAAACATATCAAGGTCTAAATAACCATAGTAACAGCTAACATTTATAGGAATTATTCTGTGCAAGATATGCTTCTGAGTACCTCACATATTATCTCATTTAATCCTCACAATTATACTATGAGAGGTATTATTCCCATTTTATAATTAAAAAAAAACCTGAGGAACAGAAATTCTGTATTGTCACAAGGCTATTTAGAAATAAAGAGGAAACATCAGGATAAAAATAAGCATTTCAGTTCTAAATACCTAAGTGTAAAAACTAGGAGAATATAGAAATTAAGTCTCCAAAGTCTGTGTGCCTAACAAGTAAATTGATCCTGCCATTGAGCATAATTCCTGCTTATATTGTTTATGAAAGACAATGTCCTAATGCTATTATATATGATGCTATCTCAGAGTTATAGTTTCAGGAAAAGAGATTGAGTGTATATGAAGAAGTATTTAGATAGAAAAGAAAATACAGCTGAGCTTTATTTTCTAATTCATATATATATATGTATACATTCTTTTTTCTTCCCTTTTATGAAAATAATTCGATAGCTTCTGGGACCATCTTTCTTATATTATGATGGGTATTTGTTTTGTGAAAAGTTATATTTGTTAGATTCATTTTTAAAATGGAGCATAGCTGTCATTACAAAGAAACTGTATTTCCTATACTTGCCATTACAGAGAAACTACATTACCTGTCTACATTACCTGAACTAGGTAATTCAAAGGTCTTTTGCCTAGGTTTTTTTTGTTTTTTTTTTTTTTTTTTTTTTTTTTTAATTTCAACATCCTGGCAAGTATGAGGAGATATTTCATTGTAGTTTTCATTTCTATTTCCCTCATGATTAATGATGTTGAGCATATTTTCCTAAGTTTGGTTGGCCAAACAAATAGGCATTTGAAAAAAATGCCTATTTTAGTCTTTTTGCCATTTTTTTTAAGGTTTTTTTTTTTTTTTTAGATTTATTTATTTATTTATACAAGCACTGAGTACAGTCAGAAGCGCGGGAGGGTGAGAGAATTCACCAGAGCCGGAGCAGGGAGCAGAGCAGGTAGAAGGACCGAAGTACACTGCTGAGGGGAGCAGCGGGCGGCAGGAGAGGTCTGCGCGCCATGCGGGACTCTCCTCCAGTGGCCGGGGAACAGCCGGGGATTGAACCAGCACCGCAGAGCCTGCAGGTAGCTTTGCAACCCAGTGCTCAACCGCTGCGCCACCGGGGAGGCCCTCTTTTTGCCATTTTTAAGTGTATTGTTGTTGAAATGTAGTAAATTATTTATCTGTTCTGATACTACCTCGTTATCAGATTTACTGTTTGCAAATCTTTTCTCTCATTCCATAGTTGCCTTTTAACTGTATTAACTGTTTGCTGTGCAGAAGTATTTAAATTTGACTTTGCTTTTAGTACATGTCCTTTCAATATTCTCTAAGAAACCATTGTTAACTTTAATATTATGAAGCTATTCCCCTATTTTGTATTCTAGGAGTTTTATAGTAATACATTATCAATTCAGTGGATTAGTTACACATATAAGTTAGATTTTCATTCATTTTGGCTTATTTTTGTATGTGGTGAGGGAAGGATCTAACTTCATTTTGTTGTTGTTGTTGTTGTTGTTGTTGCCTGTGCATAGGCAATGACTGCAAGTCAAAATGATTCAGAAGACTCAAAATTTAACTATGAAAAGGTTTAGGGGATACCTTAAGTGATTTATTTCCCTATATTTTCCTTTCATTATCCATGTATAAGAATAATATGTGGTAAAAAATTTAAAAACAAAAGAAAACAAAACAACATATCTCTGTTTAAGCATAAAATATCAAATAAATCATAAATAAAAATATAAAAATTAATTATGTACCATAACAAAGTAGGATTTATTCTAGGAATGCAAAGTTGGTTTAATATCCCAAAATCAGTGCATGTAACACACAATATTTATAGAATAAAGGGAAAAATTATATAACTACATCAATAGAATCAGAAACTATTCTATTCTATTTCACAAAATTCAATATCCTTTCATTATTCCTTGTCAACAAACTAGGAATGTAATGAAACTTCTTCAATCTGAGAAAGGAAATCTATGAAAAAGCACACTGATGATATCACATTTAATGACTAAAAAAGCGAGTGCTTTCCCTCTAGATCAGAACAAAACAAACATAGCAATTCTCACCACTTCTATTTGACATTGTATTAGAGGCTCAAACATGGTCACTTATGCAAGAAAAAGAAATAAAAGGTACCCACCCAGACTGAAAAAAAAGAAGGAAAATTCTCTTTTTTTCACAAAAGATATGATCTTATATAGGGGATACACACATACAAATGATTCAATTAATCATGCCCATGTAATAAAACCCAATAAAAATTCTGGGCACCAATCTAAGGTGAGTTTCCCTGGTTGGAAGTGTCCTTCATATTGTCACATATTGATATGCTCTGAAGGTGATAATAACTTGACTCCATGGAGAGAGAACAATGAAGTTCTGCATTCAGGGTCCTCCTACACCTCCCACTGTGTGTCTCTTATTAGATTCTGCTTTGTATTCATTAACTATAATAAAGTTTTAATAAGAAGTATAACAGTTTTGGGCCTCCCTAGTGGTTCAAGGGGGTAAGTCATAGCACTATGAAGCTATCAGCAGCCACTGCAGCACGAGTTCAATCCCAGGCCAGGGAAGTGACCCACATGGTGCAGCAGACCTCTCCAGGCTCGCCCACTGCTCCTCTCAGCATGGTACTTCAGTCAATCTGCCTGTTCGCTCCTCACCCTGTCTCTAGTGAATCCTCTCACCCCTGCACCTCTGGCCTATACCCCAGTTCTTGTATGCATAAATAAATAAATCTTTTAAAAAAAAGTATAACAGGTTTGTTTTTTGTTTTTTGTTTTTTTTAATTTCTACCATTCTAGGAAATTAGCAACTTTGAGGGGGGACTAAAAGTACCTTCCTAGTGAATTTGTACCTTCCTAGTGAAAACAGTTTGTGATGTCTAAAGTGACAGCCATCTTGTAGAGGAAATATCACTGGAGCTAGCAATGAGCAATACAAAAAATGAAATTAAGTAAATAATTACATTTTAAAAAGCATCAAACATAATGAAATCTTATGAATAAATTTGTTGAAAGTAATTAAATATATAAATGGAAAGATAGCCCATGTTCATGAATGGGAAGATTCAATATTTTTAGGATGAAAAGTTAAACTGATTTAAAATTCAATACAATCCTTATCAAAACTCAATCTCTTTTTTTGTAGAAATTGACAAGTTGATTCTACAGTTTACATGGAATGGAACTGATCCTGAATTATAAAGTTAGAGAACTCAGACATCCCAGCATCAAATCTTATTATTACAATACTAAATTAATCCTGACTAACTGGTATTGATATAAATCTAGACATAGAGATGAATGGAAAAAACGGAAATAGTAAACCTCTGTGACCTTGACTTAAACAGTAGTTTCTTAGATAAAATACTAAATAGACAAGCAACAAAAGAAAAAATAGATTAAGCGGACTTCTTCATAATTAAAAAAGGATATGGTAAAGGATGTAGTACAGAAAGGGAAAACAACAAAATAAGAGTAAATAATTATAAATCAATATCTCTTAAGTGACTAGTATTCAGAATAAATATGGAACTCTCACAACACAGTAAGGAGACAACACAATGCACAAATGAGGTCAAGCATCTGAATAAACATTTCCTTTAGCAAGATACATAAATAGTCAATAAGCACATGACAAGATGTTCAAGATCATCAGTGTTTAGGGAAACCCATAAGAAAATAATATACACACTAAGACAGCTAAAACAGGACTTGGAGAAATTAAACACTTTATATTGATGGTAGAAATGTAAAATAGCTCAGCCTCTTTGCAAAACAGTTGGGAAGTCCCTTGAAAAGGGGACTAAAATTGTCATATGACCCAGCAAGTCTATTCCTTGGGATATACCAAAGAAAAAGGAAAGCATTTATCCACCCACCAAAAAAATAAATAAATAAACAAATAAATAAAACAACTTGTGCACAACTGTTTATAACTGCTTAATTTATACTAACCAAAAGTTAACATACATGAACTGAATAACGCGGCACAACTATACAAAGGCATATTATTTATCAGTAGAAAATAATGAAGTACTGACAAATGCTTCATCATAGATAAACCTTGAAAATATCATGCTAATGAAAGAAGCAAATCAAAGAGACCACATACTGTATGATTACAATGATATGAATGTCAAAAATAGGCAAATCTAGAGTGAAAGAGTACAGTAACGGTTTCTAAAAGACAGAGGAAATAGTTTGGAGTGAATGCTATTGAATATAGGGTTTGTGTTAGCAGTGATAGAATTTTCTAAAATTACTGATGATGGTTACATAACTCTATTAATATACTTAAACCACCAAAGGTACATTTGAAAAGGGTAAATTCTGTAGGATGAAAACAGTATCTTGATAAAACTTATGTAAAAGCCCACATTGTTAAATAAAGAGTAATTAGATAGGTGCAATCAAAATAGAGGGGAAAAAGCATATTTTTAAAAAAGTAAGAAAAGAGGCTGAATTTGCAACTGAATGCCACTGATTCAGATATTTTCATTCATAATTTAAGAAGTACAAGAAAAATATTCTAGTGTGAATATTTAATAAATTTTCAGAGAAATGAAAGGAGACTGTGCAAATTTGGGGTGTTATTTCAGGTTTTCCATCTGTTTCAAATACATAGCCTGTGCTTCTTTAATTTTTCATGGAAGTTTATTATTAACAGCTTCCCCTTTCTGAAATTAAAATCCTGTTGGAAAATACAGAGTTAGATTCTAACATTGATCATAATGTCATGAATATATAGTTCAAGTTGGAATTTAGTAACAATCCCTCAACTTCCTTTTTCATAACCTCATGAGGACATGATCCCAGACCATGTGCGTGATTTAAAAAAAAATTAAAAATCCATGTCTCAGTAGACTGATATGAAAGAATCTGCTCTTTTACTTTCTCAACACTGGCTAGTCAATGCCTATATGTTTAAAACATCTAAAAATGTTAGAGTGAAGGACTTCAAGAAAGACAAAGATAGAGAGAAACACTTATTTTACTTGCTGTATTTTTCCTAATACCTCTCCATCATTGTCAACTTGACTTTCTAAAGAAAAAAGCAGTGCAAGGATTATTATAAGCTGGGAAAAAATTATAACAATGTTAAATTTCTTTACACATGTAAAACAAAACAGAATAGACCAAATAATTTTCCTTCCAATGAAATGTATTTCATATAAATGGCATCTGAGAATCAGGAAAAGTAAAGACCTATATTTCTTTAAATGACTGACTTAAATGTTCTCCAAACCATGCAGTCAAGGAGTTAGGGGGGGAAATAATGATAGTTATAGTCAGACACTTGAAGTACACTGCTGAGGGGAGCAGCGGGTGGCAGGAGAGGTCTGCATGCCATGTGGGACCCTCTCCCGGCGGCCGGGGATCGAACTGGTGCTGCAGAGGCTGCAGGCAGCTTCGCAACCGAGCGCCCAACCATTGCACCACCAGGGAGGCCCAGAATTCAGTTCTTGATGGGACACAACAAAGAGAAGGGAGAACAAGAAGAAAACAACATGAAATAAGTAACACATGTAACAGCAATCATGTGAACTGGCAATTTGCTCTTATGCAAGATGACTACAGATTTCACAATTTGTGTCTAACCAGCCATGATCTCTATTAAAAATTATTTTAAATGGTGGGGGAAGGTGTTGTTTGATAGGCAAAACAAAAACTAGGGGAGGGCCTCTCCAGTGGCACAGCGGTTGAGCGCTGCATTACGAAGCTGCCCGAAGCCTCTGCAGCGCCAGTTCGATCCCCGGCTGCTCCCCGGCCACCAGAGGAGGGTCCCACATGGCGTGCAGACCTCTCCTGACACCCTTGCTCCCCTCAGCAGTGTACTTCGGTCCTTCTGCCTACTCTGCTCCCCGCTCTGGCTCTGGTGAATTCTCTCAACCTCCCGCACTTATGACTGTACCCAGTGCTTGTATAAATAAATAAATAAATCTTTAAAAAAAAAAAAAAAAAAAAAAAAACTACGGGAAAATGTCAGGCCATCCTCTAACCTTTCCATGCTCTTACAAATTATTAGATATGAATTACTTGCCTTTTGGTATTCTAAGTCTCTTTCTCCATAGGAAAGATATTAGTAGTCTCAGATCATGGGCTCTGCAACTTATGTGAGCTCTATGTCTAAATTGTCTCAGAATTAAAATAGACGTAACTTACAACCTATAAAAAACACTTAGGGTGGCGCTGGTCACCTGTTACCATGCAGCCCAGAGAATAGCAGTCATGTCTATCTCCCTGGAGGATACCTACAGCAGGAATCCTAGACAGTGTCATAAGGTTCGCTGTCATTTGTGCTAGGAAGATTTAAACATTTGGTTTTATTTAGCACCTAATTTCTTCGTATCAATGGTTATACATTTAACAGCAACAGGGAAAAGATCCGAAGTCAACGTTTTGTTTGTTTAATTTGTTTTTTCAGTTCACATTATACTTATTAACTATGCAAAGTACTAAGTTAGGTATACTGGGGAGTAGAAAGATTTATGAAAGTGACTGCTTTCTAGGAGCATATGTGGAATGATAACATCTTAGGTGAAAACTATAATTCATAAAATATTTAAGTAACAGTTCATGGGGGAAAAATAAAGATGGTTAAAGGCAATATTGGATAATTGAAATTTAATTGGAAACTTGTCATAACATTTCTATTGAATCCTTCCTGAATTATTTAAATAAATCACTCAACATCAGGGATGAGTTTGTCATGAAATGATTGAAACATTAGGATCCAGAGCCTTGCTTGGCAGAGAGATTTTGCAAGGTTCTATGAGGGGTTCCAAAAATGTGTTCAATTGGTCACATGTTTATATAAAATTTGAAAAGTTAAGAGAGTTTAAAGACTGTCTCTTTACACTCTGACTCTCATTTATCCCACTTCCTCTTACAACAGATGGCACTGAAGTGTCTATGGGCATTTTGGGAATCCTGCAAAGGAGGATGTCAGTGGAGAATATAGCTCATTTGGGTTTTATAGGATATACATCTTGAATAGGAACAGAATCCAGAATACTGTTACCTCTAACTGTGTGAGCTCACCCTGTATGGTGGTAAAAATGGTGCAGCATCTGAAGCCTTGTTATAGTGTGGAACACCCTATAGCTCCCAGTACTGCAGGTACCACCGTAACAGGAACAAATAGATTTGAAATTTGTGTTGCCACAAGGAAGCTCCAGAAATTTCTTCCAGGTATCAGTGGTGTAAAATTATAAATGGTGCATCTACTCTCATGGTGTCCAATCAAAATAAAAGCTACCACCTGCCAGAAATATACCCAATAATGCAGCACAAGCAACTTTCAACCTATGACACCTTTGGGAATTGTGCCCAACATTGAACTTATTGGAGTTCTTCTGTTTATAAGGTATACACCTGAAACATTACAATAAGATCTAGCATATCAGAATGTGAGGCTGTCTGTTGTACTCATCCCAAGGTATTGAACTGCATCTTAGCATTATCTCATATATCTTGTCCTCATGTAATCTGGCATGCCCAGACATATCAGTAAGCAAAACTGCCATGGAAGCTACAAAACAGTCTGAAGAAACAAGTGTTCAAGTGACAAAAATCCCCTGATATGTAAGTCATTGCAGGCAATTTAAGAATATGATTACACAATAATTTGATTACATAATTATGTAGCTCAGTACAATGTAGTCACAATTTTTAAATGCATTGGATTTGCTTTGTATATTCCCTAATTTCAGATTAACTTTATATTTTTCCTACTTATTGATCATATAAAAGTCAAAGTACTATTGAGTTATATATGAGGCATTAGGCAGTTAGTAAAGATGAGAAATCCTGTATGTGTGAGATATTTGTGTTATTTAACTTTCTCAAATTTGCAAACTTTTGTGATATTTTTCTAAATATAGATCTGCTTTCACTCGTATTTGTCTGCTCATCATCTCACAAATAATACATTACGGAACCTATAGCATAGGGTCGTTGAGAGGTTGACGAGCTTTTGTCTCTGCACAGCCCTTATTGCAAGTCCTATCATAAAAGAAGATCTCAACAACTCCCTGTTCTCAATAACCAGCAGAATGCCCATTCTACAGCTCAGATCTCCTTCTTTTCTTCACCACTTTGAAAAACTCACTTAACTGCAGGGGAACACAGTGGATTCACTGAATTATAATAATTGACCTTAACCAAAAAAAACAGGACTATGGAATACTTTCATATTTCTCAACTCTAAGATGTCCAGTAAAGTGAATCTCATCCAGAACTTGTAGAGTGTAAAAAGGAAACGTTAGCCTAGGCATCAGATGGCTAGAATATCAAGTATAGTGTCAAGGAACACACACACACACACACACACACACATCCTTAGATAGAGTGATACAAAAATAAAGAAAATGCACCCAGTGTCCTATCTATTATTAATCATCTTGCTTTTTCACTTTTACTATTCCTTTATTCAAGTTCCAATATTCCTTTAAAATATTAGCATTATTTTTAAACCTCAATTATTTTCTTTTTGATTGTTACAATGTTAATTTTCTTAAATCCTGAATTGTGCTTTAATTTTCCCCCATATCTACCCTCCAAGTCTTCTCCATATTGGGACACTAGGGATATCTTTTGTAATACTTTATCTTTCAATTCAAATCTTTCATATCTGCTTTTTCATGTAACTCCCCCTCTGACTCCACTCATGCCAATCCTATCCCACTTTCTAACATCATATTCTGAGCTATTTAATAGAAACACCCTGTAGAAAAGCTAATTGCTTTGGGAATTACTATTCCCTAAAGCCAATGGGAAACTTTGGAATCTCCTATTAGTCTCAAAACTGAAATCCTACCTCAATCAAAGATAATTATTAAACTAAGCAAGAGGATTTCAATAGTCTTCTCAAATTGATCCCAAAGATGCCACCTACAATGCTACTGCCTCATTCAGCTTTAGCCACTTTCAATTAACTGAACAGCATAAAGCACTCCCAAGAGACTAGGAGCAAACAAAATCCAAATTACAAACAAGCAGAGATATCTGAAGCAATTAAGCCCTTGGTGGCTTAACTCCAGGGTGCCCAGAGTCTTGTTCAAGGCCAAGGACCCAACTGGAGTATGTACTAAATTAAATCAGTTGAATCACATAAAGCAACTCATATCTGATAAATTCAGGCTCTATAGACAGTTACAATATATAACTGATAAGCGGAAGAAGGAAAAAATACTTGTGCCCTGAATAATCTGATTCACCACTCTCCACAGCCCAATTCCACAAGGTGATGTCCAAATTTCCACTTCATGTTGCAAACTTGACCTCATTTAACTCCCAATATAACGCAATACTCTACAGTAAAACTGCATTACATAATTCCTTGAAATGCCAACAGATGTCTAGGCCAAGTAGCTCTTTAAACGCATTGCACCACCAGCAGAACTAAGCAGTTCCCATTCTTGTGCTTTGGCAAATCTGAAGAAGAGCCAGTGAAGAGCAGTTGGTTAAAAAAAAAAAAAGGAAGAAAAGAAAAAAGAAAGAAAGAGAAGAGAAAAGAGGGGAGGTGGGGTTGTGTGCAGGGAGGGAGAGCAGAATTTGGGAACCTGAACCTAAAAGGAAGCAAGGAAGTGTACATATGTGAGTGGTTGAGGTCATGAATTAACTCTAAAAAACAAACAAACGAACAAAAATACAACATTCCCCAGAGTGAATCCCATAACTGCATATCTGATGACTGGGGTCAGGGAAGCATTTCAAAGGTGCTTACATTTTGACTCAGCACCTGATTTCAGAAGTTCCTGCCAAGCTTCTGCCTGGAGGGAGGTAGATGCTAAGTCTCAGTTCCTCCTTCACTGCCTCCTCTCACTCTTCTCCCTCCCCTCCCAGTGTTATCATTAGTGGAGCAGCACAGAGGTAGTGCACAGGGACTGAAGAGGCTTATCTGTAATAGCAGCTTATCTACGGCTAGCAGTAAACCTTGAAGTTAAAACTAAAGGAATTCTAGTCCTTCTGCCATTTCTCTTTTTTCGATGCTATTCCAATTCCTTAGGAGCCTTTTTCCTCTAGTTTATGCATCCCAATCAATCAAACAAGCAATAAGCACATATTCAGGTCCCACTGTGCACCAGGAACCATGCAAGGCCTGGGGGCACAAAGATAGACAAGATATTCTCCCTGATTCAAAGGAACTTACATCATTCAACAATTAAAGGACTGAAAAAGGCTAGACACCAACTGGTAAATGTTGAATTACAGTGTAGATGAGTAGGTGCTGAGTTGAAAGGAGAAAAAGCTCATTAAAGACTGTGTGGTTGGGGCCTTTTGGTGGAGTCAGAAAATAGATATGGGACTTAGAAAGCAGATATGCTTTAAGAGACAACGCGGGGGAAGACAAGTAGCCAGAAAAGGCTCATGGCATCAGCAAAAACACTTAGAAAATAGGGTTGACTTTCAGAGGGAGTAAAGTTCCAAAGTAATGATGGAAAGGAAAACTCAGATTCCAAAAGCCTGTAGATATCAATCTAAAGAATTTGGAACTTATTCTCCTAACAGTAGGGAAATAATCAAGTCATCAAGGAAGGACAGGCCTGCTCAGACACTTGTATGTGAATGCATGTGGATGTATTTATTAATTCATCATTTACCCCTCCCCCTTTACTCCTGCAAATGATTTCAGCCTTGTAAGAACTGAATTTTACGGCATCTGGGAAAATACATAGGGCAAAATGTCAAAAGATAATTTTAAGGGGTGGCGCAAGAAATCAAACTTATGAGACAATAATTCCTATTTCCAGTCAAAATAATTTCAGATGTAATGAGAATAAGCCACTAAGTTGGTGATTAAAAACAGAGTACACAGATGTGTTCTTAGTATATGTATTAACTATTTAACAAATAATAAATATATTCTGGGTATATGTAATGCATGCATGAATATATCTGTATTAATACATTTATAATGTAGTTAAATACAGTAACTATATAAGAAGGTAATCACAGTAACTACCACAAACCTCAATATCCCTGAGTTTCTTATCCCTACTTAACTCCACAGGATTTTGAATGACAGAATCATCAGCAAGTGTCTTACATGCTCTTTAATGACCAGTCCTCTAAGCTGTAATAAGGCTGGAATTGCTGGACTTCCTGTATTGCAAGCACAGTGATGGAATGTTTGGCGAAAGCAGTGCCACAGCTAGTAGTGATGCAGCCAAAGGTAGCTTGGCTGCTAACACTCTCTCTGTCCGCCCTGCGGGCAGCCAAAACACTGAGGAGATCATGCTGTCCTCATGAGGGCCTTGGCATGCGTCACCTATTACAAGGCATCAGTGCTACCCACAAACACGACAGATGGCTCTGCCACATCTGTTTCTGGAATATTGTGTCATTGATGAGCTATAGAGACAATAGTTTTTCCATTTATTGCAGTATTTCCATTTAATCTATTTATTGCAATAACCATAGTTATTCCATTTATTCCATTTATTACCTCACTATGATCCAACCAAAAGACAATCTAAGAGATAGTCTTAGAACCACCCTTCCCTTTTAACAGTGGGGTCCTTCAGCCCCCATGGCTGCTTCTCTCTTTCTCTCTCCCTTTAGACTGCGATGATTAAGATGGCTCTTTTTCTGATGTGATAGTGGTTTGGCAGCTCTTCCCACTGGACTTTGTCATGGTCCACAATTCAGTCTTGAGCTAAGACCTTATTACAAAATGAAAAATGAACCAAGGTAGATAAAGTTTCAAAATTTCGAAACTAGAAGAGGGTGAGTTTATGAGTTTGAGGAACTCAAATAGTCATGGAATAAGTAATTATAGACAATTGCACAGGAAGATAAATGTTTTATAATATTCTTTCCTGTTTCCTAATGACTACAATAAGAAAAAATGCTGCTGAATTCAGAGCCCTCAGTGTTATGATGATTCCTGAGGATGGATGGTGACAATAGTTTAGGGAGCCAAATATTAATTAAAAAGAAGTACAGTAAGATTTCTGGCTTCTGGTTCTATATATAAGATGTTTAGAAGTTTCTACACTATTGTAATAATAAATAAGAAGCTGAACAGACTGAAAAAATAAACAGCTCTTTTAGGATCCTCACAAGGGAGGAGAACACAGAGCAAACTGCTGTCGCCAAGAACAGAGACAGACAGGTGAATGCAGCGAAGCACTGCTTACTACAGCAAAGGCTCAAGAGCGGAAACTGCCACAGGAACCAGTGCCAGGGAAGGAAAACAAGCTGACGAAATGCTGGAGGCTCAGTGCAGACAATGTTTAGGTTACAAACTGCAATGGGACCCAGATACAGGGAAACCCCCACAATGTTGTAAGATTTACCTCCAGAAGCTAGACAAGGTTCCCATAGTAAATAGTGAAGAAATACCCTTCCTGCGTTGGGCAGGGGGTGGGGAAAAGGAACCATTTTGAAAAACACCAGCGAACTCTGTTCTTCCTAACAAGACTGCCCTCAGGAGAAGCTAGTTAAATCGACCCCAACTTCAGCCCAGTCTAGCCATCCGCTCCTGTAAAATGGAAAGAGGGGAAAGTAGAGAAATAATTAAGAAGCTCACACAAATCAGAGGCACAGGCTCACTGAAAGATTGTAGTCAACGTCTCACCACCAAATTACTACAGTAGTATTTATTGAAGACCGAAGTTCTTTTTACCTAGTATGTCATGTATGGGTATCAAAAAGAAATTGCAAGATAGACCAAAAAAAAAAAAGCAAACAATACAATTTGAAGAGGGAGAGCAAGATCAGAATATACAGAAGAATACACAAAGAATTGTATTGACAATTCATAAATTGACAATATGTAAAGAACCCCATAAAAATTGGACCAAAGGGGGGGCCTCCCTGGTGGCGCAAGAGGTCAAGACAAAGCACTATGAAGCTATCCACAGCCACCGCAGCAGGAGTTCGATCCCCAGCCAGGGAGGTGACCCACATGGTGTAGCAGACCTCTCCTGACTTACCTACTGTTACCCTTAGCAGTGTATTTCAGTCATATTCACCTGATCTGTTCCTCACTCTGTCTCTGGTGAATCCTCTCACTTCCCACACCTCTAGGCTGTACTCCAGTTCTTTTGTGCATATATAAATAAATCTTAAAAAAAATAAAAAATAAAAAATGGGCCAAAAATTTTAAGCCACCTCATCAAAAATGATATAGAGATGCAAATAAACATAGGGAAAAATGCTCCACATCATACAGCATCAGATAAATGCAAATAAAAACAATAAAGAAATACTACCACACACTCATTAGAATGGTCAAAATCTGAAACACTGATAACACTAAGTGTTGACAAGAATATGGAGCAATAAGAACTCTCATTACTATGAGAATGCAAAAATGGAACAACCCCTTTGGAAGATACTTTGTAGATTTCTTACAAAATCAAACATACTTTTACTCTATGATCCAGTATTTGGTATTTGCTCAAAGGAGTTAAATACTTCTGTCCACACCATAACCTGCAAATATGTTTTCAGCAGCTTTATTAACAATAACTAAAACTTAGAAGCAATAAAGATATCTTTCAGTAAATGAAAGGATATTAGAATTAAAAAGTCTTAGCTCCACATCATTATTCCTTTTATTTTATCACTCTAAATTCAGACAAAATAGGCAAAAGGAAAATACACTGGCATTCATAATAAAATAGAGATGGTCACTTTGGTACACATAAGCGTTCCATCTCAAGAATGATCATAAGAAAAATGAAACTAATTAATATATGACAGATATCCTTGACCTATGTTAAGATGAAGTATAAGTTCCATCCTGCGCTAAAGTTTATGAAGGAATAGTCACAGATGGACTTACTAGACTAGGTATTTTCTTTTTTTTCCCTTTCATTCAGAAAGCTATCCCTCTAAGAGTAGGCCTATAAAAAACAAATGGGGGACTCCCTGGTGGCGCAAGTGGTTGAGCACAGCGCTGTGAGGCTCCCCACAGTCTCTGCGATGCTGGTTATATCCCCAACAGCCTTAGAGAAACCCACATGGCAAGCAGACCTCTCCTGTCTCACCTGCTGCTCCCCTCAGCAGTGTGTTTCATCACTCTGCCTGTTCTGTTCCCTGCTCTGTATCTGGTGAATCCTCTCACCCTCCCATGCATCTGGCCTGTGCTCCAACTCTTGTATAAATAAAATAAATCTTTAAAAAAAACACACACAAATGATAATTTTGCAGATCTGCTGCACTGTAGACGAAACTCTGTAGTACCATAGTCAGTCTTAGGATGATGTCAGATAAAAGGAACAGATTCTATAAAATTCAGGAGACAGATAAGTTGAAACAGATGCAAAAAATCTACACATCCCTTAGCGATAGAAATACAAACATGAAACCATGAAATATAAACATGAAGACAGTCTTCCTCAGTAGTTGACTTCAAATCAAAAGAAACAAGTTTTCAGAAATAACTCAAAAAACATTCCTGACAATAAGATCATGTGGCTAGCACACTTCTACCTCTATCCAAATTGCTTTGCTTTGTAGCTATTACAGAAAAGACCTCAAATCTTTGAATACAAAAAAATTCATGTCCAACAACTCAGTCTCTGATAATAATGTTAAAACTTAGAAAGCTGATTAAAAAATAAGGATCTAATCATTCAGCACCTCCAATTTAGCACTTTTCAGAAGATTTGTAGTCTTGGGGCAGGAAAAGAGAAAATGCAAATTCTTTGTCTCCTGGCATTTGTGGTAAATTTGAATCAATACTGCCTATTTTATTAACATCATCAAAAACAGAGAATCTTTGTGATCTGGAGTAAAAAACAACAGAATTGACCCATCTTATATTCTAAAAAACAATGCATGAAATGGAGAGTGATCAATGACTAACCAGTTTTCTCCAGAAAATGACAGCATTGTAGGCACTTAAAGAAAGCTTGGTGATGATCATAGCTGGGGGTGGGGGAGGTTGTGCTGGTGGTGATTTCAAAGATTATTATTGGGATTCTGTGTGTGTTGCCATTCCCAGGTTATTTGATTACCAAAGCCATGATCCTCAGATCAGTTTACTCTTCCTACTTCTATATTTACTGTGACTTAGCCATCTATCTTAGAATTATTTGGGTTCAAAAGAGTCTCCTCTCAGTTTCAGGGACATCCAAGGGTAAAACATGTTTTGTCTGAGCTCAATTTCAAATAAAATATCTCCTCAAAATATCCTATACTCCAAATCAATGGCATTTGGAGATTTCCCCCTAATAGTGGTGATCCCAATCAATTAGCCTGTTTTTTTTTCCTATCTCAAGTTGGCTCCTATGAAAGTCTCTGTTAATCAGCCTGTCATGGCTGTGCCCTCTGGTAAATAAATGAACATTCTGCCTGGTGGTTCAAAGCAGATTTCTGTTTCTAGCAGTCAGCCTTTTTCTTTTCTAATTTCTTCCCATATTTTTCTACCTAGTTCATTCAAAGCAGCTTTCCTTTGGTCTTGTACTTTTATAGTTTCATTCTAATATTTTTTAATATTAGAAATTTTAATTTATATTAAAATTAAATACAATATTTTTAAAATTCCTTCTATATGGTTCTCAAACACGGTTATTGAGTAGTCTCATCCAGGATGACCATATCACACTCAGGACAACCATTCCTAAGAGAAGATGCATTATTTCTTGAATTTCTAATTTTTTAAGACATATAAAACAGATTTTTGAAAATTATTATTTTTTATCTTACATTATACAAGAAGTCTATTTTGAAAATCAAACTCAAACTGAGCATAACTTTTCTCTCAAAATCTAAAGAGTTCATATCTTTCTTCTCCCAATTAAGGAGATACAGAAGAAAAAGGCACTGGGCCAACAGACACTGTCAGCAGGCAAAAGTTCCCAGACAGAAGATAAGGGCTCCAAGACCAGCAAGCAGGACAGAAGCTACTGGGTAATAAGTGACTGGCAGCAGGCATTTTGCAGAACAGATTAACAGAAAGCAAAGAAATCATTTGAAATCAATTAGCAAGAACATTGCTATTTAATATGCAAATTCAGGCAGTAAAAAAGATTGCAACACAATTTTTATTAAAGCCTTTGACACACGAAAGTAACCCCTTCCATACAGAATATTGATGGGGCAGAAGAATAGTTAGCCAAGCAAGAGGGCAAGAGAGGAGATTCCAAAGATACAAATTGGAAGGACTCCTTCAGCAAAAATAAAACCCAACTAATGTTATCAAGTTCTACCAAGGATGAATGGAGAATTTAGGTCAGAATTTTACTCTATATAGTTTTGCAGTTGGAGATGTTAGAGGCCAGTTATTTGAAAAAGTCATTTAAAGTAGAAGTCATTAAAATAATGATGTATATGTATCACACATACTCTATTTTCTCTCAAAATATATAAAAACACATATAAATGGAGTATTTTTACATTGATTGTATTCTGGTCACAACTCTTTCATAAAGCACAGTCATTGTCCACATTGTCTATTATTATCAAGAACATTATAGGAACATAATTAAATGTACTTTTAAGGCAACCTGAATGCAAAATCCTTCTAGATTTTCACATTCCTTTTCTCTTTTGTCTCACCCATTATACATGTTTAGTGACTCTCCTTTATCTAGTCTTACCTAAGCATTTAACTTAGCTTTTATAGAACCTACAAGACTCTTCACATTTATACTTCATGAGTTTATGTACCATTTAATTAAATTACTAAAACATAACACAAGAAAAAGAATTAACACAAGAATAAACACAACTGACCCTTGATTGGAACAGAGTGACTGGTGGAAGCAAGGGTGCTTGCGGGAACTCAACAAGATGCGCTAGCTGGGCTGTCAAGGTTATAGAGGCACTAGTCAGGGTGTTTTGCCAAAGGAATAGAGAATTTCAGTTAACTTGCTGCTGAGCGAAAGCTGTCATCTATTGTGTCAGCAAAAATTTTCCATGTGCCACCCTCATAGTGAAGAGTTTAAGAACTTCATTTCTTGATGAAAGTTGAGCCCTATTCACATAGCCTCTGTTTCCAGGGGCATCCTCCTACCAAAAAGGTCAGAATATAAGGAACAAAACGGGATTACTCTGGCTCAGTCTCACCAACTGAATTATTGGATGGCAAGCCCAGTTTATTTTTCTTGACACTGAAAATTCCCAGTTACTGGAAAATTGATACTGGAAAATTCCCAATACGTACCCATAAAAACTAAAGCCTTCTGGCTCCCCTGGAGTCCTCTACTGGCCCCAGTGATGGCTGGGAAGGTACGAGATGGCAGGAGGAGGAGGTGTGGTATTCTCAGTCATTCTGTCCTTCACTCCACATGAGCCATCTTCCGCTCCAGGGACTCATCACCCCCTTAGTAAGATTTTTCACCCCCTGAATTTTATTTTTAATTTCTTATCTTTCAACAGTCTACTGGAGGCTCGAAAGACAAGCCAGCTCCCTTCAATCTTGAGTCTTATTTACCATGAAGCTGATGAAGTTTGAGTTTTAGATTCCTTCATATGTTTCATCTCTTTGAAGGCCAACTACCAATTTTTTGTATTCTTGTCTTCAAGGAATTTCTTCTGAACTATAAGCATCAAAAAAAAAGTATAAGCATCAGACTCCACTTCAAATTTTCCTTTATTCTAATTTATTTATAAGGCACAGAAGAGTATTACCTTGATATCTCAGTATCTCATAGAGATAAGAGTGATATGCTTTTTTAAGTTTTCATATCACTGGGCACATTCTCAGGCAAGAATGATGGAACTGAGAAGAAAATGAGCAACCTTTCACTGCTCCTCAAATTGTCCTTTCCTCTCCCATTTGTGAAGCCTCATTTATCTGACACTCAGCTTGACTTTCTTCACTTGAAGATCCTTGTTCTTCAATCACATAAAATCTTTTGGTGGACCGTCTATGACTTATCTTAACAGATTTGAAAGTAAGCCAGACAGTGGCTCACTTTTCTCAATCAACCCTTTTGTGCACTTTATAATTTGAGTGAAAGAACTCCTTAAGGCATTGTTACAGACAAAACAGGACCCTTGCTGGCAATTGAAGCATATTTTGTGTTTGAACAGGTATCAGAGAAAAATCAAAGTTGGATAGTAGTTAATGAAGATAAAACAGATTTTATTCAGAAATAATTGCAATGGGGGAAAAGAGACCTCAGAACAATACTGGACTGAATTCTGAATATAAGAAGACTAAGTGGAGATTTATAGCCAAGAAGTAGGTTGGGGGCAAGGGAAGAGAGTCAGTGGGTAAAAAACTACAAAGATGAGGGAAACATTAGTGTTTGTGGGAATTCTTGCTAAATTCATCTAATGGGATTCTTGCTGACAGCAGGCCATGGTGATCAGATATCAACTGGAGGATGAAGGGGGATAAGAAAAGTCAGATATTGAGGGTAAAGTGTTTCTCCCTAAATCTACTCAGCAGTACAAGCACAAAATAGCAGTACTACAGGTTCTATCCAGACCACCAGAATAAAGCAAGTGTCATGTGAATTTTTTGGTTTCCTAGTGTATGTAAAAGTTATATTTACACTATTCTATAATAGTCTATAAAGTGTGCAGTGATATTATGCCTAAAAAACAATATACATATATATATACATATATATATGTATATATATATACACACCTTAATTTAAAAATAGTTTGTTGTTAGTGTGACTCAGAGACACTAAGTGAACACAAGCTGTTGGGAAAATGACACCAATAGATTTGCTCAACACGGAATGCCAGCAAATCTTCAATTTGTAAAAACCTGAATGTCTGCAAGGTGCAATAAAGCAAAACACAATAAAATGAGGTATGCCTGTATTACTGCTATGTTGGGTTTTAAGGCTCAACATTGGAGTCAAGCGAAAAAGAACAAAGAGGAGCTTGTCTAGAATTTGGTTAGAGAGAGAATCTTCACCACAGACAAAACTCAGGAGCAGGTAATGTCACCTCACGAACTGTTTTAAAGAGCTGTATTTCTATCCAGGTGAGCTTTAGAATACATTTATAAATAGTCTATAAATCAATTATTATCTCATTTGAAACTGCACTGATTTAGCAGCAATCAAATCAGGAAGGTCAAAGAAACACCTGAACAACCATGAAATTTTCAGTAGATGTACCCCATTACAATCTGTATGAGGAAGGAAGGAAACTACGTATCTGATTCAGATTGAGCAAAATCCAGACAAGACTTCTAAAAGCAAAGGTGGTCAGAACAAAGATAGACTTCAGGAAAAAATGAGAGCGCCCATGAACTGGAGAACAGCAACATACTGCTGGTAAGAGGAGAAGCATTTCTACAGGAGAAACAGCTCCCAGACTCGGATAACCTCATTAGATTTTGAATTTCATAAATCCTAAAGTTGCTCCCAAATCAGTTAAATTTATGCATTAAAAAATGGAAAACTATCAGAAAATGTTGAACCTTCATACATAGGATAACCAATAACTTTCAGATTTGGAGGCAATGTTTTCAGCCTCAAGCAAACAATAGTTATTTTTAATTATTTAGGAAATATAATAATGTCAAGTAGCACAGTGCTGAGACTGTAAAACACATGGGAATATTTGCAAGGGAGTAGAGACTGGCTTCACCACATGTCTGGCACCACACAGTGGGAAGGAGAGAGGGTTTGTAAGGCAGGGCTTCTTCCTTGGGGGCAATTCTGCCTCCCGACAACCAGCTGGCAATGTCTGGAGACCTTGGGTAGGGGGGTCACAACTATGAGAAAGTTGCTAATTACATGTGATGGTTGTGGTCCTACATTGCAGCCCTCACAACAAAGAAGTACTTGGTCCCCAATATCAGCAGTGCTAAAGCTGAGATATCCTGCTACAATGCAACTCTGGAGGGAAAGCAATCCAGAGCCCATAGCTTCCTAATCTCTAGTAATGATAACAAGTGATGATGTACTCTAATCAAAGCCAGCATCTGAGAGATAAAAGTTAGACATCTTCAAATATATTATGATTACAAAAGAAGGAAATAAGTGGATGACAAAAATATTTTCCATTTCTATATTTGCACTGGTTGGCATTAAGTTTTTACTGTAAAGCATTCACCTTTATGTTTTCTGTTGTTTTTCCAACTTCCTTCGCTCAAGTCCTCCCCCACTTTCCCACCACAAACTTGCAAGACCACATAAAATCTGGTCTATAAAATCTATATGAGGGCCTCCCCTGGTGGCGCAGCAGTTGAGCGCTGGGCTGCGAATCTGACCACAGCCTCAGCAGCACCAGGACAATCCCCAGCCACCAGTGAGGGTCCCACATGACATGCAGACCTCTCCTGCCACACCCGCTGCTCCCCTCAGCAGTACTTCGTCAGTCTGCCTGTTCTGCTCCCCGCTCTGGCTCTGGTGAATTCTCTCACCCTCCCGTGCTTCTGACTGTACCCAGTGCTTATATAAATAAATAAATAAATCTTAAAAAAAAAATCTACCTGAAATACTATTTGTGTGGAAACCTCAATGAATGAATGTCAGGGATATTCTGAGGTAGTTATGACATAGACATAGAAGATATTCTAGACATACATAGAAGAGTGTCTGATGTGAGAGTTACTGATCAAGTTTTAAGAAGTTAAAATCACATCAAATATCATGAGATATTTAAGAACCTAAAATGATGGCAGTGTTGTAAGATTTGTCTTTAAATTTACATTTTCCTTTCATTTGTCCTTTAATTTTTTATTTTTCTCTTGCAATCATAAAAAGTATCTTGCCTATAAATCAGGTATACATGATGTGTTTTCTGATCACGTAATTCAGCAGATTAAGCCAAAGTAAATAATAAATAAGGTCATGACAAGTACAAACATGGTTCTACATTGTGACTGTGAATGTCAACACCTCTCAAAGTCTCTCCACTGGATTGCTGGGCATCTCCCAGGGAATCCCACATGTGCTCACAAGCAAATGTCCTGTTGATGCAGCTCCCTGTGACAAACTTGCCTCACTCTAGCAAGCCACTTCTGCCCCAGCTGCCCTAGTGAGATGGAGTCCTGGCCTACATGTGGCAATGCGGAGAGGGGACTACTGTTAGAAGGAATTTCCCCACCTCTGTGCTATTTTTCACATTATATCAGTTTTTCTCAACAGACTATGTTCATTGATTATCCACGTTGCATTCCATACTTACTAAATCTCTCAGGACATGGTTAAAACTTCATTTTCCCATGTTTCCGAGGTGATACTTATCTGAATAAAGATTTGTGAAAACCTGCTACCAACACCTAACAGAATTTTTAATTAAGCTGTTTTGCTGTCTTTACCTATAGAACTCTCTCTTTCAGACTCAGATATGATGATGAGGAGGAGGAGGATGACGACAAAGACAACTACAGTAACATAACACTAAGGCCTGGAGACTGGAAATGTTGCCTGAAGTTACATAGCTAATAACTGGCAATGCTAGGATAAGAACCACTTTTGGGTTAATGCCCTGTACAGAAGTGTTCACCTGAGTAAAATGATACTAAATTTTACTCACAACTCCTCCTTTTTAAAGACAGTGTATTATTGCCTTGTAACTGAACCAGATTCTTGTGTCTCTATTAACTTATCTGGGACAGGCGTCTTCACTCCTGACTTCCATAGGCAGTGTGTATTGGGTTGTGAGAAAAGTCATGACATTTTTTCAAGCAAAAAAGCAACATGATTTTTCCAACAACCCAATACATGTCTCATCTTTTGTGTATTCTAGAGGTGCTCATAGTTTGAGCTCAGAGTGAGATGTTCCAATCTTGTTCCACTATCAGCCTGCACACCAGCTCACATCCATTCCCACCACCCAATACCCTCAGCATTCACATATACAAATATGGAATAGACTAGTTTATCTCCATTCATTCAATCAGCAATGCAAAATATACTTCTTTTGGGGAAAGTTTTGCCTCTGACGTTGCATCCAAGTGTTTTATTACATAAACAAGTGGTTACAATGAAGTAATTAAGGAGATGGTCCCTGAAGTCAGATTGTCTGAATCTGATCCCATTTCTAGTCTGAACCCATTTATCTCGCTATGGGACCTTGGAACGTAAACCTTTCTTTCTCAGTCTCCTCAGCTTTAAAATGGAATTATGGGGTCTCCCTGCTGGCGCAGCGGATTAAGCACAGCACTGTGAAGCTGTCCACAGGCTCTGCAGCATGGGTTCGATTCCCGGCCAGCCAGGGAGAGTCCCACATGGCACGGCAGACCTCTCTTGTCTCACCCACTGCTCTCCTCAGCAGTGCTTTCAGTCCATCTGCCTGTTCTGCTCCCCGCTCTGTCTCTGGTGAATCCTCTCACCCTCCTGCTCCTCTGGCCTGTACCCAAGCCCTTGTATAAATAAAATAAATCTTTTAAAAAATGGAATTATGCCTGTCTCACTGAAATGACAACACAAGTACATGTTATTATAATTAATTTTTAGACTATAAATTTCACCAGAAAAATAAAATAGCTGTTATATCTTTTCCTGTAACTCTCAGAAATATAGTATACAAATATATATGCATACTCATATAACTGAAATGAGACATTTGCAAAGTAATAATTACCATTTTTACATGTAATGTTCTCTTCATGTTCTTATCTTATTTCAGCTTTTAAAAAAGTAAAAACTGATCAATTAATTTCAAAGTTCTTTATTAGAGTCCAATACACAGTTTTAAAAACACTATTCAAGAAGGGAGTTACTACATCTGTTTTGTTCAACATTTTACTCCTAACACTTTGAAAGAGAACAAGGCATAAAATAGGTGCACATGTATATGTCTTGTATAATGAGCCCTCTTTTTGCTAGCATTTGTCGTAAAAGTAAAAAGGATCTATTCGTCCTTCTCTAGTGTTGATGTATGAAACTGTAAAAGACAGAATTCTTTCTATTCATTGTTTGATGAGATTCTTAAGAAAAGTTCTATAAAATCATTAAAACATAAAGCTTTTGTAGAGGTTTATCTCAATAGAATTGGGTCTTATTGTTAACATGGAAGCCAAAAATCTGGTCTGGATCATTGATTAGTGATTTTCTGAGAGAGATGAGAAATTCTTGTCATGATTTTTGTTGTTATACTTAATTTGACCTTTTCTTTCTATATAAATCATCACATTTAGTATTGTAGACATTCCTTGTTATCTATAATTGGAAAATTCCCTTAAGATGACTAGGATGATGAGAATTACCATTCATATAGAATTTTGACTTATTTTAAAATTCACCAATCAGTTCAATATAGTTCAATTTAATCTTTCAGTTTCATTGGGAATTATATTTATTAAGTTAAATTGGAGAGATACAGCTAATGAAAGAAATGTAGTTTTTACTCTGCTGAGTTCTCACTCACCTCCCTCTTGCTCCTACCCTCACTTTCGGCACTGGGAGAAATAAAAGAGATAGTAGGAAAGTGCTTCAGAGAGTTTATAAACATTATGATGCCACATTAACTGAACTGGATCTATTTCATGCTCAGTAGTAACATCTATGTTTAAAAGTAATGACACCAGACTAATCTTTGACAAAGGAGCAAAGAATATGCATTGGAGCAAAGAAAGTTTGTTCAATAAATGGTGCTGGGAAAACTGGGTCGCTACATGCAAAAGAATGAAGATTGACTACTACCTCACACCATGCACAAAAACCAACTCAAAATGGATTAAAGAACTAGATATAAGACCTGAAACCATAAAATACATAGAAGGAAATACAGGCCAAACACTACATGATACGCACATCAAAGACATCTTTACAGACACATCACCCAAAGCAGTAATAGTGAAGGCAAAGATAATCAGCTGGGACTACATCAAATTAAAGAGCTTCTGCACAGCAAAAGAGACAATAACAAAAACAAAGAGAAACCCCACCAAGTGGGAGAACATTTTTGCACACAACACTAACGATAAAGGACTGATCACAAAAATCTACAAAGGGCTGATGAGACTCAACAAAAACAAAGAAAATAATCCAGTCAAAAAATGGGCAGAAGAGCTAAAAAGAAACTTGTCTGAAGAGGAAATGCAAATGGCCAACAGGCATATGAAAAACATCCAACATCACTTGTAATCAGGGAAATGCAAACCAAAACCACAATGAGATACCATCTCACACCAGTGAGAATGGCACATATTAAAAAAACTAGCAACAACAAATGTTGTGTGGAGAAAAAGGAACTCTCCTGCACTATTGGTGGGAGTGCAAACTAGTCCAACCACTATGGAGAGCTGTGTGGAGATTTCTGGACCTACTAAAAATAGAGCTTCCATATGATCCAGCAATTCCACTCCTAGGTATTTACCCAAAGGACACAGAAACATCAATTCCAAAGAGCACCTGCACCCCTATGTTTATAGCAGCACTGTTTACAATAGCTAAACTTTGGAAACAACCCAAATGCCCAAAAATAGATGACTGGGTCAAGAAGATGTGGTACATATACACCATGGACTATTACTCAGCATTCAAAAAAGATAAACACATGCAATTTGCAGCAACATGGATGGAGCTGGGAGGGATCATGCTCAGCAAAATAAGCCAGAAAGAAAAAAAAATACTGAATGGTCTCACTGATAGCAGGAATCTAGAAAACTTAAATAAGGGACCAGGAAAAAGAATAATGATGAGAAAGAAAAAATCAAAATCAACAAACAACTATGAACCAGAGACACTCTATGGGGGGTGGGGGGCAGGGAAAGGAGGGATTGGGGTAAAAATAAGGGGGTTGTAATTGTATGGGGAATATAAAAATAAAATTTAAATTAAAAAAAAATTAAAAAATGTAATGACACCAGTGAGGTGATATTGTATAATAAAAAAACAAAGCAAAAATAAATATCCAAAACTAAACCACAGGTATTGAAATGAAATGGGGCAGGTCAAAGTTCAAATCCTTTTCCCTACTTTCTAGTTAAATTTCTTGTCTATAGTTTTTTCATCTCCAAGATATAGCTGATAGTGTGTAACATTACAGAACAGTTGTGAGGACACAGTGAGTTAATACATGTAAAGGAAATATTTTAGGGCCTGGAAAAACAGCAATTACTCATTTTAAAATTTAGGTTTTTCTCTCCTGTCCAGGTAGGGATAACTGATCTATGGTTTTATGATAGAGCCTGGAGAACAGCTCATTCCCAAGTAACTACTTGATGAGGTGAAGCTCACTTCTAGAAACAATGATGCAGCTTTTGACACTCAATTCAATAAACATGTATTAAACACCCACTGTATAAAAGGCTCCATGGCTAACTGCTATAGAAAATAGAAGATATAAATAAAATGAATGAAAATTGCTTCCTGCTCTAAAGACGTTTCAAATTTACTGGGGGAAAAAAATAGATGTAATTAATTAGCTAACACAATAAATACAAGTAGTATTTAAATTAAGCAATTAAATCTAATTGGGGATGGCGTAAAGGCAATCTACAAAAACTAGCAAGGAGATGGTATTTGGACTAAGGTTTAAGAATAAAAATTTTTTTTTAGCATGATATATTTATAAGAGATTTCCAGTCTAACCCAATAGCATGAGCAAACACTGATAAGCTAATTAAGTGGTGACAATTCAAGCAAGAAAGGATGACAGTCTGTACAAGGACAATGGTAATAGAAAAAGGGAATGGGAGAGGGGTGAGTGTATAGTTTCAGAGTTTAAACAAATAACTGCAAAATAGGACATGCTGCAAAAAAACAACATCCTTCCCAGTGATGTCTGTGAGAGCCTCAGGTTTTTACATAAACCTGTCTGTTTATTAAAGCCTTTTCTTCCCAAATAACTTCTTTCATTTTCTAACTAGATGGCTTGATTGTGCAAACATGTTTCATAAACTAGCTGCCCTCTAATTTTAAGATTAGAGTTGATTACTGCTTCCATTTCATTTTCTTCTTTGCTTTAAAAAAAAAATTCTTCATGCAATTCAAATCATTCTGACGTTTTTTATCCCGATATTACATTATAAATTATTTTTATTTAGCTACCCACTTGTTCTATATCTTCTAATATTACCACTTAGCAGATTTCTCTGGAGGACTATGAATCTGATTCAATTTCTTCCCAGATGTACTAGTTTACATTCTCCCAGTTTAATCTCATTTTGATTTGAGTCCATATTTGTAACCTTTTCAAGTTCCAGATAAGTAGTTTCTAAGTCATTATCCATGTTTACAACATTGCTTAATATAGCATCATTTTGAGATCTATTAATGTGCTGCTAACTCCTGCAAATATTAGTGAAGAGTTGAAAATAAGAAGTGGAAGCAGTACCTTGTCCCATGTTATCCATGATGTACTCCGTCTCTGTGGCCATTTAACAATTTTATGGTCTACTTCTTTGTAGATAACTTTTATTATTTATGACTTCTTGCTGGCCAATCAAATATCAACTACTTTTTGAGAAAAATGAAGTAAATGTGGCTTATATCCACTTAAAAAATCAGGTGTCTTAATTTTTTTTCTTCCTTTCCATTATTTGAAAATTCCACTGGAAAAGCAGTCCCCTAAAATTGTATTCAGTCTTGCTGTTCCATGTTAATGTTTCAGACAGACATACAGAGAGTCTCCAGAAGACCAGCTTGCTAACCAAGGGACTCACAGAACTGCTTGAATTTGATGACTATGGCCTGGTCCTGTGTCCATGCTTTTTACTGTATTTGCTGTATATTCCCATGTCCCTTGTATTTACTGTGTTTTCTATGTGTCCACCCGTAATTTTGTTGCCCTTTGGAGATCTGCATACTTTTTTCCTGATTTCAAATCACTATAGTTAAAAGTTTATTTTATGGATAGAGACTTGAATAAACAGCTGGTTGGCAAACAAAGGAAAAGAATTCAACAGTTTTGAAAACATGACATGTTTTTCCGCTAATAAAGGCATATTTTTCAGTCACAAGATTTATTACTGAGAAGAATCTATAGACACTGGCAGACGCATACATTGGTTTTGACAACAGAAATTAGAACAACTGCCTTATAAACAATTTGTCCTCCTGCATCAAAACCTATGAACAATTATCATCCTTTTGTCAGTAATCTTACTTCTGAGACTCTAAACTAAGAATATAACATTTGAAAATATGCAAAGACCATAGTAATTATGCCTTTATCTTAGTGAAAATACCAAAGTTACCTGAATACCCAATAAAAAAGGAATGATTATTTAAATAATAAAAAGTTACTATTAAAAAAAGTAAAAGTAATAAGTTACCAAAATGATGTCAATGATGACTACAAACATGGAAAATGTTAATTCACAATCTATTTAAGGATACAAAATGGCAGATTTAGTACTACCACAAAAATATGAATAGTCTTTATATAATGAAATTTTGAAGCAAATAAAGAAAAATGTCAAATTAATATTACAGATTTAAGAGTGATTTTTTATCTTCCATTTTCTATTTTCTTTAATCCTATATTGTGGTGATTATAAATTGGTGAATTTTAAAATGCAATTCAAATTTTAATTGATTTTAAATTGGTGAATGTTGTTGAGCACTTACACAGGTAGAAAAGACCGCTCTGGCCCCTGCCCTCACAGAGAACAGCATCTTCACGCTTTGACACTGACAGTCATTCTTGACTCATCTTTTTTATCACATGTGAAAGATAATCCATTTAAAAATACTGTTAAACTTTCATTTCAGAGTAACATCTAAAATTTCAGCCCCCACCCCCACTATAAAAACCTACTCTGAATCACTACCACCTTCCACCTCAGTTACTACAATAACCTTGTAAATGAACAAAATAATGCCCCTCTCTTCCCACAAAGATGCAAATGTCCTAATCCTCTGAACCTGTTATGTGACAAAAGGGACTTTGTAGATTTGATCAAGTTAAGGATCCTCAGATGAGATTATCCTGAATTGCCCAGGTGGACTCAATGTGACAACAGGGGACTTAAAAGAGGGAGACAGGAGGGCCAAAGTCAGAGAAGGGGCAAAAATGACAAAGCAGAGTAATATAATTTCTAGGAGGCCACAAGACAAGGTATATGAACAGCTTTTAGAAACTGAAACACAAGGGAATGGATTCTCCCTTAGAGCCAGGAGAAGATAGGTTCAAATGACTCCTTGATTTCAGCCCAGGGAGATCCATTTTAGATTTCTGACTTCCTTGGCCAATGATTACGACTCCTTCCCAGGAGAAGTAGATAAAAGGAAGCAAAGATGATGATGACCTAATGAAGCTGTTCTCCAAACTCCACTCCACAATGTTGACATTTGGAATGCAAATTATGTTTTGTTTTTGCACTTATATATGACTTGGCTCAATAGCATCACAGGATTCATTCCCTAAAGCCACCCCACTTGAGTCACAGTAGTAGGTCAAATTAGTTTTACCCTGTGGTCAATGTGGGTTAACCTTTGCTTGATATTTGAGAGCTGATAATATAGAATAGGATTATATGACTTGGAAACACAAAACATTTTCTTTATTATAAGGATTTATAAAAGAGCAGGAAATAGTTTGCTACTTTGGGGACTACTACTTTTGGAATAAAAATTAAAAGTGTAACATTCCAAGCACCCAACAAGGGACACAAAAGTACAGATAGTGGTTCCTACTATGCTTTTGTCAATAAAAGTGTTATTAAATAGCTTTTAAAAACTGAGAACCTTGGAGTACTTCTGATGGTAGCCTAAGGCAAGAGAGGACTCAATCCTGGCCTCCCAAGCAGACCCACTATAGGCAAGGTGTGTAAACAAGTGAAGTGTACAGATTTATGAATGAAAAAATATATAGATGAGATAAACAGGGCAATAAGTATATTGAGATTAGCCACTAGAACAAAATCTTTCAGCTAGAAGGGCATTCTGGGATAAACTAATCTAACCATCTTATTTTACAAAAAAAGAGAAAGGTAAACTGCTCAGCAGCAAGTAACTAGTTATTCACAGAGAAAATGTTAGAGTCAAAAGGGGCCAATCCCACCTCACTGTACAGTCTTACACCAGATTCAATGGTCAATAAAGAATTTGGATGGGTGAAATGCTAGGCAAAAATAAAGCAATAATAAAAAGATAAATAACAGGAAACTGCTCCCATTTTTCATTAGAATATAGTTTAGCTATATAAAAAAAAACCCACATTAAAAATTGTCTGATAATAAATGTAGTAGGACATAAAATTTAAGGTTGATTAAAATGCTTTGTTAGGCTGAACTCATTTTTAAATCTGTCTTCAAGAAGAAACCTAAAGCCTATAAATCTAAACATTGAGAAATAATAAAACAACTATTGACCTAAAGAATGCAAAAGAGTACAGGGAAATCTGAACATGTGCCACATCAAGTCAAAACATTATTTATCTTCAACTACTGTAATTAGCAATATGTATTAGCAAAGCAGCTATTTTTGAAGAATGATTGAATAAACTGAATAAATATCTCAAGATTGGAAAAGGACAATATTAAATTCTACTTGGACATAAAAATCTCTAGATTGAACATTATACACCAGCATATATATCAGTAAACTACATCTATGGACACACACACACACACACACACACACACACACATCAGTAAATGAATAGATCAGTAAATGACACAGATCAAATCACTGTTTACAATGCCATGTGTGTGGAGGGGGTATAAGGAAGAGTGTGGAGGGAAGTGCATAACAAATAAACAGCAAACAAAATAAATAAGTAAATTATATAGTATGTCAGATGGTGATGAAGTTGTAAAAAAAACAGAGCAAGATTAGAGTTCTGGAATAGGTGTTCAGATTGTATAATTAAATAAGGGATGGAGGTAGTTTTATTAATGGATGAAATCTGAACAAATGCCTTAGGAAATAAGATTATCTGGAGAAAGTTTCCAGGTAGATGAAGCTACTTGTGTAAGTGCTCTATCACTTACGCAAGTATTCCTGGTGATCTAGAGGAATCCCAAGGACAGCAGTATGACTAGAACAAAATCAGGGAAGGGAACATTTTATTTATTTTTTTTTTATATGTCAAATCTTTATTTATTTATTTTTTTAAATAATAAATTTTATTTTTATATTCCCCATACAATTGCAACCCCCCATTTTGACCCCAATCCCTCCCCTCCCGCCCCCCATCCCCCAAAAAGTGTCTCTGGTTCATAGTTTTTTGTTGATTTTGATTTTCACTTTCTTATAGTTATTCATTTTCCTGGTCCCTTATTTAAGTTTTCTAGATTCCTGCTATGAGTGAGACCATCCGGTATTTTTCTTTTTCTTTCCGGCTTATTTTGCTGAGCATGATCCCTTCCAGCGCCATCCATGTTGCTGCAAATTGCATGTGTTTATCTTTTTTGAATGCTGAGTAATATTCCATGGTGTATATGTACCACTTCTTGCTCCAGTCATCTATTTTTGGGCATTTGGGCTGTTTCCAAAGCTTAGCTTGTAAACAGCGCTGCTATAAACATAGGGATGCAGGTGTTCTTTGGAATTGATGTTTCTGTGTCCTTTGGGTAAATACCTAGGAGTAGAATTGCTGGATCATATGGAAGCTCTATGTTTAGTAGGTCCAGATATCTCCACACAGCTCTCCATAGTGGTTGGACCAGTTTGCACTCCCACCAGCAGTGCAGGAGAGTTCCTTTTTCTCCACACCCTCGCCAACATTTGTTGTTGCTAGTTTTTTTAATATGTGCCATTCTCACTGGTGTGAGATGGTATCTCATGGTAGTTTTGATTTGCATTTCACTGATTACAAGTGATGTTGAATGTTTTTCATATGCCTGTTGGCCATTTGCATTTCCTCTTCAGAGAAGTTTCTTTTTAGCTCTTCTGCCCATTTTTTGACTGGATTATTTTCTTTGTTGTTGTTGAGTCTCATCAGCTCTTTGTAGATTTTTGTGATCAGTCCTTTATCATTAGTGTTGTGTGCAAAAATGTTCTCCCAGTTGGTGGGGTTTCTCTTTGTTTTTGTTATTGTCTCTTTTGCTGTGCAGAAGCTCTTTAATTTGATGTAGTCCCTGCTGTTTATCTTTGAGGGAAGGGAACATTTTAATAGATGAAGTCAAAGATGAAAAGAGACCAAGATCATTGTAGGGACTTTTTTTTTCTCTTGAGTGAAATGGAGTCAGTGGAATGACAAAATTCAGGTTTCAGGAAGGTCATTCTGTTAGATTTAAAACAGAAGCATGGATGAGAGCAGCAGAATTCATTAGGAGGCTAGTTTTAGTTTCCTGCTGCTGCTATAACAAATTAACACAAGCATGGTGACTTAAAACAACACAAATTTATTCTCTTACAGTTCTGGAAGTCAGAAATCTAAAATGGATCTCCTTGACCTGAAATCAGGGAGTCATCAGGAATGTCTAGCCTCTTTGACAGCTCTAAAGGAGAACCCACCCCTCATGTTTCAGTTTCTAAAAGCTGTTCACACCCCTTGCCTTGTGGCCTCCTTCTGTTTCCAAAGGGGCCCAATCAATCATCTTCAGCTCTGATCAATTTATTTGTGTGCCTTGGGGAAATTAGGAAAAAAGGAAAAGGTTGGCCATGCACAGGTCTTATTTGTGAAACATATAAATCTTCTCTAGAAACAGGGTACCATCAAGGAAGTCTATTCATTCCCTCAAATTAGATTTTCTAGACACTTTGAGCCAAAGATGAGAAATTGGAGAATCAGATAAGGTAAAGTCACACACGGAACTCCACCCATCTGCCTCAGCCATGTCAACAAAACTCAGTTTAGTGTCAATACTTCAGCAAGATTGAAGAGTATCTAGCAGCACATCTGCCATGCTCCCCTGAGAGGGAGAGCAAAAATACTGCAACAATATTGGGCATCGAGCCATCCAGGTAATTTATGTGAATTTTCCCCAAAGAGAAGAGTAGGATTCAATATCTGTTGAGTCCAAAATAGTTTTCTTCTTACTTTGAATTCTTCTCATTTGAATTTTGAAAGAACAGATTTGTTTTCAGGCAAAAAGCTGTGGATTTTTCTCATCACATCTTCATCCTGCCACGAATTTCTAGCTTCTTTATCTGAATCCCCTAAGCTGTTAGCTTAAAAGTGGCCACTTTACCTCTAAAAAGTTTACCAAGATTGATCCTGTAAGATAATCTACTAATCATTAAGAATGACCTGTGGGTGTATATCAGTTAATGAGGAGAGAGGTAAACAAACCAAAACTTAAGTAATCACAATAATTACATTTCATGATAAATGAGTAACATGCTCCATGCTTGCAAAAGACTTACACATAGAAGAGCTACACTTTAATGAGCTTCTACTCTGTATCAATCTCTTTAAATAAGTATAAAGCTTAAATCCCCCCAAGCCCTGCAACATGGATAATATTATTCTTCATATTTTTAATTAGGAAAGGATTTGGCAAATATCATTCAACTAATAAATGGCATAAATAGGATTTAAATACAAACCTGATTCTAAATCTTTTTACTTTCTGTGATTTTCAGTCAGATGTGGTCATTAAAATTAATTGGAAAGCTTTTAAAAGTTACAAATGCCACCCTACACAAAAATTTTGAGGGCCTCCCCAAAGCGGGTTGAGCACGTGTTGTGAAGCTGTCTGCAGTGCTGGTTCGATTCCCGGCTGGCCAGGGAGAGTCCCACATAATGAGGCAGACTTCTCCTGTCTCACCCACTGCTTCCCTCAGCAGGGTACTTTGGTCCTTCTGCCTGTTTTGCTCCCTGCTCTGTCTCTGGTGAATTCTCTCACCCTCCCACGCCTCTGGCCTGTACCCTAGTGCTTGTATAAATAAATAAATCTTAAAAAAAAATTTGAGATAGGTCAGAGAACTGAATGTAAAAGTTAACCATAAGCAAGAGTCTAGAAGAAAACACAAAGGACTATTATGACCATAGGGTAGGAGAATCTCATAAGCAAGATTCAAAATATACTGACCGACAAAGAATAACAAATTGGATTTTATTAAAATTAAGATTTTTTTGTTCCTCAAAAGGCACCATAAAGAGATAATAATAAAGGGTAAGCTATAAACTAGAAAAAGGTATTTCTGATACATATATCAAATGAAAAGTTTGGATATACAGAATATAGGCACTTGAAAAGTTTTCATTTTTAATGATCATGGAAAAGCAAAATGAAGGCACTATACACCTATAGGAATGACTAAAATTGAAAAATCTGACAAATAACAAGGGTTGATGATACTATAGAACCACAAGAACTCTCTTACATTACTGATATGAGGGCCAAATGCTAAAATCACTTTGAAAAATTATTTTTCGGTATATTTGAAAATTAAACATACATATACCCTAATGAGGCAACAGTTCCACTTGTGGCTAATACTCAACAAAGAAGTATTCTGTCCATCAGAATGTTCATAGCAGTTTTATTAATAAAACTAAAGAATGTGATGAGCTCCCGTGTTCACTAACAGTAAGTTGAATAAAGAAATTATGATACATTCATACAATGACTACATGTTAATTCAAAATAACAAACTACTGATATTCAAAACACCATAGATGATGCTCACAGATACCTTGAGTAAAGAAGTTAGACACCAAAGAGTTCTCATTATATGAGTTCATTTACATGAAGTTCAGGATATGCAAATTATCAATGGCGGAAGAATTAAGTTGTCTTTGAAAGAAGGAGTAGTTATTGTCAGAAGGATTACAAATGAGTTTTCAGAAATTTGGAACTCTTAACATTATCTTGATTTTAGCAGCGGATATATAGGTGTATGCATGTATGTACATATTTGTATATACCTATACATGTGTATAAGAATTATGACCTTTATACTTAGACTTACATAATGTACTGAAAATTATATTGCAATCTTTAAAAAAAGTATAGCTGCTAGATATCTTCTGTAGGGCTCCGGAAGCAGGACTGCAGGAGAGGGAGTGCATAAGTATATATATATATTTTTTTTTTCCAAAATGTTTCCCCAGTTATTCATGTGATTACTATACATATCCTTGTTTTCAAATCACTTTATCCCTAGACTCAGTGACTCAAGCATGTGCCAAGAGTCAGCCCTTATGGGTACAAATTCTTACTCTGTAAATAGCAAGTTACATAACCTTGAATAATGCAGTCAAGAAGGGTATAGATGAGATGATCTCTCAATTTTATTCCCACTCTAATGTAAATTCTGACATAAATCCATACAACTGGCCAACACACAACTATAAACCTACTATTAAAACCTAAGAGAAGCAGGTGGTTGAATAACATTATATAACTTTAATTATCACTGCCCCAAAGTTCTTTTACTCTAAATGCATGCATATACTATCTTAAGTAATTCAGTCTCCCATATTTGCTCAGGTATCAGTTGATTGGAAAATTTTTAAAAGATGGCAACACACTGAGCTATTATCAGTCATGAACACTTCATTATGGATGTGATAATAGATCATTTTCAATTTGATAGTTGCTGATGAACAGGATATAGGATTAAAGAGAGTTTGCTATATAATGGAAAGAACATAGAACTGAGAAACAGGATTGTATTTCTACTCACAGTATGCCACTAATTAACTGTGCACCTTTGCAAATTGGTCCTTTTCCACTTTTCGATCTCAAACTATACATCAGTAAAATGTAAGGACTGGAGTATATAATCTCTAAGTATTTTAAGACTATATACTCCAGTTGTGATAGGAGGAAAGTGGAGGGTAATCTTGAATTTTGAATGAGGGCACGGTTTCCCATCATTTTGCAGGAGAGAGCCACAAAAGTAGTGGCAGGTGGCTGACAAGAAAACTTGCCCTTTTTTTATAGGTCAGTTTGAATACTTAGATAAAGGATAAGGACATTAAATTTATGTCATGCTGCCTACAGTGTTTGTCACTTACAGAATACTGGCTGTTTGAGGGACAAAGAGGTGGTTTTCATCCCATTCAACTCTGAAGCCCATGAACCTGGATGGATAGATCTCATTGGATTAACAATCATTCCAGTTTTCTTGAAAAGATTTGAGTGGACCATGTTGATCATAAGGGGGCTGACTCAAATTTAAGAGTGTTTGAACTTTGGGGCCTCCCTGGTGGCATAGGCGGGTGAGCGCAGTGCTGTGAAGCTGTCCGCAGCCTCTGCGGTGCCGGTTTGATCCCAAATCAGAGCAACCCACATGGAGAACAGACCTCTCATGTCTCACCTGCTGCTCCCCTCAGCAAAGTATTTCAGTCCTTCTGCCTGTTCTGTTCCCTGCTCTGTCTCTGGTGAATCCTCTCACCCTCCCGTGCATCTGGCCTGTACCCCGGTTCTTGTATAAATAAAATAAATCTTAAAAAAAAAAAAAAAGAGTGTTTGAACTTTAACTTCCTTACACAAAATTAACAAATCTCCAGATAATGGTTGGGATGTCAGGTTTCAGTAACTGGGAGAATTACAGAAAACAGTCTTTTACACTGTACCTTTCAATCTCAGGGATTCAGCCAAATTTTCATTTTTCATGGCCTCTTCCTGGAGTAAATACTGCTAACCCAGAAGTCACTGGGCCAGGAGATACAACTGTGTGGACCTACGTTTTATAGGAACTAAATGAAAACCTACAATTTCAAGTAGTCTACAAATAGCTATGCAGCTGATAATGGTAACAGGTTGCTATTGATCTCTACTGAACAGGAGTTTTCCCTAAAACTGTAAAGGTGAGGGAGGGGAGGAAAATTCCCTTTTAAGAAAACTGTCTCATTCTCACTTCATGAATTTAGGTACCTCCTCTCCTCTCCTTCCTCCCTTTCTCTTCCTCAGCCCTCCTTTTCTTTTTAAGCTCTAGATCTCTTCCCACCCCACCCTTAAAAAATATTTAGCTTATACTTGTAATGAGCCTTGGGGAGCTCACTGGGGCCCTGCCTGAACACTGACTGTAATTTAAGGTGAGTTATGTTTCAATTACCTCTATGTTATAGCATACTGGTAAGGGCAGGCATTATGTCATGTCAGGGATAGAGGCGAGAGAAAATACAGACGCCCCCATTACAGGCGGTGATGGAGCAGTTTTAATAATATTGGGGGGAAATGGAACATAAATGCCTTTCCAGATGTACCATTACTGCATATTAGCAATAGCACGTGAGCGAGGGGGAGGAGGGCAGAGGGAGCAAGGGGATACAGGTGAGGTGGTGACTGGAGTTTGCTCTCTGCATTTCGAAAAAGGCAAAAGTCCTATAAAAACCTTGGAAATATTTGTTGTTTTTCCCTATGAATAATCACCTTATCAAAGTGATAAAACATGAAATTTCTAATTAAAAAAAAGTCTAAATTCCAGTGAGTTTTCCCATTTCATGTGAGAAGGATGACTCTTCCATATGCTCTCCATTCCGTTCCCTCTCCCTCATTTTCTCAGAGGCTTTATTTTCTTGACACAAATAGCAGCCATTGCTCAGAGAATGTGCTGGATTAGGTTGCATTGTAATTCAACCCTTTTATTCAGCTTACCCTTATGTACTAAAGAGGAAAACAAGTATTGGCTAAATGGCCTCATTATGGATGTTTCCTATCGAGAAAGGAAGGATGGCTCCCCCACTACACAAACCTTTCCAAACCGAGACTCTATTTATCACCTACAATGGAATTTGGCTAATGCTAATTTCCACCTTTCACTTTTTTTCATCTAGTGGGGAAAAGCATAAGTAGATGTTTTTCTTGGCATGATTGGGTTCTATAAAAAGAGGAAGTGGCAAAAATGAGTAGCCACATTCAGATGATGACATGTGCTTTGATGGCTGGTGGTTTGCAGATGTTGAGCTGTATGAAATACAGAAAGATGAGGATGTAGTCTGCACTGGTGGGCTGGTATTTCCAACAGCTGTTGTCATATCACTACTAAATTTAAAAACTAAGCCCCCACTCCTTGCCCAGCAAGCAAGTTTGGGAGGCAAATAGATAAAGGGAGTGGATGAGGCCTTAAGCTGCTGATCCAGATCATTATTCAGGTCACACCCAGGACTGGTCACCTTAACTGATCTGTGATGGCTGGAGTATAAATAGAGCCTTAGGCCCCTCACTCTGCACTGACTTCTCTTAGCAGTATATTTAAATAAATTCACCTTTTTTTGTTCTCCACTCTGTCTCTGGTGAATTCTTTATCCCTGTGCCTCTGGCCTCACCTCAGTATTTCTCCCCACAACAACAGTGTTTCACATTGTTCAGTTAAAACAAAAACAGACATAAGTGCCTTTTATTTAACCAAGGAGGATGAGTTTTAATAACTTAAAAAATAAAGCCGAAATGGTTGGTCTAACTTTCTGCTAATCGAAATGCTGTGTAAGCTAAAATAAAAATGACAACATGAAGCATAGCTACATGCACAGAAAACACTCTAGAAAACAGAATTCTAAACCAGCAGAGGTTGAAGAGATGATACATGCTAAAGAAAGATAATTGCTTGGGTGTGTTTAATGATCTTTTTTTTTTTTTCCATATAGATGTAATTTGAATTTGCTTTAGAAAATTTGGAAACTTCAGTCTAAATAAAAGCACCTAAGTATTGTTTCAATCTTTTTAAAATGATTCCACCTACTGCTTTTGTAAGAGGGTGATCCCCAGGAAAAGGAGAGGTTCCAGGTTCTCTGACCCACCCAAGGCAGAGTGGAGCTGAGCAGGGAGGAGAAGAAGCCGGAGAGGAGACTTAAAGGAAGGAAGCAGGATGGAGAGCCAGAAGGAGACCTGGAGGAGGCACATGGAGCAGAGAGACACATGAAGAAACTGTGCTTGCTTCTTGGTCCTGAGCTGGTTGAAACAGATGCAGGTAAGAGACCCGTGGGGAGGATAACAATGGCAGCTTTTATCTTGATTTTGATTTTGCTCTTTTCCTCCCAAACTTGTGTGACTTTTTTCTGATATGTTTCTACAGGTTCCCAGTGGAAGGTACTTTAGACTTGCAGCAGGCTTTTGGGCCTTGCTTTGGGCCAATCCTGTTTGGGTGACTTTTACCCATGAGGAGATGGGTAAGTCATTCATTCATTAAACAATTACTCATTGAGTATCAACTATCCAGTTAACACAATTCACTCAGTATGAAACAAAGAGGGGCTCCCTAGTGGTGCAAGGGGTTAAATACAGCACTGTGAAACTATCCACAGCCTCTGCAGCATGAGTTCAATCCCCGGCCAGCCAGGGAGCTACCCACATGGCAGGACAGACCTCTCCTGTCTCATCTGCTGTGCCCCTCAGTAGTGTATTTCAGTCATTCTGCCTGTTCTGTTCCCCACTTTGTATCTCTGGTGAATCCTCTCACCCCTCACACCTCTGGCCTGTACCCAAGTTCTTGTATGCATAAATAAATAAATCTTTAAAAAAATATGCAACAAAGATATCCAGCGAACAAAATCGGCAGGGTAAATGCCCACCTGAAGCTTATGTCCTGTGGTAGTGCTAGAAACAAGACAACAGGCACCAAAAGAGTTGCTTATGCTAAACCCCACATCACCAATCTGAGAATTCATTATGGTTTTGGTTCTCCCAGAAATGGAGTTTTAAGCTAAATCAGGAATCACCTGATCAGCACCAGGTAGGTCATCTGCCTAATAGTCCCCATGAGGTTCCCTTAAGTGAAGTATCTGTAGTAACCAACCTTTTTTTCCTATAATTTCCTTGTTCCTGCTCCCCTCTGCCTAAAAAAGGCTTTGATTTTCTACAGCTCCTCCGAGCTCCCTTCTGTCTGTTGGATTGAATGCTGCCCCATTCAAATTGATTTTTGCTCAAATAAACTCTTAAAAATTTTAATATACCTCAGTTTATCTTTTAACAATAGAAACAAACAATAAACAAATAGAATACTTGCAGTTTATGATGCGTTCAAGGAAGCAACAAGCGTGTCAGTACAAACAGTAGAGAAACAATTTTAGAAAGTCTTCAGAGAAATCAGAATTATACTGCATATGTGATTTTGCATTCTGCTTCTTCACGTAACAGAATAATATGAATGTCTTATTTCAATAAACACTCTTTGAAAACATTTTTAATGGCTGGATATCCTGTCTTTTAAACAAACCTTAATTGATTTATTTATGACTCCCATAATATATTTAACTGGTCTTTATTTGGGGGTGGTTGAAGTGTTTCTAATTGCTCACATTTATAAATAATACAAGGGATATCTTGTGTATGTCTTTGCTGGCATTTCTGATTAGTCCAAGAAAAGAGCTTCTTAGAAGTGGAATCACTGGGTTGAATCGTAAAAACATTTAAAGGGCTCTTAATACAAATTCACAAACTGCTTTTGAGAAAAACATACTAATATATGCTCCCACCAAAGTAAGAGAGTGCAGTCTTCCAGCAATAGCTACCATTCACTGGGACCCTATGCAATACATCCACAGGTCCTATTCTAAGTGTGTTATGTCTATTAATTCACTTCATTCTCCACTATATAGTATATATGTTTCTATTTCCATTTTTGATGAAGATTCTGAGGCCCAAAGGGAATAAGTATCTTGTCCAAGTTTACATAGTTAATAAGTAATAACGCCAGAATTTGAAGGTAGCTGGATTAGGCATTATAAGTCTTCTGGTATTCTTTTTTTGTTTTTGTTTTTGTTTGTTTGTTTATACAAGCACTGGGTACAATCAGAAGCGCGGGAGGGTGAGAGAATTAACCAGAGCCAGAGCGGGGAGCAGAGCAGGCAGAAGGACCGAAGTACACTGCTGAGGGGAGCAGCGGGCGGCAGGAGAGGTCTGCGCGCCATGTGGGACCCTCCTCCGGTGGCCGGGGAGCAGCTGGGGATCGAACCTGCGCTGCAGAGGCTGCGGGCAGCTTCGCAACCCAGCGCTCAACCGCTGCGCCAATGGGGAGGCCCCCTTCTGGTATTCTTTCAGCATTCTGAATCATTCTTTTTATGCCTGCTATTTTATAGGTAAACAATATAATCTGTTTGTTCAAATCTGTACATGTACCTACGAGTACAACCAAATACTTCCCTATATTTTCCCTTTGTCACTTTTTCATCGTTAGTTTATCCAGTCATTCCATGCCTCTTGATTTTCTTTCCTACTAGAATACCAATACCATTATTTATTTTTTTAAAAAGCTCTTTGCACATTAAGGACAACATTAACACTGTTGTTTTACTTGTAGATTTTTTTCCCATGTTGATATTTGATTTTTAATTGTAGTTCTATCTTTTTGTATGAACAGAAGCAAGTTTTATTGATTTTTTAAGTGGTTTAGTGACATTTTTTTAAAAATTTTTTGTGCTTCTTGAAGGCGATTTTACTACTTAAAATGATCCCCAAATGTAGTGCCAAAGTGCTTTCCAGTCATCTTTAGTGAATTAAGGTCACAATGAACCTTAAGAGAAAATACATGTGTTAGATAAGCTTGGAACAAGTATGTATTATAGTGCTGTGTTCCATGAGATCACTATTAATTTTAACGATAGTGTAAAGAGAAACACACGGAGTTAATGTGACCTTAAACAGAAACACACATAACACAGATTTATATATTGTTTGGCTGAGAAAACATCGCGACCGGGAACCTAACCCTGCATTTCTCTTGTAGCAATGGTTCAGTATTTGTTATTTTTTTTCTTTTTTTATTAATATTTTTTTTACATCATTGTTCATTTTTAAACAATATTTGCTTCCCCCCACCCCCTCAAGTGTAGTCCCCATAGAATTTCCTTCACCAATGCAACTTTACAGAATATAAGTACCACAGATACTGTGGTTTAATAAATATTGCTTTAAATCAATGTATTAATTTGAGAAGTAGTCACTTCTTTAAAATAAATCCCTCTCAACTGAAAAATGTTTCCTCATTTCTTTCACAATGCCATACTCATTTTAGTGTACTTAATCCCAGGCATTGCAAGTTTTCAAAAATTTATTTTTTTATTACTTTGCAAAACTCTCACTACTTCTCATAGTTTTAAGTTGATCCTTTTTTTTCTCTCATAATAAAATAAACTATTACACCAAAAATTCTAGTTGCAATTCCTGTCTCAAAGTTTTGCAGCTTGTTTCTGGGTTTTTGTTTTCTTTTATTTGAAAACACTTTAAGGAGACAAATTTCTCTTCTTTATTAAAGCGCAACCATTTCTACTGCTTGGCATTCAAGAATAAGACTGAATCATGTTTAATATGCTAAGAAATGTTTACTAAGAGTTGTGATGGAATGAGCACCCGATGTAATCAGAAGCCCAGTTAATATTCTTGAGATTATAAAATTCCCCCATGGTCTCTTGATCTAGTTAATCAATATCTTAGTTATTAATTCATTAATTACATTCCAAATATAAATTTGGATTGTATTTATTGATTATATTTAAGATATATTTGGGTTCAATTTATTCATAGGCTATTTAGGCTTTGCCTCTATATATGAATGAGATCTTATTTGAAGACAAAAAAAAGTAGTTTTGTGGTTCAGACTTTTTTCTGCTGTCATTATCACATGAATCTGATAATGCTATTACACAAGATCAGAAATTTCATATCCTTTCAATAAGTCCTATCCCCTAAATCTTTAAAAAAAAAACTGACACAAATATAAACAATAAAAGCTAGAATTTTAAAAATATATTTATGATAAATTGTGAATTTTCCTAATTTAAATGGGTCAAGGCTTTCTTCTAGGCAATTGTAATAAGTAACATTATTTTGAAAATTGTTTGTTGCATTATATTTTCAAATTTATTTTCATTGTGTTATGGTTTGAATGTGTACCCCTCCAAAATGTAGAAAACCTAGTGCCTAAGGTGAAAGCCTTGGGAGCCCATTAGGATTCTTATGGGATTAGTGTGCTTGTCAAAGAAACCTCAGAGAGATCCCTCACCCTTCCTCTATGTGAGGACTTTATGAGAAGTTGGTAGCCCCAGTAATAGGCTCTCACCCAACCATACTGGCAGCAAGATCTTGGATTTCCAGCCTCTAGAACTGTAAGAAATAAATTTTTGTTACTTATAACCCTCCTAATCTGTGCCATCTTATTGTAGTAACCTGAATGGCCTAAGATGCACTCTATCGGATGCAGCATTATTTACTAATTTTTTAAATTTTCTTCTCTTTTTAATCTTCTTTCTTTATATCTAAATTTTGCTTTATTTTACTTTTGTAATTATTATTAGTTTTGCCATAGCATATCTTTTTTTTCTTTGTTTTCAAACTAGGGAGAGGAGTTTTAAGGGTTCTTTTGAGGATGGCTAAGGAATTCTAAGGGAGTAGGAGGCATGGGAAAGAAGATGAAAAGTCCAAGATCTCACACAGCCCAATATGAAGGGAATGAAGACACACTGAGCAGAGGAAGCTGGCACACTTGCTTCTCAGGAGTAACGGTGGCAACAGATGAGTGTAGCATGCACAGGTATGAAATGCCATAAGGAGCAGCCATCTATAATGGTGATAAATGGTGTGCCACTTTAAAATCTTGAGCAAGAACTGGAAGGACTGATACTTTGCAGATTTTAAAATACCCCAGGCACAATGCATGGAAAGCTTTAGGGATCAAGGAAGGCTTGCTGGTAGACTATTAAAGTTCTAACCAAAGGAATGAATAAGAAGAAATATAAAAGATTCCATTGTTCTGGGGCCTCCCTGGTGGCTCAAGGGGTTAAACACAGCACTATGAAGCTGTCGGCAGCCTCTGCAGCATCAGTTTGATCCCCACCCAGAGGAGGTGAACCACATGGCATAGCAGACCTCTCCTGCCTCACCAGCTCCTCCCCTCAGCAGTGTTATCTCAGTAGATCTACCTGTTCTGCTCTCCACTCTGTCTGGTGAATCCTCTCACTTCCGGCACCTCTGTCCTGCACCCCAGCTCTTGTATACATAAATAAATAAATCTTTAAAAAAAATTACACTGTTCTGGTAAAAATACAGTGCTTGTCCAAAAAGGAGACATTCATTTGACAAGCAGGACAGTATTTTTAGGACCATGTGGACAGCATATAGAAGTGGATCTGTTCAACAAATCCAGTTTATTCATCTCTAGATTTCTGAAATATGAAAAGTTGGTACTAAACAACTTCTCACTCAGAATTTTGAAAACTTCTGACCATTACAACTAGTGATCAAAACATGTGTGACATGGAAAAGAATGAAATAGAACTGTAACTCAAGTTTTATATAACAATGAAGAACCAATTTGGGAAAGACTAAAAGAGTTATGGAGGATTTTTTTTTTTTTTTACTTATTAGGTTTTCAGAATCTGTATGCCATTCCCTATTGAACTGTCCTAAAGAGATTAAGAAGTATGCAAAGAGGTAGAGGGAGGTATGGAGTTAAGAACTAGAAAATAATAGTTAAAGTAATAATATTATAGCCATTATTATTCTGCATCTATCATTTTGGTGTGTATAACCGTTATGTTAAAGATGAAGTGCCATTTTATATGCTTTATCTAGTGTCATCTAGTGATACGAGAAGATAGATTTTACTACCCACACTATAAAAAGAAAAACTGAGGCATGATGCATTAAAATACAGTCAGTCCTCCACTAATACCATTCATAGATTCCTGAAAACTGAGACATTAATGGAAATCATGTTTAACAAAACCAATTTTACTATAGACTTTTTGATATAATAAAAAAAGAACTAAGTTCTTATAGCATATCTCATCACAAAACTTGGAAATAGGGCCTCCCTGGTGGCAAAAGGGGTTAAGTCACAGCACTATGAAGCTATCATCAGTCACTGCAGAACGAGTTTGATCCCTGGCCAGGGAGCCACCCACATGGCACAGCAGACCTCTCCTGTCTCACCTGCTGCTCCCCTCAGCAGTGTATTTCAGTACATCTACCTGTTCTGCTCCCCACTCTGTCTCTGATGAATCCTCTCACCCTCCCACACAACCTCTAGCCTACACTCCAGCTCTTATATGCATAAATAAAATAAATCTTAAAAAAAACCCTTGGAAATAAAGACATTTTGAATACTAAACAATCATTTGTACTTATTCATATTTTCCAACCTGCTTATTACATTTCTGCTTAACAGGCAGCAGGTGCCTGTCCTGGCAACATTGGGTACAAAGTGGGCTCCAACCGTGGACACGACACTCTACCACTACAGGGCACATCACACACAACCACGCTTATTGGTATGATCTAGACATGTCAATGAACTTAATAAGCACATCTTTGGGTTGTGGGAGGACACCGGAGTACCTGGAGAAAATGCAGGCAGACATGGGACTATGGTAAGAAGGTGATGTTTTCTTCCTCATCAAGGTTATAAGGAAACAACACTTATTAAATGACAATTTTTTTAGCACCTGCTGTTACTAGTTCTAGACCACACAGGTAATGATTGGAAAAGGCAATATCCAAATCCAAGGCTTTTAGTTCCAGATCCTTAATTCTTAATTGCCAGGTTACATGGTCATTCATATCCAGGAGTAATTTAAACCAAGAAAGATAAAACAGATAAAGTATTTTAGGAAGAAGAAAAAAAAAAACAGCAGGGTGGAGATCTCAAGCAACATTTATGAGCAAAAGAGAAAGAAGAACTGATAATCTCTATGTATCTACAAATGAATGAAACAGAGAAAGCTTGGAAATTTACCTCTTCCGCTTTATCATTACATGACAACGGATTCATTCTATCCAATTAAAAATAAAAAAATGATTTAAAGAATAGCTCATCCACATGGTCATTATTGAGTAAATATTTATTAAGGCTTTATAGTGACCAGACCCACTTCCAGGATGGCAGCTATGAGGGACAAGTTACCCTCGTGGAGTTATAGAATAGTGGAAGACTGAGACAGCAAGGACTTACATGTAATAAAGAACATCAGAACCCTATAAAAGGGGACCCAGGACTTAGAGTGGCAGATCAAAGAACTCTTTGCAGGGACTCCCTCTTGGTGCAAGGGATTAGGATACAGCCTGTGAAGCTGTCCACAGCCTCTGCAGCAGGAGTTAGATTCCCTGCTGGCCGGGGAGCTACCCACATGGCACAGCAGACCTCTCCTGACTCGCCCGCTGCTCCCCTCAGCAGTGTATTACATCAGTCTGCCTATTCTGTTCCCTGCTCTGTCTCTGGTGAATCCTCTCACCTCCCCACACACACCTCTGGCTTGTACCCCAGCTCTTGTATGCATAAATAAATAAATCTTTAAAAAAAAAAACTCTCCAGACAAAGTGTCATATGGGTCCAGAGTAGGGAGGGACTTCTAGGGAAAATAAAGAAGATGTATATTCTAGATGGGCATGCAAAAATCTGGAGGGCATAGAAGTACACTAGGTTTAAGGAAGAGAACGGAGGCTGTGGCTGTTGCAGAGTGAAGGGGAGAGCTTTATCAGATGAGGCCATACAGTAATTCACACATGTCTTTATAGACTGTGTAAAGAATTTGCTTTTTATTCTAACAGCAAAGGGAGGTGACTGGAAATTTTCCATCTGAACCATGTGTTCAGGTTTAGCATTAAAAAAATCTGTGTTGCTTAAAGTGGAGACAGGGCAGAACGAAGGCCCAAGTGGGTGTCAGAATCCCAGGAGTGGCTGCTGTGGAGCACAGGCAGTGTGACAGTAGCTTGGACTAGAGGGATGTTTATGCTGGCAGAAAGGGAAAGAAATGACAGATTTCTTAAAAAACGGAAAGGGAATTTCAGCAGAACTTGGTGATAGTATAATTGCAAGGAGTGGGGTAGTTTAAAAAAAAGAAAATATCAAAGACTAGTTTTATGGGTTGTAAATTGTTATAGAATATTTTCTTGAATACTTATTATGAACTAAGGATTCTTCTAAGCTTTGGAGGGGGTGTTTGCTGTTGTTTTAATCGCGATATTCAGATCAGTATCAATTCCATAAATTATAAATTTAGGCACATTATATCATATAAGCTTCACTATCTCATTGCCTTCCCCAACCTCTCCCCACCAATAAAGACGTCACACATTACTGTGATGTAGGCAATATTAAGATGCACATCTTGCAGATGAAGAACTAAAACTGAGAGGCAAAATAGTTTGTTCAAAAACACAAATAATTTGCTCCAAGTTTTGGATTGTGGAGGTTTATGTTACTCCAAAGAACACAGGCTTAACAATTACACTCTGTACATAAATATGGCCAACTGTGAGTTGACTGGTCCAGGTTTCACCCACACCAGAGACATCAAGGAGAAGGAAGTCAGTAAGGAAAATGTGGTCCTAGAGACAGATGGCCACTAGGAAGCAGACTAGACATCACAGACCAAATGAATGAATAAATTGATATTATTTAATAAAACATATTTTTTGTTTCTTACTCTTAAACTAATTTGCAGTTAACCTTTATGGTAATTTTAGAAATTCTTACAATGTTTTAAAAAATAATTCAGAGTTTATAAGATGTGAGGTGACTGACAGATATATTAATTTAATCATGATACTCACATATATTTATATAATAATCATGCTGTGTACTTAAAATATATACAATTTTATCTGTCAATTAAAAATAAATAAAATAAAACACATGTAGATGCTATAAAAAGTAATTAAGGCTTTGGATGATTTATTACTTTCCTAAAGTCTCACTTGAAAGAATCTCTTGATAGCAAAGCGTGTTTGTAACAGACAGAATAGAAACTAAAATGGAAACAGATTCTAATGCTTCTAGCAGATATTGCTCAAAGCTTGTTTCACTTAAATATCACGCCTATGTGTTTACATTTTTATTTCCTCCTGGATCTCCCTTTTCCTTTCTCTTCTCACTTGTCTACACCAGAATCTGTAATCCCAGGTGCCTTTCCTTCCTCCCTCCTCCCTAACATCTAAAAGCCTGCTTATCACCACCTCAATTATCCAACAAATAAGGAGGGATTTAGGGCCTTTTCCTACCATTTTCTCCCTTTTCTCATGAGGAAATCCAGCCCTGCCAGTGCTGTTTCACTTTCCAGGAGTTTCAGGCAGGACACAACAAGGCAATACATTTTCATCAAGGCTCAAGCACAACTGTGCTCTAGAGAATTGGGGTTTAATGTAATTTATGGGGAGCCACTTCCAAGGGAGAACATGGAACTTCCAGTTTAATTGGGGTGATCTGGAAGGCTTGGCAGCTGTCAATGAGCAAGGAGATGGTGATACATGAATAGAAACAGAAGTCAGTCAGCACACCCTCTTCGTCCAGGATGCTTTTCCTCTGACACGCCCAGCTATGGTTTTTCTTACTGCATTTCTGCTCTTCTTATTCTCCTTTTTAATATGCATATGATTCTCCCCTACTCTTTATCCAATAGTGTATGTAGGGAAGGCATAACTCCTTCCTGGTAAGAATATGGAGCCACCCCTTTTTCCGCCTGCGCTTTCCTAGCCTGTTCCACAAATACTCCAGAGGGAAGAAATAAGAGGGGTCTTGGTGACATGGTGCTGCTACCCTCACTGACTGAAAAGCAATTTTAATTATGTCTGCAATATTAATTAACTAATTCAGTAAATATTTATCGAATAAAAAAGTGTACATACCATATGTTAGATTCTTTCACAGGCACTGAGGACACAGCAGTCAATAAAACAGATTATGTTCCAGTGAAAGAGTAAATATAAGCAAAATAAAGTAAAATACACAGTAATTTCTTTGGTGATAAGTTGTTTTTATGAACATAAAGCAGGAAAGAGGGTAGGAAATAATGGAAGGAAAAGTCCACTTTAAATACTATGGTAGGGAATGTCTCAATGGAAAGGTATCATTTAATTACAGGTGAGGGAATTTTTATTATCAGAATACATATCTATATCACAAATAAGATATCACTTTCAAAGATTCTACTCTTTTTTTCTGATTGTTTTTCTCATAAAATGGTACATACACTTTTAAAAAATAAGCAAATTATAGAAAAGAACATTTAACTGTTATCCACATAGTTTTTAATATTAAGTAAGCATGATTGCAGAAACAAATGTGCAGATGGAGAGATTGGGGGAAAAATGGGTAGCTAGAGAAGTAAAGGCAGAAATAATTCCATGAAAAAATGGTATCACACTAAAACACACTACTTTTTAATTTACATTAAAAATCAAGAAAAAGATATAAGTAAGACTGAAGGAATAGCTGAAATTTGCATAAATATCTAATTTGTAAGATAGATATTTTTTCCAAAAAAGATAAAACCAAATTTAAGAAAGACATAATAGGAAAAATATGAAGAAACTGGAGTCATTATGGTTCTTCAGGACTCAATGTGTCAAATTTAGTCAATATTGATTGATTGCTTGTTCTGAAAAATGAGGAAATTAGCACTCCCACCCACCTTCCCTGTCCCATCTCCAGATTTTTATTATGTTATTTTAATAACATCAAGTTATATATCATTGCCTTCTGTTCTGAAATATTTTACCAGCCTCCCTTTAGTTCTCTATTAATGCAGATTGAGTATTATACCAATACCCTTACCACACTTCTTCCATTCTGAGTTATAATAAAACACTTACATTTCAGTTGGCTGCATTTCATCAAGCAGTTTTTAAAAATGACACTGTCTCTGAGTTCCTACATGTTTAGGGATGTCTACCTACTCCTTTCACTTCTGAACAACAAGTTGAATGGTTATAAATCACACCTTTCCCTCCCAGTATCTTGATCACTCCCTCATCTCTCCTTTTTCTCTCCCTTCCATCCTCTCCCTCTCTCTTCTCCTCCCCTCTCCCTCTCTAGCTCTTTCAGATAACTTGCTTTTTTTTTTTTTTCAAATCTTGATGCCTGAGGAAATTTTTTTTTATCAGTCAAGCAGATCTACTAGAATTGATAGATATTATGTCAGAGCAAATGTAAAGTATGGACAGACATTCCCATATTAAGAATGAGAAAGATGAAAATATTTAACATAAAAATTACCCAGATATATCACAGTAATAAAAATAACAGAAATGGATGAAAAAGATAGATAAGAACCCAATTTGGAAGAAAACATAACTCAAAGAATAAGTGGTAAAATCAGCCATATCTACAAACACTTCATTGTTATTCTTTACCATGGCCTGTCATTTTGAGCTTTTTGCTACATTTAATTTACATGACCCTAAACCAAGGACATGGTTTTTAAAATACAACATCTAAATCTAATAATTCTGCCACTGTGTTTGTAGGTTGCCAAGTCTGGCTAAGATAAGCTCAGGATAATGACTAGGTTAGGTGTGGAGGCTCTCTGAGAATAGTTTATACCTGTGTCTGTGTCTTCCTGGGCTCCTACAGCCAGAGATGAGAACTGCCTGTGTTCCAATCACCATGAGGAACTTTATGATCCTGTATTTTCTATTGCTCTGTCAGAAATTACCACAAACTTAACTAAAAACAACAACCATTTATTAACTGTAGTTCTGCAGGTTGGTTGGTAGGCAGGTAGGTAGGTAGTTGAGTAGGCAAATAGATATCTAGCACTTGGAGGCTTTGCTTCACCTTGCTGGAAAAGAGACTGATGGCATCATACAAAGAGGGCTACAAACAACCAGGCCAGACTTATTCGGAAGCCATGTGAACCCAGTGTGTGAATTCATAACCTAATCAGAATCCTTTGCTCTGGTGACTTAGCTGCTAAAGCCTGTGCACTCACTGCAGAGATAGCAGCTGAACATGGTGGTATATCATCAGAGCAAATACCTTATGCTTGCTCTGACATTGTTTATGGCCAGAATCAGTGTCCATGTGATTTTAATTATTAATAATTAAATATTTGTAATAGGCCCCTATATTTTTATTGCTTTGTCAGAAATTACCACAAACCTAAATAAAAACAACACCCATTTATTAACTGTAGTTTACAGGTAAGTTCAGGTAAGCTCATGGCTTCTCTGTTTAAGGTCTCATAAGGTTTAAACAAGTGTCAATCAGGTTGGACTTCCATCTGAAACTCTGGATTCTCCTCTAAGGTCATTCAAATTGTTGGCAGCACTCAGTTCCTTAGGGTATGAGACTGTGATTCCCATTTTCTTGCTAGTTCTCCAAGTATACTCACTCTTCATTTCTAGAGGTGATTATGTCCCACCCACATGGCCTTCTTTCAACATGGAAGCTTACTTAAAGCCAAGAGGAGAATCTGTAGGAATATATTTCTATTTCTAGTGGGAAGACTATATAGTTTTTCCATAATCTCAAAGTAGTATAACGACAGGTGGGTGACCTATCACAGAAATCCACACTCAAGTGAAGGGCAATATATAAGTATATACAACATTGTGAGGGACTCTTAGAGAATAAATTAGAATCCTGTCCCCACTCCCTCTAAATAATGCTTACTTTAGATTCCTTGTTTGCCTAGACTTAACAGGATCTTTTGAAACACTCCTTCTTGGCAAGAACACTATGCCTGATTCTTTCTTAACCAACTCTATTCTGTAAGCCAGACACTCATAGGCATAAGTATCATCTTTACTTGGCACCTGTTTTGAGAAAACTCATAAAACTCAATGAAATGAAAACAAAGAACCCAATCAAAAACGGGCAGAGGAGCTAAATGAGCACTTCTCGAAAGAAGACACACAGATGGTAACAGGCACATGAAAAAAATGTTCAAAATTACTATCACCAGAAAAATGCAAATCAAAACCACAATAACATAATACCTCACTCCTGTAAGAAAGGCCCATATCAAAAAAAAAAAAAAAACAGAAATAAATATTGCAAGGGTATGGAGTAATATGAACCCTTGTATACTATTAATAGGAATGCAGAATGGTCAAGTCTCTGCAGAAAACATTACGGAAGTTCCTCAAAATATTAAAAATAGTACATCCTATGATCCAGAATTTCTGCTCTTTGATATTTACCCAGAGAATGAAAAAACACTAATTTGAAGGGATATATGCACTCCTATGTTCACTGCAGCACTATTTACAACACCTAAGTTATAGAAATAACCTAAGTGTCCAAAAACACATGAGAATTAAGATGTTGTGGTATAAATACATGATGGCATACTATTCACCTATATTAAAAAAAAATAAATTTTGCCATTCATGACAACATGGATGGGACTGGAAGGGATTATGTTAAGTGAAATAAGTCAGAATGAGAAGAACAAATAACACATGATTTCACTTATATGTGGAATACAGAGAAACAAAGCAAGGGAATTGACAAAACTAAAGCAAAACAAACTCTAGAAATCTGACTGTAGAATTGAGGCTACCAGAGTGGGGGGCTGGGGGTGGGCACAAAGGGGAGGGTGTCCATTGATATATGGCAAAGGACTATGAGTGCTTTGTTGGTGGGTATGGTGCAGTGACATACATTTGAGGAGGTGTAAACATTTTCCTAAATCATATACAATCCTGTGAACCATTTTTATATCCAAAAAATTTTTATTTCAGCTAAAGAGATAAAAGCAATCCTGATTTCAGTCACTATACCATCTACCTATCACAAAAATTCCACTTTCTAACTCGCTTATATATCATATATCTTGAAGAGGTTATATGAAAAGATTTTTATAATTATTATCCAATTTATAAAGATGTACATGTTAGTGACAAGAATCTTAGTTCTCATAAAGTTAATAATTGTAAGACACAGAAATTGAGGTATGCTGAAATTAGCAAATTTTGGTTTCAATTGGATGCTCATTAGATTAAAGTGATCAGCTGGATGTGACTCCAATGAAAGAAGAAACGTTTTTAAAAATGTATAAAACTGTACAAAACACTGAAAATATTTCCATGAAAATCATGCCTTGAAGATGAGATGAAATTACCAATTTGTAATATTTTGTAACTCTGGCAAACAGAATCATCATGAAACAAGCAAGTTGGTGTTCAAATTCAGCTCATCAGACATTACAAACACACCCTCAGAAATACATTATGCACAAAACTGAAAAACTAGCCTCATATTTCTCAGCCAGAAGGAGAGAACACATAATCACTCCATCTTGCCTCAGTTATCCAGCTTATCTAGCTGACTCTGCTTCCTTCTTGTGATATTCATGCCAATGATAAGCCTAGGGCCTGAGAAAAGTCTTCCCATATAAATGGGAGCCTTACCTACTCAGCCTCAGAATAGCTGTACTATTACCTAATCGCATAAAGTCTTTTTAAGGTTATTATCTAAATTGTAGAGAATCTTTTAAGGCAGGACCACCACCTATGTGCCTGGGTCTTTCCCGCAGGATTAACATGAGCCTGGTTCTGAATGAATGACCAATGGCCATGAGCCACAATATGTTAATGTCAGCAATCCTGACCACGATGGCCATCATAATGGAAAGTGCAAACACTGAGAACTCTCGCTATCAATTGGAATAGAGACAAAATGCTGAATATGTATGATTCCTCCACCTGACATCAGCAGGAAACTCACAAACTTTAGCAGAAAATAAATCTCTCTGAAAGAACAAACATGTGATGTTAGGAGGATTAAAAACGTTATCCCTGAAAGTCCCAAAGTAGTCACAAATAATACAATTGCCCAAGTAAGGAAGGCCAATTTGCCACTGAAGGTAAAGATTTAGAAGCGAAGAGGAACTCTGACCAGATTTAAATAATGGCAGAAGGATCAAAAATAAGAGAAGGTAAAGGATCAATCGATCGGCCAGCGTGCTGATCTGTAAAGCAGAGTGGAAAAGATGCCAGCAGCTAACTTTGAGTCCAGTTATTTAAAAGGGAAAAAAAATTCAGCTCAAGGTTCTATGTTTTCAAGGTTATTCTGAAAAGTGTGTAAGGTTACTTCAGACATGCATTTTTTAAACGATGGAGCATGGCTTAAATAGATAGGGCAAAGGGTTTGGTCTTCATTAATATTTTATTTCTGGTAAATTCAAATATGGGACTGTTACAGTTCCCTGTGGCTGATCTTTACTTCCAAAATGTATGTGTTCTTGGGCTTCCCTGGTGGTGCAAGGGGTTAAGCACAGCACTATGAAGATATCCACAGCCTCTGCAGCACAAGTTCAAGTCCCGGCTGGCCAGGGAGCTACCCACATGATGCAGCAGACCTCTCCTGTCTCACCCGCTGCTCCCCTAAGCAGTGTATTTTAGTCAGTCTGTCAATCTGTCTGTTCTGTTCCCTGCTCTGTCTCTGGTGGATCCTCTCAACGCCCCCTCACCCCCACTCCACATCTCTGGCCTACATCCCAGTTCTTGTATGCATAAATAAATAAATCTTTTAAAAACTGTATGTGTTCAAATTTGTATTTTTAGTTAACTCTAGAGAGCTCTCTGCAATCATCAACCTTCCCAGTCTACATTGTTCATTTTATTTTTTTTTTAACCTTTCACAATCCCTACAGTATGTGTCATGTGTAACACAGAATGCTGTACTGCTTGGGCTGGGTTTGTTCCTTTTTGATTTCTAGCCCTTGAATGGCACAGTGTTACCAGGAGAGGCTGGTCAGACTCCTTTGCTGCTGTGATAAAGCTCCATGGTCATAGTTGGCTTAGCTTTTACCAGTTCTCTCCTTCTCCCTATAATACACTCTCCCATCTGAGTGTGCTGGTACCACTAATGTCCCACAAGAGGATATTCTGAGCTGTCCTTGGAGCCATGAGGCATAGCCAGCTATAGCACTGCCCCAGAGCCCAGGCCTGGCTCCCATTCTTGTGCCTTCTGGTGACTTTGTTTCAGACCCTAAGGCTAAAGTTAGGCCCAGTGCTTACCTACCGAGGAATAGTCTGTGGCTGTTAAACTGAGACAACTGGCACAAAAGCAAACTTTTCTTTTTTCCTTTCTCATCTTTGTTCTTGTAGTCCATTCATTGTTTACAGATTCTCCTCTATCTACCACCTCTCTGTCAAGATGCACACGTACACACAGAGATACACACATGTGCACACAGAGGTATACATACCTCCTCCCACAATAAGGCAGAGGTGTGGAAAGCTACCTTTCCCCAGTCTTCTCCCTCCCCACATATTACCCCTTGAGAGTGGACAGGATTAAGATGTTCTCTTTGATATTAATTCATGATTATATTTTTATTTCCTTGTGCTTTTACATCTTTAATTCATGCATACACTGAATACCCCAATTAATTATGTAATCATTGAGAACAGGGACAGCATCTGTCATTCCTTTTGGGACTTTCTTCCTCCATTTCTTAGGGCATGGTTTGTGCAGGCTGAGCTCTCCTGCTTTCATTGCATAACCAACTTTAAAATTGAATGAGGGCCTCCCTGGTGGCGCAAGGGGTTAAGCATTGCACTATGAAGCAATCTGTAGCCTCTGCGGCACAAGTTCAACCTGGCCGGCCAGGGAGCAACCCAAATGGCGCAGCAGACCTCTCCTGTCTTGCCTGCTGCTCCCCTCAGCAGTGTGTTTCAGTCAGTCTGTATGTTCTGTTCCCCGCTCTGTCTCTGGGGAATCCTCTCACCACCACCACCCCCACCCCCCGCTGGCCTGTGCCCTAGCTCTTGTATGCATAAATAAATAAATTTTTAAAAATAAATAAATAAATAAATATATAAATAAAAGTGGATGAAATGCTCAGTCTCCCCTCCAAACTATACATACAAAGGAACAAAATGGAACTGCTTGAATAACAAGCTTTCTCTCTTGAAGGAGGAATGATTTGATCTCTGAGTGCTTTCAAATTTAACAAACTTACACTGCCATCTACCTAAGAAACACTTGTCTCATAATTAAACATACACATATATGTTATATAACACACACACACACACACACATATGTATAATCCACCTGTAGAATCACACTCAGAGACATAAAGGGTAGGGAAATCTCAGCTCCAACCCAGCCTCTGCCACTCTCTAGTCCCACATCTTTAAGCAGGTTATTTTTCAACAACTCAGAGTCTCAGTTTCCTCAACTGTAAAATGAGAATAATCAGGATGCTACCTCAGAGTCAAATAAGAGAATGTAAGTCAATGCATGACCCATGTTAGGCTCTCCAAAAATACCTACAACTTTTAAATTTTTTTGCAACTCAGAAGAATTGTGGGGTATTTTTGCCACAATCAAGTGCCTTAAAGATAGTTAAGGAAGTCTTTCAAACAGTTGCTTTAGATACATTCAATAGAACTCTCATACCGAACAATCTAAAAATCCACAAAGAAATACATGAGCAAAATATGGTCATGTTTACATATTAAGCAGCTTTTCTGGCCACTCAGCAATAAAAGTCCTCCAAAAAGGGGTAGAGTGCATTAAAAGAAAAAAAAAAATCTTTAGTTTGGGCCCGTCTCAGGGTAAAGAAATGCCAATTCTGAAAGTCCCTGGAGCTAAGCAAATTCCCCACCATCAGCTTTTGGGCTGTGTCAGCAAAGCCAGTCTGCCTGCAGGAAACTGGAGCTCAGGAGTCTCCCTAGGGTGCTCTCCTCTCTGATGTCACAGCCCTGCAGTGCTTATGAAGGCCACCGAGGGCATCACAACCACTGCCAGGCCCTGCTATTTTTGGCATGAAAATTCAGGTGGGCTTTTTGTCCATTGAGGCTCTCCTTCCCTTGTTTTCTCCTCGCCTCTCTCCCTCCTGGATATAAAACTTATTGCAGTTTCATCCACTTTATCATCTCATTTGCTTTCTGATCCGATTCTGTGCTGCCATGTGGCTGATCAAAGACAGATGTGAGCTCTCATCTTCACAAAGAAGCTCCTGTATTCAAACAAACATGTTAATTTATCGTTGTCTTGCTACAGTTACTTTCACTTGCTCCCTCCTACCATTTCTCAATATATTCATTCACTCTCAAGACCCCTCCCTCTTTTTATACTTTCTTGTTTTATTCTTATTTATCTTTAAAATCTCTCCATTCCCCAGTTTATATTCTGTTGTTGACAGGATAATACAATTGCTTGTCCCCATCTTATCTTCCTCATACTTGAAAAAACTCATGGTTTCTTTTTTTTAAACCTCAGACATGCTCATATTTTCAGCAGCCTAGGGAGGGTGAGAGGATTCACCCGAGGCAGAGTGGGGAACAGAACAGGCAGACCAGCCAACATACACTGCTGAGGGGAGCAGCGGACGAGACAGGAGAGGTCTGCTCACCATGTGGGTATCTCCGGGGCCGACGGGGATCGAACCAGCACTGTAGAGGCTGCGGCCAGCTTCACAGCGCTGGGCTCAACTGCCTGCACCACCAGGGAGGCCCAGCCTAATTTGTTTTTAATGGCAGCAGATGTTATAGAATTCCAGCTTAGTTTTCCTCTTGCCTTCCTCTCTCCTTTCATCTTACCTGCCTCTCCTTTCTCTGTCTCCTGTCTGTTCCCTCCTAGGAATGTGTCCTTCTCCCTAATCCTTCTTTTCCTCATCTCTCCTCTCTTTTGCTGCTTCCTCCCCTCTGAGACTCACCTTTTTGCTTTCTCTCCAAACTCCACCATGCTGCTGCTTCCCTCTCTGCTGCTTTTCTGCTGAGTTGTTACTTTCAAGGATTTGAAATTCAGTAAATCCTTGATAGTTTGCCCTAATTTGGAGAGAAGGTCAATCAGAAATAATAAGCCTGAGAAACAGAATATTTTAGAGAAACCCCTCATTTGAAGGATATTAAGTGGACACAATATGATTGTTGACAAAGAATGAAGAAAGCTTTTCGCAGAACTACCAATAACAATTTACTGTGTTCTCAGGGCTGAGGTGATTCAGTAATGAACAAGGCTTGATCCCTGCCCTCGAGGAGTTTAAAATATAGTACAGAAAATAGGGCATGCTTGTATATGATCTTAATAAAGGCAGAATGTGTGAGAAGCTGATTCATTTGACAAACATTAACCCCTACACTGTGGTAGAGCTGTGGAAAATGCAAAAGTGACTCCAATATAATCTTGGCCCTGAGGACTAAGACTCTGGCAGAGGATTAATTTGTCTTAAATGATTACCATGTAAAGCATAACCCAAACAAAACACTTAAGGTAAAGGACAATGAAAAGTTCAGAAGGGAAGGTGATTAATTTAAACAGGAAGGTGGAGAAAGCATCAATGCAGAGATGGCCACTGGGTCTGAGTTGGCAAAAAGGTCAAAGTCCTGCAAGGATCACATGAAAAATAGGGTTTGTCATAATGTCAGTTTCAGTTCACTGTGAGAGGCTAAGGGAATCCCTGGTGGAAGATTCTGAGTTTTAGTCTAGGCGTGCTGAGACATGATGCTCTGATTGTTTAGTTATCTGTCTTTTGGGCCCAAGAAGGGGAAAGTCGTGTCTGCCCACACATGATGTGCTGAGCTAGGAAAAGAGGCCTGCACAAGCAGAAGTTCAGAGTCAGGAATGTCAGTGGGACATCAAAGGGGACAGAGGTTGGTCCAATGTGGCTGCTCAACAGGTTGCGAAAGGAGACAGTCAAGGTGACACTGGGAAGGGAAATGTCATATTGTGGAAGGCCTAGAACATCATGTATAGAAGTTAAACATTCAAGAGCTTTAAGCAGAGGATAAAACCACATTTGTGTTAGGTCTACTGAAGAAGATAAAAATTAGCTAAAAGAGGCTAATAGGGAAGCCACTGCAATAATTCACCAAGTGACATACTTACTCATATAATGAGTATGATGACAGTAGGAAGAAAGGTCTGGTTCAAGTCATATGCCTATGGTAGAATCTCGGGGAAGGAGGAATCAGAAATGAAACAATTGGCTAGAATAATGATGAAGTCAGTGTCCAAGAGAGGGAAGACAAATGGAAGAATTTATAGGAATGATGCTAATAGATTTGGTTTTGCTGAATTTGGGATACTGATGAATACAGACACAACATTAAGAAAAAAGTATAGAAGATGAAAGTCACATTACTTGAATACATCTATGGTGGCAAAACCATACCTTCATTCAGCAAATATTTACTAAGCACATTCTATCTACTGGTGAGATGAAGCATGGCATCAAAAAATAGTATATTAATGATAAAATTTACGAGAGAGAAGAAAAAAAGTTGACAAGAACCCGTAAGAGGGTGGTCCCCAGGAAAAGTGGAGGTTCTAGGTTCCCTTCTCTACTCAAGGAACGGCGGAGATAAGGAGGGAGAGGAAGCTAGAGAAGACAGAGAGAAGGATGGAAGGAGACCAAGAAGGAGACCTGGAGGAGGCATGTGGTACACAGAGACATGTGAAAAAATTGTGCATGCTTCTTGGCCTTGGACTTATATCAGGGACTTGGGGGACATGGAAAGAGCCACTTTAAAGAGACAGAGATGTGGGTGAGAGACCCATGGGGAGGCTGACAACAGCAGCCTTTATCTTCAGTTGGATTTTGATTGTGGTCTTTTCCTTCCAGACTTGCCTGTCCCCTTCTGTGCCTTTCCTATGGGTCCCCACCGTAAGATGCCTTAGAATTGTGGGAAGCTTTTGGGCCTCAACATTTCTGCTTTGGACCAACCCTGTTTGGCAGGGCATTTACCCACAAGGGGATGGATAATTTGAGTGTTTAATTGGAAACTATTTTAACTATATTCTGTCTCTTCTCTTCTCCTCTCTTCTCTTTATTGCATACTAATTGTGTAAAAGTCCCTTTCCATTAAAGGTCTTATGCACTATAGTATGTATTGTCTTGATGTGGCACATGGCAGGATCCACTTACAGGTTTGGAGGTCCTGGGGTACCCCTCCTTCTGCCCGATAACATACCTGCCACGGGTAAACTGTTTCTACCAGAAATGAAAGCATCTCAGTGTGTCCCAGGAACTGGGAAAAACAAAACTAAATAGGGGAAGAGTAAGAAGAAAAAGACCCTAGAAGCCACTGAGGTTTTAGGGAACCCAACAATTCGTTAACAAATAGTTAAGAATCAGTTGTGCTTAGCAAATGTATTATTTAAATGCAAATGATGTTGCTAATCGTCTGCACTGTAACAGAGGCTAAAAAGAAGGCATCTAAAACTGGAGAGAACAAGGGACCAGGGGATCCTGGCTTTGTAATTACTCAGCCACTTAGTAGTAATATTCCTCAGGCAAGTTACTTTTATCTCTGAGTCTCAGTTTTCTTCTCTATAAAATAAGGAAAATAATATTTACTTCATTGAGTCATTGTGAAAATTAAATACAATTAACGTGCATAAGATGCCTGGAACAATAAATGGCAGATATTATTATATTTAAAAAAAAAAATGTTAGGGCCTCTCTCGTGGCGCAAGGGGTTAAGACGCAACCTATGAAGCTAGCGGCAGCCATTGCAGGAAGAGTTTGATTGATGCCTGGCTGGCCAGGGAGCAACCCCCATGACACACCAGACCTCTCCTGACTCACTCACTGCTCCCCTCAGCAGTGTACTTCAGTCAATCCACCTGTTCTGTTCCCCACTCAGTCTCTAGTGAATCCTCTCACCTCCCACACCCCTGGCCTGTACCCCAGTTCTTGTATGTATAAATAAAAAAATCTTAAAAATAAAAAGTTAATCTAACACATCTTGTCCTGCTATAAGACAAGTTGTCACCAAGCTTCTGTATGAGTAAACTATTAGTGCATCTTGGCAAACAGTCTTTAGTAACAGAGCCATATTGGTCTAATACACCTTTTTTTTTAAAGATTTATTTATTTATGTATACAAGAACTGGTGTGTAAGCCAGAGTGTGGGGGGGCGGGGAGGGGGGCGGGGGAGTGCTGAGAGGATTCACCAGAGAGAGTGGGAAGCAGAACAGGTAGATGCACTGAAATACACTGCTGAGAGGAGCAGCGGGCGGCAGGAGAGGTCTCCTGTGCCATGTGGGTTGCTCCCGGGCCGGTCGGGAATCGAACTCATGTTATAGTGGCTGGTGATAGCTTGATAGAGCTGTCTTTAACCCCTGTGCCATGAGGGAGGCCCCTAATACATCCATTAAAGTGCTAATTCCAGACCCTGTCCACCTAGCAATCTTTCTAAACTAGAAATGCGTGTTTACACAGTTTTCATTACCAGAGTAGATTGGGACAGTTGGGCTGAGTGCCAGATCAGAATGGTTGTTTTTGTATCAAATACCAATTGTCCATCAAATCTCACCATGCTCCACTCTCAGATAATCAAATCAATCACACATAGAAATATTTCTAAATCCTTATATTAACCATTATCTCTAATTCCTAACCCCATCCTCACCAACCAAATTCACTCCACTCTCCCACTTCCCATGTTCTCAGTGTCAGGTCACGCACTCTAGCATGCACGGCTCTGTCTCGTGAATCAGGTCCTTTCCACACCCATTCAACTACTGTCTTCAAGACCATTATTACCGCTAAATGATTTCCAGACGACTGAATGTTCTCCATTCCAATCTGCCCTTCACACTACAGGAGATCTGATTATAGCATTCTGTCATTTGCTAACTCTCACTATAACAGTGTGACATCCACAGAAAGGGGATTTTCCAGGTTCCCTGCCCTACCCAAGGAAGGGTGGAGATAAGCAGCAAGGAAAAGCAGAGGAGACTGGAAGAAAGATTTGGAGAAGACACATGGAGCAGAGCGACATATGAAAAAGTTATGCTTGCTTCTCAGCCTTGGACTTTTACCCGGGCTTGGGGGGCATGGAAAGGGGACACTTGAGAGAGTCAGAGACATGGGTGAGAAACCCGCGGGCAGGCAGACAATAGCAGCCTTTATCTTCACTTGGATTTTAATTTTGCTCTTTTCCTTTCAGACTTGCCTGGCCCCTTCTGCCCCTTTCCTATGGGTCCCCACCAGAAGGTGCCTTGATTTGTGGCAAGTTTTTGGGCCTCAGCAGTGCACTTTGGGTCAACCCTGTTTGGCTGGGCATTTAACATGGTGGTATGGGTAACTCTGTGTGCTTCATTTGGAAACTAGATTCTCTATTCTTTTCTCTATTGCACACTAATTGTATTAAAGCTCTTTTTATTGAAGGTTTTATGCACTTAGAGTATGAATGTCTTTATGAGGTGGATGGCAGAATCCATTTGGAGCAGGCAGGTTTGGGGGCCTAGGGATACCCCTCATTCTGTCTGCTAATACCACTGGCAACAGGAAACAAAATCAATAAATTTTAGTAGAGCATCATGGCCCAATCTAGCACCTAGCCTATCTTCTACTCCAGTTTCCCAACTATCTAATATCATTCACTAATCCAAGTTATTGCAAGTATTGTTCCCTTCACAGGAAATATCTTTCCACAACTTGTTTGACAGGCAAACGCCTACTCCTTCTTTAAAATCTAGGTTAGTGGAAAGCTCTCTGAAGGTTCCTCAGTCTACTAAAAGTGGAGCTACCATACGATCCGGCAATTCCACTCCTAGGGATCTACCCAAAGGACACAAAAACAGTGATTCAAAAGAGCACCCGTACACCTATGTTTATTGCAGCACTATTTATGTTAGGTAAAACCTGGAAACAACCCAAATGACCAAAAATAGATGACTGGATCAAGATGATGTGACATATATACATAATGGACTATTATTCAGCAATCAAAAAACATAAACTCATGCCATTTGCAGCAACATGGATGGAGCTAGAAGGAATTATGCTCAGTGAAATAAGCCAGAAGGAAAAAGAAAAATATTGGATGATTTCACTCATAACAGGAATAAAGGGGAACCAAATAAGACATCAGTGTAAAAAAAAAAAAGTACAAAACACAACAAAGCAAAAAAAAAAAAAACCAGACAATTATAAACCAGAGACATACTGCAGGGGAGGAGGAAGGAAACGGGTGAGAGGGAGGGAGGGAGGAGCACAGGGGACCTGTGGTGATGGTGCATGGGTGCCTTGGGGAAGGAGATTCTATGGGGACTCAATCTGAGGGGGTGGGGGGAAGCAAATATTATCTAAAAAATGTAAAAAAAAGATAATAAAAAAATAAAATAAATTTAAATAAATTTAAAAAATCCTAGGTTAAATGCAACTACTAGTAATAGGGATTGAGAATAGGTTCCTGAATCCTAGAGTTCTGTCCTTAATTAGCCACTGATAACCTTGAGTTTCCTAAGAGAACTTCTACCATGTGAATTAAGGTTAAAAAAAGAACAGTTTATTACTTGGTTTTGGTCTCTAACCTGAGCAAGACTGCCTTGAACTCAATTACTTTACTAAGAAAGAATAACTGAAGAGTTTCTAGATTACCTCTCTAAGAGTCTGAAAGAAAGGAAAGTGAGTTCTCTTTTCTTATGCAGGAATGCCATGGGCCCCCACTAGTCCCAAGCTGTTCTGAGAGAATAGAAACAGAGCTATTTATCCCACTAGAGATTCATGTTTTGTACCTGAAACTAAGACTCCACCCTCTATAAAACCTGATCCAATAAATATCTGAAGATGACAAATCTATAGCAGCTTCTCCTACTTGATGTACCAATAAGTGCCAGTAGTAACTTCCCTTGGGATTTCTTCCTGGTTCATTTCAATTCCAACTGCCCCAAATGAATTACTCCTTCCTTTATCTATATTCTTTTAATCGTTTGTTCATCCCTCAGTGATATCACTCCTTACATTTTCTATAATTATTTTTTCAATATCTTTCACATTTAACTATCATTTTTAAGAAAGTAGGAACTGTGTGTATTGTGCAGCCCTATCTGTCAAATGCCTAACACTGGGAAACCACCAACTCATATAGTACGTTAATGCTACTTCCTTCCAGGAGGATTTGGAGCATGCTGGGTGAGCAGAGTGTAGACTGAGTTTTAGTTCCCTTCCCCCTACCATTTGAACAAAACTTGGACAGCTGTATCCAGCAACTGTAGACCAGCATGTAAGAGACACTTTTAAAATATATTTGGATGAGTGAATAGAGCATAAATGAACTGGAGGGTGAGGAATATAATGACAATGTAAAGCTGGAGAAACTATAGGGCATAAAACTTAATAGAACTGGTGACCAGGATCATTAAGGATCCATAAATTTTAGAAAGTTCTTAAATATACAAATTAATAAGGGGGCCTTAAATCTAAAAGAATCTTATCACTGAAAGCATGGCAGCCATATGTTCCAGATTTTCTAGGATAATCCATATTTCAAATCTCCTGTCTCATTGTCCCCGTAAGTGTAATTGTACTTGTCAGAGCATATGTCCTAATTTTTGGGTTCAGGAAATATGGTCACTAACTAGAAAGTATATTTGATTTATTTTTGCTCAATCTTCTAATTTTACAGATGAGGAAACTGAGATCCACAGAGGCTACTCAGATCATCTTAAGTCATACAGGAAATTAATTATAAAACCAGGATTTAAAACTATGTCTCCTGACTTCTAACTTACTGTTAATTTTGTGCTATTTTGTGCTGCAGTCTAACATAGCTGCATGGAAGTTTTTTGTTTGCAAAACAAAATACATGCCAGCAGATATACCACTTCTACTATTGAACCTTTTCTTGGAATAAAATATTCTGCCTTGCCACAACAAACCAACAGCAGTCCTTCCATTACTAGAATATACAGAGTCTCTGATCTCCTATGTGGCAGGAGACAAACTCAGCCTATATTTGGTGATTGAGTATTTGCAGGCAAGGTAAGGGAGGAGATAGTAAATGCCTTTATCACAGCTGATGGTACAGAAGGGACACAGTCACCAGGTAATGTTTCTTAATCACTATATTCTAACTCTATACCTCAAAACTCCAGGCTTCTGGTATCAACATGATCCAAGGTGACTTTCCAGAATAAAAGAGGAATATGAGAACATCTGGTAGGGGATGGCTCAAAAATGAAAAAGTATAGGGAATACTCGGCAACCAATCTGAAACTGCCATTCATAAAGAACTTATCACATAGAGAAGGAGCATATGGAGTTATTAAGAAAAAGGACAGAAAGAGTAGGTAAATTGAGAATAATTAATATGAACATATTATGGATACTATGGTACAATAACAATAATGAAGTGATTAAAATCAAGGTGAACACACCGATGCTACTGAATGAAGACTGGTGCAAGCAAAAAACTTGAAAATAGAAGGTGGGTAGTCTTAAAGACAAAAGAGAACAGAAGAGAATGAGAAGCTGTTTCAGATGAGGTAATAAAAGAACACCAGTCACATCTTCAATCTAACTGGATATGTGCCTTTGAGCAAGTTATTGTTCCCTACTTGCAAACAAGAGAATAGGGCTCCACAAACTCCAAGCACCCTCTTAAGCTCTAATTTATCATGATCCCTATTGAACCATTACCATCCTTTGTTAATTTACATGGAATTTCTTCATAATAGGGCCTCTCTGCTGGCGCAAGGGGTTAAGCACAGCACTATCACACTATCAGCAGCCTCTGCAGCCAAATTCGATCCCTGGCTGGCCAGGAGCACATGGTGCAACAGACCTCTCCTCTCTCACCTGCTGCTCCCCTCAGCAGTGTATTTCAGGCAGTCCGCCTGTTCTGCTCCCCACTCTATCTCTGATGAATCTTCTCACCCTGCAACTCTGGCCTGTCCTCCAGTTTTTATATGCATAAATAAATAAATCTTAAAAAGAAATGAATTTCTTCATAATAAAGTAACTAACAATGTGAGAGGTATATTTACCAGATCAGAGAAGAAGTATTATTTTTGTATGTCTATTCTGGGCCAGAGATTGGCAAACTTTTCCTGTAAAGGACCAGACAGCAAATATTTTAGGCAGTGTGCATTGTGGTCTCTGTCACAGCTATGATCTCTGCCTCTGTAGCATAAAGCAGTCATTGACAAAACATAAACAAGTGAGTGTGGCTGAGTTCCAATAAGACCTGATTTACAAAAACAGGTAGCAGGCTGGATTTAGCCCAGACTTTAGTCAAATCAAGTATGGGAAACACATTATATGTAATTTACTATAGTTTTTTTAGAATAAGACTTTATATATGTATGGATTATAGATGGTAAGAAGATGCAGTAAATGCTTCTGAAAATAAACAAGGATGCCCACTTGGTAATCCATATAAATTGCCACATTGCACAACTCTAGGTCACCATTCACAATAGCTTTATAGAAGCTATAATTTTGTACAGAACAGTGTGGATGACAGAGATGTACAACCTCAATAGCACTGTTGGTGGTATTGATAGCTCAGTAATACTAACAGCCTAAGAGAAACTGGATGCGAATGAAGAAAAGGAAGAATTTGAAAAAGGAATAACAATGGAAGAGAATTCCTGTATCCTAGTTCCTTCAGGAACTCTAAGCCTGCCCTCTCCATCCTATTTCTTCTAACTCTCCAAATAAAAGATTCTTATCTCAGGGAAGAGAAGACATATCATTCATTTAAGCTTGAAGTGAGTTTAACAAGTTGCCTTTCTCAGAACAGTTTGTATCTGAGAATTCTTACCTTTTAGAGGAACTATGAAGTGATAAGGGAGTAGTCTTGAAACTATACCACACTGACAGCCAGCTGTCCCCTTTAGACTGTTTGCTCCCCTTTAGATTGTTTATCTGTTGTTTAATTCCATTCTTGCAGAAATGGCATTTTTTTAAGTCTTCCCCCACACTAAATCTTAGGCTTCAGTAAAATTTACCAATAAGGAAAACCTATACCACTAGCCAGAGTTGATCCACTCAAGGACAGCTGTATGACCAAGCTAGACCAAGGCAATCAGACTTCTTCCCTGGGATATTTCACATCAGAATTCATGGAAATGTAGACATTTATTCTGGTGGGAAAACTGCCCGAACCAGATCTCTAGCACCAACCAGGCCCCCTACCATGTGAATCAACTGTGTGAGCATGAAGCCAACATGCAGTGAGACACTGAGAGAAGAGGTAAGAGTTTAAGGGGACATTCTTACCAATATTTCCAGGTGTCCTTCAGTCCACGCTGCATCCTTATCACTCTCAGATGGATGAGGATGCCCTCGTTATCCTTCCAATAAAATTTCATTTTTTCCCAGGCTAATTAAAATAGTTTTTGCTAGTTGTAAACAAAATATATCTGAAAAGTATAGTCTTATAACTTATAAAAGTACAGTGTCTTTTCTATTTCCCCCAGATCTGTACTTATTTCACATCTTTAGCCTTTATCCTTCCCTCCATTAGGTTTATCCAAAATCCTGCTTAGTAAGGTATAGTTAAATTCTCTGTCACTGTATCCATCAATCCTACCCAACACTTATGTCTACATGCTAACAGGGACTCTAAGGTGTGGGCTTTTTTCCAGTTTGACAGAAAAGTCTTGATCTACAGATTTTACATAGTACCACTAGGAACTTGATCTGTACCAACATCCCAATGGCCCTCAGATACAAAAGACAACAAAACAGCAACTAAGCACAGGACAGGTCGCCCAGTTCACCAAAGAGGAGGGAAGCAGCATCAACACTCCAAAGGCTCCCTTGATCAAATTCTAAGTTAGTCAGTCAACCATAGAAACCCCAAGGTCCCACACCCCAACATCTCAGAAAGGTTAGACCCACCATTTTATTTTGTTCTCATCTCTTAGTTGGTTTATTATCATTTAAACAGGCAATACCTGCATATGGCATTACCTTGAAAGGGTATTAAGGTGGGAAGTAACTGTCTCTTCACATCTTCATTTAGTCATCAATTGCCCTCCCTTACTAGCAAAACCCCTTATCAGTTTCTTGAATATGTTTTCATATTCAAGTCTGTGCATGTATAAATATATACGCACATGTGTAGTTTCATACAGTTCATAGTATTTTTTTCTTGCTTTTTTCAAGTAACAATATGTCTGTTCTCATCACTTGGAGTGAGGCATATGTTATCTGAAGAACTGAATCTTCTGGTCACATCTGCTTGGGAGAAATACATAATATATACTCACAGCAGAATAGGGATAAACACTTTCTGAAAATTCTATTAGACACTCTCTTATAGCACTGTTCAAGATAAACTGAGGCATATTAACATTTTTAAGAGTTTTTTTTCTTTCTTTTTTTTCTTTTTTTTAGCAACATCAATTCAAATTGGGCAAAACCAAACTGGAAGCGGTTAGGAATTCATTACCTGTGGGAGCTAGGAAAATGAATTTTATAGAGAATATGTACAAAGAAATTATTTGATTGGTTATACCTTTAGTGGTTGACTATTTTGGAAAGTCTAGACAGCTGTTTGTGATTGGTCATCCTTGTGCTTCTGTTCTTAACCTTGAGGCTTTTATAGGCTTTGTTTTTTGATTTGTTGACATAGGATGTAAGGCATTAAAGTCACCTCAGTCTAGTGGCCTCCTTGTTAATTAATTTAACAGTACCAACACCAGTTCATCTAAAGAAGCTCAAGTGGGCAAAATTATAATATTGAACTTTGGAGAGAAGGTAAATATCTAACTGCTCCTCACCAGTTCAAATCCTACGTGCAGACATAGACTTCTGAGTTTGAAGTTTGAAGCAACATTATCTTTTTTATACAAGTGAGTTGTGAATTTCAGTGCCTTATGAAATATCACAGGCTATGGTTTCTGGGTTCCACGTCAGTTCACAAAATTAACAAAAGAACAATTCAAGGGTAGGTTATTGAAAGAAAAAAATAGAGCGTTTTCTACTAAACTTATAGTTGCCATCACCAGATAATAAATCTGTTTCGAACATAATCAAACCCAGGTCAAAATGGACTCATAGTTTATTCTTATATGATAAGTTATTTGAAATACTCTTTCAAGGGATATAACTTTCTGCAACTCCAGAGACTTATGATACCATCTGAGTGACCAATTTTAAGTGATTTTTATTTGCTCTTTGGAAAAGTCAGCTTGAAATCTATCTCTTCTGCTAGGCAAATCACTCCATAAAGGAGAAAAGCTGTGACATTTACCATTTAAATATTGGAATTTCAAAGCATGCACTGGTCTAGATCTAAGACCATTATAAATTTTACACAAGTTTTTTTGTGTGTGCACTGAAAAGACAGTCTGACCCAGGGTAGTGGTGTTCCTGATCTTTCTTCTTAAATTCTTCCTTCATTTATGCCTTCCTCTCCCTCATTTTAATAGGCATGACTTTCTCTGACTGGCCTTACATGGCCATAATATCTTAAGAGTTATTTTATAGCCTTTGCTAAGAAAGTGGTAACAGCTCCCTAATCTACACTGACTCTATAGAACTTTTTGCCCAGTTCAATCACAGAGAAAAGTATGATGGTCTCACTCATAGCAGGAATCTAGAAAACTTAAATAAGGGACCAGGAAAACAAATAACTATAAGAAAGTGAAAATCAAAATCAACAAAAATCTATGAACCAGAGACACTCTATGGGGGGGGGGGTGGAGGGAGGGGAGGGATTGGGGTCAAAATGGGGGGGTTGAAATTGTATGGGGAATATAAAAATAAAATTTATTATAAAAAAAAAAGAAAAAAAGAAAAGTATGCCCCTGAACCTCCCTTTATAATTTCCTTCTCTCTCTTTGCCTCTCCCCTCTGTCAGTGTAACACAATGCTCTGGTAGTGCACTAGATTGACCAGGATCCCTCACTGCAAGGTTTCAGGTAAGCCTGTGTTCCCTTTCAAGGAAATGGCTTAGATCTAGACAAATCTCTCTACTTTCCTCCTTGCCGAAATTCGTGTTATAGAACAAAAGCAACAGAAGTCTCCCTCAGCATGGCTCTATTGGCATTTTAGATAAGGGAAATATTGAAGTCTTGGTGGGCAGCTTACTCCTCTGAAGACAACATCCATGAGACTCACAGCTTCTTTTCCCTCCAGCAGTGTTGCACAGAATAATCAGCTCGGTACATAAATTCCCTTTACTGCACTGAGTTAGAACCTCTGTGTTAATTATAGAGAGATGATGTCTCAGGTAGATAGTCCTGTGTTTCTAATTCATCTTGGCAATCATTGAAACATGCACCAGGGCCTCCCTGGTGGCGCAGGAGTTAAAGACAGTGCTATCAAGCCATTGCCAGCCACTGTAGCATGACTCCAATCCCAGGCTGACGAGAGAGCTAACCCACAGGGAGCAGCAGACCTTTTCTGCCTCGCCCACTGTTCCCCTCAGCAATGTATTTCAGTAGATCTGCTTGTTTTGCTCCCCACTCTCTCTGGTGAATTCGCTCACCCCCATACCTCTGGCCTATGCCCCAGTTCTTATATGCATAAATAAATAAATCTTTAAAAAAAAAAATACGAACCGGACTCTTTTTTTTTTTAAGATTTATTTATTTTTACAAGAACTGGAGCACAGGTCAGAGGCGCGGGAGGGTGGGAGAATTCACCAGAGACAGAGTGTGGAGCAGAACAGGCAGACTGGCGAAATACACTGCTGAGGGGAGCAGCGGGCGAGGCAGGAGAGGTCTGCCACGCCATGTGGATTTCTCCCTGGCCCACCGGGAATCCAACCCACACTGCAGAGGCTGCGGAGAGCTTCAGAGTGAGGCGCTCAACCCGCTGCACCACTGGGGAGGCCCCAGACTCTCTATTTCATAGCATTTTCTTATAGTCAGAAGGACCTGTGTGTCTAAGGTCTTTGCATTCAAAGACTTCAGCCTCCATTTTGAATTAAAGAAAGCAAAGAGCCTTCCTCTCTGAACCCCCAGATGTATGCTTTCTGCTCATGATCAAAATTGTTTACAGATTCCTAAATTCCTTCATCAGCTGGTGTTTCTCAGAATCCACCCAGAGACAATTTTGAATAGATTTTGCTTTGTTTCTCCATTGTGGATTCTATAAAACCCTACTAAGCTCAGTTTCCAATCTTTTAGTTTCCTCTAATATCTCCAAGATGCTCTTTCTCTTATTGGCTCCTTCACTAAATGTCCCTTCCAAGAGACTAGCTAACAAGATCCTCCTATGTTAATTGGCCTCCCAGGGGTTCTCTTTCCTTTAGGTAGTCCAGGATTTCTCAAACCCCCACTGTTTTTTCACAATAACCCAACTAACATCAGTAGCCCACCTGGAAACCACTTAGTTCAGAACTGCCACAAGCAACAGCATAGCAAAACCCAATTATATCCGCATACAATTCCCTAGTATTGCCTTTTTCTGGCAACATTTACCATTAAAATTCCACATTTACATTTTGTCTCAGCTGCTCCAAAGTGCAGGGGAAGCCAAATGACTGGGAAAGTTTGATATTTGTTTATCATACTGAATAATTTCAAATATCCATAAACTAGTTCATGATAAAATGTTAATAATTGGAAGTAGGCTGGTCACAGCTTTATATTCACACAGAACTGGTTTTTAATCTTGGTTCAGTTACCCTCCAGTTGTTTAAACTTAGGTAAATGATGAGCCTTCCCCACCTTCAGATTCATCACATTAAATGAGCATGCATATTTCCCATCTTGTTACAGGGCAGGGAGAGGGGGCCCCCCAGAGCACCCAAACCTGCCTGCTCCCTTTTCCTGGGGACCACCCTGTGACAAGCTCTCAAAAGTAAGAGCAATAACATTGATAATATATGTAGTAGATTTTCAATAGATGTTATGTACCATCTCTCCTCTCCAGGGTAATTGTGCTATTACAAGGCAGTACAGTGTGTCTTCCTCAATGATATGGGTGTTCACTAGAGCCCTGCCACCATTTTACAACTAGAATTCTTTTAGGAAGGCATCAGAAGGACTCTGATTGCAGACAAACTGGAACAAGTGCTTGCCAATGTTTCTGATATTAAATAACAGTTAAACTGATAAGTAAAGATAGTGCTGCTATTAACAAACTCACTGGCCATTCTTTCTTATCATTCTTATCATTTCCTGACATTGTTGAACAAATGAGCAGTTACAATTTCTTTTCCTAAAGCCCATGTTTCTGATTATATGACATTTGAAATAAATATTTCCAAATCTAGAATCTGGCACTTTTTGTGCAATTGATGACACTAACTCATTTGACAATCAAGCTGTACCCCCAAATGCAGAGAACTATACTGCACTGATTACTATTGCTGCAGAATCCTTCTATTTCTCTTCCAGAACTTACTTCATCTTTCTGACCAAAAAAAAAAAAAAAAATGTGCTCTTGACATCAGGACAAAAAGCCACTATCGCTGTGTTGAACAATAAATTCTTTACTTTGTATGGGAATCTTGTTATTTACAGTAAAAAAATTATTAATAAAATTTCTATCTTCCTGCCCACACTCTTTAAGAAGAACCAGAACCCCCACAAAAATATACTGGTGTGTGCATGGGAATCCACTTAAAACCTTGAGAAAGATGGCCTTTATCATTTCCTACTAATCTACTTTGCGACTCTCTCTCACATCTGCTGCCTTACTTCACTTCACTGGTTTACCCTTCTGCTCTCTCTTCCCTTTCTTTAATCAATTTCATCTCTATCTTCAATCTTAGTTTTATATAGTCTAAAAACACTTTCCTCTGATCCTGTAGCTGCTTTAGCCAACCTTTTCATCCAGTCAGGATATGCTAGGCTATGTTATAAACATCTCACAGCAAATAAAGGTCTATTTATTGCTCTGAAAAGGTACACAGGGCAGGGTGACTCTCTAGAACAAATATTTCCTATATAGACAACTCAATTCCCTAATAAAGAATCGTCCACTACACTGTAATTGTACAGTAAGCAGCAATTGTAGTGCATATAGCTCACGCAAAAGGGAAAGAGAAGGATGGAGAACTGTACACCAGCTTCTAAAATGCTTCCACCCAACCCTGATACATGTCATTTTTGTGGACATTTTATTGGTCAAAGCAATTCCTATAGTCATGGTTAACCACCTGGGGGGGAGAAAGAATTGGATATAAGTGTGTACTAGATCCTCCCCACTCCCCCCATTTTACCAATGGAATTCCCAGGAAATTAGAGCAAAATCAATGTTAATTTTTCCACAAACACTCAATCTTTAGCTCGTTGCAAATTTGCTTCTGCACCAATAACTTGATTTAGTCAGGTTGGGTAAAGTAATGACCCCATTCCACCCCCAATCCCAGTAGCTTACGACAATAAACATTTCTTTCTTTCTCATATCACTTATAGGCTGCCGGCTGGTTGCAGTTTTGGGTCCCTTGTGGCTTATTTTCTGTGTCCTAGGCTAAAGTAAAAAAGCTCCTGCACTTCTGCTTACATATGATATTCTTCCTGTTTGCTCACACACCATTGCCCAAAGCACATCATATGGTCAAACCCAAAGTCAATGAGGCTGGAATGTACACTCCTCACATGGGAGGCATAAACGGTCACATAAGTAGGGGGAAGATCCTCCTACAAGGAGGCAGATACGGATAACTGTGAGTGATAACTTAATCTGTCACTGGTGGTTTTCTTGTTCAATTCACTTTCCCTTATATGATTTTTTTAAACTATAACATCCATTAAAATAATGTGTATATTATATCTCTGATACTACTTGTTTATCTCGAGATTTCATTAAAAATATTAAATCTTCTGGGCCTCCCTGGTGGTGCAGGGGTTAAAGACAGAGCTATTAAGCCAAGCACTGCAACGAGTTCGATCCCCAGCTGGTCAGGGAGCAAACCACATGGTGCCCCAGACTTCTGCCTGCCTTGTCCACTGCTCCCCTCAGCAGTATATTTCAGTAGATCTGCCTGTTGTTCTCCCGACTCTCTCTCTGGTGAATCCTCTCACCTCTGGTCTACACCACCTCTGGCCTACAGCCCATTCTTGTCTGCATAAATAACTAAATCTTTATAAAAAAAATTAAATCTTCTGGTAGAAATCTAAGTTCAAATTGTCCAGATTTAATTGTTCAAATTGCAATTCCCATGCCACCTTACAAGATGTGCCTTCAATATAGTCTCTCAGTAAGTACTCCTTGTATATTCCCATTTCTATCTGAGGTTCCACTATTTTTCTGACACATCCACTGGCCATATAACCTCACTGTCATTCTTCAATCTTACTTCTTTTCCTCCCCCACAACTTATGAGTCCTCAAGGCTATCCAACACCCCTTACTGATGTCTCGTTTTCTCCTATTACCAAAATCTACTCTGATCCAGGTACTACTCACTTAGATGATTTGAATGTCCTTTCTATTAGTAACTTATAACCAGAAATTCCATCCTCACATACATGCACATAAAAATTATAAGAATCATCATTTCAGAATTGATTGTAATAATAAAAAAAATTGGAAAACATGCACATACCCATGAATAAAAGAAAAGATAAATCCTAGTATATCCACATACTAGAATATAGTATGTAACAGTGAAATGAGTAAACTAAAGCTACAGCTATTAACAAGGATAACTTTATAACAAAAAGTATACTAAAAGTTCACAAGAATGTATTCAACATGATAGCCTCTTGATGAATGTTGCAAAACATGCAAACAATATCACTGCTTAGTAAAACAATTTAGTGAAAGTTTTTTTTCAAAGCATGGAATTCATAAATACACAAATATTATCACGGTTACTCAGCAGAATATGGGGAGTGGGGATGATCAGGGGAAATTGCCTTGTAAGTGCTTCAACAGTATTTATAAAGGTTTAAACTTAAGGTGGATTGTGGATACAGTTTTTCGTTTATTGATTTTATTCTTTAGGACTTTAACCTGTCAGAAATAGTTAATGACACATTACAAATTTTTAAGACACCTCCTAAGTAATTTCTCCATTCTATCATCTCCCCATTCCCAAGCAGTCTGCATATTAGACAAACTAATCTTTCTAAAATACCATTTTGCTTTATATTCTACTAGCAAATCTCTAAATACTGTCCAATACCTATAAGATAAACTCCATATACTTCGTCATCTCATTCAAACTACCAAGAACCTGGTTCCTTCACTGTCCCCATCCTCTTTACTGCCTTGACAGAAGTGGTCTCTCCTCTGCTGCCTACTTACTTAAATCTTTCCCTTTAGAATCTAGTCCAGTCATCCTTTTCCCTTCAAACCTGCCTTGAAGGGTGGAATAGTGGCCACTTTCTCCTATCTAGGGCTATTCCTCTAAACGTATGCTTTGCCCCCTTTCTCCCTACAAGTTCTATCAGTTTTTCTACTTCCTTTTAACTTGCTATATACTCTGCATTCCTTTGTCATCTATGAAATGTCCTTTATCACGTCTTCACTTTCAGTCAACTCCAGGAGTTATTTACCTCTTGGTATATCATTTAAGTACTGTCAAGACTGTGTAAGAGCAAAGATTTTATTCCACTTGCAAGCTAGCAAGCTAGCACCACACAATGCCATGGATGTTGGCATGGGACACCTGGATAAAGGCAAATATTTTATTGCTCAGAGCAAGAAAAGAAAGCAGAACATCAGTGTACTTTGTGCTGGCCCCTGACCCCCAATTCCGATTTTGTAACATGGAAGACCATGTGACACCTTAGACTTAGACACATTATTGTTTTTAATATTTTTATATTTTATTTTATATAATTCTTACATCATTTTTCATTTTTGAACAATGTATGCATTTTCATTTTGGTTATATTCCCCATACAATTCCCACCCCCCCTTATTTTGACCCTGATCCCTCCTCTTCCCACCCCCATAGTGTGTCTCTAGTTTATAGTTGCTTGTTGATTTTGATTTTTTTCTTTATTATAATTAGTCTTTTTCCTGTTCCCTTATTTAGGTTTTCTAAATTCCTGCTATGAGTGAGACCATCCGGTATTTTTCTTTTTCTTTCTGGCTTATTTCGCTGAGCATGATCCCTTCCAGCTCCAACATGTTGCTACAAATTACATGAGTTTATCTTTTTTGATTGCTGAGTAATATTCCATTGTGTATATATGCCACATCTTCTTGATCCAGTCATCTATTTTTGGGCATTTGGGTTGTTTCCATAACTTAGCTATTGTAAATAGTGTTGCTATAAACATGGGGGGGAAGGGGCCCTTTTGAATTAATGTTTCTGTGTCCTTTGGGTAAATACCTAGGAGTGGAATTGCTGGATCATATGGGAGCTCTATCTTTAATAGGCTGAGGAATCTCCACACAGCTCTCCATAGTGGTTGGACCATTTTGCACTCCCACCAGCAGTGCAGGAGAGTTCCTTTTTCTCCGCATCCTCGCCAACATTTGTTATTGCTAGTTTTTTTTTTTTTTTAATATGTGCCATTTTCACTGGTGTAATATGGTATCTTGTTGTAGTTTTGATTTGCATTTCCCTGATTACAAGTGTGTTGAACATTTTTCATATGCCTGTTGGCCATTTGCATTTCCTCTTTGGAGAAGTTTCTTTTTAACTCTTCTGCCCATTTTTTGACTGGATTATTTACTTTTGTTTTTGTTGAGTTAGACACATTATTAAGTGTCTGCTCTGCCTAACATACCTGCCCTTCCCTCAGGAGGAAGACACTATCTATATCTTTCAAGTTTGCTGTACAAACCTCCTTGAAAAGAAATATCTGGGGGAAATAGAGGGGGAAGACTGCCAATCTCAAAATACTGGCGAAATATGATATTCCCATGGAGAATTACATTACAAAACTTACTTCCCCAACCACACTGAGATCAGGGTTTGGTAAAAATTTTCTTAAAGAACCAAGCAGTAAATAGGGGACTCCCTGGTGGCACAAGCGATTGAGAGCAGTAGTGAAGCTGTCCACAGCCTCTGCAGGCCAGTTTGATCCCCGCCGGCCAAGGAGCAACCCACATGGCGCCGCAGACCTCTCCGGACTCACCAGCTGCTCCCCTCAGCAGTGTACTTCGGTTATTCTGCCTGTTCTGTTCCTCGCTCTGTCTCTAGTGAATCCTCTCACCCTCCCGCACATCTGGCCTGTACCCCGGTTCTTGTATAAATAAAAATAAAAATAAAAATCTTTAAAAAAAAAAGAAAGAACCAAGCAGTAAATATTTTGAATTGTAGACTACACAGTCTCTGCTATTGTAGCCTACACAGTCTCTGCTATTGTAGCTCAAAAGGAGCCAGAGATAAGATGTAAAAGAATGGGTATGACTACACTCCAAAAAACTACTTATTATAACAGACCACTGACCCCTGCGTGCTGACCCTTATTGGAAAATATTGGGACATACCTTATTTACATGCTACACACACTGCTCTAGGTGCTGGGAATATGTATCATGAATAAAAGAGATGAAATTTCCTATTCCTTATCATATTATATATATGGTGTGTGTATATATATATATAAAATAAATATGTATGTATGTATTCTACTGAAGGAACACATTAACAAACAAGTAATACATGGTTTGGCCGCTGATGATAAGTGCTATGGAGAAAATTAAGGCAGTAAATAGGGGATAGTGAGGAAGGTAAAATTTTATATAAGAGATCAAGGACACTAAGAAAGTGACCTCTGGGCCTCCCCTAGTGGCGCAGTGGTTGAGCGCTGGGCTGTGAAGGTGCCCACAGCCTCTGCAGCGCCGGTTCGATTCCCAGCCGCCGGCAAGGGTCCCACATGGTGTGCAGACCTCACCTGCTATGCCCGCTGCTCCCCTCAGCAGTATGTTTTATCAGTCTGCCTGTTCTGTTCCCCGCTCTGGCTCTGGTGAATTCTCTCACCCTCCTGCACTTCTGACTGTACCCAGTGCTTGTATAAATAAATAAATAAATAAATAAATAAATAAATAAATAAATAAATAAATAAATCTTTAAAAGAAAAAAAAGAAAGTGACCTCTGAGAAAGGACATGAAGGAAGTATATTTTCCTAGGAGAAGCACATGCCTGGGAAAGGAAGCAGGTGCAAATGTCCTAGATGAGAGCACTCTCTGTGGCCCAGGAGCAGGAAGGGGCAGTAGCGGTGAAGGAGAGAATGAGGGAGAATGGCAGAAGAAGAACCTGAAAATTAACGGCAGGAGTACAAGGAGCAACAGTCTGCACTGACTTGAATTTTCAGAGGTAAATCTGCTACTTTAAGAATAGTTTGATAAGGGTGGAAGTAAGAAGACAATTCAGAATGCCTTTAAAACAATCAAAACAGAGACAATTGATCAGGCTAGAGTGATAGTTGTTAAATTCTGGATAAACCTCGAAAGTAGAGCCAATAGGATTTGCTAGTGGGTTGGATGAAGTAGTGAGAGAAACACTGGAGTCAAGGACAGTAGCAAAGATTTTTGGCCCAAGTTATCGAATGAATGGAGTTGCCACAGTCTCAAATGGGAACAGGAGGAGCAGGCTGAGAGGCAGATCTGAAGTTCTGCTTCTGAATGTTAATAGCTATTTAAGAATATGTTGATGATAGTAAGCTATCTACATAGCAAAGTTCCTACAGCGAGCCCTGCCCCAGCAGCATACATCAGAAAACTATAAATGCTAACAGCTGGCATCTTCCCCTCCACTTTGCAGAGTCCGGCTTTGTGGCCTCTACAGATGGGTGAGCTGGAACATTAATTCAGATGGCTTTTCTGGCTAAATAGACACAAAAAGATGACAAGAGTCCTTTGTCCAGACTTCTTCTGATGAAGGACAGTCTGCCTATCAAAATTCATATTTATTAAACTCTTTATCAACTGTCAGCCCAGAAAGGAGAATGACAGATATTTAACAAAAGAATTTGAAAAACATGCCCTAAACATATTGTACTGAATTGTCCTTCTTGTATCTAGACTGGTACCAGCAGCCACATCTTGAATTCTCCCCCAGGCCTCTTCACCGGGTCAACTGAGGAGTCCTGTTAGTAGGTCAACCTGCTACACTGCTTAAAAATCAGTGCACAAAAGCTTACTTTGAGGAAAATGCCGGGGTTGCTGGCTCTCAAAGGCAAAGAGTTACAGTGCTATAGCTGTACTCACTCCAGTCCCACCTCTCACTTCCTAGCCGTTTTAGATGAAAAACTCAGAGTAGAAGGCAGCTTGGCTTAGTTTGGCTTATCCCTGATTTCAAACAAGCATTTCAAAGCAAAAGCACAAAGCCCCCTACAGTATGTATGAACAAAAGAATTAACACATGCCCAATTTCAACTTGTGGTGCAATTTCATGTATTTTCACATATCTCTTCAGTATTCTCTCAGAGGAGAAACAGGAATAACTTAGTGGAGAACATTCCTACATGCAGAATCCCGTCTTTTCTCAGACATATTGCTGGAGGTAGACAAGTTAGTCACTAAAATGAGGGTCAGTTTCAGGCAAAAGCTTGGATGCTGCATTGAAATGTTTGAGGAGGGAGGTGTATTCATCTGGAGGGAAAAATGAAACCTCTTTGACATAGAAAGGAGCATTGCCCAGGATTTGACAGGAGGGTAATACGGCTCAACCCAAGGGAAAACTAAGTTGACAGTTTTAGCACTGGAGACAGAAATGGAATGGACAGAAAAGAAAAGAAAGTTCAGTAAGTACTGATGGAACAAAGGTAGTCTTGTTTCTTGAGACTAGAACCATCAGATTTGTGTCACAAGATGTCTACACAGAATGTGGGCAATTGGCCCAGACAGAGAGACAGTATTAGAAACATTAAGATTCAATTTAGAAGTTTACAATGTCCACTGGGATGTGTTCTGCTGCAAGTAACAATTTCTAATTAAAAGTGATAATAGTAATGATTCCTTATTTCAAATAACTAGAAATTCATAAGTAGGAGAATTCAAAGTTGGCACAGCACCTTAACAATGTCAAAAGGAACCTTGGTTCACATTGTTTTGTAATTATTTCTGTGTTGGTGGTTTCTCTTATTATCACAAGTTAGTTTCAAGACTACTCCTATTTTCACAAAACTGTATCCCAAGATTAAGGAAGTGGGTGAGAACAGGAAGGATGTGGCTGTGTCTTCCAGTCTTGTTTCCCAGGAGGCATATCTTCTTGCCACCCCATCAACCAAATCTGACTTATCTTGGGAATGGAATTATTCTATTTGGTTTAAACTAATCAAAATCTCACCCTCTTGGGTTGAGTACATTGCTGCAAGAATAAAGTTGAGGTTACTTGCAAGGAAATGAAGATACCTGTTGCACAGAAACCAAGAGTATCTGCCATATTTAATTTCTTATATTTCCTTTCTACCTTCAAAAATACTTCTAGAAGTGAAAAATACTCTTTTGCAAGAGAAATGCTTGAGAAACTGAGATTAAATATTTAAGAAAGAAAATGAAAGAGTGTAATAAAAAACTTCTATTTCTGGCATTGCTATTATCTCTACTAATTATATGACAAAAGCAAACAGTAATTTTTTGACAAATATAATTTTCAGTCACGAACTACTCATACAATGTTTTCGTTTTTTTAATTAAAAGAAATTATACAGTCACAAGTTTTCACCTACTGGCAGATAATCAAAGCACCCTCACATACAAGGAGATAAGACAATATGATTGAAAACAAAAAGAACAAAGGCAATAAAAACCTATCTACTCTCTCCAGACAGTGACAATACCACATAGAGAATTTAACTATATTTAATGTAGTCAAAAAAAGAAAAGAAAATATTGAGAATTCTGGACATAATTTTACATTTAAAAAATATTGATGGTAAATGTTAAAATGAAAACAACAAATTACAAAATCACTGTATAGATTTATTTTTTTAAGATTTTTATTTATTTATTTATACAAGAACCAGGGTACAGGCCAGATTTGCCAGGAGGGTGAGAGGATTCACCAGAGACAGAGCGGGGAACAGAACAGGCAGACTGACGAAATACACTGCTGAGGGGAGCAGTGGGTGAGACAGGAGAGGTCTGCCGTGCCATGTGGGATCGAACCAGCACTGCAGAGGCTGCAGACAGCTTCACAGCACTGTGCTCAACCGCCTGCACCACCAGGGGAGGTGCTCAATGTATAGATTTAATACAAATTTGATTTAGCTGATTAGAGAATTAATGAACTGAAAGTTAATCAGAAGAAGATATCTTTAATGAGCCAAAAGAGAGAATGGAAACTATAAAAGATATTATGCAAAATAAAAGAAATACAGAAGAAAACTATTAATTAAGTAAAATTAAAATCCCAGAAGGAAAGAAGATAGGCAAAAGCATTATTTGAGGTAATAAAGGCTGAGAATTAGCCAAGATGAAAGCGAAATATTAAACTAAAGCTGTAAGAAGCACTAAAAACAGTAAGCAGAAAAAATAAGAAAATTACACCACATACAACATGGTAAAATTGATAAAAATCAAGATTGCTGAAAACAGCTAGAGGGAAAAAACAATGCTTGCAAATGTAATAGTAACAGTTGACTTTCCAACAGGAAAAAAGAGAAGTTAAATCTTCAAATTTCTGAAAAACATAAAATTCCATCAAGAATTACACACCACGTAAATTGAAATGAAAATAAAAATATTTTCAGATCATACAAACCAAAAATGGGCCTCCCTGATGGCGCAGGCGGTTGAGCGCTGCTCAGTGAAGCTGTCAGCAACTTCTGCATGCGGGTTCGATCCCGGCCAGCCACGGAAATACCCACATGGTGCGGCAGACCTCTCTTGTCTCACCCACTGCTCCCCTCAGCAATGTAGTTCAGTCAATCTGCCTGTTCTGTTCCCCACTCTGTCTCTGGTGAATCCTCTCACCCTCCTGCACATCTGGCCTGTACCCCAGTTCTTGTATGCATGAATAAATAAAATCTTAAAAAAAAACCAAAACAGGAGCTTTTCAATATTATACACTAAAGAAAGGAATGAAGGAAAAAGGGTTTACATATCTAGGCAAATTTGCTGGTTGACTAAACATAATAACTCTTTCAGGTTTTAAAAATTGTCAAGAATTAAAATGTATGAAACCATGGCATACAGGCTGGAAGGGAGGGTAAAAGTGTTAAAAGGTTTTTAGGTCTTTACATATTGCAAGAAGAAATTAAAGTCCTAATTTGCATTAGATATTGATAAATTTTGTAAACATGTTCTAACCTGTGGAATACCACTACGAAATCATTAACAAATAATTATGTATCACCTTATTAACAGATGAGATAAAATACAATAATAAAAATAATCCCCAAAAGGGTGCCTTTCTCTGCCATTCACCATATAAACAAAATAAGGAGAGAAAATACATGACATGCTTTCATGTGAAAAGGTGTAGCAGAAATTATTGCCTAGCTTTTAGTATCAATTTAATGATGAAAGCCCAATCAAATTAGAAATAAAAAGGATATCTTAAATCCCTTTATTGAGTACAATGGGTACATAATAAACTGCTTATATTGAAAGTATTTGGCTACTTTAGACATTTTACATATATATCTATAGGTATATATACAGGGATATATACCTATATCTCTATACACACATCCACATATCTTTTTATGAAACTATCACCATAGTTAAGATATCCACCACCTCAAGATCCTTTCTAACAAGTCGGTAGTGTTCTAATTTCGCTAATTACCAAGGATGTTCAGGATCTTTTTATTTACTTATTTGCATCTATTTATCTTCTTTGGTGAAACATCTTTAAATTTTCACACATATTTAAAGTTGATTTTTGATAGTTTATTACTGAATTTGACAGTTTTGTTTTTTAATATACTGGGTACAATGCCTTTATCAGATATATGATGTCCAAATATTTCATACCAATCTGCGTTTGTCCCTTAATTCTCTTACCAGTATACTTTAAAAAGTAGAAATTTAAAATTTTTATGACGTTCCATTTATCTTTTGTGTCATATTTTGAAAATCTCTGTCTAACTGAAAACCACAAAGATTTTCTCCTATGTGTTCTCCTATAACTTTCATATGAGTTTCAGATTTTACACTTGCGCCTATGATTCATTTTTAATTCATTGTTGTGTATACTGTGAAGCCTATAGCAAGGCTATATTTTTGCATTTGGGTATCCTAGTGTTCCAGCACCATCAGTTAAAAGTACTATTCTTTCTCTAATGAATGGTTTTTACATAAAGTTTTGTCAAAAGTAAGTTGTCATCTATATGTGGGTTTATTTTTGGATTCAGTATTTTTTTTTAAGATTTATTTTATTTATTTATACAAGCACTGGGTACAGTCAGAAGCATGGGAGGTGAGAGAATTCACCAGAGCCAGAGCGGAGAGCAGAACAGGCAGATTGACGAAGTACACTGCTGAGGGGAGCAGCCAGCGGCAGGAGAGGTCTGCGCGCCATGTGGGACCCTTGCCCGGGGGATGGGGATCAAACTGGCGCTGCAGAGGCTATAGGCAGCTTGGCAACCCGGCGCTCAACCGCTGCACCACCGGGGAAGCCCTTCAGTATTATTTTTTACTGATTTTTGTCTCTCTTGAGGCCCACACCACACTTATTTTGATATTATGGCTTTATAATAAATCTTGATATCAGATAGTATTAGTCCCCCAAGTTTGTTCTTTATTTTCAGAGTTGTTTCGGCCACTTCAAATCCTTTGTATTTTTGTATTAAATTTAGAATCAGCTTGTCTATTTCTATGAAAAATCCAGTCAAGTGAAAAGTAATATTTTCTGGCCACTTCAGATGTTTAATGAAAGTTACTGTACATGTGATGTGTAAAAGGTTATTATCTCATTGCTGAGTTCACTCACTCTGTGGCTTGCGTACATTCACCTTATTCAGCACAAAATTTGAATGCGTATTTTATTAATCTTAAAAGTTACTATAGATTATAATAACAGCTGAGCAGTACTGTGTGCCAGGGGACTAGGCAAGCCCTTTAAATACATTATTTCATTTAATGTTCAAGACAACCAGCAAGGAAGTCACTCTTGATGCAGAGTGCCCATTTCGCCTGGGGCTATCTATCCTCACCAGCACACCCCTCCAGGGGGTGCCACCTGTAACACTCCTTGGCTTCAGTCCCCTTACACTATGATTTCTGACAGATAAAATACATTTAGACTCACTGAGATTAAGTAATTTGCTCAAGTTCACACAGTCTTGATTTTATTCTAACCTGAGTTACTGACCACAAGGCTACACAGCCTCAGGGGCACTACAGATCCATTTAAATAATTATACGCTTGTGTTATCTGCTCTCTACCAGTCTATAAACTCCACAATGAGAAATGCCAGTGCCCACACAACACTTTGAACATAATTATATAGTAGGCATACAATACTTTTTTTTTTTTTGGTAAGAGTAATTGAATGAATTAACAAATGAGCGGATGGATAATGAAAGAGAAAGATAAACGTTTGAATTAAGTTGAACTAATAGCATCTGAGTTTGGTGATGCATTTGTCTGGAAGGCTTTCTGTAATCCTCTGTAATGATTTACAAAAAGGCAAAACCTGGATTACCAGCAAGAGATTCAAAGAAGCTGTCCACATAAAAATAAAATCTGACAGAAACAGCTGTGACAGAAAAGTCTGGCAAATCTTTGAGGCCCAGTTATGACGACTTACTGGTATTGAAGAATAAGTACCTGCACTGAAAAAACTTAGTGCTTTAGGAAATACTTTTTACAAGTTAAACATCTGGATTACTTAATACCATCATATTAGAAATGTGGATGCTAAAAAACTCTTAAACTCATTGATTTGATTCTGCCTCTTGGGTTCAATGCAAAGAATAGAACTTCACAGAGAGAGATGGCCTTTTCTAAGGTTACGTGATTTGCTATTAACAGAAATTCAAATACACTAATTTCCAGTCCAATTCTCACTCTCCTACAATATACAGTCTCTATGTATATCCAGTCACAGATAATCTCACACTGTGTATGGTATGTAGACTTCTATAGACAGGACTTCACATTTCTCTAAAGAGAAGAATAAAAATAAAGCCTATTAGAGAAAAAAGAAGCAAATAAGCAAGGTCTGGGAAGCTTCCAGAGCAAACAAAAAAGACAATATTACCCTCTTATTAGTCTTCCTGACAGCTTCAATGGAAGAAAATTTCATAGTATTTATAAGAGAAACTAAAAAATGCTCTTTGGACTGGGTTGATTCTGATTTGGAATATTTTTCTAAGGCAACCCATTGTCATTTTGTTATATTACTTGAATTTATTTGTGCCCAATCTATCTTGCCTAGCTAGTTCCCTCTACTCTCAGCTTACCAGGCACTGATGACATTTATAACTAGATACTACTACTGTAAAGTACTTATGTTCATTACCTTTAAGTTTCCCTTTGACCTTGCAAATAAGATGTGATTATTATCACTGTTGAATATATGAAGTAATAGAAACTCAGAGTGCATAACAAATATATCTTAGGCAACACTATTAGTAAGACACAGAGCTGGAAATCAAATTCAGGTCCTGGTGAGCTGACTGAGCTGAATGCTGCATTCCCAATCAACACGTTCTATTGACCAAACTGGTCAGTAAGTGTTCTGGTTTGCTGAACAAGAATAGCATCCTTCATGGGTATACAGAATAATCAGAGATAATAAAATCACTCAGTGGTACACAGGGAAGAGATATAAAAGCAAGATAAAAGGGAGTCAGAAACAAAAATAAAGATAACTTGTGCCAGGTGTCATTCCACACACTGTACAAAGTATATTCTTATTTAATCTTGTTTATTCTTGTAACAGCACTAGGAAGCATTTCTTGTGCAGGTCTTTTAGACACAGGAGACTTTTAGACACAGGAAGTTCAAAGTCATATAGGTCTGAAATTATAAAAGTCTTATTTCAAAATCCACATTCTTAACCAGGAGGGTTCAAAATCACTTGAAATGGAAAGAAACAGAAAAACAAAGAAAACACTAGGTAGTGAAATATAACAGGAAAAAGTGAACACATCATTAGACTTTGCAAATTTTACTTAAAGAGAAATAATTACTGTTAACAACCAGCCTCAATGATCTCCAGTGTCTTCTAAAGTTCTATAAGGCTGAAGTTGGATTTTTTTCCTGTGTAACAATTACGTCTCCAGATATAAATAAGAAATTAAGTTGTCTCTGTGCAATACAGTTTATTTAGTGTGAAATTGAGCAGTGCTATTGTGTTTACTATTAATGATTAGAGAACCAGTAGTTATATGATTCGCCATAAATGATAGTGGAACATAAAAAATGTATTACCATTATTTGGTCTCCAGCCCCAAATCAGATTAAGAACAAGCATAAGAGACAATCATGATTTCTCACCTCCCTGAGAACACTGGGAGATTTCCACTCCCCTCTTGAGTTCACGGTGACCTCAAGCCCTTGTTCAAAGAAAGACTTGTGAGTTACTAAGTATCTTTAGCTAAAACTATGAGTACCTTAATCTTTATCCTGGCCTCTCAAATTAAACTCATGAAGAATCCAGGTACTCAGGATGCACATTCAGACACATGTCTTTGAAGAAAGACCAAGCATATTGACTCGAGCCCCTATAGGTACTGTATCTACCTTATATAACAAAGCAGAAACTTCTAGTCATGCCCCAGAATCCATTTTAACCCTTTTATACAATAATGGACTTTCTAGTTGTGCATACTGCCACCCAAAATACAGACTACATTCCTTATCCTTTCTTGAAATTCATGCCCATTCATGCCCTACATGATTTGTTCATTCCAATGTAAGTGACAATGTCCTATGTGCAATTTCTGGAACTTCCCTGAAAAGAATGCTCATAATATTCTCTGCCCTTGTTATTCATCCTTCCCTTGATCCTCTGCCTAAAACATGGACCCCAACTTGAATAGCAAGCTGAAGATCACACCTAAAGGATGATAGAATGGGGAACTGACAGGAGGCCCCAACGACTTGGAGCTGAGCCACAACATGCCAGTCAAATCCTGGTGAACAGTTCTGCACAGTTACATGACAGGGAAAGAGGCTTCTCACTTAACCGCTATTTTAAGACTTTTTGTATTTGCATTCAAAACTAATCTGAACTAATGCAGACAAGTTATGTAAAATGAGAGCAACAGTACTATGTAGCTCACAGGTTTATTTTGAGGATTAAATGAGAAAATTAATGTAAATACAAGACCAGGATAATAAGAATTAAATATTAGTCATTATTAATAATGTCACAACAACATTTCTTGTCTCATGAAGACAATTTTCTTGTTTTCAGATTTGCCTAAGAATTATGATATTTGAGGAGTTTCCTTAAATGAAGACATTTATAAACAAAGATTTAAGATCGCTGTGGTTCTCATACCTAAGGCCATTTCTTTCTCTATACTATGAGATAATTTTGTATAAGAAATAAAGAATTGGAGTATAGACTGCCCAGAAGATACACCACCAAGTTTTTCTCTTTCCAACTAACCTCTTGCCCATTATTCACTGTCATTCATTTAGTTTGTATCAATTGAAACATTATCACCTGACATTGACCACTTTTCAAGAATCAGCAAAGTATCGAATGAAACAGGGTATTTTGCTCCTGATGATGTCTCTTCATATCTTATAAGGTCTATCTTATTATATGTATATAAACAAAATACACACAAAATGTAATGTTGTACAAAATATTTATTACATATTGTACATTATGTATTCTGATTTGTCATATATATAAAAAACATTACATATATAACTATACATTATGTATGTAACTACTTTGCTAAGTGGTTATTACCTACTCCAAGGACACATGTATTTTATGTCCAGTTTAGTGAGCTGATTCATATGCCTGTACCACCAGTAAGAAAACGATCCAACATTTGATATAAAGATTAATAGAAAACTCTACAAATGAACAGAGAATGTGAACCAAAACAAAAATGCAAAATGATATAAAATCTGTCTTGGGAATTTGCATGAAATAGGGAGGAGCAAGAAATATATAGCAAACTTAAAAGCTGACACTGAAAAACAGAAGTGCCTGATAAAAAGAATTGAAGCCAAAAGAATGCCAGCATAATCTAAATGCATTTTTATATAAATACAATTAAACATAAGCTATCTGTTTGGAAAACCTAACTTTGCTTCACATTACATTTTGTCTGGAAAACATGTAAAAATGGCTCACTGCCACTCGCAGAGACTAGATTACAGACTCTATGGAGATGGAGCCTCTTCATGTCCTCTACACCTTACACAGAGGGGGAAATGATCCTTGCACTGTGCTTCATGGGAGAGGAAGGAAGTCTGGGGAGGGAGGCCCGAAGAGGAAGAAGGAACCAGAGTGTGGAGGAGACAGATGGCACTGGGTAGGTTCTGAGCGAGTGAACTGGAGGTAAACTACTCTTGTCACATCCTGCTGAGCACTTAGGCAGTGGCTTCAGAATAAGTTATCACCGCCCTTCAAAGTTCTCATTAACTCAGCAATGTCAGGTGAAGAGGTTTGGGGGCCTTCTGACTGATGCTCGGGAGAGGATTTAGTCTGAGCTAAGACACACTTAGGGGTCAGGTTACCAGACTGGGGAAGAGTGGGGTCAGAAGTGCCAACCTTTGAATCTGAGTCAACACAAACACAGCAAGCAGACAATGAGATCAGAAGAGATTATAAATTCAACATCAGGAACACAGACAGGGAAGAGCAAGCTTCTAAGCCATGGTCAGCATCAGAAAGAATCATAAAATTTGTTGGAGGGCAATGGAATAAAGCAGAAAAAGCAATAAACTGGGAATCTGAAAACCTGAGCTAGATACTCAGTGCATGTTTGATCTTGGAGAAATCACTTAGTTGTTAGGCATCAATCTCTTTTTAACCAAGTTTTTACTTTTTCCAGCCAGAATGTCTTCATCTACAAAATGGATACAAATAACACAATCTTTTGCATTCAAATGTTTTAAGAATTAAAAGAGATAACACATACAAAGTCCCTAGCACTTAGTAATAAGTATTACCCTAGGAATGCTTACCCTGGTCAGCATTCATAAATATCAATTGCTGTTCCTTTTATTACTATTATTTTTTATCTCATAGGGAATCTGTGCAGACCAATCAGATGAGATATGTACAAGCCAGGAACCTGGCAACATTGGTTCTCAGATCTTAAGTGCTGCCATCTGACCTATCCACCCTGTTCCCACTCATTTGATGTCAGAGAAACATCAATCTGAATCCATGTAACAATATGCTGACAGCTCCAGACACTGATGTCACCAGCAGTGAATTGTCTGAACATGTAAGATGGTGATCCTTCGGGGAGATGAAAGTGACAGCAGCACCGGTGGCCACACAACTACCTTGGTTAAGACACCAGCAACATGCCTCCTGATTGCCCTGTTAAGATCAAACCAATGTGCTTAAAATGTCAGGTTACAAAAAACAAAAATGAACATACACACATGCAGAAGAGAAGAATGGACAGAAATTGACCTCCAATTTGACAGTGATTACATCTGGCCTGAAGGACAACTTTATTCTTTATACTTTTCTGATTTCCAATTTTTCTGCACCATAGTTATTAGCAATATAATCAGAACAAAAAGATGCACAAATTGAGGGCTGAGGTCCCTTTACATGAACTCTGATTAGAGCTACAACACCAGATTGTTTAGTTGGGCTATGTCTAAAGTAGGTTTTTCTTCAGCATCCTTTCTATTTCCACAGTCACTTCTGGATCTGCATCCCTAGATTACTGTACAACTATCTTAGAGTTTATTTCCTCCCTTTGAAGCTTTGCTTGAAGCTGTCCCACCCACATGGCAAGAACATGTCCTGCTGCAAACCCCAGTTTTGCCAGTCAGGCTTCTGTTAAGTCCTTGGAACCATGTCCTATCTCACCAGACATTACTCAACGGTTATCCACTGTTGAGTATCTTTTCCTTCCTATTTCTTTTCCTATATTTTCTTCTCCACAACTGTCTTTCACTAAACAAAATAAAAAGAAAGGATACCGAAGGAAAAATTATTTTGGACATAGCCCTCACCTGACTGAGCAATCTGGTCTTGTCTCTCTAATCAGAGTTCATGTAGAACGATCTCAGTCCTCAATTTGTATACCTTTTTGTTCTGATTATATTGCTAATAACTAAGGTGCAGTGAGGCTTTCATCACAATTAAAATAGGGTTTTCTAAGTAAGGTCCCAAAACCAGCAGTGACAACATCACTTGGAAATTTGAAATATTATTCTCAGCTTCCACCCCAGAATCAGGTTCCACACACAGAATCAGAAACTCCATGTTTTATCAAGCTGTTAGGAATTTTTAATACATGTTAAAGTTTGAGAGTAATGCTTTAAACACTGAACTAGGGCCTCCCCGGTGGCGCAGCGGTTGAACGCTGGGTTGCAAACCTGCCCGCAGCCTCTGCAGCACCGGTTCGATCCCTGGCTGCTCCCCGGCCACCGGAGGAGGGTCCCACATGGCGCGCAGACCTCTCCTGCCGCCCGCTGCTCCCCTCAGCAGTGTACTTCGGTCCTTCTGCCTGCTCTGCTCCCCGCTCTGGCTCTGGTGAATTCTCTCACCCTCCCACACTTCTGACTGTACCCAGTGCTTGTATAAATAAATAAATAAAAATAAAATCTTAAAAAAAAAAAAAAATAATAAACACTGAACTAAAGTGACCTGCTGGCTCACTCCAAATCTTGCTTTTCACTCACACCTGGTTGCCTTCATACATTGTGTGGAGACTTTGTAATGAGTAACTTGGGTAGAGTGAGTTACATTTCCCAGTATTTCCTTACCTGTAAATTACTGGTTAAGCTAGCCACCAGAGATTCTGGTGCAAGATTTGGAGGGTGCAAGTGAAGTGGCAGTCATTTTTTAGCTTGCATTTGTTGTCACTCACCTTGCTGTCATGTCATGGGTATGGGCCAACAGCTGGGTCTGCAACTTCCCTACCTTCCCCTGAGTTCTCATTCTCTAACTCCTGGGCCACATGGGCATTTAGCCCAGCTTCTCCTCTGCTCACTCATACCATCAAGGTCAGGGGTAGGAAGAATTACAAGTTTGGTTTGTAGGTTCCAACTTGCTTTTGCTCTGTGTTATCCACATCTTCTCCTTCGAACTGCATGCCCCAATGACCCCAATCACCTGCATCAGATGCAAAGGGCATAAGCCAAAAGTGAGGTGAGGGCCAGGGTAAAAGGAGAGGATGCCACCCTTTACCCAGGCCTCATTAAGCTCTCAATTTCTCCTCTACACCACTGCATAGAAATTGACCGCAAATCGGAGAGTCAGAAAGTCTTTGAGATTAAACCTACATGAATTCTCTGCTTTCTTTACTAATTCTCAAAGGCAAGATGCAGTTCTTTGTATTCTGTCTGGTCATCTTTCTCAAGCTGTTTCACATATCCTTGTTACGTATCCACATCTAGATGAGAAAACTTTTTGGCCAGTAATCACATATTCTTTTTTTTTTTTTTTTTTTTTTTTTTTTTTTTTTATAAATTTTATTGTTATATTCCCCATACAATTGCCGCCCCCCATTCTGACCCCAATCCCTCCCCTCCCGCCCCCGCCCCCTAAAAGTGTCTCTGGTTCATAGTTTTTTGTTGATTTTGATTTTCACTTTCTTATAGTTTTTCATTTTCCTGGTCCATTATTTAAGTTTTCTAGATTCCTGCTATGAGTGAGACCATCCGGTATTTTTCTTTTTCTTTTTGGCTTATTTCGCTGAGCATGATCCCTTCCAGCGCCATCCATGTTGCAGCAAATTGCATGTGTTTATCTTTTTTGAATGCTGAGTAATATTCCATGGTATATATGTACCACATCTTCTTGATCCAGTCATCTATTTTTGGGCATTTGGGTTGTTTCCAAAGCTTAGCTATTGTAAACAGTGCTGCTATAAACATAGGGGTGCAGGTGTTCTTTGGAATTGATGTTTCTGTGTCCTTTGGGTAAATACCTAGGAGTGGAATTGCTGGGTCATATGGAAGCTCTATGTTTAGTAGGTCCAGAAATCTCCACACAGCTTTCCACAGTGGTTGGACCAGTTTGCACTCCCACCAACAGTGCAGAAGAGTTCCTTTTTCTCCACACCCTCGCCAACATTTGTTGTTGCTAGTTTTTTTAATATGTGCCATTCTCACTGGTGTAAGATGGTATCTCATGGTAGTTTTGATTTGCATTTCCCTGATGACAAGTGATGTTGAACATTTTTTCATATGCCTGTTGGCCATTTGCATTTCCTCTTCAGAGAAGTTTCTTTTAAGCTCTTCTGCCCATTTTTTGACTGGATTATTTTCTTTGTTGTTGTTGAGTCTCATCAGCTCTTTGCAGATTTTTGTGATCAGTCCTTTATCATTAGTGTTGGGTGCAAAAATGTTCTCCCAGTTGGTGGGGTTTCTCTTTGTTTTTGTTATTGTCTCTTTTGCTGTGCAAAAGCTCTTTAATTTGATATAGTCCCAGCTGTTTATCTTTGCCTTCACTATCACTGCTTTGGGTGATGTGTCTGTAAAGATGTCTTTGATGTGCAAATCACGTAGTGTTTCGCCTATATTTCCTTCTATATATTTTATGGTTTCAGGTCTTATGTCTAGTTCTTTAATCCATTTTGAGTTGATTTTTGTGTATGGTGTGAGGTGGTGGTCAAGCTTCATTCTTTTGCATGTAGCGACCCAGTTTTCCCAGCACCATTTATTGAACAAACTTTCTTTGCTCCAATGCATAGTCTTTGCTCCTTTGTCAAAGATTAGTTGACCATAAATCTGTGGGTTTATTTCTGGATTTTCTATTCGATTCCATTGGTCTGTATGTCTGTTCTTGTTCCAATACCATGCAGTTTTGATGATTATGGCTTTGTAGTATAGTTTGAAGTCTGGGAGTCTGATGCCTCCATTCCCTTCTTTTTTTTTCAGGAGAGCTTTGGCTATTCGGGGTTTTTTGTGATTCCATATGAATTTCATCAATAATTTTTCTATTTCTTTGAAGAATGACATTGAAATTTTGATTGGAATAGCATTGAATCTGTATATTGCTTTTGGAAGGATGGCCATTTTAATAATGTTTATTCTTCCAATCCATGAGCAGGGGATGTCTCTCCATTTCTTTGTGTCTTCTTCTATTTCTTTTAACAGTGTTTTATAGTTTTCTTTGTATAGGTCCTTTACCTCTTTTGTTAGATTTATTCCCAAATATTTGATTTTTTTTGTTTCAATAACAAAAGGGATGGTCTTTTCAATTTCTTCTTCTTCAGATTTATTGTTTGTGTATAGGAAGGCTACTGACTTTTGCGTGTTGATTTTGTATCCTGCCACTTTACTGAACTGATTGATGAGTTGAATTAGCTTTTCTGTGGAGTTTTTGGGGTTCTCTATGTATAATATCATATCGTCTGCAAATAGTGATAGTTTGACTTCTTCTTTTCCTATTTGGATTCCTTGGATGTCTTTCTCTTGTCTTATTGCCCTGGCTAGGACTTCCAGTATTATATTGAAAAGCAATGGTGAGAGTGGACATCCTTGTCTTGTTCCAGATCTTAATGGAATTGCTTTCAGCTTTTCACCATTGAGAATGATACTGGCTGTTGGCTTGTCATAGATGGCCTTTATGATGTTGAGGTATGTTCCTTGTATCCCAAGAACTTCAAGGGCTTTTATCATGAATGGGTGTTGCACTTTGTCGAAAGCTTTCTCAGCATCTATTGATATTATCATATGGTTTTTATATTTCTTTTTGTTGATGTGTTGGATAACGTTGATTGATTTTCGGATGTTAAACCATCCTTGTGCCCCTGGAATGAATCCAACTTGGTCGTGGTGAATTATCTTATGGATACATTGTTGGATTCTGATAGCTAAAATTTTATTGAGGATTTTTGCATCAGTGTTCATTAGGGAGATTGGCCTGTAGTTTTCCTTTTTTGTGTTGTCCTTGTTCGGTTTTGGTATTAGTGTAATGTTGGCTTCATAGAACGAGTAATCACATATTCTTTGGCATACCCCCTCACCCAACATCCAGTAAAGCAAATTGTGTTTAATATATTTTGTAATGTGATATTCTGTCCTTATGATTCAAATTTTTCTGGACATTTCTTCATCATTTCCAATATTTTATATCTAAGCTGATGGCATTCAAATATAAATACAAATATAAATATATAGATATATATATAAATTTCAAGACACATGTCCAATTGCCTACTGGATTTCTCATCATGGTAACAACTGATATTCATCCAACAAGCTCAAAAGAAATCATTCAGCCTATCCCAATGTTCTTGTGTTTTTGACCTGAGTGAATTGTGCCTTCATCTACCTATTTGGCTAAATTCAAGCCATGACCTGGGTGTTATCCTAGATGCCTCTCACTTTCTTTTTCCCTAAATCCAACTCTATTATTGAATCATCTAAACTACTTCCTTGATCCTATCCACCTCTTTCCTTATATCAGGTACTATGTGTGTAATGGTTAAAATGATAAATTGTACAAAAGGTTTCAGGTCAACTCAAATGCTGTTCTACCGATTACTATAGGCTAAACTTCAGTTTTCTCACCTGTAAAATGGGAAAAAATTACTATTCCTAAAGTATTGTTGTGTGTATTAATGCAGTCAGTTCTTATGAAGCCATGTACAGTCCCTATCACATGGCAAATATTCATAAATATTAGTTATTATGATTTTTTCTGCCATTACTTTAAATTAGGTTACTCCCTCTTCCCTTGATTATATTAGCGTTTTCTAATTGGTTTCCTGCTACTAGCCTTTCTTCTCTCTCTAAATTATGGATGTGGAATTTTATAAAATGTCAGAAGCATTTTCTTAAATATCATTAATTAATTATTCTTCCAAATGCTGCATATACTTTAGAATGGTATTTTAAGTATATTAATGTTTCAGATGAGATACACCTGATTAACAAATTTATATGGTGTGAGTGCCAAGAACTAATGGGTTTGGCATGAGACCCCAATTGGAAATTTAAGACAGAGAGGTACCAAATGCGCACAGACTTCCAGGAACAGCCGTGAAGACCCCTAAAAGCCCATAAGGTAGAAATGCAATACTGTTAATGAGTTATAACACAGATCTATTTTTCTGGGCAGTGTATAGATATCTGTGACTTTTCTACTTTCTTCCATCACTCACACTGGACTTTCCTAGGATTGCAGTCAGAAGATTCTCCATATCCTTGTGAAAAGATAAGCCTTCAATAGTAATAAAATGACTCTGACCGAGACAGACAGACTTAACAGCTGCACAGCAGATGGCCCTCAGTCATGTTTTAGGTGACTGCTTCGATTGAATATTATAAAATTGGATGAAATTCTGCCAATTTCTCCTTGTAATTATAGAAGTGTGGCGTGCAAAAGTAAAAAGATTTAGTATTCATTAAAGTGAGCATCCTTAATAAAGTCTTCATTTTCTATTTTGAAAAGCTGTATGTTTTCTTATAGCACCAAATCATTTTATTTGTACCTCTGTGAGCTCTGGTCTACATTAGAATAACTTACATAGGTCGGTTACCTTCCCCACTAGACTGTGAGTGACTTGAAGGCAATTCTATGTCTGATCCATCTTTGTCTTTCAGCACCTTGCACATTCTCTGGGCTACAGTATGTGTTCAATGAATACTGAATTAATGAACAACTGGTTGGATAAATATGCCATTGAAGTTTTCATAATTAAATCATACTTTATAATGAAGTGGAACAAGTCACTATTTAAAGGTACTGTGTGGAAAATTGTTATGTATCATGGCAAATCTCCTCATAGTTTATCATATACTTCATATATCAAGTTTACTTAATTTAATACAATTCAAAAATGCACAGATTGAGCATCTATTACCTTCCCTTGACTACGAAGGTACTGAGCTACAAAGAACAATGAGACACTGCTCCTGTGGTTAAGTTTCATTTTCTCTCTTTTGGCAATGTGATTTATTGGCACTCTTCCAACAGAGTGGTGGGGTCTGCCCATGCCCCCTTCCATGAATCTGCATGGGGTTTTGTGACTGAGCGTGGTCACAATCGAGCATGGTGAAAGTGTGAACTCTGAGACTAGGGCATATACAGAATTCAGCATCTGTCTTGCTCTCTCAATCTGGACCCTCCCCAGCTTGGAAACCAACCACCTGCTGCAAGGGAGCCCGAATTAACCCAGATGGAGAGGAGGGAGATAGTATTAGGTCCATATGAAGAGGGACTGAGACCCTCCAGTAAATGTTCAAAATCTGAACAGAATAAGCTTTTATATCAGAATTTCTTAACCTTGACAACACTGACATTTTAGGAAGGATAATTCTTTCATGGGGGCTATAGGGGTTCCATGAATTTCAGAATGTTTAGCAGCATCTCTGCCAGATGCTGTTCTATCTATCTAGCAGATTTAGATGCTAATAGTAACCTGCCCCATGTGTGACAACCAAAAGTGATTCCAGACATTCCTAAATGTTCTCTGGGGAGAAAGCAAAATCACCCCAATTGCGAACTACTTCAAATGATGCCAACCCCCAGACTAGGCTGCCCAGCTAACTTGAAAGGGAGAAATCAGCTATCCTCGCTAAGCCCTGCCCACATTGGAGATTTGTAAGCAGCAAAGACAGTGTTGTTATTAAAAGTCACTAAGTTTTAAGATGGTTTGTTGTAAAACATTAAATAATGGGAAGAACCCCTGACATGAAGGGACTGTTTTTCCTATCCAAGATAGAAAACAAATACATACCAAATAATGACCATTCTGCAACAATTTATAGTACATTATAATCAGCTATAAGGTCTTGCTTCTAAGGCACAATTTGTGTGAGCAAGGATTGTGTCTGTAAACACAGAGGAGCTGCGCTTGATATTGAAGTCCTGGTGTGTGGTCACTCTGAGCTATTAGAGCAGCTGCGTTAACCTGATTTTAGTATATGTAATTATATTGTCTTCCTAATTCACTCATGCACTTCAGCTGGAAGTGGTGAACACCGGATTCTTAAACAACTCCGTATCATTAAGGTCGTCTACAGTAACACACAGCTTGTTTTCCTGTAAGCTACATTAGATGACTCAGTTCCAGGGTATTTGGAACAATTGTGAGATAATGTTCCAAACAGAGCTGCGGCAGTGTCACATTTGGTTTGCATGGCACTTAAAAGTTATCCTCAGATATCAAGGAAAATGTCTGGACACAAAGTGTGAAGAGACGGTGGCTCACTACAGAAAATAATATGCTAAGTTCTAAAATTTAGATTCTTCTAATTTAAACTTTAAGTAAGACATATTATATGTAAACTCAGAATTTGTGATTTTACATAATTACAAGGAGTAATGTGAAATCCTCAATAGTAGAAATTGGGTCTCATTTGTAATAATGGCAATGGCTGTTTATTGAGTGCTTGAGCCCTAAGCAGTTATGCTGTGGTGTTAATCCTCCTCACAGCCCAGCAACTGCAGCTCAAAGAGGTTAAATGACTTGCCCAAAGAGCCTGTGGGATTTGCAGCCTTATCTCTCTGGCTCCTAAGTCAGCTGTCTTTTCACTACACCTGCTCCCTTTGTCTTTGTGTCCTCACTAGTCAACACAGTCTGTACAACATAGATAGATGTTCGAACAAGTTAATAGTTGCTGATTAAAAATAGCTTTGAATCACAAATGCAACAGCTCTGTACAGAAAGAGACAATAAAGACTAGTGGGTAATCATTATGATCAATCAGCTGTTGAATGACAAAACTCATAGCCTTAAAAGGGCCTGCTGTATTAAGTCATTTTCTGGTTTAAGAAGGAAATGTTTCAGAAAGGGGAAATAGAAGTCAGCATAAGCTCTTATCTCCTAAGAAAGGTGATAAACTGGTTGAGAATGGCTAAATGATGAATATATGCATAAAATATGATGAATGTGTAAGGCTAACTGATGAAAAAAAAAAAAGACCCAGTTGGACTGTGGGTTGTTATTAACACAGCGTGATGCCTGCAAAAGGTGAATGAATAAACGAACGATGACTGAATAAATGATACATAAGTAAATAATGAAAAACTGGTCATAGGCATTGGTAAAACGAGCCTGTCAGGAGAATATGAGCACATACCCAATTGCAAACAATGGCTGCTAATATTTAAATTGGTTGATGATGATAAGTGGGTATTTAAATTAAGCCTTCTTTTTCCTCTCAGTTGCTTCCAGCTTTACATTGATTGCTATAAACTCTACATTCAGACCTAAGATCTATGTTATGTATATATATGTGTGTGTGTGTGTGTGTATGTGAGAGAGAGAGAGAGAGAGAGAAAGAGAGATGCTAGCATGAGGAAGTGCTCTGCCAGATACACTCTTAATTTTTAATAACCTTATACTTTTTTTGGTAGCTTATGGCCCCAATCACACAGCTTTCCACTATACAAACCAGAATCATTTCACCTGAGCAGGAAGTAGCAAGCCTTCTCCTGTCTTCCTGAAGTAGCAAAAGATGAGGAACGACCAGTTCCACAGTTCTCAGCAGGGGATGTTACTTACAGCTTTCCCAGGGGATTTTGGAAATACATGGGGGCCCTGGTGTTGCCACAATGACAGGAACACCAATGGCATTTAATGAATGAGAACCAGAAAAACAAAACATCCTGCAACATACAAAGTCCTTCCAAAAGGATGTTCCTGCCCAAAGTAGTATCATTGAGAAATATTAGCCAATTCTGTTTTGGAACTTCATAGGCCACTTGTTCAGCAAGGAGAACCAAACTGCAGCCATAATTACAGATAAGGAATGCACAAGGATTGGGCTGAAAAAAATGTCCTGATCTGAAGCAGAAAAGAAAAAAATCCCTGAGGCTATAGCTGCTTCTAATAACAATCTCTAAACTCTCTCAACTTTAAGGACAGCATCTCTGAGTCACTACAGGTATTAAGAATTTCAAAAGCAGGCCTCCCTGGTAGCACCAGAGGTTAAGACAAAACCTATGAAGCTATCTGCAGCCACTGCAGCACGAATTCAATCCCCAGCCAGGGAGCTACCCACATGGCACAGCAGACCTCTCCTGACTCATCCACTGTTCCCCTCAGCAGTGTATTTCAGTTAATCCGCCTGTTCTGTTCCCCACTCTGTTTCTGGTGAGTCCTCTCGCTCCCACACCTCTGGCCTGTACCCCAGTACTGGTATGCATAAATAAATAAATCTTTTTTAAAAAAGAAATTTCAAAAGAGTGTCTAGGAATAAACAAATGCTAAGATTCTCTTTAACCTTAGGACTATCTCCTGCTTAAACAATAAGCTTGATCAAACATACAGTTGATTAACAAAGGGAACCAGGTGGGCTGCTGGGTGAAAAGCTCATTTAAAGTGCTATAAAATGTCTCCTTCCTCCTACCCTCAGTCTTGGGGGAAACTATGGTTCTTGTGCATTTCTGGAAGACAATTAATGGTGTTCACTATGCAGGTGGGCTGAGGATTTTAGCAGATGGCGACGGGATGGCTGTAAAAGAGGAAAGAACTCTTGCAGAACTCTTACTCCTTTCTGGGATTTTCTTTTTGGAGAGGGCAGGGAGCTAGTTGCAAGACAATGCAATAATGATGCAAACATTCAAAGTATCTGTTTGTAAGGGGCAGGACTGAGCACAGTGCAGGTTTTCTGATCCCATGCAGACCGGGTAAAGGAGGAGTCAGAGTCCTCAGTAGTTTTGCAGGTTTTTTATTTGGGGTTCACCAGGCATATGGCAGGCAGGGGTGCTGGCTGGGGGGCTGGGAGGCTGGCAGGCCTCCCAGCCCCCAGCAAGTCCTCACTCTATCTGGGCTCTCTAGCGTTCGTTCTGCTGCTTCTCGGCTGCGGCTGCTGCTGCTGCTGGTGCTGGTGCTGCTGCTGGTGCTGCTGGCGTCCCCCCGTGACGCCGCCCTTAAAAGCACAGTCTTAACTCAGCTGAATCCCATCTACCTATGCCCACACCCTATTCCAGGTGCCCGCCATCAGGCATGCATTCAGGACAAGGATCCATCATCTATCCTGATGGCGGGAGGGCAGAAAAGCCTGATATTTTCTTTACCCTACAGTCCACCCCCTCAGGGTTTTCTGCCATACAGTCTATACACATATATACAATTTTCTAAGCAAACAATGCAGCCATAGCCCACAAAAACAAATACATCAAATATAAAATACAATATAACAAAATACAACAGAACACAAATAAGTCCAGGCAGGGCCCCAACCTAGCGCAAAAGACAATTATTGGTACCAGCAGATGAGCCACCAAATCTGCTGCCGAAGGCACTGCTCATACGAGGGAGGGGAAATCACACACGGCATCTGCTATAACACACCAGGAGCCGTCAGGCTTCCTGGCTTTCTCTGGCTGTCGTCTAGGCTACAAGGCACACAGCATCCACCCCCAGGATGCACTAGCTCTGGGATTGGCAATTTTATTCTGTTGGGGGTAATCACCAACCCTCAGGGTTTCTGTCTGCAGTCGCTCCAACACTCGGCCTTCATGGCCACCCATGCGACTCACAGACCCCTGCTCTCAAGCCAACCCACTGCACAAGCACATGGGTTGGGGATCCAAACTTTGCATTTGGCTTGGGCTCCACCCCAAGCCACATTCCCCACCCGTCCCCCAAGGACGGGCTCCTCAGCTCCTCACCCTCACTCAAGAATGAGCAGGGCATCACCCACAGGTGATTTTACGAGACTCACAGGTCTTCAGCATACCCAGGCTGCTTAACGGCCACTCAGGGCTTCTCAACTTATCATCAGTACCAGCTTTTGCTTTCTTAGTTGGCTTTTCTCCTCCACCTGGCTGCTGGGCATGCACAGGCTGCTTTTGGCCATCTAGGCCCACTGGCCACCCCCAGATTCTCAAAAAAAAACATAACCTGCCAAGGTCCTCCGCTTTCTGGCAGGATTGTCAGTCCAGGTTTATCAGTCCATGTCCATTGGCCTCTCCCTGCGTCAGCAATGGCCTGCTGCCTCAGGGGTTATTGGCTGGTCCTTTCCGGTGTTGGTGGCTGGTCCTTTCCGGTGTCGTTGGCTGGTCCTTTCGGGCATCTCCTTCACGCCAGGTCTCATCCTGTAGTTCGTGGACGTATCCATCTTCTACCGCCATGGCGCCTCCAGCGTCGTCACAGGCAGTCTTTTACTCCTTAGTCCCTCCAGGTCTTTGGAGGGCTCCAATACCCGTCTGCATGGATCTTGCCGACTTACGCCAATTGTAAGGGGCAGGACTGAGCACAGTGCAGGTTTTCTGATCCCATGCAGACCGGGTAAAGGAGGAGTCAGAGTCCTCAGTAGTTTTGCAGGTTTTTTATTTGGGGTTCACCAGGCATATGGCAGGCAGGGGTGCTGGCTGGGGGGCTGGGAGGCTGGCAGGCCTCCCAGCCCCCAGCAAGTCCTCACTCTATCTGGGCTCTCTAGCGTTCGTTCTGCTGCTTCTCGGCTGCGGCTGCTGCTGCTGCTGGTGCTGGTGCTGCTGCTGGTGCTGCTGGCGTCCCCCCGTGACGCCGCCCTTAAAAGCACAGTCTTAACTCAGCTGAATCCCATCTACCTATGCCCACACCCTATTCCAGGTGCCCGCCATCAGGCATGCATTCAGGACAAGGATCCATCATCTATCCTGATGGCGGGAGGGCAGAAAAGCCTGATATTTTCTTTACCCTACACTGTTCCTATACATTTTTGAAAGTCACCACATTATCTTTCATCATATATCACAGAGAAGAAATAAAGCGGAAATTGGAGAGAGGACAACAAAAAAATCCTTCAACATATACAACTATAAATTCATCATATTCTGGAATTGCCCTTCATGGACTCAAAATCTGTTAATGCACTAAATTTCTCCTGAATTTTCCTTCTCCAGGTGAAATAAGCTAATTACTGTAACTTTTTCTCACGGGTCATTTTTTTTTCAATGTTGTGCAATTATTTTTGGTGCTTGACTTCCAGCTGTATGCATTCGGCTCATCCTGTGATTCTGAAACACTACAAGTTGGTCACAATATTCTGATAATGGCCTGTGAGATAGGAGCTGCTTTCATTGGTGATCTCCCATTAGGTGACAACACCATCTCCCTTGGCAGTCCTATCCAAGGCAGAGAAGGTAATTAATGAAACCACTCTGATGTGGGCAGCATCTGCCAGAGTGTGGGCATAGGTTTACCACCATAATGAGCAGCCACAGCCATTAATTGGGCTGCAGAGCGCTCAGTTTTCCAGACTTACTTCTTCAGCTCCTGTTGGCATTGCAAAGATGTCGAGTGGCAGGTTCTTTACAAAGTATTGTCTCCCACAAATGTGATCCTAGGAAATTCATTCAGATTGCTGTCTGTTCCTTTTCCTACACTGGTTTTGGGTGAGTGTCCTCAGAGCATATCCTCTGCCAATATTTCTATATCAGAAAGGGCAGTACATGATAGTCCCCTGAATAAAGCAAATATCTTTAATGATTACTCAGTGATTTGTTCATATATTCATTTTATACTGATCAAATTTAGTAAACATATATTGAGAATCTATTGTGAGCCAGTCTAGGGGTAGTTATAGACAAAAGGCACATAGATCAGGCCTCCCTGGTGGCGCAGCAGTTGAGCACTGGGCTGCGAGGCTGTCCACAGCCTCTGCAGTGCCGGTTCATTACCCAGCCGCCAGCGAGAAGCCCAAAAAAAAAAAAAAAAAAAAAAAAGGCACAAAGATCAAGTGGTGGCCCTAAAGGAGCTCTAGGGAAGCAGGACAGCTAAGAAAGTCAAGGATTCAATTCTATAAATATATTATTTTTTAAGTATATGTGGTCCTTTGTGTACAGAGATCCTATTTCTGCCTGGATGGTTAAGTTCACAGAAGTTTACAGAGTAGGTCACCTTTATTGAGAGTCCTGGATTATAATTAGGTGTGACTCTATCCAGAAGCCAGAGATAGGAGAAGCATACCAAGGAGAAGACGGAGACCATGCATAGACATAGGAATGCCAGAGTGGCTCCAGAAGCACCAGGTAAGTAGGAAAACTGTGGTGCATTGTTCAGATGGGGCATGGTGGGCATGGAGCTGAAGACAGGCCAAAAGAATTTAGGACTTAACTAGAAGCTAATTAAGAACAGAGACAATAACTTGTCATCCTTTGTCACTCAGCTTTAGTCTAGGGAATTTGGTCCAGAATTGGGAGCTATGGTACAATGAAACAAACTTCACCTTCTTCACAGTTTAACTGTTGCTCTCCTTGCATTATGGTGTGACAGTGCAAAGAGGGCTCCCGCGAGGTAAACAATGGGCTTAGTTTTCAACAAAAGGTCCTGTTTCCTCACACAACTAGAGAATACAGGCAGGAATTTAACTGCTCCTTCTGTAGGAAATTTGTTACTTTAGCCACCCAGTATCCAGTTCCCATCTTTACTGGGGCTATCACCACCCATTTTCTATGAACAACCAACCTACACCACTTTCAGCTCAAGTGTGGCTCCATTCCTACCCCTGGAGTTAAAGTCTGCACTCAGTGGGGTACATCAGCACACACCAGATCACCCCATTCATTGTGACTGCTTCTGGGATAGGCATGTGGCCCAAGCTGGTCTAATCAGGATGAATCACAGGGCTTATTCAAGAGCTGCCAGGAAGATTTGTTCTCTCATGTCCACTGAACACAAACATAGGAACATTTAAGGGCTAGAATTACCACCAGCTTTATCTTACTATTTTGGAGAATGTGAGAATGAAGTCAACACAGCAGAAAGCAGAGCAAGGAAATGGAGAAAAATTAAGTCTCCCTGATGTGTTTTTTTTTTTTTTTTGGTTGTTTTGTTTTGTTTAAAGATTTATTTATTTATTTTATACAAGAACTGGGGCACAGGCCAAATGCACAGGAGGGTGAGAGGATTCACCAGAGACAGAGCAGGGAAGAGAGCAGGCAAACTGACGAACCACACTGCTGAGGGGAGCAGCAGACAAGACAGGAGAGGTCTGCTCCGCCATGTGGACACTCGCAGCCCGGCCGGGAATGAACTGGTGCTGCAGAGGCGCAGGCAGCTTCACAGCGCGGCACTTAATCACCTGCACCACCAGGGAAGGCCCTCCCTGACGTGTTTTGAGTCTCTTGGATGAAGCCACAACTGAATCCTGGACTCCTTAGAAATGTATTTCAAAAATATTTTCCATTTTATTAAAACTAGTTTGTGTTGGATTTCCTGTCATTTGACACCAAAAAAAAAAAAACCCAAAAAAACAAAAACCCTTACTGATATACAATGCTAAAATTCTTTTTTAAAAATTGAAAATGTAGTATCTTCGGGGACAGAATATATGGAACATTGAACAGATGCAGAGTAATGGAACAGGAGCCATAAAACCTGTATTCCAGGTCTGAATTTGCCACTTAGTAGCTATACAGTCTTGGAGAAATAACTTCATCTTTTCGACTTCGAATTCTCTAAATTTAAATACTAATTATAACTCTAACCCCTCCCCATATCACAGCCTTGCAATGAAAATCAAGTAAAATTATGAAGGAGTAACTTGTCAAACCTAAAGTGCTAAATGAATGAAATGACTTCTAAAATATTCATATTATTTTAGTAAGTCCTCAAAGATGTTAGCTTCACATTAAGAATCAATGTCATTCTTCCCAGTAGTCTAAAATAAGCCTAGGGATGTTGATATCCCTAGACCCTGCTATAAAACATTAGGTTCCTAAAAGCTAAATGGAAATCACCTTTATCTCAGGTCAGCAGCCAGCGAAGCTTAAAACCATCCTGGGTTCATGGTAACATAGTAGATGTTAATTGGCATTATGTTGGCAGTCATTTAGGTCAAGGAAGAAAATGAAAGAAAGCTTTGTCTAGTATCTATTTAGACCCCAAAGAAGTTCAAAAAAACAAAACCCAAACCAATCCAATTTAATTGACTTTGTCTTCCAGGCTAAAAGGCACATTTTCACGTTTTACCTGGTTGCTGTAGTGACTTGCCCCAGAGAAACAAAGTTTTGCTTGATTCTTAAATATATCCATTGTCACCAAACACCTGGAAAAAAATCCTACTCATTCACTCATTCTCTTTCTCAACATCCACCAATGCAGTTGATCGCCTGTGCTATCAGCTCTGCCATCCACCACCTGCTTAGCAAATTAGACCCACCACTTTCTTAGCAAATCATTCATGTCACGTGCAGTCTTCTGCACTTACACTAGCCCTATCCATTCTCGCCCATCTCTCCCTCATTACAGCCCGAAGTACATATCCTTGCTCTACTGGAATTCTCAAACCAACAAGAAACAGTCAGTGTTTCATGTCATTGCACATTTTCATAACTCTAGAACTATACTTACTTGGTTTCTTCTGACCAGAACATCTTTTCCCTTAGTTCACCCTATCCTTCTTCCTTCCTCTCTCCCTACCTCCCTACTAAAACCTATTCTTTTTCTTTTAATAATAGAGCTCTTCAAAATTGTAATGTTTATTGGGCTCTGACATACAACAATAGGATTGGTAAAAGGGGTTGTATAAGGAAAATTACACTGTTGTCCCCATCTATCTTGTTTTCTACATTTCATGGAACCATGATATAAAGAGATATATCTCTATTATTGAAAAACTCAGGCCAATACTAACAGATGATTAGCGCTAACTAAAATTGCCTTTATGATGAGGCTACAATAAGAAGTGGTATGGGCTATGGAGAACTGAAGATCACACACCATTTCTCAAGGAAGCAGAGAATTCTCAGATCTAGATTACTGTCTTTCACAAGGATGTAGTCTTAATGTTCACAGCACTTCCAGTTTTCAAGAGAAGTCATAAATCTTTATTTTTACATGAAATCTTCTGAAAAGATCCAAAGGCACAAGTCTGTAAATCTCAACATATTGATCTTATTCAAATATTGCTTTCTCCATGACCTCTTTGCTTACTCCCCTGACCCCACTGTGTCCTTATCCCTTATTTCTGTGCTGATTAAGAGAGTGCAACCAATCACCATCTTGAAGTGGCAGTGACAAAGTGAACTCACTGTGGAACACAATCATAAAGGGTGGCAAAGTGTGCAGGGCAGTATATGCCTGTATGGGCTGTGCCCACTTCTTGTCTACCTCATTTCAGCACAGCTCTGATGGGCAGTTTGATGCATATTACCAGCATTCTACTCAAATGCACCTTATGGCATCAATTTTTCTGCCTCATAATTTTCATGTAGAAAGAAGCTCAGTCAGTCTGTGCAGGAAAAGTCCCCGCATGCAGAGCAATTAAATAAATGTCCCAGCTAACCCGTCCTTTGCTAGAGCAAATCTATCTCTACTACCATATAACTCTATCACAGTGTTTATACCAATGTGTATTTAAAGGGAACTGTTAACTCAGATAATAAACATCATCTTTCAAGGTGCAATTCTTGGTACCAGTTCCCCTAGGTTCTCTAACCTACTCTATCGCACAGTTATAAAAGGAAAAAGGATGGTACTATTTATAAAAATCTATAGAAGTTTTTGCTCAAAATCCATTTATAATGGATGGTCTCTCTGATTTCTGGGTAAGATCATTTTGGTGATTGCTCTCAGTTAATAGGTGTAAGGCAAGTACCTACCCACTCCTAACGGGGAAGGCATGGACCAATGTGCAAAAGCTGCAAAACTGGTGTGATGGGGCCTCCCTGGTGGTGCAGGTGGTTGAGCGCCACACTGTGAAGCTGTCCACAGCCTCTGCAGTGCAGATTCAATGCCAGCCAGCCGGCGAGAATCCCACATGGCGGCAGACCTCTCCTGTCTCACCTGCTGCTCACCTCAGCAGTGTATTTCGTCACTCTGCCTGTTCTGTTACCCGCTCTGTCTCCAGTGAATCCTCTCACCCCCTGCACCTCTGGCCTGTACACCAGTTCTTGTATAAAAAAATAAATAAATCTTAAAAAAAAAAAACCTGGTGTGAGCCAGTCTTTTAAATACCATGACAGTGTCTTAATTGTGAAGTGATATATCCCTGGAGTGATATATCCCTCTATACACTAAGTGATATATCCCCTCTATACACTTTTAATATTTACAGATTTTATGTTTCTTCCAAAGGGAGCCCCAGACTAAGGTGAAAAAAAAAATAAAATGGAGAAAACTTATTCCTCTAAGAAAGAAGATCAGATCCCACAATCTAGCAGTAGGCTAAGAGATAAGACAAGAGATGCCAGAGCCGCAGGGAGAGGTTGTGGACCCTGGCCTTGAAAAGCTACATACCAAATGTCTAGATCAAGTTTCCCTTCTTTGAATGAAAGTCTTCTTATTTCTTAGTCAAGATTGTTTTGCCATGTAAAATTTATTCATTTTTTACTAACAGTGAGATTTTTCCAAGCAGTATATAGTATTGCAATTAGGACATTAACATTGATAAAATTGGTTACTCTTTATCAGATTACCCCAGGTATACTTACATTCTTTTACATGTGCATTTTTTTCTGTATCATTTTATCACCTTTGTGTGATAAAATATCACTGTGGTTAAAATATAGCCGACTTCCATCAAGGTGCAATTCCCTTGTTATGCCCTTATACAACCACACCCACATCTTGCTTGCACCCCTGTCCTTCATGCCTGCCAACCACTAGTAATAAAATCCCCAATCTAATTTCAAACTTTTTTATTTCAAAAATGTTATATGAATGGAATCACAGGGAAAGTAGCATTCATGGAATATATTTCTTCACTAAGATTAATTCCCTTAATATTCAAGATGCCAAGTTATATATATACTAATAATTTGTTCATTTTCATTGCTTTATAGTGTTCCAGGTAGTTTTATCACCATTTGTTCCCAATTTATGGCTATTATGAATAAAGTTGCTGTGAAAATTCTTTTACAGGTTTTTGTGTGAATATGACTTTTAATTCTCTGATAAATGCCCAGGAGTATAACTGCTAGGTTATGTGGTAAGTGTATATTCACCTTTTCAAGAAACTGCCAGAGTGTTTATATTTCATTTCACATTCCTATGAGCAGAGTTTAACAAAACGGCTTCTCCATATTCCAGTATCAGTGTTTTCTCTATTTTTTTTCAGTTGAGATATAATTGACAATTTATTAGTTTCAGAAGTACAATAAAATGATTGGAAGTTTGTATATATATTCCAAAATGATCACCACAATGAGTCTGGTTTATATCTGTCACCAAACAAAGAAAATTTTCTCTTGTGATGACAACTTTTAAAATCTACTCCCATAGCAATTTTCAAAAACGCAATACAGAATTCCTACCTACACTCATTATGCTGTACATTATAGCCCTATGTCTTGTTTATACCTTTGACCACCTATACCCATTCTGCCTACTGCCAAGATTATTTTAACCTTCTGTTGTTACATAGGGGTGAGCTAGCCCAGCATGAAGAAGAGGTGATGGGAGACAATGAGGATGGAACCAGAGCAGAGGGTTGGTGTGAGCAGAGCACAGCCACACTCAAATGGTATTTGTTGAGTTGTACTGTGTCAACCAAAAAGAGTTTGAAGTGCTAACCCCCAGTATCTGTGAATATGGCCTTATTTGGAAAGAGTTTTCACAGACGATCAAGTAAAAATGAGATCATTAGTGATCTCACTAAAATGGTGTCCTTATAAAAGGCAGAAATTTGAACGAGACATGCATACAGGGAAAGCAACCTGGAGATGTAGGGAGAACGCCATATACAAATCAAAGAATAGCTGCAGCGACCAGAAGCTGGGAACAGACTCTCCCTCACAGCCAGCCCTCAGAAGGAACCAACTTGGCGGACACTTTGATTTTGGACTTCTAGCTTCCAGGGCTATGAGACAACAAATTTATGTTCTTTAAGCCACCCAGTTTGCAGTATTTTTTATGGCAGCCCCAGGAAACTAATATAGTATTCTTCCAGCAAACTCAGAGATAACTGGGCACAGGATTGGATTTGTGCTGTCACACAGGAGGGATTTTCAGATTATTGTAATTCAGATATTAAAGGTAAGGGCGAGAACCTTAGGGACATGCAGAGAGATGACGCTCTCCCCACTGCTTTCAGAGTAGAGCACTCATCTCTCTTATTGTATCACAGGCAGTTCTGTGACCAGCTGGAATGAAACATTTTCATAGCACACTATACAACACAATATGACATAAACTCTTCTTGGTCAATTTCACCCTATCCTCAGTTCTTATCAGGCTACTGGCACTTAGTGTTAAATAAATATCCTGAATTACTCCTATAAATGCCTTTGTATATTTGAGCTTTCCAAAAATACCCAGTCCTTCTGATTTCAAAGGTGACCATAGATGTCTGCCCTCAGGAAATTAGAACAAGGAAGATAATTTGTTAATAATCACAGAACAGTGTTAGTTAAGAAAGGGATGAGGTTGTTGTTCAGGGCGCTTCGTGGCCTGGAGATAATACTGAACACATTTTTTGGTGCCAGCTTTTACCACTTGGCAATATATCTTGAACTTTTCTCTGTGTCAATAAATAATCCTCCACAACATGATGCTTAATATCTACAGGGATTCCATTGTCAGGAAGTATATTCCATAATTCATTTAACTAATCCTCTATTCTTGAGACAAGTCAATGAAAAATCAAGATAGTGAGTTGAGCCCAGAGGTGTGTATGCCCTAAGGACCCGCTCTATGATCATCTGTTTCATGTTCCTCTATAAATCTCCACACGGTGCTTTCTTTGTCTAAGTGACTGCTTCATGGACTCTCCCTCTTCAGTTTGTGGGCATTTCTAGGGCACTGGAAAAGAAAACTGTCACCAAGTTTTTGAATACACCATCCATTCATATGCTCACAAATTAAATATTTTGCACTTAATGTGCCAATCACTGTCCAAAAGCCTGATGATAGAATTTGGACAACAGAGAGGATTCCTGCTTTCTTAGACTTTACAATCTGAGTAAACAAATTAACACAATATGTTCAAATAACTGCAAAGGAGGCTGTGCGACAGGTGGCATGAAAGGAACTGATGGGAGGAGGGCACTTTAGATGGCGAGGGAGGCAACATCGTTTTGTACTGACAGAGACCTGGGAAAGGAGAAGAGGTCTCCAAGTCAAGAGCCAAGGGAAAGCAGCCCATTAGAGGAAACAGCCAGAGGAAAGGCATGATGTGTGGGAAAGTCATTTCCAAGGAATAAAAGTTACTCAGAGAGGCCTGATAGTGTACAACAGTGGGTACAGAGAGAAGAGTTCAACAAGCAGGCACGTGTTGGGTCAAGTAGATCCTTGCAGGACATGGCACAAAAGGAGGACTTTACAGCAAGCTGCCAGTTTGGAAGGTTTTATTTCAGGGAGTTAAAGTCCACTCTGTTTTAAGAATACTCCTTTGGTTGTGGTGGGAAGTATAGATTAAAAAGAAACATGAGAGGAAACAGAAAGAGAACAGTTAGCAGACTACTGCTGTGCTCCAGGTGAAAGTGCTATTAGTACCTTTGATTGAGTTGATGGCTATAGAAACGTGAACTGTTTCAAGATATATTTTGATAAAAGAATAAGCAGGACATACTGATAAAATCAATATGGATAAGTGAATTAATGGAAGAGATCAAGGATAACAACATTTTTTATAAAAATTTCAAATGAATTATATCATGAACATCCATATAATCACCATATAAGTTGCACAATTAAAATCTTACTAGATAGAAGTTATCACCTAGCCATCCATCTATCCATCCCACTGCATCAATCCATCTTAGTTTTTAGGGTGAGAGTAGAGAAGAGCATAACACATTACTCCACCCCTTACTATAATATGCCTATTATCCATAGAATCAATATACAGTTTTAAATCATTTCTTTTTAATAGGAAAACTCTGCACATAAAGACATGCAAAAATCTTAAATATGCCATTTAATGAGTTCTGAGAAATGCATACACTTAGTAACCTTAACGCAAAGGTTTAAAACCTTGACATTATTCTCAATGCTAGATAATTGTGGAGGTTGTCTTGGGCATTGTTGGATATTTAGCAGCATCCCTGCACTCTCTCCACTAGGTGTCAGTAGCACCTCATACCCCAACCCCCTCCTCCACTTGTGACACCTAACAATGTCTCCAGACTGCCAAAAATAACCCTGGGGACAAAATTCCCCCCAATTGTTAAACACTGTTCTAATTCCTATCAAGATATATAGGCACAATGGAATACTACTCAACTATTAAAAAAATAATGAAATCTTGCCATTTACAACAACGTAGATGGAACTGGAAAGTATTATGCTAAGTAAGAAAGAGAAAGAAAACCACCAAATTATTTTACTCATATGTGGAATACAAAGAAATAAAACAAAGGAAGAGGCAAAACTAAGCCATACAAACCCTGAAGTCTGACTATAGAATTGAGGTTATTAGAGTCAGATCATGGTGGTAGGAAGGGGAGCAAAGAGATTAGGGGAAGAAAAATACTGAACATTACCATCACCCCAAAGGTTCCCTCACATAACTTCCCAGTAAATCTCCATCTCTCTTAGAGGTAACCAACATTCTTGTTTTTGTCACACAGGTTAGTTTTTCCTGTTCTGGAACTTCATATAAGTGAAATTGTACAGTATGTAGTCCTTTGTGGTAGGCATCTTTTCACTAAGCATGTTATGAGATCATTCACATTGTTGTGCGTAACCGACAGTTGGTTCCTTTTTAGTGGTAGTAGTATTATATTACTATACCAGATTTTGCTTAGTCGTTGGGTTATATGGACAAATAGGCTAGTTCCAGCTTTATATATTATAAATAAACTTAATACAAACATTCTCATATAATTCTTTTGTGGATATGGTTTCATTTCTCTGGGTAGTAGAATTGCTAAGTTATAGAATAAATCGCTAGAAAATTTCTGATCTTGGGCTTCCCAGGTGGCGCATCAGGTTGAGCGCAGCGCTGTGGAGCTGTCCGCAGCCTCTGCAGTGCAGTTTCTATTCCCGGCCAGCCAGGAAGATACCCACATGTTGCGGCAGACCTCTTCTGTCTCGCCCGCTGCTCCCCTCAGCAGTGTACTTCAGTCTAACTGCCTCTTCTGTCCCCCGCTCTGTCTCTGGTGAATCTACTCACCCTCCCGCGCCTCTGGTCTGTACCCTAGCTATTGTATAAATAAATCTATTAAAAAAAATTTCTGCCCTTCATACAAAACCAGTAACAGCACTTTACAGTATGAAAGTTTTAGGTGTGCCATATTCTGGCCAAAACCTGGGGTGTTTTCAGTGATTTATATTTTATCCATTCTGGTTTAGCCTATTTCATTGTGGTTTAAATTTTATGTCCCTCAATTATAAATCAGAGACATACTGCAGGGTAGAAGGAGGCAGAGAGATCAGAGGGAGGGAGGGAGGAGCACAGGGGAATGAGGTGCACGGGTGCATGGGTGAAGGAAACTCTATGGGGACTACACCTGAGGGGGTGGGGAAGCAAATATTATTTAAAAATGAACAATGATGTAAAAAATAAAAAAATCATATTAAATAAAATAAATAAATAAATTTTATGTTCCTGATAAATCTAATTTTGAGTGCTTTTTCATGTTCATTCATCATTCATATAGTTTCCTTTGAAAAATATGTTTTAATTGTTTGCTCACTTAAAATACAGTTATAGTTTTATTACTAATAGGATTTACTTATAAATACTGGATATTAGTTCTTTGATGTAAATTTCATGAATATTTTGTGCAGATTAAGTTAAAATTGATTTATAGTGCCTCTAGGTGAGCAGAAGTATTTAATTCTTATGAAATCAAATTAACCAGTTATTTATTTTTGGTTTTTATTTTCTGTCCTGTCCAAGAAACATTTGCCTACTCACAAGGTCACAAAGATAGTCTCCAAGAATATTGTTTTAACCTTTATGGTTAGGTATAAGGACTAATCTCAAGTCATTTTTTTGTGGTATTAACTATGGGCCAAAATTATTTTTTTTAATATAGATATGCAATTGTTCTAGCAAAATTTTTATTGAAAAGAATTTTCTTTCCATAAAACATGATTTTTGTGACTTTGTTAAAAATAAAATGATTAAATTTATTAGTACAGCTCTAATTCTGGACTTCCTATTTTATTCCACCGATCTATTTAGAGGCCTTTTGCCATTATCATACCTCTTGATTATTGTAACTTGGTAGTAAATCAAGCTCCAAGTTAAGTCCTCCAACTTTGTTTTTCTTCAAGAAGATATTTTAGCTCCTTTGCACTTCCATTTAACTGTTAATATCAGTATATAATTTCTTTTCTTAAAAAAGCCTGATGGGATTTTCATTAGGATTACATTGAAGTTAGATTATTTTATGGAGAATTAGCACATTAATAGTAGTATGACTTCCAAATCAATGTACATGATGTACCTCTCTCTTTCTCTAAGTTTTCTCAGAAGTGTTTTTATTATTTTTAACATAGAGATCTTATTAAACATGTTTCTAAGTATGCTATTTGAGGCTATTATATATGAAAATTTTTTAAATATTATTTTCCTCCTTTTAAGCATTTAAATACAGGAAATGCAATTGATTTTTATAATTACCTTGATCCTGAAACATTACTAAATTCACCTATTAAATACAGTGGTTTTGTTACCGGTTCATTAGGCTTTTTCGCCTTAACAATCATGTTAGCTATGAATAAAGATATTTCGTTTTATTTCTCATCTGTATGCTTTCTATTTCTTTGTCTTATTACAACATCTAGGATTTCCATGTAATAGAAGTGGTGAGAATTGACATCCTTACTTTGTAGTCTAGGGAGAAAACATTCAATATTTTATCATTAAGGAAGATCTTAACTGCTGCTTTTTTGTAAGTGCCTTTTAGCAGAGTAAGGAAATTCCCTCTATTCCTATCATGCTGAGGATTTTTGTCAATGAACAGGTGTGAATTTTACGATGTGATGTTTTCCTCCTATTGAAATGATCGCAGCTTTTTCTCTTTATTCTGTTACTGTGGTGAGCTACATTGACTTACTTTTAATATTAAAACAAATATTATATGCAGTAAGCTCCACTGGTATAATCCATTTTATGTGCTGTTGGATTTTAATTGCTGATAGTTGATGGCTTTTTTTTTTATAATTGCATCTATATTGATGAGGTGCTTTGGAGAGTAATTTACTCTTTGTATTGTCTTTGTCAAGTTTCTAATCAAAATTTGTCATAGTTTTTAATTTGGGTCACTGGTTGAATAATCTCCTAAGATGGCAATTACGTGATTGGGGAAGTTGGGAATCAAGAGTTCCATTTTACTTGTTTAGTCAAAATCCTATTTAATGTCCAAGGGAAAACATCAAGTAGACAGTAGAATAAATAAATTTAGACCTTAATGGGAAGGACTGGGAGTTAAGTGTGAGAGTTAGCAATATCTAAATGGTATTTAAATCCACAGAAATGGATGAGACAATGTACTACAAGAATGTAAGTTAAAAAGAGAGCTGGGGGTAAGCTCTGAAACACTTTAACATTTAGATATATATAGTTAGGGGAATAGAAGACAATAAAAGAAAGAAGTAACAGCCTGTGAGGGAGTACCAAAAACAGTAGTTTTCAGTTCACAGAGGCCAAGATAAGATAGTGTTTTATAGTGAATGCTGCTGAGCGTTGAAAAAGATGAGGACAGAGAAACAATGGACTTTGCAACATAAGTCACTGGCAACACAGACATGAATCTTTCAGAGGGTCAGAAGTGAGGAATAACATAGGTACATTTGATATTTGGAGTGAGAAGTGAGTAAAGGTAAGGGAAAGCAGAGCCACATTCAAGAATTTTTTCTATGATGAGTAGCAGAGAAATTAGGCTGAGTAGAATGAGAAGTCTAGAAACAAAAGGAAAGAGTATGCCAACCTTAAAAGTAGAAAAGAGGGATATTTCATTTGAAATGTGTATGATAGTGAGGAGATCAAGGGGCTAAGAATCAAACCAGAGTTCTGATTCCAGCTTTAAAGTTGATGAAGAATAGTTCATTTCTTTCTCCTAAGCTTCCATTTCTCATATGTAAATGGATGCATTTTGGACTAGATATGAAACAGGAAAGAGTGAATACAGAGTCAGGGAAATTTCCTAAATTGAGGAAACATAGTCACAGATGCTTTTTTAAGCCCTTTACAGTCTCTACAGCAAATGAGAAGAGAGATGATAAGGGTACTTGAAGGTTAATCACAATCATCCAATCACATCATGGTAGATGAAGCACATTTGATAAACTATAATAACCAGTCACTAAAATAACTAGGCCACATCAAATTATCTTGTTTGTTAAGATAAATGTATTAGATTAGTCATTTTACTAAATCCATGGAATGATGTTTAACTAATTAAACTCATTTCTTTTAAAAGATGTGATTAATTGTGTTGATGATGTAGTGTCAAGTAAACAGGATGAGTTTATTTGGAGAGGAACAAAAATCTAATAGGTTTTTCTGCAAAGAATGCATATGTTTAAATAGATTCAGAAGTCAAGCCAACACCAGGAATCTGTTGAGTTTCTGTAACTCAACATGTTGAGTTTCTACATTTATTAGACACCAAGTGGGAAACAAAGAAATAGAGACAATGATTCCTGTCTTTAAATAGTTCCTAATGGGATTGTGGATATAGAACACAATAGTGAATATAGCAAATAACATGACTACATGCCTAATTTTGGGAAAGCTAGAAAAGCAGAAGTGTGGAAGAAGAAATGGAGAAGTGTGCAGAAGAAATGGAATACAGAGTAAAGAGTAAAGTCAGAAAAGGAAAATAATACAGAAAATTTTGGCAATAAATAGTCTTTACAAGTAGATTGGAGGCAAAGTCAAATTGAAAAGTGACTAAAAAATAAGTGAATTTCTTCCTCTGTGGAAGAATGTGGTATAATTTCTTGGATGTCTGTTTCTGAACTGTAAAAACTTCTGCAGCCTTCAAACTCACAAGGTCTTCCAAAAGTTGCCATATGGTCATTAGAAAATTTTACAATGGGTCCAGATAGATGAAAGGATATCTCAGGAATAACTACTGAGGATTTTTAGTCAATATCATCAGCTGGCCAAAGAGGCAACTCTGCATGTTCCATAAGAGCAAACTAAAACTGTTTCTCTTTGTATCCTTAGCATTTGGCAAACAGAAGAGCTTGATAATACTTATAGAGAAAGTGAATAAAAACATAAATGGGAAAAAAAAGAAATAAGTGAATTAAAATAAAATGAAGCTTCATCATATAGTCATGATGGCGTAATTAGTACCTAAGACGTGCACCCACCATAGTGGTATGTTTGCAAATGTTTAACTTTCAGTTCTCTAATATTAAAAAAAGCCTTGATTTATAGTAGCTGCCTGTTTCCATTTCAAAAATACTCCTCCCTTGGCTCATTTCAAGCTACCAGTAGTTTAAGAACCGGTTGGCAAAATTTCTAAAAATTTAAAAATAGCCTTTCATGAGCTGACATGAACTGACTTCAATACACAATAAATTTTATAAAACTGAGAAAAATTATTTTTATGCATTGAAAAAACAGAGAAGCTCACAAGGTGAGCAGGTTGTATACCACCTACCATCCCACTCTGGTTTCTACCAGGGGATAATTTCTCAAAAGAGACACAGATGGACTTTAAATCCAAATAACATTTCAGATGAGCTAAGGAGTCTCACATCAGTCTGGAGATACAGAAAGAGCAGTTATCTGGGATGCATCCTAGCAAACAGGAGGGAATTGTGCAGAAATGAGCCCCAGAACTCTAAGTGGGGTAATCTGGTGAGCCATTCCTTGAACAAAGGTCATGCTATTCATGTGCAAAAAGAGACTACATGAGAGTAGAGAGACCTGCAGAGAGACCTCCTTAACACTCTGTTCAGAGCCCAGTAGCACTCAGCATCTGCTGAGACTTTAGAAAAGACATACATTAACAGTAAGGAGCGCATCTTTAAAGTGTTAAAAAAAAAATTAAAATAACAACAGTCAACCCAGAATTCTATATCCAGCCAGCAATTTTTTTTAACAAAATGAGATGGAATTAAGACTTTGTCTTTAAAAAAGAGAGACAGAGAAAATCTATTGCTGCAAACCAGCACTTCAAGAAATGTTGAAGAATATTCCTTAGGTGGAAGGGAAATCATACTAGATATCAACTCATGTCTACAGAAAATGAAGAAAAAAACAGTAAACATACAAGTAAGTATAAAAGAACTCTTTCCCTATCTTAATTTCCTTTAAAAACAACTTACTGATTATAGTTAAAGCAACAATTTTATAAGGTTAGTTTCTAACATATGCAATTAAATAAAATAACAATTCAGAAAAAGCATCAGTGGAGATGGATAAATGGAATTATATTGCTGTTTTTATAATAACGATGTTTTTATAATTATAAAATGAGAAAAATTGAGTGCAGAAAAACTGAGAAATAAATAAGAAATGTGAAAGTATACATTAATTAAGAATACATTCTAAAAGTAAGAATGCATACTATTTGCCCTAAAGCAACCACTAAAATTGTAAAAAGTGACATAGTCATAAAGCTAATAGAGGAAATAAAATGGAATACTAAAATCATTTATAAATTCAAAAGTAGCCAAGAAAAGAGTAACTGAGGAACAAAAAAATGGAAAGGACAATTGGAAAACAACTATCAAGAAAAATTTAAAATCAATCATATTGATAATTGTGTAAATGTAAATGAACTGAACAATTCAATAAAAGAGGTTTTTACTGGATAAAAAAATGAAATGCTATTTGTAAGAATGCCCTTTAAATATAAAGAGGAAAATGATTAGAGTAAAAGCATATGAAAATACATACAGAACAAACAGTAAATAGAAATAATTGGGGCTACACTGATATTTGAAAATACAGACTAATCGAAGGATCAGACTAAGGTGGTATCAGAGGAGGAACACTGCACCCAAAGAGTCCCTTGACTTGGAAAAAAACTGAAACACCTCTTGAATCTCAAAGACCAGAACAAACTGCACCAGAAGGGACACAGGAGGATTCATGCCCTAGTGAACAAGAGGTGGGTAAGCAGCACATGCAGTATGTGGTTCAAGGCAGGACATCAAGACTGCCCCTGAGTCCAGGACCCTGGGATGGAGAGAACTGAATGGTCTGGCAACTGAGAGTACAACAAAGATACTAGAAGGCACATGATGGGTTCCAGACTATACTACAAACTATACAAAAAGTAAGCTTTTGGAATAAATATAGACACACAGATCAGTGGAATAGAATATGGATCCCAGAAATAAATCCACACGCATATAAACAGTTAATGTTTAACAAAGAAGACAAGAGTATACAATAGAGGAAGGAAAGTCTCTTCAACAAATAGTACTGGGAAATCTGGAGCCATATGCAAAAGAATGAAACTAGACCAAACAAAAACTAACTCAAAATGGATTAAAGACTTTATTTGATGTAAGACCTGAAACCATAAAACACTAGAAGAAATCACAGACAAAACACTATGTGACATTGGATTCAGTGATGTCTGGAGACTCCAATCCAATGGCAAGGAAAATAAAAGCAAAAATAAAGAAGTGGGACTATATCAAGCTAAAATGCTTCTGCACAGCAACCGAAACTATCATTAAAAGGAAAAACCAGGGCCTCCCTGGTGGCGCAGGGGTTAAACACAGCACTATGAAGCAATCCAGCAGCAGGAGTTGGATCCCCCCCCCCACCCCCGCTGACCAGGGAGCAACCCACATGGCCCAGCAGACCTCTCCTGTCTCACTCACTGCTCCCCTCAGCAGTGAATTTCAATCATTCTGCCTGCTCTGTTCCCCACACTGTCTCTGGTGAATTCTCTCACCCCCCGCATCTCTGGCCTGTACCCCAGTTCTTGTATGTATAAATAATAAATCTTTATTCATTTTTTTTTTTTTAAAAAAAAACAGAATCTGTAGTCAAGCTATAGGAAGATTAAGGAGGGGCCAGCATAGGAGGAGGATTTATAGGAAAAGCACGGCTGGCAGCAGGGAAGAAATATTTACTTAGAAATTCTTGAATGGGAGAATGGAGAGAAAAATGATAGGAGATAATTTGCAAAGCCACAGCAATGGTTAACCAGGCTGGCACAGTCATCCATAGAGTGTCTCTGGTTCATAGTTGTTTGTTGATTTTGATTTTCACTTCCTTATAGTTATTCATTTTCCTGGTCCCTTATTTAAGTTTTCTAGATTCCTGCTATGAGTGAGACCATCCGGTATTTTCCTTTTTCTTTCTGGCTTATTTCGCTGAGCATGATCCCTTCCAGCTGCCAGTTTTTTGACTGGATTATTTACTTTGTTTTGTTGAGACTCTTCAACTCTTTGTAGATTTTTGTGATCAGTCCTCTATCATTAGCGTTGTGTGCAAAAATTTTCTCCCAGTCAGTGGGGTGTCTGTTTGTTTTGGTTACTGTCTCTTTTGCTGTACAGAAGCTATTTAATTTGATGCAGTTCCAGCTGTTTATCTTTTTTTTATTTCTAACTTTTTTAATTTTTTTTGAGTTTCATTAAACCATATAATTTTATTTTATTTTTTATATATTATTATTTTTTTTTTTTTTTTATAGAGGCATGCTTTATTTATTTGTTTGCTGGTTTGTTTGTTTTGTTTATACATGCACTGGGTACAGTCAGAAGTGCGGGAGGGTGAGAGAATTCACCAGAACCAGAGCGGGGAGCAGAGCAGGCAGAAGGACCGAAGTACACTGCTGAGGGGAGCAGCGGGCGGCAGGAGAAGTCTGCACGCCATGTGGGACCCTCCTCCGGTGGCCGGGGAGCAGCCGGGGATCGAACCGGCGCCGCAGAGGCCGCGGGCAGCTTCGCAACCCAGCGCTCAACCGCTGCGCCACCGGGGAGGCCCATTTTTATATATTATTTTTTTATATCATTGTTCATTTTTAAACAATATTTTCTTCCTCCCACCCCCTCAGGTGTAGCCCCCCCATAGAATTTCCTTCACCAATGTACCTGTGCACCATCACCTCAGTCCCTTGTGCTCCTCCCTCCCTCTGATCCCTCTCCCTCCTCATCCCCTGCAATATGTCTCTAATTTATAATTGTCCATTTTTGCTTTTTTGTGTTTTGTACTGTTATTATTTTTTTACACTGATGTCTTATTGGGTTTACCTATATTCCTGCTAATAGTGAAACCATCTGATATTTTTCTTTTTCCTTCTGGCTTATTTCACTGAGCATAATTCCTTCTAGTTCCATCCATGTTGCTGCAAATGGCATGAGTTTATCTTTTTTTGATTGCTGAATAATATTCCATTGTGTATATGTGCCACATCTTCTTGATCTAGTCATCTATTTTTGGGCATTTGTGTTGTTTCCAGGTTTTACCTATTGTAAATAGTGCTGCAATAAATATAGGTGTACGGGTGTTCTTTTGAATCAATATTTTTGTGTCCTTTGGATAGATCCCTAGTAGTAGAATTCAGCTGTTTATCTTTGCCGTCACTATCACTGCTTCGGGTGATGAGTCTTTAAAGATGTTACTGAGGTGTATGTCATGTAGTGTTTTGCCTGTATTTCCTTCTCTCTCTCTCTCTCTCTCTCTCTCTATATATATATATATATATATATATTTTAAAGATACTTCTTTTCTTTTTTTTTAAAGATTTATTTATTTATTTGTTTGTTTGTTTGTTTGTTTATACAAGCACTGGGTATAGTCAGAAGTGCGGGAGGGTGAGAGAATCCACCAGAGCCAGAGCGGGGTGCAGAACAGGCAGACTGACGAAGTACACTGCTGAGGGGAGCAGCGGGCGTGGCAGGAGTGGTCTGCACACCATGTGGGACCCTCGCCAGTGGCCTGGGATCTAACCAGCGCTGCAGAGGCTGCAGAGAAGCCTCGCAGCCTAGTGCTCAACCACTGCACCACCGGGAGGCCCCATTCTATATATTTTATGGTTTCAGGTCTTATGTCTAGTTCTTTAATCCATTTTGAGTTGGTTTTTGTGCATGGTGTGAGGTAGTAGTCAAGTGAAGCATATTTTAGAGGGAAATTTATAGCCATCAATATCTTTCTATATTTGGAATGAAAAATGTTTTATAATAAATTATATGTTTACCACTTATGAAGCAAGACAATGGAAAACAAGTCAAACACAAAATAAGAAATAAAGAAAAAATAAAGATAACAAGTAGTAATTAACAATATAAAAACCAGAAAATTAAAGTGTAGATCTTGTTCTCTGAAAAGATTGACAAAACTAATAGTCACTTAGAAAGAAATATCAAGAAATAAAAGAGATACCAATATCAGGAATGAAGGAACTGGTATCATATCTTCAGAGATCATTAAATGAACAACATTTTACCAATAAATATAAAAACTAAATATAAAATTACTAAACCTTATAAATTTAAAGGTAATTAAAATTGACTCAAAAAAATTAATAATCTGAATCACAGGTTCTCTAGTAAGGATATTGAATTCGTAATTAAAATATAACATAAAAGAAAGTACCAGATCCAGATGTCTACTCTAGTACATTTGTCAGATATTTAAGAAAGAAGCAGTAGAATATATAAATTTCCCTCATAAAATACACAAGGGGGGGCAAATTTACCAACTTATATTCTATGAGCCATCATAACCATGATATTAAAAACTAATCAAACTACTACAGAAAATTAAAAACTAATAGTTGTTATAAACATAGATTCAAAAACCTTTAACAAAATATTAGCAAATCAAATGTAGAACTATATAAGAGGAAAATGAATCGGAGTTAGGTAGGAATTATTCCAGGAAAGCAAAATCGGTTCAATAAGTGAATCAATAATGTAATTTACCATATTAACAGAACACAGGAGAAAACAAACCCACATGATCTGCTCAATAGATATAGAGCATTTGATAAAGATAAAAACCTAAGCATGATAAAGAAGCTCTCAACAACTTGGAAAAGAAGGAAATTTTTTCAATTTAAAGATAAAAAGGTCAACTACAAAAATATTACATCTAGTAGCATATTTAGTGGTGAAATATTAAATTATTCTTAAGTTCAGGAAGTATGCAAGACTGTCCAATCTAAGCACTTCTACTCAATATTGTTCTGGGGATGTAAGCAGCAAAATATAACAAAAATTAGTTTCATTTCTGTGCACTAGAAAAACAGAAATTAAAATTTTTCAGATACTATTTATAATAGTATCATAAGACATGAAATTCTTAGGAATAAATTTAACAAATGATGTTTGATTCTGAAAACTATGTTTCTGAAAAAGAATTTCAGAAAATTATATAAAGAGATATACCACATTCATGGATAAAGATATTCACTTTTCTCAAATGTATCTATAGATTCAATTGCAATCAAAATCTTATTAGGTACTTTTTTTAGAAGCTGGCAGGCTGATTTGAAAATTTATATGGATACATGAAGAACCTAGAATAACCTATAAAATCTTGTAAAAAAAAAAAAGAATGAAATTGGAAGATATATAAGACTTATATATATATAAAACAGGATATATATAAAACTTATAAAGCTAAAGCAATCAAAATAATGTAGTAATAGTGTAGCATAAACATAGATATTAGATCAGTTATAGAATTGAATATTCAAAAGCATTTTACATACACACATACATGCCATGTTCAATTGATCTTGAAAGTTGCAAAGAAAAAAATTGTCGTTTCAATAAATGATGTTTGGATAAGAGCCTCCCCTGGTGGCGCAGCGGTTGAGCGCTGGGTTGCAAGGCTGCCCACAGCCTCTGCAGCGCCAGTTCAATCCCCGGCCAGCAGCGAGGGTCCCACACACACACACACAAAAAAAAAATGTTTGGATAAAAGGAAATAAATGGAACAAGTGGAGGGAAGAAATGTAACCACTCCTATCTTTCAACAAATATAAAATCAATTTGAAATAGATGTTAGAGCTAAACATAAAGCCAAAAAACATAAAATTTCTAGAAATAAATATGCAATCAAACCTTCACACTTTGGAGTTGGCAAAGATTTCTAAGATGAGACACTAATATCATTTACCAGAAACAAACAAACAAAAAAGATAAATTGGACATCATCCAAATTAAAAAATTTCAGATTTTCAACAGATAGCAGTGAGAAATGAAAAGGGAAGTCAGAGACTGGGAGAAAAAATTTTCAATACATGTGTATAATAAAGGTTTTGTATCATAACATAGTAAAAAAAAAAAGTGAATTATTTAAGACAAACAAGCCAATTTCTAAAAATGAGGAAAACATTAGCAAACATATAAAATATATATAGATATAGATATAAAAACAGCAGGGGAGCACATAAAGAGAGGGTCATCATTAGCCACCAGGGAAATGCATAGCAAGACTATGGTGAGCTGCCACTTCATTGGAAAGACTAAACCTAAAACTGATAATACCAAATGTAACATGGTTGTGAAACAACTAGAACTTTCATGCATTGCTATAAGGAGTGTAAAATGGCACAGTCACATTAGAAAACAACTTTGCAATTTCTCAAAAGGTTAAACATATACTAACTATATAACCAAATAATTCTATTCAAATCACATTTTTTTTCTCAAAGAGAAAAGTGCATAGGCCATACATGGTCATGAAAATTATTATACCTGACTGTTCCTACCAGCTTTATTGACCAAATAACAAAAAAACAAACCATTAAAGAACCCTAAATGTCATCAAAGGTGAATACGTTGTATGTATTCACACAAAAACAAATTGTGTATAGTTGTTCAGTGAGTTACTGCTCAGCCATGCAAAGAATAAATAACTATTATATTCAAGAACAGGGAAATTTTTTTGAGTAAAATATACCAGATACCAAAAGTACATACTGAATAATTCTAATTATATGAAACTCTAAAACATGTAAAACTAAAGTGAGAGATTAGTGTTTGAAGCAGATAAATGGGCAAGAAAGAACTCTATGAAGTAATGGCAATGTTCCATGCTTATATTGGCAAGGGTGTTACATGGGTGCATATACTTATAAAACCTCATCAAATTGTACATTTAAAATTTGTAGATTTTATTTTATGTAAATTACGTCCCAATAAAGTTGAGTTTCAGAAAATGAAAACAGAAATAGTAAGATTAAGAATCGCTATTATTTATCAATATTTTGTATGTCTCAGATAATGTACAGGATGCTTTTATATGTGTGTATATATCTATGTATTTTTAAATATATGTATATATGTGTGTACATATATATGTGTGTATGTGTATATATATACATATATATACACATACACACACATATATATACACATACACACACACATACATCTCCACTCAATTCTTAGAACATCCTTCCAGGTAGGAGCTTTTGTGTAAACTGTGCTTGAGAGCAGTGAAGTGACTTGCTCAAAGTCACTAATGGTAGAAGTTAACAGGTAACAAGGTCCAGGGGAAGGATTCCATGGAAAAGCAGAAATCAAAACTATTAGAAGGGAATAGTGGAGATAAAACCATAATATCTGGAACTAGAGGAAAGAATTAAAAGGTGTTTGAGGCAAATATGTGTGAAGAAAGCAAGATGGGTAGATATGAGAAACTTGTGTTTGAGTAGTTTGGTCTTCTCAACAGAGTAGAGGGTGGTGGGAGCAGGGGGGCTACCTGTTAAAGTGGGGCTGCATTATGAGGAGAAATCTGGAATGATCCCCAACAAAAAAGAGAAAGAAATGCTGGGCATCAACATGGACCCTCTCTGAGGCAGGGAAAAATCAGGCAGGTAGCAGGCAGCATCTTCAAACTAAGAACAGCAGTGATGACAGTGAGCGTGGACATGCCTAGGCATGAGTGTAAATCTGTCCCAGGCAGCAGTGACCCAGAGGGCAATAGGAATGGGTCAGTGAAGGCTTCTCAAAGTTAAAAATAACAATATATCATCTATCTTAGCTAAGGAGAAAACTGACATTCTCTCTCATTTAATTATAATATTTGACTTACTGTGTCAGACTATTAAATTAGAAATAGAATAAAATATAGTAGTCAAATTTTTGGCTGAGCCAATTAAAATATTCCATAGGGAGTCTTTGCTGTCCAAATAATATCATGAACCACTGAATAAATTGGTCCTGTGCCCTGGTTTGTTATTTTTAATTTGGACTAATGGAGTGGATATAAAATACTAAAATTTGGAGCTTATTCAGTCACTCACATCCTGATCAAAATTCTAAAATGTCAAAATTGACATCACCTTCACTATCTCGATTTCCGCTACTAATGCCAATATTTACCCCATGCTCTTCCTTCCCTGATTGCAAGATATGGAGATACCTGGACCTCAGAAACATCTCCTTGCACCCCTTGGTCCCTGTCCCTTTATTCCCATCAAGGACTAGTGAGACACATTGCTAACAGGTGCTATGCATGAAGATGGTTCTGTAATCAAATATGTTTGGGGAACACTGTCAAACATAGCTATAAGACTTTGCTGCAGAATCAGAGATTTTAGTGTGGTCTCGTGCACTGCAAATCTCCAAGGATAGGAAATATCTGTGGCTGTAGCATTAGCTGAAATTCACCCTGGGAAACAATGGCCTAAATTACAGTACTGCTTCCTAAGCTATCTCCTCTGCCTTCTGTCTCTTTTGTTCTAATTCATCTTGAATACTGCTCTGAAGAATTATCTCTAAGCTCATTTTTCCTGAGCTAGTCCTAAAATGTAGTTTTGGTAACCACACACAGGCTATTAAGTCTCTCCCAGTGTGACCTACTAAGTGGTACTTTCTCCAAAGTGAGAAACCTGCTCCACCTGAGCAGCAGCAATAGCAGCAGTCATGCAACTGAGAAGGAAGTTGGGTGGTACCAGGGGAAGGGGGTCACTGTTTCTAGAATGCATGGCTTCACAGTTTACATTTTAAGATCAATCACCAGGTATAAATACAGGGATACATGGAGGGAAAAAAAAAAAAGATTAGATGGTCCCTACTTCTATAGAAATAAGAGAACTGGGATTCAGATTAATGTGATTGTGGTCCTGCATCTAAATTCTGTGGTTATGAGCAGGCCAGCAGAAAAGAAATGAATCCAGGTCTGAAGGGAATCACTATCAAAATCTTCTGAGCTGGCTTAGTTTTACCAAAAGCAAAGAGAAGACACTCTCATTACCCACCTTACTTCATTCAAGAGGAAGAAAGCCACCTCCTTTACCTCAGCTATCTTAAACTACACAAGTTTCCATGACTGAGTTTCGGAGGGAGGACCAGCAACCAGAGTTTTCCCCTTCAAAGTAATGCCTTGCAATATCACATGCTGTCTATACCACATGAATTATTTAGGATTTTCTAACTCCCAACTACTATGACCTGAAATTATTTGAATACTTCAGATGAAAATGTGGTTCAGACCTGAATTATCTAAATAATTAAGTGTTTAGACAAGAGCTTGGTTTCAAGAGCATGTGACTAGAATAAAAAGAACCATTTTCTTTAAGGAGTTTTTACAAACGCTTTCTAAAGTCCTCTTTTGTTTTTGTTGATTTATTTTTTAAAGAGAAAAAGACATGTTGATGAATGAGTTGGACTTCTGCATGGTCCCCAGAGAGGACAGGCAGGGCTTGTGTGGGAGAGAGAGGGATAGGGGCTTTTGCTTCTGTTTCAAAAAGGCTTCAAGGCCCCCATTCCTTCCTGATTACTCTCTAAGATGCATTCCCAGTCTGAATTGACTCCTTGCCAAAAAAAAAAAAAACAAAAAAAAAACCTTCTTAGGAGCCTTGGAGAGTTCCATACTGTGGGATAAAAAGTAATCAAGAACAGAAAAGGATGAAGGCTAGTGACTGAAAGAAAAAGAAGACTTAGGAAATGAGGATACTTGAGAGCTAGGGGATTTCTGCATCCCCAGGCTGGCTAGGCTCCAATGATCCTTAGAAATAAAAGGGATAGCACAAATACAAAATGACCCAATCCAGAAAGGAGTTTGCTTTGACTTGAGAGGTGTCCCAGCAGACTGCTCGACTCTGAAGTGGCAAATAGCAGGCCTTCAATAAGAGAACAAATGAGTGAATTTGTCCTGAAAATCCCAGTGAAAGGAGCTACTTTCTAGGGATATGTGGGTCTCATGGGAGCTTTTTGTCATGACTGTAGAACCAGAGCTTTTAAATCTCTCATTTACATAAGGAAAGAAGAAATGTTAGCATTTATAGCGAAATGGAAGGCGTTCAAGGGAATTATGCATAGTAAAGTGAGTCAGAATGACAGAGACGAAATACTGGACTTTTCCATAGCAAACAATTTGACAAAGCAAAATACTTATAAAAACTAGCAGACACTAATAAACAAAGCAAAGTTTCCGAGGCTCAGAGGAAAGGAGGAGGTAGAAAGGGTCCAAAAAGTACAAGGGATGCAGTGAACAAAAAAAAAATTGTTAGTTACATGAACAACAGAGAAAGGCAAGGAAATATTCCAGAAAAGAAAAAAACCTCATCTTCATCCCAGTAGAGACGAAAATGGAGTTATGCTATATAACCTAACTGGCAAACTTTAGGGAGTAGTCACAGCAAAACAGGGAAACACTAGAAAAATTACAGTTTTTTACATATGTCTAATAATAATTGCTATTATTATTGGAATCTACAATAGCCTTTCTTTTTCTTTAATTATTTTTACTGTGTAACAACACTGTACATGACTTAGAGGGATAGGTTTGCAGTCCTTCAGATATAAATCACAGCACACTCACCGCCAAACTGTCCATAATCCTTTACTCCCATTAACTCCATAGTAGTACCTCAGTTTTAAAGATTTTAATGGTTTGTTCTGGTTGGGTTTTGTCTGTTCCTTTGTTTTGTTTCTCTTTATTCCACATAAGAGTCAAATGATCTGATAATTGTTTTTCTCCCTCTTAGTTCACTTAGCTTAATTCCCTTCTACCTCTGTCTATATTGTTGTAAATGGCAAGATTTCATCCTTTTGTTTTTACCTGAGTAGTGTTCTATTGCACCTATTTACCATATATTCCTAATCCATTCATCTGTATTTGGGTACTTAGATTGTTTCCATAATTTAGCTATTGTAAATAGTGCTGCAATGAACACTGGAGCACATATATCCCTTCAAATTAATGTTTTTGCATTCTTCAGCATATACCTAGGAGTGGAATTGTAGATTGTTTGATAGATCTATTTTCAATATTTTGAGGAAACCTCCATACTCTCTTCCACATGAATGGAACCATTCTTCATTCCCCCCAGCATTGGACAAGGGTCCTTTCTTATCCACATACACACCAACACTTGCTGTTTCTAGTCTTTTTGATATGGATGATTCTCACATATGTGAGATGGTATCTTGATGTTTCTTTGATTTACATTTCCCTGATCATATGTGATAATGAGCATGTTTCCATGAGTTTGGTGCCATATGTATGTCCATTTATGAAAGCGAGATGTTGATTCCCTACTAGTATTGTTTTTATGCCAATGTCTGCTTTTTAGTTTGTTAACAGCTGCTTAATATATTTTATGTTCCTTCATTTGCTGCATAAAATATTGATTCCTTAATCACTACATAATGTAGTGATTGTGTAGCCATAATCACTTCTTAACATTCCTCTCACTTGTAACTTTTTTAGTTGGAAGTCTTAGTAAGTATGACTGTATCTGACTTTTTTAGGGTAACATACGCTTGTGGGTTTGCATCCCCCCCAACTGATACATAGTTCAGGAAGCAGGCAGGACCTTTTATTGATTTCATGCCATCTCATTCATAAAGCTGGACAGGCTTTCAAAGTACTTTAAACTCAACGCAGGCATCCTGGGAACAACCTTTGCGTAACCTGGACCTTTTTAAAGCCTTTCTATTGATGGTTGGCACATACCCAGTTTTCCCAGGTTTCTCAGAAGAAGCAATCTCTTATAGCCCTGGAATTGGGCATTCATTCTACCAGGATCAAAACCAGTCCTTGCTGCCATTCATAGCACACAACTTCCAGATGACTGCGCCAGCCTGGTTAACTATTGCTATGGCTTTGCAAATTATCTCTTACCATTTTTCTCTCCATTCTCCCATTCAAGAATTTCTAAGTAAATATTTCTTCCCTCCTGCCAGCCGTGCTTTTCCTATAAATCCTCCTCCTATGCTGGCCCCTCCTTAATCTTCCTATAGCTTGACTATAGATTCTGTTTAAAAAAAAAAAAAACAGAACAAAGATTTATTATTTATACATACAAGAACTGGGGTACAGGCCAGAGGTGTGGGGGGTGAGAAGATTCACCAGAGACAGAGTAGGAAACAGAACAGGCAGAGCCACTGAAATACACTGCTGAGGGGAGCAGCAGGCGAGTCAGGAGAGGTCTGCTGCACCATGTGGGTAGCTCCCTGGCCCGGGACTGAACTCTTGCTGCAGAGGCTGCGTATAACTTCATAGGTTAAGTCTTAACCCCTTGTGCCACCAGGGAGGCCCTGACTACAGATTCTGAAGTCTTATTTTTCTGAACAAATGTAGTTTACTGAACCACATGTACCCTATGTGCAAGCCAATGGGGTTACTTGCTAGTCCCCAACCTCACCATTCTCTTTCCTACCATCTTATTTCTTCATGCCTTTTCTCAAACTGGAATATACTATCCTATTTCTACCCACTCAATTCTTTCAACACCTAACTTACACACTCTTTCTTCTAAAAAGTCAATCAAAATGTAAGTGCCTTAAACTCTCAATCTCAGTTGTATTTCCCTTATAATTTAATCATGTTCTCTCTTATTATAAAGAAATGTCACTTCTGCCTTTTCAGATTGAAAGAAACTTTGTTTCCACTATCTTCCTCTTCTCAAAATATAATTCATAACAGATGCTCAAATATTTGCCATTGGATTACTACACCCAATGCAAGACTCCAAGCTTGAAAGTTAACTTATCTTCCTATCTAAACCATAGCCTGGAAATCACAGGTCCTTATGTACATAGCTTGTCCTGTACCTTGCAGAAAGTAGGAAAGGCATTTTACAATAGTTTTACTAGGTTGTTTACTGAATCAGATCTTGGAGAGAGACAGAGACAGAGAGACAGAGAGACAGAGAGAGAGAGAGACAGAGAGACAGAGACAGAGAGACAGAGAGAGAAAGAGAAAAGTCTTCTTTTCCCATAAAGACAATCTTTTAATTGGTTTCTATTGTTAATCAAGGCCAGGTGCCAAACTTCTTTATATGAATGATCACAAGTATGACATTCAACCAATTATAAATGTTATACCTGTACACTGTACTGCATAAAGCTTTCCACAATTATATAAAGCCATTAAACAAGACAACATAGCAGCCTATAAAATGAAATTTTACTTAATACAATCTATTGTAAAGGTATACTATATAAAGGTTTTACCCTCTTTAATATCACTGCTAAAGTAAATCAGCAGGTGAAGATATTCTTAATACAGTTATGGTTTCAGAAAGATCTCTTTGTGGAAATTCTGTAAGACACATTAGGAAAATTTTGAAGAATATTAAGGACTATAGTGACTTTTAAAGAAACTAATACAGGAATGTAAGTTTGGTTGCCTCTGTTTCTCCTGACAATTATCCTGTAGTGAGCACAGGTATTAGCCAGCAAGCTTGTATTTCTCTCAAGATGCAGTTAGAAAGTTTGCTGCTTTTTGAACAGTCCTTTCATTAGCACTAGCAAATGCTTCCTGTTACTCGATAACAACATACTTGGACAAGATGACCGCTCTGTCCTTAAAATGCATACATCCATTTAGTCCTGCAAGATGATGTCTTTTTTTTTCTCAAATGATGAAAAGCTTGGCCTAAGCTCCTTTCAGTTTCACAGACTAAAAGTCATATCCATGTTACTCCTCAAGGCTGCCTTTCATAACTTAAGGAGGTATGACTCCAGGTTATTGATCTACCTCTGATTTATGAGCACAATACCCAGGCCTTTCTCCATAATTATATCTGTTCCAGAGATGCTTAACCCTGACTACACATTAAAAATATTGTTGCCATTTACTCAAAGGAATTGAAAATGTAAGTCCACATAAAAACCTACACATAAATGTTTGTATCAGCTTTATTGCTAAAATTTGGAAATAACCAAGGTATCCTTCAGGAGGCAATGCACACATAACTGGTACATCCAGAAACTGGAATATTATTCAGTGCTAAAAAGAATTGAGGTATCAAGCCATGAAAAGACATAGAGGAAACTTAATTGCATATTACCAAATGAAAAGACAAGCTGAACAAGCTACATACTGTATGATTTCAACTATATGACATCCTGGAAAAGGGTTAACTGTGACCCATGAAATAGGTCCTTGAGGGGGAAAGGATAAAAAGGTGGAGCATCAGGCAATGAAACTATGCTATTTGATACTGTAATGGTGCATACCTATCATAATTCATTTGACCAAACTCAAAATGTACAATACCAACAATGAATTCTAAGGCAAACAATGGAGTTTGGATGATAATGATATGTCAATGTAGGTTCCTAAATTGTAACAAATGTATCACTCTGGAGGGGGTGAAGCAATGCTTGAGAGGAGGCAGGGAGTATATGGGAGAAATCTCTACTCCCTCTCAACTTTTCTATGAGCCAAAACTTCTCCCAAAAAATTCTATCAGAATAGGTTTTAAAATAAACGAGACTCCTCACACAAACACACACACACACACACACATCCTGTAAGGCAACAACATGTGTGTACTACTATACAAGATCAATCATTGCTTCAGTGCTCTTCTTCAACCCAGAGCCAATTTATCAGAAATTCAGAATCCCTGGGAGTGGATTTCAGACCTCATGTTTTTTGTTTTTTGGGAGCTCCCTATGTGATTTCAATGTGTCAGCAAGATGAAAATAACAGATCTTTACAAATAAACAGCAGCCTGCTGATGCATTCAAAACTCAAACCAATTAAAAACACCTGAGGGGATTCAGGAATCTTGGGTTCTAAATTCAACCCTGACAATAATATCCAGATGCATGACTTTGAGCAGATGGCATTCCCTCCCCAAATCTTAGTTTCCTTATGTCTTATAGTAGAGGAATGTCTCCCATACCAAAACAATATGATTTCACAACAAATGCTAGCAAACAGAATTCAACAGGACATAGAAAGGATCATACACCATGACCAAATGGGACTTATTCCCACAGTACAAGGACAACTCAAATTCAAAAATCATTAAGTGGAATACACCAAATAAACAAAATGTGGGATCATATCAACTGATGCAGAAAAGCATTTCCCAAAAGCCAACACCCTTTCATGTTAAAAACACTAAAAAAACTAAGGATAGATTGAAAATATCTCCACATAATAAAATCAATATATAGAAAGTCCATATCAGAAATCATATACAATGACAAAAGACTAAGTTTTTCCTGCAAGATCAGAAAACAAGACAAATGCTTGCTTTCACACTTCTATTCAATATAATACTGGAAGTCCCAGCAAGAGCAATTAGGTAAGAAAAAAAAATTAAAAGCATCCAAATGAGAAATAAAGAAGCAAAATTACCTGTATTGACAAATGACATGATCTTATATGCAGAAAATCCTAATGATTCCACATCAAAAACCTGTTAAAATTAATAAACAAATTCACTGATATTAGAGGATAGAAATTCAACATATATCATTTGTGTTTCTAAATACTTAAAATGAACAATCTAAAAAGTTCTTTTTTTAATTTCATTTAGAGTAGTATCAAAAGGAATAAAATACTTAGGAATATATTTAAACAAAAGACACTATTCTTTCACATTAAGACTTTCAAAATGTCAATGAACTAAAGATATAAATAAACAATATGGATTGGAAGATTTAATATTATCAATACTCAGAGTAATCTATAGATTTAATGTAATCCTTATTAAAATTCCATCTATTTTTTTCACAAAAACAGAAAAATCCATCCTAAAATCCATATTGAATTTTAAGGGATGTCAAATAGTCAAAACTTAAAAATGAAATCTAGGGTCCCACACTTCTGGTTTAAGAACTTACTAAAAATTACAGTAATCAAAATAGTGTGGTCCTGGAATAAAGATAGACAGATAGACTAACAATAGAATAGGAGGCCAGAAACAAACCTTTACTCTTATAACCAAATGATTTTTGACAAGGGTATTAAAAACATTCAGTGAGAACATTCTTTTCAACAAATGGTGCTGGAAAAGCTGTATATCTACATACAAAAGAATAAAGTTGGAAGGTTACCTTTTGCCATATAGAACAATTAATTCAAAATGGAGCAAAGACCTAAATGTAATAGATAAAACTATAAAACTCTGAGATGAAAACATCCAAGAAAATTTCATGCCATTGGATTTGGCAGTCATTTCTTTATTATGGCATTGAAAGAACAGGCAACAAAAGTAAAATAAATTGGATATATCAAAAATTTAAACTTTTGTTCGTCAAAGCACAACACAATAGCATGAAAGGGCAACCTATAGGAAAGGAAATATTTTCTAATCATGTATCTGATAAGGCATTAATGTCAAATAAATGGAGTCATAAGAGTCACTAGTAAAAGAATAATCCAATTTTAAAAGGATTTAGTCATTTCTTCAAGGAAGATAAGCAAATGGCTTATAAGCACATGAAAAGATATTCAACATCATTAATTTTTAGAAAAAAATGCAAATCAAAACCACAATGAGATACCACCTCATACTCTAAGATGGCTACTATTAAAACACAAACAACAGAAAATGACAAGAGTTGGCAAGACTGGAATAACTGGAACCCTGTGCACTGTTGGAGGGAATGTAAAGTGATACAGCTGCTGTGAAAAACAGTGATGGTTCCTCAAAAAATTAAAGATAGAATTACCATACGATCCAGCAAATTCACTTCTGGGTGTATGCCCAAGAGAAGTGAAAGCAGGAACTCAAAAAGAGTTCTATATAACTATGTTTATAGCGGCAGTATTTCCAGTAGCCAAAAACCATCCTTTTGACAGTTGGATGGATAAATAAAATATGGTGTATGCATACAATGAAATATTATTGGGTCTTTAAAAAAAGGACATTCTGACACATGTGACACCATAAATAGATCATGAGGCTAAGTGAAATAAGCCTGTCAAGAACGGATAAATACTGTATGATTTAACTTATATGAGTACCTAGGGTAGTCAAAGTCAAAGAAAAGAAGTAGAATAGTAATTCTATTTTCTATTTCAAGAGAAGGAAAAAGAGGGTTGTTGTTTAATAGATATAGAATCCCAGTTTTGGAAGATGAAGAGTTCCGTGAATGCCTGGTGGTGGCCATAGCACAAAAATAAATGTGAGTGCACATAAATGCCACTGAACTGTACACTTAAGAAAGGTTAAGATGGTAAATTTTGTTATGTGAATTTTACCACAATATTTTAAAAAAGGGTATGAGACACCAATCCTATTCAAATTAGAATAGTCATTCTATAGTCAATGAACACATCTTTGAGTACTAGTGCAAGCTGTTTCAATACAACCACTTCATCCTGATGATGACCCAGCAAACTAAGGTTATGTAGTTGATTAACATTAGAGAGGACAAAAGTTAACTTAGTGAATTTTAAATCAATTATTTTAGGTCTCATTGAAATACAAACATTAGCTGAGATTTCTGTCTACTGGTTTAAACAAAAGAAGGGTTTAAACAAAAGAAAGGTTTCTTGCAGAACATTCTATGATCTAAGATGCTAATGCATGGGGTGGTTTCCACATAATATACAATATAAGCATGAATCCTTATTCACCCTTTTAAGGATGAGGTAAAACATTGTTTTGTGGCATCTGATATACAGAATCTGCTAAGCTGAAAATATTGGACAGTAACCTAAAACAAATATGTAATCTCATTTATTTAAAAAAATACACTATTACCTCACCACAAAAGAGCAAATTTTTGTATTTTGGATATGCATAGCTGAGTGACATTTAGACCAATCATACTTTAAAAGAGCATGAGTCAAAACTCTTCATTTCTGCCACATACACCACTTGCGAGTTGAACTTGATTACCTAAGTAATAAGGTGGTAAATTATAAATTATATAGGACAGTTGTAAAAGTGAACTCACATAGTTACTAAATATATTTTAAGTGGACTACATCTATTGCAAAAACTCTACAAGTTGGCAAGCACATAACAAGGCAGAAAATTGCAAATCAAATCAAATCTCTCAATCTCTCAATCTCTCTCTCTCTCTCTCTCTCTCTCTCTCTCTCTCTCTCTCTCTCTCTCTCTCTCTCTCTTTCTCATACACACACACACACAAATGTTGGTTGGCTAGGCTAGGGACTTAGTTTTGATTTCTGCAATGCCTCCTGTGTCTGGAATAGAGCGAAGTAGGCATACAGTAAATATTAGCTAAATGAAAAAAATATGCATATTTTTCACTGAATATCTCTAATTACATGTCCTGAGCAGGCATGGATGGGGCACAGTCAATGGAATAGATAAACCAACAGAAGGGAACCAAAACTAATATTTTCTCCTCATCAGGTGGAACAGACCTGAGAAACATACCTCCCATAAAGCATAATGTTTAGGGACTGTAGCAATTTCCTATCAGAGTTGAAACAACCAAATGTGGGACCTAACATGGAGGTACAAGAGGTGTCAATGGGAAATGGAAAAGAAATGATAAGGAATTTAAGGTGGCTATATTCAGAAGTCCAGATAGGAAAGCGACCACTAAAATGCAGGAAAACCCCATCACTACATTACTGGAAGAAACCTTTATGCTAGGAAGGCATCCCAGAAAGTAAGACCAAAGATCCAATTAATGGAGCAGGGATGAATTAGGTTAAAATCAAGAAACCAGAAATTCGTATTTCCAAAGTAGAGACATATCATGAGTTTTAGATTACAAAATGCTTAGTACCTCATGCCAGGTCCTACAATGTGGGAGAGTAACAGATCTCCTATCCACTTATGGGATAAGTCTAGATGCCTGGTGTGTTCATATAATCTGGTTACAAAGAACAAAGTGATTTAGAAATCAGAGTCAGACCTGCAATAGTCTGTTTCCTTATCGTGAGATATTTGTTCTCCCTCCATACCATGGGTCATCTGTGTATACTTTCATAATGTTATTCTCCAGCTAAATCCCTGATCAAGGAAATAAAGCTGGGAGTAGGAGACTAGGCATCCACAAATATAATGCACAATGGGAAGGTTTTCCACTCTGAAGAGATACACTGATAGGATACTTGGAAGACATGAGCTGCATGTATAGAATATTCCTTCCATGAAAAAGAGTCAACAGATTCTTTTCTCCTTGTTCACTGCAGCGATATGATTTCTCTTGTCTCTGTCAAACAGTCAAACCACTAATACCTAGTATTTTCTCTAACTTAATCTAATCAGTGTATTCTAAGTTTCCCCACTCCTTGTCAAGCCTAGTTGGCAAATAGTAACAATATTATATAGTTTGTGATAATAAATAGGAATAAGGTCAGCATTTACTATAAGTCTTTAAATTGTTACATGATCTTATAATAGGGGTATTACCAATATCCTTATTTTACTGATAACCAAATTGAGCCATGAAAACAAAAAGGAATTTGTACAAGGTCACATCCCTAGGAATCTGGAATTTAAATTCTGATAGAATTTTGGATTTGAAAGCCCTTGCTCTAAATTACTAGATATACTGAGCTACTCTCACTGACCTCCTTTGATAAACTTGTAGTTTCTGTGCATGATCTCTAATCTAGTATGACCCTTTTTTAAAAGACCCATATTCTTTCCCACACATGTTAATTTTTCAATACAGTTTTACAGTGCACAGCAAAGTCATAATGTAGAACAATGATTGAATCTGATCTATAGGTCCCTACCGCCATAGCAAAGGGCAATGGTTTCATCTCATTTCACTCAAACTCCCCTCTTCATGTCAAGAAAAGCATTTCAACCATTTTCAAAGAGAAAACCATGGTATTGTGCAAATAACAGGCTATTTAGACTATCTGCAGGGACTCTGAATACCAAGCTTTCTTGAAGACCTGAAGCACATAGACACTGTGAAGTCCATGTCAATTCAGGAGATTTCATTCTAATTATCAACCCCGGAAAAAGTTGGAATTAGATTATGTGGAGGTCCTTTACATATAAAGTATACTAAGAGGAACTCCACTGTATCAAAATATTAGACTGTCTTTAAATTATAACCTGAATTATGTACTAAGGTAAAAATATTATGCTTACTTTGTTAAGTTTTGGTTTCAATTAGTTAACATATACCTATCAGGAGTTTAACAGAATAAAATAACAAGGTGCCATACTATATGGCTGTGATTAGCTCTAATATCTGAGAAAAAGAAATACCATTACCCTAAAGCAGCAAGGAACTAAAAGAGCTGGAAGTACGTTTTATAATGAATCAAAGACCAGAAATAAAAAATGGGCCCTTCAAAAGGCAGACTTTCCCATTAAGAAGTTGATCAAGCACTAAGGTGCAATTGCATTCTCTAGACATTAGGAACTGATGGTACAAAGAAGACTATCTGCTCCCAACTCTTGAAGAACTTTTTTAAGTGAAATGTCCTAAAGAACATCCTGCATAGATAAAAATATTCTTGGGCCTCCCCAGTGGTGCAGCAGTTGAGTGCTGGGTTGCGAAGCTGCCCACAGCCTCTGTGGTGCCTGTTCGATCCACGGCTGCTCCCCGGCAACGGGAGGAGGGTCTCACATGGCCCACAGACCTCTCCTGCTGCCTGCTGCTCCCCTCAGCAGTGTACTTCCATCCTTCTGCCTGCTCTGCTCCCCGCTCTGGCTCTGATGAATTTTCTCACCCTCCCGCGCTTCTGACTGTACCCAGTGCTTGTATAAATAAATAAATCTTAAATATATATAGTGTTCTACATTTTCTCTGTCTAATATGGGAGACAAAAAACACACATGACTACTTAAGTTTAAATTAAAATTCACTTTACTGGTCATATTAACCACATTTTAACTGCCAAACAGCCAAGTGTGGCCATTTAAATTTAAACTTATTAAAATGGTAATACCATCTAGGAATGCCACCCTTAGGCATTTATCTAAAGGATATGAAAACACTAATTCAAAAAGATATATTCACAGCTTTATTCACAATAACCAGACATGAAAACAACCTAAATGCCCATGGATAGATGATGGGATAAAGAAGTTTGGCACATAAATGCAATAGATACTACTCAACTATTAAAAAAGATGAAATCTTGCCTTTTTCAACAACATGGGTGGAACTTCAGATGATTATTAGTGAAATATGTCAGAAAGTGAAACATAATTACTATATGGTTTCACTTATATGTGGAATATAAATAACCAAAGCAAATAAACTGGCAAAATGCAGCAAAATTAATTCTTAGACTCTGAAAAATATAGTGGTTACCAGAACAAAAGGGGAGCCTGGGGGTAGAGAGGGTCAATTTTATAGTGTGAGGGAACTAGAAATTTGGTAGTGGGTGAATGTAGCATACACCCATCAAGGTGTGAAGCTTATGAAGTCTAAATTAAAAATTTAGTTGCTCAGGCATACTACTCACAATTCAAGTGCTTTGTAATCACATGTGGTTCATGACTGCTAATGGACAGCACAAATATAGAACATTTCTGACACAGAAAATGTCAAAAGAGGAAAGCATATTGTTTATTTTTAAGAAACTATATGGGCTTCTTTAAAAGAAATCTTAAATCATTAAGAAAAGAAAAAATGATGGTCAAAATTCTGTTTAAGGAGAAATCTTATCAACTGGAGGCAAACTATATACATAACATACCTATAACCAAATGAATAATTTATCTTATATTGGTTTTGAATTTGTACATGATTATAGCACTGTTAAGCAATGTCTTTAGTAATTAAGGATAAGATTAGGCACAAAAAGTTTCCAGTTGAGAAATTTTCTACAAAAAGAAGTTAAATCCATTAAATTCTTGACGTTGTAGTCAAAGACGATCAGTATGTGTTGATATAGCAGACTCTCAGGGAAAGAATGAAATTTAGGATAACAGAGATACCATTGAGGTGAATTATTTTGCTCCAGCAAACCTCATGCTGAGATTTATTTCTTCTTCTAGGTAATGCATAACAAAGAAAGTCAGTGGAGTGTGGGTCTGTATCAGCAGGACCATTTAAACTGATGCATTAGAAGACTAGTAGTGGCTTTCACCTCATTCTAGCCATGGGCCTATTGATGTTCTCATTAAGAACTAATATTCCCAGTGATTTCAAACTTATCATAAATATTTAAGTGGTATCATTTCTAAAATGAGAGCTTCTTCCCTGCCCTTAATTCATGAAAGGGTCTCAACCCATCTGTTACAGTTTCCAAAGAGAAGCATAATAGGTGGACCACAATGATGGGCCTTCAATATCAACGGAGACTCAGATACACATCATATAATGAACACAAAAATTGTGCATAGTATAGTACATGTGCCTTCAACTATCTAGTTTACATACCTGGATGAAGGACTTATGTTTTGGGGGGTAGCCTTTCTGCTACCATTTTCAGAACTCTGGTCTTCAATGACTTACACCCATAAAAGACTCAATAAGATAGTTTAGTTTCTGAAAATTGGTTTTTTCACACATGACATAATTTAATTTAATAACAATGATAATGATCATGTTAATTGAAGGAAAGGAATTCACTGAGCATTGCCACAATGTCTGGCATTATTTTGAGCTGTACAGAATTTTTGAACTTGGCAGGTTTTATCCTGGCTTCTGGTTCAACTGGAGCATCCTAGGTGATACATTGCTCACCTCCAGGAAAAAGAAACCCGCCAGCATGAGTATGTATGGAGGCTGCCTCACACCAACAAGCCTACACTAAAGGATTCTCAGACTCTAGCAGGGTATCTGAGAATTCAGCTCAATTCTGACACTATCCACCTGTGTTAGATTCCACAGGTTAAGATTCCTCAGTATCCCAAGAAGCCACCCTCCACTTCAGATACCAGGCTGTTACCTGTGCTTCTGACCAACCGACTATATAAGTCAGAGGTTTGTAGGACATCCTCCTCAGGTTTGATAAATTTTCCAGAGTGACTCAGAACTCAGGAAACCTATTTATTCACTAGATCACCAATCTGTTACAAAGGCTATAACTGAGGAACATCTAGACAGAGAGATGGATAGGGCAGGGTATGAGGAAAATGTACCGAGCTTCCACGTCTTCCCCAGGAGTGCCATTCTCCCCCAAATTCTTACTTTTTAACCAATTCACAAGCTCTCCAAAACCCTTCCTTTTAGGTTTTCTTGGAGGTTTCATTTATGCTTGATAAACTCATTGGCTATTGCCAACCTTTAATGCCTCTCCTCTCCCTGGAGGTCTGAGACTGGACTAGATGTTTCAACCCTCTAGTCAAGTTGGTTTCCCTGGCAACCAGCCCTAATCCACAGGTGTTTTCCAATAAGTTACCTTCATTAACAAAACAAGAGATCCCTTATCACTCACACACTTAGGAAATGTAAAGGATTTGGGGATCTGTGAGCTAAGAACTGTACCAAATATACATGAGAAATATATTTTGATTATATGACTGATTAAAATATATATTCCTTCAAAAACAAAGACAATAATCCAGTCAAAAAATGGGCAGAAGAGCTAAAATGAAACTTCTCCAAAGAGGAAGTACAAATGGCCACCAGGCATATGAAAAAATGTTCAACGTCACTTGCAATCAAGGAAATGCAAATCAAAACTACAATATGATGCCATCTCACACCAGTGAGAATGGCACATATTAAAAAAAACTAGCAACAACAAATGTTGGCGAGGTTGTGGAGGGAAAGGAACTCTCCTGCACTGCTGGTGGGAGTGCAAACTGGTCCAACCACTATGGAAAGCTGTGTGGAGATTCCTCAACCTACTAAAGACAGAGCTTCCATATGATCCAGCAATTCCACTCCTAGGTATTTACCCAAAGGACACAGAAACATTAATTCCAAAGAGCACCTGCACCCCTATGTTTATGGCAGCACTTTTTACGATAGCTAAGGTTTGGAAACAACCCAAATGCCCAAAAATAGATGACTGGATCAAGAAGATGTGGTACATATACACCATGGAATATTACCCAGCATTCAAAAAAGATAAACACATGCAATTTGCAGCAACATAGATGGAGCTAGAAGGGATCATGCTCAGTGAAATAAGCCAGAAAGAAAAAGAAAAATACCGGATGGTCTCACTCATATCAGAAACCTAGAAAACCTAAATATGGACCAGGAAAAAGAATAACTATAAGAAAGAAAAAAATCAACAAACAACTATGAACCAGAGACACTCTTTGTGGGGTAGGGGAGGGATTGGGGTCAAAATCGGGGTTGCAATTGTATGGGGAATATAAAAGAAAAAAAAAAGAAAAAATATATATATTCCTTATAAATCACAATATCACCTGGTTATGGAAGTTAGTCAACAGGTTGGCACATACCTAGTGTTAAATAGTCTGTTTTCCCTTTCTATTGTCCTCACTGCAAACTCATCTTTCACTGGAGTTTAGATTTTTTTTTTAATAATTCTGTTGCTAACTCTTTTTTGGAATTATTTTTATAGCAGCTTTAGGTTCACAGCAAAACTGAGAGGAAAATAAAAAGCTTTCCCATATAACCCATATCCCCACATACTAGTCTCCCCTATCACCAAAATCCCCTACCAATGTGTGACATTTGTCATAATCAGTGAGCCTATGTTGACACATCATCATCACCCAAAGACCATAGGAAAAATGTTTGATATGACCTGAAACAATCCTTTTAAAAATAGACTCTCATGCTTTCTTCCACTCACTGATCCATGGTAACGCTCAGTATAAATCCCCAAATCACAGCTCTAGTAAAAATCTAACCATGATAAGTGATCAATTTTGTTATTACAATTATCAACCATTCATCCGCTCCTGCTTTCCTGCTTACTGGTTTCATTACATGGTTAAAACTCTCCCGCCCCTACTGCAGCTCATGGGATACTTACCACCTTCTTCTCAGGGAAATGACTGACTTATGTCGCTCCCAGGTACAGGCTACTTGCAGACATAGCTAATTAGATTAAGAGGGCATATCTGAAGCAAAAAAACAGTCAAATGAATTCTTCCTAAAATTTTAGAATTAGAATTAAAGTTAGTCAGTCTGACCTGGTGTTTGAAGGGAGGAGATGAAAATTTAGGAAATCTGACTTAGCTACATTTTGCCCAATATATGATAGAGGGGCAGGGGGAGAAAATGAAGCCAATTTGCAGGAATGGAAGTGTGAACTCTGGCAGCTTCTCAGTTCACACCTGTATCCCCAGACCCATGCTGAACACCCCACATGGACAAAGGCAAATGATAAAAATCCTCCTTCAAGAAAGATTGTTGGGCCTCCCTGGTGGCGCAGCAGGTTGAGCGCAGCTCTGTGAAGCTGTCCGCAGCCTCAGCAGCACTGGTTTGATTCCCAGGCAGCCAGGGAGAAACCCACATGGTGAGACCTCTCCTGTCTCGCCCACTGCTCCCCTAGCAGTGTTTTCGGTCTGTCTGCCTGTTCTGCTCCCTGCTCTGTCTCTGGTGAATTCTCTCACCCTCCCTTGCCTCTGGCCTCTACCCCAGTTCTTATATAAATAAAATAAATCTTTAAAAAAAAAGAAAGATTGCTGTGCCTTTAGTATGTGCATCTCCATCTCCTTTCCTTTTTTACTTTTAAATGACTGTTTTTGTGTATCTTTTTTCTTCTTGTACCAAGCACAAGGATTCTCTTCCTTTTAAGGCTAACCCCCTCAATTTTACTTGGGCCCACTCTTTTTCATCTCCTGAGTATTCTTCAACAGTTATTCTTCAATTACTCCCTCTTCCATACACCTTTTCATCTTCTGTTTCCATATTTCCAGGAATTCTCCTTAGTTTTCAAGTGTGATTTTTCCCTTCACTTTGTCACTAGAGAAAGAGGTGTGCTCTTTGTAAACCAATTCTGAGTTCTGGTTACCTGCAAGTCACCTGGTTACCTGCAAGTCACAGTGTTAAACATTTGGCTATTGTTAACAATAAGTTCACAGTTCTGCCTGCTGCATGAATCTGTTCCCATTTCCTGTCCACACTCAAAGCTTCACTCACCCTGGTAAACTGTTCTCTGCCCTCATCACACCATGTAAGCATTATCATAAAGGGTACCCATGGACTCCCAATCACCAAACTCTGTTATTTTCTTATTTCCACTGTATTTGGCCGTAGTATCATATGATAAAATGTTTTCTCCTTTGTGGTAAGTAGAATCCTGAGCAACCCCCACATATTTCCAAATTGTAATGCCTAGAGCCTAACATATAACACACTGTATTATGAAAAGGATTTGGCTGGACTAATTACAGTTACAAACACTGAGGGAGTGAGTTTCACAGAGGCGAAATTTCATGGATTTTCCAGTTGAGCGCAGTTTAATCACATGAGTCCTTCAAAACCAAGGGTCAGTCAGTGAGACATCATGGAAGAAGAAAGAAGAACGATCTGAAGTATAAGATGGATAAAAATCCACCATCGCTAGCTTTTAAGATGGAGTAAGACAGCCAGGAGGCAGAGAATGCAACAAGCCTCTAAAATCTGGACGGGCATTCAGACAACAAGCAGCAAGGAAAGGGAACCTCAGTCTTACAACCATAAGAAAGTGAATTCTGTCAATGGCTCTAAGAACTCTCCAGAAAGGAAAACAGCCTGCTGAGCCTGCTGACATTTTGATTATAATCTGGAGAGACCTATTCCAGAATTGTGACTTACAAAGCTGAAGATAATAATTTTGTGTTGTTGAAGACACTAAGATTGTGGTACTTTATGCAGTAACTGAAGACTAAAAACAAGACTTTCTTTCTGAAAGTCTTTGCTTGGCTTTTGTAAAAATGAATTTCATGGGCCTCCCCAGTGGCACAGCGGTTGAGCGCTGGGTTGCGAAGCTGCCCGCAGCCTCTGCAGTGCCGGTTCGATCCCCGGCCGCCGGTGAGGGTCCCACATGGTGCACAGACCTCTCCTGCCACGCCTGCTGCTCCCCTCAGTAGTGTACTTCGTCAGTCTGCCTGCTCTGCTCCCCGCTCTGGCTCTGGTGAATTCTCTCACCTTCCCGCGCTTCTGACTGTACCCAGTGCTTGTATAAATAAATAAATAAATAAATAAATAAATAAATAAATAAATAAATAAATAAATAAATAAATAAATCTTTTTTAAAAAAATGAATTTCATGTTTTTTCCCTATCTCCTTCAATTTTTCTTTGGCTCTTTTTTATTCCCATTCTCTCTATATATAAATAATTCCTAAACTTTTGTTTCCATTCCTATTCACTTCTAATTATTTTCTTTTTTTTTTTTTAAGCTTTTTTTTTTTTAATAGAGGCATGCTTTATTTATTTGTTTGCTGGTTTGTTTGTTTGTTTTGTTTATACATGCACTGGGTACAGTCAGAAGCGCGGGAGGGTGAGAAAATTCACCACAGCCAGAGCGGGGAGCAGAGCAGGCAGAAGGACCGAAGTACACTGCTGAGGGGAGCAGCGGGCGGCAGGAGAGGTCTGCGCGCCATGTGGGACCCTCCTTCGGTGGTCGGGGAGCAGCCGGGGATCGAACCGGCGCTGCAAGAGGCCGCGGGCAGCTTCGCAACCCAGCGCTCAACCGCTGTGCCACCGGGGAGGCCCCACTTCTAATTATTTTCAATGTTCTACTTCCTCTTCTTTATTCCTCTTCTCTATTTTCTATTCCTCTTCTATTCTTCTACTTCCTCTTCTGTATTCCAGTCAGGGCTGAACCATAAAAATAGATGTTATTCTAACTATTTAAACTATAGAGAGATTTAAATACATAATTTTAGCACTACAATGATGGAAGAACCAAAAAGCTAAACTAGGTAAAGTGAAACAACCCAGAAATTAGTACAATAGTAAGTTACTACCATCCCTTCTTTGGGATGCAAAAGTGGAAGACAGAGTAACCAAAGCTGGAGTCACACAGAAGTTACTGCTGTCAGAAGTACCACCTAAAGCAGAGCAAAAAAGAATCCACTTTTTTTCCTCTTTCTCTCCATTCTCCCACTAGTGCCTCCCATTGGCCAAATCAGCAGGAAGGAAACTGACAGCTGACATGAAACCTAGTAAACACAGATGGCAGGAATCAGCTCCCTCATAATCTGGGGGAGAGAAAAGAATAGATATGAAAGCATAAAAACAGTTAGATGACATACACCCTAATTCCACTCCTAATTTCCTCTCACCTTGACTACTTGTAATAGTCTCATAATTGGATTCCCTGCCTCATGTGTCCTCAAACATATTATAATACTACTGCTAGATGAATCTTCCTTAAGCACTAATTTAATTGCATCACTTTCTTCTCCAAATTTTTCAATAGTTTCCTATTACCTACTGAAAAAAATTCCTAATGCATTTTCCTGGTGTGGTAAATGGTTACTCTGATGGCTACTAATGAACCACATCTATCAGTATTCATGCCCTCTGTAACCCCCTCCTACAATGAATTTAGACTTGACCAATGGACATTAGCAAGCATACTGCATGCTGAGGCTTGGTATCAATTTGAACACTGAAATTTATCTGCGGGAATGCTTGTTCTTGGGATCCAGCCACTACATAAGGTTTCTAAAATAGCACAGAAGACCTATGTAAAGAGAAAGGTTATCTGTGAATGGCAACATCCTGGACATTTCTACCCAGTCAGATGAGAGATTCCAAGTGAGACCAGCAGAAAAGCCCCAGCAAACCCACAGAATCATGAGCAGGTAAAATGGTTTTACTCAAAAATTCCACTCCTGGGTATCTACCCTAAAAAACCAAGAACACACACACACACACACACACACATGGTGTCTTTTTAAGCCACTAAGCTTTTCAGGGTGGTTTGCAATACAATGCTAGAAAGCCAAAATATACCAGCTTCTTTCACAATTGTGTAAGGTCAAATTCTTTTAAAAAACCATTCTTCCATAGTATTTGCATCAGTTCAGCTTCTTGGAGCAAACCCTAACTGCTACACCTTCTATTAAAAGCCCTCCTCATGCTGGCTCAGTCAGCCTTTCCCTGCTCATCCCTGACTACTCTTTTTAAACACCCCCCTCTCCAGGCAGTCAAATCATAGATTCTCAAACCTGCCCTTCAGTTTCTCAACCCACTCTCCTTACCCACAATGTAACCTTCTGTTAGTGTACAATGCTAGTAAACAATGGTTTGATATCACCTCCAATAGGAAGTATTACCAGATCACCACAAATAATCATCTCTTTCCTCTGTAGCACCCTCAAATTTAATGTTTATACAGTACCTATCTTGCATTACAGTTAGTTCCTTCATAGAACTGGGACCTCTCAGAGAACATGGTTGGATCCTTAATACATCTTTTTCTTTCATCATCTCCCAGACAGTACCTTATAAGTAGTGTACACTCCTCAAATGTTTATGGACTAATGCAATTAAGTATCAGTTAATTTGGGGTAACCAAGAAGAAAAAGAAAACAAGTAATATGTGTCTACCATTAGAATGAAAACTGCTGGGCATGACAAAAATGCTCAAAAAGTACTTGTAAATTGAATGACAAGTTCATGTGATATGTTATATGAACCTTGTATTTCATCTCCCTTACACACAGTGTAGCTCCCAAAATGTTTGAAACATTTAAAGTTACAATTACAATTTTCTTCTTCTTTCCTGCAACTCATTTTCTCCTTCCTCTCTTTGTATTACTTTCTCTCCCCAGGCACTACTTTTTTTCTCTTGCACAAGGGCAGGGAGACTTTTTAAGGCAGGCTGCATGCTACCCAAACCCCATGCCCAAGTCCATGGAGATATAAGGGTCACTACAATTATATTAATCTGACCTCTTTCTTTCCATATAGATTCATTTCCTGTGCCTGGAACCAACAAAACAGTGTGTTTTCCGAGTCCTAACCCTTTGAGGGTAAATTTTAATTTAATCATTTAAAAATGATAAGAGCAACCAAGCTTTTGGTTAGCACAAAATATCTAGGGGATTGTTACAAATATTTGGCAGTGTTCACTAAATAGGGAAGAAAGCATATTTGGCCAAATTGGTTATAAATGCAAAGCAATTTTGTGGAAAATTAAAAACTAGAGACTGACAATGAACTGGCACCACACCGCATGATAATTTCTGAGAGTGTCACTTAAAAGAATCTACCTATCCATACGCCTCCTTTTTTTTTTTTAGGAAAAAATGGGTTTGTACAAAATTCTAAATTATAAACCAGATTCATATTCCATACAATATAATATAATGGAAACAGCAGGGGCTTTGAACTGAGACACCAGTTTGAATTCCAATTCTACAATGACATTTGCTGGGTCTGTTATTTCAACGCAATCACCCTTCATCTTTCCTTAAGAGCAAAACAAGGATAAAAACCCTTACCACAGGGCCTCCCCGGTGGCGCAGCAGTTAAGCGCTGGGTTGCGAAGCTGCCCGCAGCCTCTGCAGCGCTGATTCGATCCCCGGCTGCTCCCCGGCCACCAGAGGAGGGTCCCACATGGCGCCCGCTGCTCCCCTCAGCAGTGTACTTCGGTCCTTCTGCCTGCTCTGCTCCCCGCTCTGGCTCTGGTGAGTTCTCTCACCCTCCCGCGCTTCTGTCTGTACCCAGTGCTTGTATAAATAAATAAATAAATATTAAAAAAAAAAAAAAAACCCTTACCACACAGAGTGGCTATGAGTGTTACTGGTATGAACACAGGAATAGCACACTATCTGGTGTGCTGCAGCTATTCAACTACTCAAGAAATGACATGGTTGGTATTCTTTTTTTTTTTTTTTAATATATTTTTTTTTTTATAGAGGCATGTTTTATTTATTTATTTTATTTGTTTGTTTGTTTTGTTTTTACATGCACTGGGTACAGTCAGAAGCGCGGGAGGGTGAGAGAATTCACCAGAGCCAGAGTGGGGAGCAGAGCAGGCAGAAGGACTGAAGCACACTGCTGAGGGGAGCAGCGGGCGGCAGGAGAGGTCTGCGCGCCATGTGGGACCCTCCTCCGGTGGCCGGGGAGCAGCCGGGGATCGAACCGGCGCTGCAGAGGCCGCAGGCAGCTTCGCAACCAAGCGCTCAACCGCTGCGCCACCGGGGAGGCCCACATGGTTGGTATTCTTAATGAATCTTTTTCCCTTACCGGCACCCAGAACAAGACTTTATATATATTACGTGTCCTGCACCTGGCCCAGCAGAGCTAAGGAATCATTTTCATGTTTACTTCTTTTCACTGACTCAGTTTTGCAGTTTGCTTACTTAGCTAATGACAAGCTAGGTCTTGAAGTCTGGGGATCATTCGTTCCTCTCAGACTCAGCAAGGCCTCACAGTAATGCACAAGCTGGCAGGTAGGAATCAAGACCCCAGCCAAACTCTTCACTTGGAACTGTAAGGAATATAGGCGATCCAGGATTTCTGATCTCAAGCAATTCAAAATATGTGAACACACACATACACCTATGAAATCACAACAACAAAGATCCATCAGATGTTTTAGAACATTTTATAGAATTTTGTGTACTTTCATATCAAAGATTCCATTTAAACTTCATCAAAGCTCCCAGTGCTTCTGAGGTAGGTAGGGAAAGTATCAGGTATGCCAATCATAAAGCTGAGGATACTGAGTCTCAGAAAGGTTTAGCGATGTGCTGGGGCCACACAGGTGCTTAGTGGCAAGACCCAGATTAAGTCCCGGGTCCCTAGATAGGCTATCTAGAACACTTCCTAGTGCATATTATCTTGTTGTGCTTTCCTTCCGTACCTTTAATTGCTATGTGACTTTAATATACCCCAGAGCAAGAGATAATCATTCATTCATTCAAAGGTATTTCCTGAGTGCCTGTTTTATACAAGACTGTGTTAGGTGCTTGGTGGAGTACAGCAGAGAAGCCACACACTTGTAAAGATAAGCATCTTCAAGGGAAAAGAAGTATGTTTCCATTCATGAGAGTCCAGAGAGGCTTCCAGACAGACATATCACTCTTAATTGGACCTCTGAAAACTGAGTATCAGAGCAGGCAAATCAACTGAGGCAACAGACTCAGTTCTGCAAAAAGTCTCTTTTCATACTTCACCTCAATTTCTATTGCAAGCATTCCCTGCCCATAAAGGCAGTAGCCTACTTTCTGTCCATTTGTGTTATCTTGGTCCATTTAGGTATGATGGTTAATTTTATGTGTCAGCTTGACTGGGTCACAGGATGCCCAGATATTTGGCCAGTATTCTGAGTATGTCTGAGGGGTGTTTCTGGATGAGATAAACATTTGAATATGAACTGGTAGACTGAATAAAGCATATTGCTTTCTGCAATGTGGGTGGGCCTCACCCATTCTGTAGAAAATCTTAATAGAATAAAATGCTGACTGAAAAAGAATACTTTCTCTTTATCTGATTTCTTTGAGTTGTGACTTTATTCTTCTCCCTATGGACTTGGTCTTGAACTTACAGCATGGGCTCTCCTGGTTCAACCTATGGACTCAGACTGGAACTACAGCAGTTCTCCTGGGTCTCTAGCTCACCTACTGCAGATATTAAACTCTCAGCCTCCATAACCATGTGGGTCAATTCCTTATAATAAATCTTTTTCTCTAGATACATAAATATCCTCTTGGCTTTGTTTCTCTGGAGAACCTAGCTTAGTGCCCTTAAAGGTGGAGATCTTCTCCAGCTGGTAGCAGAGAGGGAAGTTAGAGGTTTAAGGCACAAGAAGAATTTTATACCCCATTATTGATGTGATGATGAAGTGGGAACTCAAGAAAATGACAGCCGCAGTCCTACAACCACAGGAATTAAATTCTGTCAGCAACCTGAGTGAGCTTGGAAGCGTAATCTTTCCCAGAGCTCAGCCAACCCCTTGATGTCTGCCTTGAGTGTATTTGAGCATAGCAGCCAGATGAACCACACTGTGCCCAATTTGCTGATGTACACAGAACTCTGGGGTTATAGATGTTTTAAGCCACCAAGTATACAGTAATTTTCCATGACAGCAATATAAAATTTAGTTAGCTATCTAAATTTATATATAAGCATATAATTTATTCATATAAGCACCTATACATGAAATTCAGAATAACACATGTGTATGTATATACAAATATAGACAGATATTGCCCAACACATCATAAGTACTAATAATGATAACTAGAGCTGGCAATCTCCACAGCTTATACCTGAATTTACAGGTTCCTCCTTAACCCTTTCTTGGTGACCACCTCTCTCCTAGCTCTAATTACTTCATTAATTTGGTGATCAAATGCTCTCTAGGGACATAATTTTAAATTAATTCTTTAAACAAGTTTCTCTTACTAACAAATACAATCAACACTGAAGGTTTTGTGTGTGTATGTGCGTGCGTGTGTGCATGCGTTTTTGTGTAAAACCTTGGTCCCCAAAGCAGACTGTTTCCACTGTGCATGAAGAAGGCTGAGAACAAAGGCAAAGGAAAGTGGCAAGTAAGCTGAACTAAGTGGCTCTGTGGCCTTCCATCATGAAAGAGAAGGGAGTTGCAGCTTTCCCATGCATAAGTAAATCACCATGTGTTACTTTAAGTGAAGCCTTCCTATAATGAAGCTTTCTGCATGGTGACTAGTATCCAAATCTGACAGTTGTCAATCACAACACAGGTCAAATACCTCACTATTATGGGTAGGAGCCTATAATATCAGAGACAGCTAGGAACATCAGAGGTTATTCAAATTGGAAGGGTTCAGTTTCGGAGGACAGAATTCTCTAACAAGTTCAAGCAGCATGAGCTTATTATACTGTGGATGAGTTGAATAATGTACCTTCAAAATTCATGTCCACCTACAACCTCAGAATGTAATTTTACTTGGAAAGAGGGTCTTTGCAGATGTGATTACTTAAATTAGTAAGAGGCCACAATGGATTAGACTAGGCCCTAAAAACAGTGACTTTTTAAGAAGACCATGTGAAGACAGATACCCACAAGGAAAAAGGGCATATTAAGAGTAGAGGCAAAGACTAGGATGACACAGTTACAAGCCAAAGAATGGCAAAGACTGCTGGCAACCACCAAAAGCTAGGGAGAGAAGAGCAAAAAGTCTTGACAGAGTTTTCTGAGAAAGACTGGCCATGATGATATCCTGATTTCGAACATCTGGGGCCCAGAACTGAGACAATACTTTTTTTGTTGTTTTCAGCTACACAGTTTGTGGTAATTTGTTATGGCAGTCCTAGAAAATGACTATACTGAATTAAATGACTCAGAGAACTTCTATGGGGAAAGACTACTGAAGAAACAGATAGCAGGCTAAGCTTCTGGAAATAACCCTAAAGTCCCACTGTGGAGGAAGTTAACCACAGGAGCCACTGCTTCTGATTCACATAGGAGGCCGCCCTACTTGCTGGCTTTAGAATCATGCTATCTCTGCCACTATGGAATATTAATTACAAAAGATAGCTGACGCTCTTTCTCTCTCCCCACTTAATTCAGTTCCTAGTTTCAATCTCTAGCAAGGGGGTCAGATGTATGGAAATAAATTACATAATCCCACTACAATGGAGTCTGAAAACAGGTTTTAGCTCCCCAGAATTGTATGATTCTAACACAATCAGAAAGGTTAGATTCCACAAGAATCACTCTAGACATCAAAGTGTCTTCTCCTAGTTCTTCAGATAAATCCGTATTCAACTAACCTTTACTGCAGTCTTCACATTGACCAAGCATAGAACACATGACTCCTCCGACACTATTTTATTCATATTCTTAATCTTTTAAGGCATCTTTTGATTTCTTCATTACATCTATATAGAAACTGAAGTTCAACGAGACTTTTAATCTCATTTTATTACCTCACAAATATTTATTTAACATTCAACAGGTATTTAGTGAATACCTACTGTGAGTCAGGCTTGCTGGTAATAAACTGTGAACAAGAAAGACTCATTCCCTAATTCCAGTGCTTAATTTTTTTTTAAATAAGTGTGTTATTTTATTTTTTAATTTTTTAATTTTTTTTAAAGATTTATTTATTTATTTATACAAGCACTGGGTACAGTTAGAAGCACGGGAGGGTGAGAGAATTCACCAGAGCCAGAGCAGGGAGCAGAACAGGCAGAAGGACTGAAGTACACTGCTGAGGGGAGCAGCGGGCGGTAGGAGAGGTCTGCGCGCCATGTGGGACCCTCTCTGGTGGCTGGGGAGCAGCCGGGAATCGAACCAGTGCTACAGAGGCTGCGGGCAGCTTCGCAACCCAGCACTCAACAGCTGCACCACTGGGGAGGACCTAGCGCTTAAAATTTAATGCAAATGTTTTCATCTTTGGTATACCTAAGAGTCTTTTGAGGCCATAGGTTTTTGGTACACTGCTAAGTCTCTAATACCCACAATCTTGGAAGAAAAACACAGGTTGAGGGTTGGTGCTTATTAAGGTGATTATTAAATGGTGAACCCTAATTCCATGATTCCAGGTCCATGTTCTATTGATACACTTAAAATTCCTCCAGGTGCCAGGCAGGTAATATGTGGAGAAGGAGGATATAAGTCAATAGATGGTAAGGCAATCATTTGTAACTGAACCAGATGCGGCATCTGCCTGGTGAAACATAACACATTCTCAGATTATTGAGGGTCTGTGAGTATCCAGGCTGTAAGGCCTGCAAGGTTCCTCAGCCTCTTCTTTACCTGGCATGAATCCAGGTGAGGAAGAGACTCCATTGCCAAACCAGCTCCTCTCACAGCACCTCCCACATGGAATTGTGGCTGCTCTTGTCTTGTCAGTCCTACTGGTCTTTAAATAACAGGTGGATGGGGACTGAGATCGAGAGAAGTTTTTGAAATGTGTAGATTCACTTCCCCAAATATTGTTTTAAAACATTTTTTATTTTAAAATAACTATTTAGTAAAGAGAGTTCCCCTATATGCTTGGTACAGTTTCCTATGATGTTATCCCCTTTAACAGCCACAGCGCAATGATCAAAAATAAAAAACTAGCATACTAGGGCCTCCCCTGGTGGCACAGGTGGTTGAGCACAGTGCTGTGAAGCTGTCCGCAGCCTCTGCAGCACCAGTTCGATCCCGGCTGGCCGGCGAGGGTCCCACATAGTGTGGCAGACCTCTCCTGTCGCGTCTGCTGCTCCCCTCAGCAGTGTATTTCATCAGTCTGCCTGTTCGGCTCCCCACTCTGTCTCTGGTGAATCCTCCCATTCTCCCATGAATCTGGCCTGTACCCCGGTTCTTGTGTAAATAAATAAATAAAAACCTTAAAAAAAAACCTAGCATACTATATATACTAACATACTCTAAACTATATATATAACTATATACAATAAATGTTTAATATATATTTATATGTGAATATTTAAATTCTAAATATATAACTATATACATAAACATACGATAATCTATAGACATTGTTCTGATTTCCCCAGTTTTCTCCCAAAATCAACTGATTTATTTATTATTTTTTTATTTATTTATACAAGCACTGGGTACAGTCAGAAGCACAGGAGGGTGATAGAATTCACCAGAGCCAGAGCGGGGAGCAGATCAGGCAGACTGATGAAGTGCACTGCTGAGGGGAGCAGCAGGCACAGCAGGAGAGGTCTGAGCGCCATGTGGGACCCTTGCCCAGCAGCCGGGGATCGAACTAGCCCTGCGGAGGCTGTGGACAGCCTCGCAACCCAGTGCTCAACCGCTGCGCCACCGGGGAGGCCCCCAAAATTAACTTATTTAAACTAAACCCCCACTCCCCGCCAAAGTCAATGGGAATGGAGGGGTTGTAGGGTAGGTGGAGCCCATCAGGGAACAGAGAGAGCCCAGGATGTTGAACTAAACAGAAGGTAGAAGAGAGAGGAAAGAGGCCTAGTGATTGTATAAGTGGCTGTCACCTCACTTCCTCAAAAGGAAAAAGGCTTCCACAGAGTGAACATAGTGGAAGTCACTCCAATTCCATTCACTTGAGAACTAAGACCTCACTGTGGGTGGCCTCTTGGGTTCAGAGCAGACTACATCAGAGTCTATATAAATGGTGCCCCTTAAGTTCACCAGTGCCTGAACACAATCATACAGAGCAGGACCAAGCACTGGAACCAGCATGGTATTTGCCAAATTTAACAGCATTTGCAGGAGTGGGGGGGGGTGCAAAGAGGGGGGGAGAGATGCATTTGGGAGCAGAAGTGAGAAAGATGAAATTGTTAAAATTGTAAGAATGATCTGGACTGGACTAAGACATATCAGTAAATATATCATTTTTATTGCCATTGGGAAATTAATGATCCTTCTTCATACCTTTATCCAGGCTTATGGGTGGGTAAGCAATTGCCACCAGTACTTTTCTTGGATTACACAAAACTACAGAGATGCAACTAAAGGAACATGAAAGTATTTTTCAGAAGTACATGAATAGCAGTAGTTCCCACTACCACCCGCCCCCCTCCCCCATGGGGTAGAAGATGCTATACAAGTTGGGTTTCCCAACCTATGAACTAGAGAAAGGATATGCTTAAGCTAGTAGTAAATATCCTTGATGCTTGCTTGAATATTCAGGGAAAGAGGGATTGGAAGAGTGGGAGGAAAGAAAATGAAATTTCTTACATTCAAGGAACTAGTTTTCTGCCTACATAGAGAGGGAGACTCAAGCTGAATATTTAATATGCAGCATAAATATGCCTGTTTCTTCATTTATAAATGACTTGGAACTGGAATTTGGATGATTAATTCAGTAAGTCACAATTCCTTTGATTTTAGTGTTTGGTATTCTTTTATATTCTATGTTATATGGGGCAGAACTAAGGGGTCTCAAGCAAGTAATTACACACAATCACTTAAAGACCCAAAACTCTTTTTATAAACAGTAATAATGGTTTTGGACGTGGGCATCCCTGAAGCAACTCTATGTGAAAGGAGAGTACTCAACTTTTTTCTGGGGAAGATGACAAGTACATTTCTTCAACGTGGTCAACGTAAAAGCAATGCTGGCACTTCCATGGAGTATACAAGAAGAAATGCACTTTCTAGTGTAGTCCAGTTCTCAGCCTAGTCAGTTAATGTAATTAATTTTCATTTAACACTACAAATATATTCCATGCCTATAAAAACAATAGACAGAAATGTTTCCATATAATTTATATGTCAAACTCCAATACTCCAATGTGATGGTGTTTGGAGACAGAGTCTTTAGGAAAGTAATTTAAGTTAAATGAGATCACAGGGGTACAACCCAAACTAGTAGGACTGATGTTCTTATTGTAAGAGTATGAGACACCAGAGACCATGCCTTTTTGCAGGAGCACTAGAGGAAAGGCTATGTGAGGACATAGCAAGAGGTAGCTATCTACAAGCCAGGAAGAGTTCTCATGAGAAATGAAATTTACGGACACTTTTATCATGACCTTCTAGCTCCAAAACTGTGAGAAAATACATTTCTGTTATTTCAGTCACCCCGTCTGTATTATTTTGTTATGGCAGCCTCAACCAATCACAGATTCTCTCTCTCTCTCTCTCTCTCTCTCTCTCTCTCTCTCTCTCTCTCTTCCCCTCCCCTATTTTTCCATACAATGAAGCATACTGCACACATATTCACAACTTCATTTTTCTGATTAACAATGTTTCTGAGATTTTCATACTAGGATGTATAGACAGATAGAGCAATCTATAGATTGACAGATATGAATTAGCTGCCAATGGAAAGATTCTAGGTATAACCTGGATTCGTTCACATCTTCTTGAAAAAACAGAAGAATCGGTATCACTGGCCCAAATTCTCTCCTGAAACCCATCAGTAGCATCTCAGAAGTTGCTGTCCTGTTAAGATGGGCCACATTATTTTCTACTTGCCACCACCCGGCCTAGCTCTCTCACTAGTACTACTCATCAGGTCCCCACAGACACAGGTCCCCACTGAAGATTCCCTGGCACCACTGTAGCTTCAGGTAAGTTATCAGAAAGCATAGTAACTATGTAACTATGTAACACTCTCATCACCTAAAAAAATGAAAAAGACTTTATTCAGAATTTAACATTATGTCTTCTACTCTAGGAAGCTGAAGTAAGAACTGTCTATTTAAGGATTTTAGAATCTTTTACAGGGTTGTCACTGAAGACACTGTCCACTGTGTTACTCAAAGTTCTTTAAATAAATTCTTATCCATAAATGTCTGCTGAAGTTTGATTCTGGAATAATAAAAAGGTCTCTTTGGGTGAATGCATATACTTTCTCTTGTCAGAAAATGAATATGAAATAATACACAAACTTCTCTTGCATTAGGAAATGAAAGAAACTTCTAGCTAGACTCAGTGTCCCTTGAGAATTACCAGCTGGTTCCTGCCACCTTAGGAAGTTTCATCTCTCACATTTTATTTAAATCAACAATGAGAGACCCTCACCCTTTAATCACACAGAATCCATCTAGGTTCAAGTTCCCAGTTTTTGGTCAACTTCAGGATAAACTTAGATACGTCTGAAAATTAACATTTTAATGGCTAAAACCCAGTGCCATTTATTTCATTGACATCATATTCAATAATGTAGGTAATCTAAGTTATAAAAATACACAAAGAACCTAATAAATCTATTTTCATTTTGAGTGAAATAAAATTACATATAAATATATATATTTGTTCTGAATTAATTCTCACAGAAAAAGAATGGCTTAACACTGAGTTAGATAAACTTTCGACTTTTCTAATCTCTCTAAATGTCTGTTGAGTCCTGTTCCAATAGAAATCTGCATCATGGAAGTAAGTGGGGTACATATTTTAAGTAGTGAAAAGAGTACTGTTTCTTATTTTAAAATTTGACATTATTAGCATTTAGTGCCAAAGATACAACCCAGTATAAAAATTAATTTCACATAATTAATGACTTAATAAGTCCTAAGTCAGCTTAAAAATTCTAATTACAAATCGAAAAATCTCAATTCTCACATAAGCAACAAGTCTGTCATTATTACTTATTCTGAAAGTTGATTGTCACTTGAGTCTGCAGTCCTTTTCCCAGATTCTGGATCTAAGGGAACAATAGTCAAAGCATGTTGTTGGACACTTGCTGTCGTGCTGTCATTAGTTAGTTGTGGGAGCTTGAGAAAGTGACTGCAGCAATCAGTTTCTTTACCTAGGAGATGTGGAGGCTGCTGTTCAAGGTTGCTGTGATGACAATCAAATGAAATGCAATATGTAAACATCCTTGGAAAGGTTCAAGTGGCATAATAGTAATAATAAAAGCTAATGTGCACCAAGCAGCCTAGTAAGCAATTTACATATATTAACGCAATCCTTACAACAGTTCTATGAGGGGCTTTACTATTCCAGTTCTCATATTTTACAAAGAGAAAAACCAAGGCATGGAGTAGGCATTAGACTTGCCAAAGGTCACAAGGAGCCAGGATTTGAACCTAGGGTGTCTGGTTCCAAAACCCATGCTCTTAATCACTTCACTTCCTCCAAAATGTAAGGAATTGTTAAAATTCATAAACTCCCACCGAGCCTGAAAGATAGACATTTTTTTTTTTAAACATACCTTTTCAATTTTTTTCCTAAACACTAGCTGATGCCAGGAAAAGGAGAAACAAATCTTCCTCTGCATTTTCCCTATAGGACTGGTTGCTACTGAACAGGAATAGATAGAGCACTGATTATTTTCTAATGTGTTTTCCTACCCATTATCTAACTCCAGACTTACCAGTGAAAGGCAAATACAAACACACACACACACACACACACACACACACACACACACACATGCATTTTCATTTGACAAAAAAGAAAAACTAGAAAGAAAAGAAGAAAATGGCTTAGAACTCATAGCTAATAAATGACAAAGACAGGTTGAATTCTCAAATTTTCCTGAATCTAAATGGTGGGCACCACCTATGAACTAATGCAGGTTTATGCCTGGTTCTCACTAAAATGCAACATGGTAAGGTAAGGGGTAACAAAATTAAGTGTTTTGGTCCCTCCATTTATGTTTCTCTTTAGTGGGAGTGCAGAGGGCATGAGGAGCGCAGAGGGCATGAGGAGTGCAGAGGGCATGGTCGCACAGAAAGAACACTATGTTGCTGAGGACAGGGCACTGGTTTCCAGAGAACACTGAAATAAATAAAGGGAGCCTCCAGGACCAGTATGTGTTAATGCATATACATTGCTGGTACATAAGCTGATCAAGGACTAGGGGCCCAGGGCAAGTGAGCCTGTAGATGAGGTGTCTCTCCTTTTCCCCTGAACCTCAATAACTGAAGTGGAAGGTAGAAGGAAAAGGCATGCTGGGTTCCTCCTAATACTTCCCCAGTCTCGCCCTGTAAACAGCAAGAGTCTTTCCCAGGAATAGCCCTTATCCATGTGCTTCACTTCCCAATTGTGGCAGAAGATGGCCAAGAGGTATTCAGGGAATAAAGACAATAGCAGAGGACCTTAAAGAAAGACAAAGGAAGGAAGACGTGAGGCATTAACTTTTGGGAAGAGGCAGTGAAGACGTACTGTGGAAGGGATAAGGAAGGCAACAAATATTTACTGGTAAAGAAACGGAAGCACACAGGACTCACAGTGTTTTTCCAAGATATGCGCTTTATATCCTGCTACAAACTATTTACATCCACATCTCACTGGTTCATAGCAGTACCAATGCTTCAGCCTCAGAGAAAGAATCAAATCAGTAGGCTATGAAACAACTGAGAAGGCAGAATTACCCTAATCAAGATGAGAGAACTGAGTCCACAATGGTATTAGCCAGGAAAGACACATTAGTGGCAGGTCACTCTGCCCTGGGTTCTGCCTCTTTTCACCCAACACACAGTCCCTCCAGAAATGAAAGCAATCATATTTCTGATAAGTTTTGGAAAACTGCCATTCACCATATTCTCAATATGTTTGCTTCAACTGTCATCATTTGATTTTCATAACACAACTCTAGTGTGTCTGCCTCCTCCATAGGGGCATGGTATGGAGGGTTTTCAGCTTTAGATGATCTGATACTCCAATCAAATGAATGGGGATTCTCCAGCAAAGCCACATACCCCTTATCCTATAATTCCAGTTGGCAGAGTTTACAGAAGACTCTTTTCATCATATAATAAGATGAAATGAACACGGGCATAGATATCAGAATAGGAATCCAAGCTTGTCTAGCTCTTTCTAGCTGGGTGTCCATGGGACAATACCTAACTGTTCTCAGGCCTAGTTTTCTCCTCCATAAAAAAGAAATGTTGTCTTCTTCCAGGGGCTGTTATGGAGACTAAAGCACATAAGTTTAGTGTCAAGCACATGGTGTGTGTTCAAGAAATGATATTGTTAGTATATATCACTATCATTGTCATTTTTGTTATTAACCCCAAAATAAAAAAGTTAGGAAAGCAGAGATCAAAGAAAACTTTCATAGTAAACAAAATTTACAAGCATATATTCTGGAAAACATTTGACCAATTCCTCCTTCATGCTTACAAAGCAAGGTATAACCATCTCTGCTACAGAATTTTTATCAGTGGAGTTATTTGCTTATGAGTCTGCCGCTGAAGTGGAGTGTAGTAAGCTCTGCAAAATCAGAGAATTTCTATTCATCTTCAGAATCTAAGAGCTTCTGTTGAGGCCCAGCAAAAATCAGAATCAATAAATTCTAATTGAACGAAAAGCTGTAAAATAAATAAATAAATAAATAAAAACATTTCCTCCGAAGAAATTCATCCCACAGTTGATTTGGAGATGTACTACTGAATGAGTTTATAATGCTTCCCTAAATGTCACCAAGAGGTAGCCAACCTAAACTGTAATTAATTAAAAGTAATCTGTAAACTTGTCAAGTGTAAACTGTTACAATAGGATGCTAAATGAAAAGGGGAAGAACGATGTAACAACAGAAGCAGGTGACAATGGTCATCAGAAAGGAAATGTGGGAGCGGGAAGCAGGGTCTGTCTCTCCTGCTCTGCTGGGGTATGAGGGCGCTCAAACTGGGAATATTCTGGCTCTTCAGACAGAAACATCTCTTGGGATGTGAGAGACAATTCATCAAGCTACCCAGGCTGACAGACTGTCCCTAGAGGACATCCAGCTCTGATTCTCTATTCACCAAGAAACCTTCTGAACTGTCATGCGTTTTTCTGGAGTGAACTCACAGTTCAGGCCAGGTTTTTCTTCGGCTGTAAATGAATAGATCTGCATTCTCACTTACATATTTGAATCAGAATGAGAGTGAGTGTTAACATCAGCCAATTATTCATGATAATCATGCCAAGAAAAATATAAATACAATAAATTTGCTAGTTCTATACAACTGAGGACTAGATATTAAAAAGAAAAAGTTAGAAGGTTCAAGCCTGCTAGACTTACCTGTCTTATTATTTCAACAAGAGATTAAAAGGAAAAGCTAAGGCCTTGAAGGAGGCCCCAACCTTCAGTATTATTACTCCCAATTGGGTCCTTCAGAGTTCAAAGAAGCATTATATGGACAACAACAAAAACAATTTCCCTTTTCTCAATAGACATCAAGCAAAAGATCCAAAGGCAATGCTGTATAGTATTGCAAAAGAACTAACGGCTAACTAAAAGGAAGAACTTTTGATGGAGTAAGTGATATTAGAATTATTATCAAATATATTTTTCAATACAAGTAGATAATTATCATTCTAATATAGCTAACAGTCAAACCTATGCTCTTAGTCAATTCTATTCATAACTCTTCAAATGTACTTATACGGCCCCCAAATAGTTTGCTGCTTCAAAGTAAATAAATTAATTGTTTTATATATACAAAATAACTACCAGAAAGACATTTTTTGCAACTTTTTAACAAATTGGGTTGGCATTGAATAGATTAAGTGTAGAAAACCTGTGGTCTATGAGACAACAGAAAATTTTCATCTGCACTAGAAAAGGACCAAGAGATGGTATCACCCAGTTATACTTTTACTTATAGTATAAGCCAGGTGACATGGTTTTAAAAACCTTTATCTATGGAATCCGTGATCTCTATAAAATTAGAACATCTTTCTGAAAGTCTATCTTGCAGTGTATCTATGTACAACTATCACTCGACACCATCTGTCTGTGACTTTCATTCTCTGTGTGAGTCTGACTCTGTGTAACTCTTTCTCACCCTTTCTCTTAGATGACCTACCCTATTGACTGACTCTCACCCTTCTATATTTAATTTTCCCTCCTTTTCTTCTCATTCCTTATTTATCTTTCTTCGTATCCACCCCAATACTACCCAATAAAACTTTCTGTAATGACAATGTTTTACATTGTATATACACACACTGTACTTCCAATATATATACAGAATATATATTGTGGTTCCAATACAGTAGCCACTAGCCACATGTAAATGAGTATTTAAAAGGTGGCTAATGTAATTGAGGAAGCGGATTTTTAATTTATTTAACTTTAATTCATTTAAATTTAAGTGGTTACATATAGGTAGTATTACCATATTTAACAGTGTAGAATTCTGTTCCACAAAATTAGTATGTTTCCAATCATTATAGCATGGGAGCATATGTGTAGATAGCCTTTATGCCTTAAAAATAAGAAATTAAAGGTTTAAATGGCACTCAAATTATTTCTCCTTTTCACCCTTTAACTAAACCATGTTCCTGATAATTTTTTAAGCTCCCTAAACTTGAAATATCTAAAGACTTAAAGGAAGAAAATTAAAATTAAAGTAATGAAGAAAGAGGGGGAAAAAAATTTTCCAGGTTACAAACTTGAGCAGCAATGTAAATCCATGAAACCATTCCTGTGAGTCTGCCTTGGCCCTGCCTATCAATAGGGCATTAATGGCTGATTAGCAAATACTGAGGATCTGTGGATCTGGCATGAGGAGATCTGTGCCAGGCTCTTCGATTAGGTGTCCCTGAATACAAATATTTCACATGACTGCACTCTGATTTGGCCAGAGCAGACACCAACCCTGAAAGCAGCTCCTTCCTTGAACCTGTGGGAGATTCAAACTGGAGCAAAAGCTCCGCCTACAGGCCATGGGAGCTAATGCAGTCTCGCTAACACAGGGTCTTCATTCATTCTGACAAGAAGCCTATACAGAAGAAAATCTCATCTCCAAATCCTGCCACAAAATCACACGTTCATGGGGGTGTGAGGAGGTGGATAAAGTGAGGCATTTGTCAATTCCATCTCACCAAAACACTACCTCCCTGATTCACCACAGTGAAGCACTTCATTTCAGAACAAATAGCAGTTCATCACCAACCTCCTTCCTGGGTAGAGTTTAACACAGCACCAGGGTCTAAAGTCCCTTCACAGTTCCCAGTTCTCTGCCTAGTATACATGCCACTGTACATTCTTTTCATTTATTTGTAGATTGAACAATGTAAATGATTTCACTGACAATGAAGTACTTATTAAGGAATCTAGAGATAGAATTAGATCCTCCTACTTTCCCTTCATTTAGTGACAATGAAATAATCTATTGTTACGTTAAATGCATTAGAGATGAGCATAATAACCCTGCTATTTTTAATCACTTCACCACCACCTTTACTGGATTTACACTTTATTATAGACAATGCAGAACTGTGATTTTTAAGTTTCCTTTTTGACACTGTCTCCTTGTGCCATTTTTATCAGATTGCTCTGGACAAAAACGTACCTTTGGGCCTGCTAGGAGTGACCCTGCCTGGAAAGTATTTGAAGGTTGCTGCCCACTGGGATTCTGAGCTCCTATGAAAGAAGATAACCTTAATATTCAGGAATTGAGACAGTTATGGATTTAATGGCACTGTCACTAGAAGTTGGACTTTTTGATCCTAGAGGTCATTATATGGAGATGTGGACAGTCACTGTGCTGTAAGTGTGAACTTTGCTGGATCCTTCATTTATCTGTTTCAGTTCCTTATTCAGTTACACAGAAATGGATAAGGCAGGGGTGACACAGCCATTGTTTAGGAGCAGAGAGTATCTTTTTTCCATTTGAGCCATAACAGAACTAATATCATTTCATTCATTTACTCATTCATCCATTTGTTCATTCAATATTTAGTTAGTTAGAATAGGCAGACAACCAAGACAAGAGAAAGACATGGTTGTTGTCTTCACAGAGGTCGCACTGTCTGGTGGCCATGTGACAACATGTGTGAAGTCAAAACTCATGTTTCTACTGAGTTAAAATATTTATTCCAGGAATGTTCTGCTAAGTATATGCTATGTTAGGAATACAGGAGGAAAAACTGCAGTTGTAGCTTAGTTGGTCTTTCATTTAGTAAACATTCTGATGCTATTTGCTATCCCAGCAAATTAATCTTCATTCATTCTTCCATCAAATATTTAAGGAGCCCCTATTGTGTGGGAGGTACTATGCTAGGCTTTTTATAGCAATGCAAAGACCCACAAGGACTTGACAGGCCAAAAAGGAAATAAGACATGTGAATAAATAACTACACTAAATTGAAAAATATAAGTTACACAAGAAAAGACAAACTGCTAAAGAGATCAGGGATGAAGGAATTGATGGAAGGATCAAGAAAGCTCTACTACTTAGAATCTGAACTGAGATTTGATGAAAGAATATGACTGTGACAAGTGGAGATTCTTCAACACAAAACCAACAGAGCACTAAGTTTTACAAAACATTGTCACATTCATTAACCCACTGGAGCTTCATGACAGCTCTGTGGGATAGTGTTAATAATATTGTTATTGTCTTTTTTTTCCAAATGAAGATACTGAACCTTGGATAATTTAAACAGTACATCCCAAGGCATGGGGATGGCATACTTCTGGACAAGTTTTACAGAGCTGGCACTTTGCTGGACAGACTTAATGCTTCAATACAGCAGGATCTTAAGTCTATCATTCCAGGTAGTGGTAGGCAGAATTCTAAGATGGCCCCCAAAATTTCCTGTCTCCCTTCCATAAATAAACTTTGGAGCTGTGAATTTGCTGGATTTTACTCCATGATTAGGTTTTTTATATTAGGTTGTTATATGGCACAGCTGACTTTTTAAAAGGGTGATAATGCCTATGGGCCTGACCTAATCACATGAGCCTTTAAAAGCATAGACGTTTCTCCAACTGGTCACAGAAGAGCCAGTCAGAGAGGGATTCTAAAAAGCAGAGATGGAGAGAAACATAAGGCAAGAGCCAGAGAACAGCATCAAAGAGCTGATGAGAGTCCCTAGCCAACAGCTAACAAGATAATAGGACCTGCGCCTTCCAACCACAAAGAAGGGAATTCTGCCAACAGTTTGAAGGAGCTTGGAAACAGACCACTGAATCAAGATGAGGACTTTGGTTTCACCCTTAAAAGAGCCTACACAGAGGCCCCAGCCAAGTCATGCAGGAGCTTGACCAACAGAAACTATGAACAATGGTTTTAAAAAGAAATAAAGTTATTTATTAATGTGTGCAGTTTTAAATCACTAAGCGTAGTAGCATATTACACAGCACTAGAAAACTAATACAGATATCACTTAGAAGTTTGCCATCGGGCCTCCCTGGTGGCGCAGCGGTTGAGCGCTGGGTTGCGAAGCTGCCCGCAGCCTCTGCAGCACCGGTTTGATCCCCGGCCGCCGGGTGAGGGTCCTGCATGGCGCGCAGACCTCTCCTGCCACACCCGCTGCTCCCCTCAGCAGTGTATTTCGTCAGTCTGCCTGTTCTGCTCTCTGTTCTGGTGAATTCTCTCATCTTCCCACGCTTCTGACTGTACCCAGTGCTCGTATAAATAAATAAATTTAAAAAAAAAAAGTTTGCCATAACCTGTTTACCTAATATCTGAACTCTTAAAAAGATAAAGCCATTTGCCCAAACAGGACAAAATTTCCCCCATGTCCTGAGAACATTTTGTCACTTACAGATCCTCAGTTTTGTTTATGTAGTTCATCCCAATTTTTATGATCTCATCCTTACAGATTTTAAGGTATATGGATCAAAAAGATTCATGCCTAAACAACAAATGTTGGTGAGGATGTGGAGAAAAAGGAATTCTCCTACACTGCTGGTGGGTATGTAAACTGGTACAACAACTATAAAAAGCTGTGAGGGATTCCTCAAACTACTAAAAATGGAGCTGTCATATGACCCAGCAATTCCATTCCCAGGAATCTACCCAAAGGACACAAAAACATTAATTCAAAAAGATACCTACAGCCATTGTTTATTGCAGCACTATTTACAATAAGTAAGACATGGAAACAACCCAAATGCCCAATAATAGATGACTGGTTCAAGAAGATGTGGTATATACATGCAATGGAATACTATTCAGCAATCAGAAAAGATAAATTCACACCATTCACAGAAACATGGATGGCGCTAGAAGGGATCACGCTCAGTAAAATAAGCCAAAAGGAAAAAGAAAAACATCAAATGATTTCACATATAGGAGGAATATAGGGAAACCAAATAAGGGATTAGGAAAAAAATAACAATAATAAAAACAAAATTAGCAGGTAACCATAAATTAGAGACATTCTCAAAGGAGGAGAAAGAAAAGGTATGAAAACAGGGGCAAGAAGAGCACAAAGGACTATGGTTATAGTTCACAAGTGATCTGGTAGTGGGAATTTTATGGGGAAATACACAATTATGTGAAAGTTATAAATAAAAAAATTTTTAAAAAGTTAAAAAAAAAAACGATTCATACCTGAATGACTTGATATAATGGTGCAGCAAATGACATTTCCCAAAAATGGTTACAATATTTCTGTTTCCCAACCCAAATGCCCCAAAACAGATGACTGGATCAAGAAGATGTGGTATATATACACAATGGAATATTACTCGGCAATCAAAAAAGATAAACTCATTCCATTCACAGCAAAATGAATGTAGGTGGAAGGGATCATGCTCAGTGAAATAAGCCAGAAAGAAAAATACCAGATGGTTTCATTTATAGGAGGAATGTACAGGATTCAAATAAGGGATCAGGGAAAAAAAAGTTATTATAATAAAGTGAAAATCAACAAGCAACTAACTATAAACCAGAGATGTTCTGCAGTGGGGGAGAAGGGAGTAGGATCAAAATGGGTGGGAAGAGCACAAGGGACTATGGTGATAGTACATAGGTGAACGGGTGGCGGGAATTTCATGGGGACTATAACTGAGATGAGAAAGTATACATTGTAAAAAAAATGAACAACGATGTAAAAATATATAAAAAAATAAATGAAATTATTAAACAAAATTTGTTTCTACTTGCTCATCCATAATTTGCCATTCTCCCATCAAAAGTTGGAGTCTCTGTCCCATCACCTTGAAATCAAGAAAGTCTTCATGACTACTAAGAGAGGACAGTGAATTGATCCCACAAATTTCTGAAGCTCAGCCATAAGTGGTGGATGAGCATTTTAAGGATGAGCATCCTTAAAATCTAGTCATCATGCTGTGAAGAAGCACAGGTGGCCACATGGGAAGACACACATGAGAGATTTGGAGGCTCTGGTCCTCCATCCCAGCTGAGATTCTATTAAAATTTGAACCACCCACAGTCTAGGGGTGCTCTGATTTGTAGTATTTGCCAATCTCCATGGTGTAAACACTCCTACTTGGGTTTTTCAAACTACAAACATGATGTTACTGAAAATGAATTTGGAAAACAGATGCACACAATTGCTTTGCAATCAATACAAGCTGGTTCCCCACACCACTGCTCCCCACCAATAGCCTGTATCAACTTATCAGCCATGTGAGCAAACCATGTCAGAAGCAACTACTCAGTGGGAAGTCCAGCTGCCTCAGATGACTCCACACAGCAGAGACAGACCTCCCTCTCCAAGGCCCTACCCAAATAGAAGTGAAATAAAAGATTGCTGTTGTTTTAAGCTACCAACTGTTAGAATATATTCTTTTAAGCATGAAATAAAACATATGGACGAAAGTGAAGAAGATAATTCCAAGGTTATAAGCACAAGATTGGAAAAGCAGGGCCTCCCCGTGACGCAGCGGTTGAGCGCTGGGCTGCGAAGCTGCCCGCAGCCTCTGCAGCGCTGGTTCCATCCCTGACCACCAGCAAGCGTCCCACATGGTGTGCAGACCTCTCCTGCCTCACCTGCTGCTCCCCTCAGCAGTGTACTTCATCACTCTGCCTGTTCTGCTCCCCACTCTGGCTCTGGTGAATTCTCTCACTGTAAAGGGCAGGAATGGGCACAGTGCAGGTTTTCTGATCCCATGAAGACCGGGTGAAGGAGGAGTCAGAGTCCTCAGTGGTTTTTTGCAGGTCTTTTATTGGGATTACCAGGCACACAGCAGGCAGGTATGCTGGGGGACCGGGAGTCTGGCAGTCCTCCCAGCCCCCAGCAGGTCTTCACTCTGGGCTCTCCAGCCTTCTCTCTTGGCTTCTCTTTTGGCTTCTGCTGGCGTCCCCATGACGCCGCCCTTAAAAGCCCAGTCTTAGCCCAGGTGAATCCCATCTACCTAGGCCCACACCCTATTCCAGGTGCCCGCCATCAGGCATGCATTCAGGACCTCAAGGATCCATCATCTATCCTGATGGTGGGAGGGCAGAAAAGCCTGACATTTTCTTTACCCTACACTCACCCTCCTGTGCGTCTGTCTGTACCCAGTGCTTAAATAAATCTTCTTAAAATAAATAAATAAATAAATCTAAATAAATAAATAAATCTTTAAAAAAAAGATTGGAAAAGCAATTATATACTTGAAGTTAAGGAAGCTGCAGCTCAAATTTATGAGTTTAAAAACCATAACTACACAATAAAGCAAAGCAAATAGATAAGAGAGCAGCTGATATTGGCTAGACATTAGGTGATTATCTGATTAACACAATTCACACTAAGATGTTAGGGGATCCCAATTGAACCTCTGTGGGGTTGTTTGCATTTTAAAAGAGGTTGAAAGAGCAAATTAGTAGTTCTTATAGCCAGGTTAGTTTGATTAAAATCAAATAATGGTAGTTAATACCTGAGTTTACAATGAAAAGTCATTATAATGAATACAATTTTCTCAATTAAAAATTTTGTCCCATAAGAAAACCAAAGATATTCTTAAATCTTTCATGACTACTACAGTTTTGCTATTGGTGAATCTTAGCAAATGGCCATACAAATTATTAAGTACTACATTAATGTTAGCAGAAAAATTTAGAATCGTTCTTAGCTCCTTGGCATTTGTGATTATGGAAGTGATTTCCTATTGCAGCATATAATATAGTCGTGTTTTCTGCTGGTTAAGTGTTCTTAGTTTGTAAATGGAATTAAGCATATCAATATTTCATAGAGTTTTTCTCAGAACAACACTTCCTCCAGGTGTTTTGCCAACTGAACAAGACGGAGAACCACTAACTTAAATGAATCTGTCATTAGTGGGATGTAAGTGAGGATATTTTTTAACAGGTTGGGAAGCCTTGCTGCATTGTCCCTGCCCTGAACAGCTGCCACACTTTCACCACAGGGCAGAAAGAATAGTAATCAGCAACTTGGCATCCTACTTCTTCATGGCTTCCTACCCTGGCCTTAAGACAGCAGAGAGAAGCCAGAGGCTTTCTGAAGACAGATTTAGCCTAAAGACACAGAACCATATGTTGGTCCAAAGAGACCTGATTTATCTAGCATAAATACAAAATTAAAATTGTAATAAAGTCCAGGGATGAAACCAGGATGACTGAGAACAATTAAGGAAAGCGAGAAGGGACTTCTTTAGTAATCCTCGTTCTATCATGCCTAGCTGCTTTGAGAAAATGCCTCTGTGTGTGTGGTTTACAACAAAGTCCTAGAGAACTGTGTCTCAAGCAGGACTGTATATAAAAAAATAATTTTTGTGGGCTTCCCCGGTGGTGCAGTGGGCTGAGCGCAGTGCTGTGAAGCTGTCCGCAGCCTCTGCAGCGCCAGTTCGATTCCTGGCCGGCCAGGGAGTTTCCCACAAGGCGAGACAGACCTCTCCTGCCTCACCCGCTGCTCTCCTCAGCAGTGTACTTTGGTCCTTCTGCCTGTTCTGCTCTCTGTTCTGTCTCTGGTGAATTCTCTCACCCTCCTGAGCCTCTGGCCTATACCCCAGTGCTTGCATAAATAAATAAATCTTTAAAATAAAAAAACCTCTATAAAAAAAATAATAATCTTTGTGTATGGGTTACATCAAAGTCCTGGAGAACTGTTTCTCTACAGGACTATATAAAAATGAAATGAAATGAAATGAAATAAAATAAAATAAAATAGAATTGGCTGAAAAAGTCAGCCAATTCCAGAAAAAGAGCATTCTCTTAATATTAAACGTATAAACAAAAATTACAACACATTACTCTGAATAGTGTTTTAGACCTATATATAATTGCATTGATACTGAAAACTGTGATAGTTGAATTTTCTAATATTTGAACCTTCTAATAAAAAATGCTAGTTAGCCAGAGAATTCTGACTTCATATAAAATAAGAAGTATAATGATTTATCAATATTTTTTGTGGCTCATATCCTACCCATTTCCAAAATGGATTTGAGGCATCACTCCCCTTTTATATCAAAGTTCACTCTCTCCCCTCCATCCCCTTTTTCTCTCATAATAGAACAGGATAGGGTCTTGATAGCACCCTGTGTTTAATGCCACTTGACGCTTCTTAATTATTGAGGAAATCAACCTCATTTGAGTTTCTTAATCTCCTTTTCAGTCTTATTCCAGCACACATTCTCACTATAGCTGTCATCTTTCTAACACTGGCTTTCCTAGAAGACACTTTTTTCTTTTATCTAAAATAATATTAACTTCAGTGTCCAGGTTGGGATAGAGAGGTGGAGGGTATGAAGGGAAATTAGTATTCACTGCCTTCAAAGGAAAATTTTTGTTAGTAAGGGTGTAAGAAGATCCATGGGCTTATATCACTTCAGGTCTAAATATGGCAACTTTAAAATAACCCTAATTTTCTATGACCCAATCATTTTAAGTCAAGGAATGTGGTCTGAAAAAGATTTTCAGAAAGCATTTTTAAAAATTAATATATCGATAACAGTATATTCATCTTATTGCTAGATATAAGACTTCAAAAGCAACATAAAAGCCAACAATATAAGAAGTTTAAGTATATTCTAGTATATCTAATCTATATAATTATCTACAGAACTCTACATGAAGTATGATGCCATGTGTGTGCGTGTGTGTGTGTGTGAGAGAGAGACAGACAGACAGCACAAGTGTAAGCACATGAATCAAAAAATAGAAATAAATAGCTATCTTAACAATAGTTTTTTGTTTTTGGAGTTTGCTGGATTTTTGTATTGTTTTTACTGCTGTACCATTGGTTTACCCACTCTATATGACTTAAGAGGTATAGGATCACATCTCTTCAGAGCTGTTACCACACCATACTCACCACCAAGGCACACATAGTCTTCCACAAATCTGGTACGAGAATTGTGATATTTCTACTTTTTTCCTTATTGTTTCCTATGCTTTCTAAATGTTCTATGGAGTGGATATTATTTTATAATTAAAAATATATATTATACTTAAGTAATTTGCTTATTAATGTCCTTAAAAAAATCAATCAGAGAAGTCAGTTCTCTGAATTATTCCAGAAAACTTGATGCTGGCTTTACTTATTTCTTTTTTTGATTGGATATGCGCTGCTAGCACTTAGTTTCAGTCTGGCTCTTCCTTCACCTTCCCTGACTCAGGACCGCCTGCTCCCGAGGGCAACCACTCTGTGTACTAAGTAGGGTGGAGATACCTGGTTTTCTCACTTTCGTTAATTAATGCTACACTCTACTTTCTGCTTTTGCTCAGATTTACACAAAGTACATTTTCTCTTTCTCTTTCTCTCCCTTAGTCCAGACCTTGCCCTGGCAAACATAACCGACCTTAATAATGTTCTTTTTTTTTCTCACCACCATGAAACTCCCACTAGCCAATTTTCTGGCTTGGGTTCACATGCAGGTAGAAGTTGTGGCCCACCACATTTAATTAAGAAAGAATTCTGTCAAAGCTATGAACCTTAATTCTGACATCTTTATGCAGAAATCCTGAGTGAAACTTAACCCTTTGAGGTTTTTTACCTATTTTATCAAACATATATATATATATATATATATATATGTATATATATCTCACATTGTAACAGGGTGGTCCCCAGGAAAGGGGGAGGTTCCCTGCCCCACCCAAGGGAGGGTGGAGCTGAGCAGGAAGAGGAGAAGCTGAAGAAGAGACTAAGGAAGGAAGCAGGATGGAGCCAGGAGACCTGGAGGAGGTGCATGGAGCCTAGGGACACGTAAAGAAACTGCTCTTGTCTTTTGGTCGTGGACTGGGTGACACAGATGTGGGTGAGACCTGTGGGGAGGTGACAATGGCAGCTTTTATCTTGATGTTGATTTTGCTCTTTTCCTTCCGGGCTTGTCCGGTTGTTTGTGACCCTTTTCTGTGGGTCCCCACTGGAAGATGCTTTAGACTTGTAGCAGGCTTTGGGGCCTTGTTCTGGGCCGATCCCATATGGATGGACTTTTACCCATGAGGGGACGGGTAACTTTGGGCGCTTCATTTAGAAACTAGACTCTTTGCCTTACCTGTATTGTTTCCTAGTTTTATTAAAGATCCTTCCCATTAGTCTCATGTGTTTTGTGTTGATGCGGCGGATGACCGAACCCATTTAGAATAGGCAGGTTTGCAGGGTTTGGGCTGCCCCTCTCCCTGTCCTATAACAACATGATCACATGATACATACGTGTGTGTGTGTGTAAATATATATCTCAAGAGGAGGCTGGTAACATTTGTGACCCAATATTTCATTATTCCATTTCTAGGAATACAATTCAAATAAAAAAGTCCAAAACTTGGGGGGTGAATGGGAGAGAGAAAAGGGATATGCTGTGAGATATCCATTGTAGCATAGATTATAATAGCAAAAAGTATAAGTAACCCAAGCAACCCACAACTCCAAAATAATTAAATGTATTTTTAAATTACAATCATTAAAATTAATGACTAAGGCTAGCTAGCAATGGATATATATTTAAATATAATTTTGATGGGGAAAAAAGCATTGATTAAATAGTTTCTAACCTAAGAAAAAGGGCACAAGAAAATCTAGACAAGTAGAGATTAAAAAGAAAAGCATCATTTTTCTTCCAGTTACTTTCATTAGTTCAAACCTTTATCAAACAGTGTATATTAACAGCTCTGAAAGTTCCAATGTCAAAAGATGGTACAACCAACCTGTGGACTGAAGTGAAGTTTCCTTGCTTCACAATCACTCCACCCAACAGAACAATGGTGACCTCCTCCTAGAGAAGACAAAGACAGTTCCAAATAACAAACAGAGTAAAGCATCTGACTTTCCACCCACCCAAGTACTCGGCTTTGAACAAAACAGAAGACCAAAATTTACCAGTTTCAGTAATTGTTATCCAGTCTTTCTCCCGAGATCTGCCAGGTGCACCTCAGCACTGGGCACTGTTCACACCCACCACTGCTGTGCCTTGTAAGATGGCATCTACAAGTCTGCAATTACCTGTGAGTACCAATCAGGCAGTCCTGCAGAAAGGTATTTCCCCTACCCCTTGAACTGCTACAGGGCAGGGAGAGGGGCACCCCAAGCCCTGCAAACCTGCCTGTTCTAAATAGGTTCTGCATCCGCTGCATCAACACAAAACAAAAGAAACTTTAGTGGGAAGGAACTTTAAATATCTGATTTTTTTAAAGATTTATTTTATTTATACAAGAACCGGGGTACTGGCCAGATGTATGGGAGGGTGAAAGGATTCACCAGAGACAGAGCGGGGAACAGAACAGGCAAACTGACGAACTACACTGCTGAGGGGAGCAGTTGGCGAGACAGGAGAGGTCTGCTCGCCATGTGGGTTGCTCTGAGGCCAGCGGGGATCAAACTGGCACTGAAGAGGCTGCAGACAGATTCACTACGTTGCGCTCAACAGCCTGTGCCACCAGTGAGGCCCCAGTGGGAAGGAACTTTAATGCAATTAGTGATCAATACAGAAAAGACAAAGAATATAGTTTCTAAATCAAGCACCCAAAGTTACCCATCCCCTCGTGGGTAAAATTCCATCCAAATGGGACTGGCCCAGAGCAAGGCCCCAAAGCCTGCCACAAGTCTAAAGCATCTTCCAGCAGGGACCCACAGAAAAGGATTAGAAACAACCAGACAAGTCTGGAGGGAAAAGAGCAAAATCAAAATCAAGACAAATACTGCCATTATCACATCCCCACAGGTCTCTCACACACATCTGTTTCAACCAATCCGCGACCAAAAGGCAAGTGCAGTTTCTTCACGTGTCTCTCGGCTCCGTGTGCCTCCTCCGGGCCTCCTTCTGGCTCTCCATCCTGCTTCCTTCCTTCCTCAGTCTCCTCTGCAGCTTCTCTCTCTCTGCTCAGCTCCACCCTCCCTTGGGTGGGGCAGGAAACCTGGAACCTTCCCCTTTCCTGGGCACCACCCTGCTACAGAACTACTACCTATTGTCTGGCATTTCCCCGAGGCAACTGCTCAGAGAGGTTTTAGGAAGACTGGCCTCAGTTTGACCACTGCTAGAGTGACCTCTTTATTCTACCTGCCACTCACATCACCACTGTCAGACCTACTGCCTCCACTGTTCTCCATTCACTCCGTAGATCTGCTGCTCTCTTCTGCCTCCCACATAAAATAAAAAATCAGAGCTAGAAAGTTCTTTAAAACTTCTCATAAAGGCAATTAGCCCTTTTTCTGTTTCTCAAGGTGCCTGTACTGACAAGAAATATAAAAAAGAGAGAGAAAAAGAAAACAAAATGGATTCTCCTAGGTCTTCAGAAAACCAAAATGGAGACGATTGAGGGTTTGGCCCCAGGTACCTCCAGGCAAGCCCAGACCATCTCAGGAAGAAACAAAGCTGGCCTCCACAGACCGCCTAGGCCCACGATCCAAACTGCACCAATCACTTATCTACTAACGCATCACCAATGGGAACAGGTGCCTATTATTGCACCAATGGGAACTTGACTAACTTCTAGCTGAATTTGCACAGCAGACCTGAACAGGGACTATTCTGCTTTCTCTTTGCGTATATAAATTCCGCCTCTGGGTCCCCAACTGGAAACCCGATCCAAAGGCTTCCTGGGTTTCTGTCTCCAGGCAGTTTGACCAGAATGCAGTGCCTTGTTTAACAGTAACTACCAATGATAAAGAGCAGTAGGCCACTTGGCTTTTACAAAAGACCTACAATCAGAACCTATTTCACTAACTGGAAAAAATCTGAAGAAAATTTCAAAAAGCAAAACAGTTAACATCTGTTTTGCAGAAGCCCTTCTAAAAGCAGTGTGCATCCCTAGCTGCAAGTGTTCCAAGCTCCTTCCCTGGGAATTACTTTATACAGGCTGTAAATTTATCACATCATTACTGCTTTTACTATAGTTGGTGTTATTTTAGGTTTTGTGCATTATTTGGTATGATTTGGTAGGTTACTGCTTAGATCTAGGAACCCTCAAAATTTTTTCCAAATAATTACTGGTAACTGATTCTTTGCTTTACACTATTTCACTTTACAAAAGATGTGAAATGACCCCTTTAATTACACTCTAGTACTTCTATATGGCATCTGTCCCCAGTGCATGGCCAAAAAAAGGCAGTTCTTCACCCCGATAGAGCTCTGAAGCTGCTGAGGATCAGCAGTGTGGAGCCTTCTCTCACTCCCGTTTGTCAGTGTGTTCCAGGCACACAAAGGCTCCATGTAGGATGCATGCCCCCCTCACAAGCAACTCCGCATGTGTCATCACATTTCCATACATCATTTCTCAATGCTGCACAAATTTCCCAATCTTCCAGGAAGAAAGAAAACCCCATTAATGAGACTGTCTTATCCCCCCAGGACAATATACAGAAACAGCAATACTGTCTTTCACTTCTGTCCTCACTTGCCTTTTTCTCATGAAGCTTTCTTTGGGCCCAAGCTAACATTTTCCTAAAGTCCTGAGCTATTGTGGAGTCCCTGGTCCTTTACATGCACATTTTATTTTGAATTTTAGAAAACAATATGTACATAAAAAAATAAGTCAGAAGAAATACATCTAGATAAGCATCATAACTGTTAGTGTAGTAGAATTATAGATGATTCATTTTACTAAATCCTTATTTTCTGAAGTTTATATTTACTTTTTTTCAACCTAAAACATACAGAGCAAATAACATAAGACTATCTCCAGGTTCTCACCATTTATCAAAACTCCCTACACAGCCAGACTATTTCTTCATTTGATCTTTGTTATTTCTCCCAATTTCTGTCTTTTGCCTCTCTCGTGAGGTTACTGCACCATGGTCCCATCCATCCAATCCCCTTGCCATTCCTGCCCTAGAGTTACCAAGGAGAGAAGCCACAAGCTGCCTTAAGAAACAGGAAAGAAGGAAAGAAGCACTCGGCAGCCACAGGCACTAATGTGAGAAGCAGGAGAAGGTGTCGTTTTTCACTCAAACTGACATTTAAGCTGTTTCATAAATATGAAATCAAACTTAAGGGTCCAGATGGGCTGCCGCCCCCTCTGCCTTTTGCTGGAGTGACATGCTATTTACCAGTCTCAGAAAGGGGGACTAAGGAATGAAACTTTCAGATGATGAGTCACTGAGGGAAATGATTGATGAGTGATGAATGAACTGGTGATTTTTTCATACAAGAATCAGGAGCTACCGCACAAAGGACAGTGATCCCCAGCATGCAGCATAGCCACAGTCAGACTATGACAAGGAACACAGTAGACACATTTTCTGGAACCGTGCAGAGAACAAGTCACAGTTAATCATCCAGGTACACAAAGAATTTCTAAGAGGATAGTTATTTTTACTGTGGGTGATCCCATAACATTTGTTCCACACCACACTTACATCATGAGAAGAGCATCACATGAAGCCAAATATAAAATAAGAGTTCTAAGGACACAGGCATCTGCTAAGATCTTCAGTCATGGAGTGGAGTATTTGTGACAGCACTACCCCACCAAGTGCTCCCGAGAGTGCTATTTTGGAGGTGAGAATTGCAGAGCCTGGTCAGCATCTCCAAAGCCAAGTAGATCATAAAAAAGGTAAGGAAAGCAGGGGATTTAGAACGCCCTACTGCTTCTTTAGCAATGTCATAGCCTATATAGCTACCACCTATTGTGTGCTGCAAAATTATAACACACCCCAGGTTAGGGAGATGGAACCTAATTTTCCATCATTCTGAAGGACTTGGAGGAATGCCCTGGCATTTATCTCTGATTCCACGTTACAACTCTCAGGAGTTTTGGTTTCCTGAAAAACAAACTTTAGAGCTGTTGGAATCAGGGAAATTTTTTTAACCATTTTTCAATTACAAAAGGGAATTTTTAATAATATCCAGGTTCAATATTCAATAAGGTTGAATTGTCTTCATCGTCAAGAACTTAAGCTTCTGCTGGACACTTTAGTCACTGAAAATGTGGTAATGATTTATAGGCCTGAGATTTGTAGAATGTAGCCGTGACCTTCAGCCACACATTTCCCTGAATGGACAGAACAGACCTTATCTAACACGACAGAATCCAGTTTGCTGGGTCAAATTCTTTAGTTATACCAGCTTTGTATGTACCCGAGCACCCAGAGGAGAAGAGCCTTATTATCATTCAAGAGACCAATATAAAAGAGCTATTCTACCTACTTCTTCCAAGCACCCTTCTGATAAATGCATTCCTCCAGAAGGGGCCTTAAGGGTTAGGGTAAGAAAAATTCTCTCACTTTGCTCATCCCCAAACCAACATAATCTTTGCCCTGGAGCAATACTGTTTCCACCCCAGCTCCTTCTCAATAGCCCCACCCTATATGCCACCTTTGGGGGATCTGATGAGAGACAATAGGCAAATTTTGTACTTACCTGTGAGATAAGGTCTCTTTGCAAATAAGGGAGAAAACATCTGCTGGATCATCTGAAAAAAGATTAAGAAAATCTTCAGTGAAAATCTATTCTAATAGAATAAAACAATTAGTAGGAAAAAGAGGCCAAGAGGTAGGGACAGAATTAACTGGCCCAAACTGTGGCAGGCTTCATTTCCTTCTTTTAAGGTCTTCAGTTAGCAGTGGGTCTGAAGTTTGGTTACAAATACATGTCTTTCTCATGATTGAGTCTAGTGACAAAATAAATTTTCAAAGCAGTATATATATGAATGTAATATACACGTATATACATGAGAAGTGTATCTATATGTACACACACAAATACACATATTTTCACATCAATATGTGCCAGTATATATATCATATATAATACATAATGGAAATCCATGTGTGTATCTATACATACACACACACACACACACATATAAAGTTGATTCAGAAGATCTTTATTATTTATTCAGGGCATATACAACTAAATATAAGTCTAATAGAAAAAACAACAAAATAATGCACCACTTAAAAAGAATTAGTCTCCTCTCCTATTTAGTATCCTAATTATTTCACTGAGATACTGGACCATATGCTGGCAACTCCCACATCAGAAGAAGCTCAAAAGCTTAGTTTGATCACAATGGTAAATATTAAAACCTATATTCACTTTCATTCAAAAATGATATCTTAGTTACTAATACGGTGAGCTTAACCCTGCACTAAATATTGAACAGACATTTAAGCATTGGTGTTTTTTTCCTACATCTAATGACATGTTTTTACTATGAAAAAAATTAATTAATAGCATAAAGCAATAAATAATTAAGTTCTTGATTAAATCAAACTGTAGAAAAGACTTTTTGTTTGTTTCTTAGTGACCGGAAAGGACAATGGCAGTAAAGTGGGTATTAGTAGGCAGGCATTAGGACTGAGGTAGTTATCATAATATAAGAAAAGATAACTAGAAATAATTCTGGTCCCATCAGATACACCCAAATTAGAAAGACAGGCTACAGAAGAGAAAGGACTTCCCCATGAGACAGGGCAAGCTAGGGTTATTAGGCAGTTTTAGGGATAGTGCAGGAGGGGACCTCTGAAGAATTTAGGGAGGCTTCAGAGATAAGGACAACCAAAGAAATATAACCAATTCCATTAGGAAAAACAAACATGCCAGGACCAAGGACAACATTGTTAATGCTGGTCCTGGTTTCCTTCAGGTGGTAAAGGGAGGCGGAGATTGGAGAAATGGAGAGTGGTTTAATTTATGGTCACATTAGAAGGGCAGCTGTTTAACTTCAATGCAGGGATGCCCATCCAGAGGACTGGGCCATAAATTAAAGATGCAACAAATGGGGAAAGAGAAAGCTGTTAGATAAGGAATGTGAAGATCCCCACTCAGTAGCAAATTAAGTGAGACAGCCGAAAACTAACCAATCACAGAGAGACTGGTGAAGTTTTAGAATAATGAGGGAAAAAAGGTATATATTCCCTGAAACACAATTCCACTTTGGCTTCCTTGCCCCTCCCAGGCCTGGTTCCCTGGCCTGGGAGTCCCACTTTATTTCTGTTCTTTTTCTCCTCAATAAACTTTTTCTTTTTCTAAACAAACTGCCTCTTCTTGCTTGCTTGCCTGAGCGTCTGCGAAGTTCCTGCTGCGGCTTCGTGAGACACCAACCCGTGGGGGTCTAGCGGCTGGGGCCAGCACTGCCCTGCAGCCTGGAATCCGTTCCTGGCTGGGAGACTAGGCCTGACAATTCCGGCATCACCCAGAAGAGTCACCAAGCATCCACAGAAGATGCAATAACAGGCAATAATAGGTGGGAGTCAAGAGAAGCAAATGACTTCTAAAAGCCCTCTGACTACAGATGTATCATGAGACAGTGCAAGAAAATGGTGGGGGCCCTAGGATAAAGCAAAAGGCAGAAGAGCCAACAGGTAGCATTTGGAAAACCTGAAAGTTACAGGCAGGACCTCAACCTAGGTTCACAAACTGCATAAGACAGTAAAAGTTTAGTTCTTAACCACAAGAAATTGGACATAACAGAATCTCAAAAGAGGGCATCCAATTTGAGGGGACAAGCTAGGGGCCTCTCAAGGTCCAAATGTGAGAGAGGTGATCTCCGGAACCAGAGAGCACAGGATTTGAGTCAGGCATCTAGGATTAGGAACTAATACTTATACATTGCACTTTCGCTGGGCAGTGTACTCTAAGTATTGTCACTTATATTATCACAGGCTCCTCCGAGGGCATCCATTTAATGAATTCACACATCTTGTGCCTGGATCTGTGTCAGTGATGAAACACTGAGAAAAAAAGACTACAAATAAAAATTGTGGTCGCAATACTTGGGGGCATATGGTCAAGTGTGAGAGGTGAACAGACCGGACTAAAGGCAAGTTACTGAACATCACAGAGTTCAACAAAAGGAAGGCCACCCTGTCCTCTGTCCTCTTTCTTAATCTTTGTATCTGAATGAAAAGTTCACAGTGACAGCTTTGGCGCTAATGATAATGGCTTAGCATTATTTCACATCCCAAACAACTAGAATGTAAGTTTCCATGCAAGTGAACATTTAATTTTGTCCCACGGGGCTACACTCAGAACCAGGGATCATTTTAAAGTTCCATACAATAGCCTCTGCCTTGCTGAGGACTAGGAGGTGGATAGGGTCTAATGAGCTGCCATGTGACTTGGGTAAAGTAGAGCTCCAAAGAAAAGCCTCTTAAAATGTTGGGTGATGGACTAAAAAGTAAAAATATGGAAACCTCAGCTTCAGAGAATGCAGAGTGATTAAGTCAATGAACACATGGAGCGCAAACCTGGGGATACTCTAGGATCAGGGGAACTTTGAATAATGTAAACCCAGTTTCTCTCCTCCCCCAGCCCTCCACCCAAATGATCTGTTGCTAAGACAACAGGATGCTAGCAGGCATATGCATGTATCTGCTCCCTGCATGCTGTTGCTTAGCAACGGGACTCAGCAGAGCCTAAGCTTTCTCTCTTTACACCTACCCTGCTCCATCCATTGCCTTGACTTGCCAGTTGCTTCCCCAACCCCCAAGGCAAAGAAACAAGAAGCAGGAGAGTGTTAGAGGCTCAGGATCTGATCTTTTCGTCAACAGCCTATTATCAACACCAGGAGAAAACCCAAGCCTGGCTCCACTCAGCTTAACCCCTACATCACAAATTTATCAAATGTGAACTGACAATTACAACTGAATAAAATCAAGGCCAATTTGACATTTTGATGCAGTTACTAGAAAACTAAAAATTACATGTGTGGCTCACATTTGTGAATGATGTTGTGGCACTATTGGACAGTACTGATGTCCAATACTAGGTACAGATTAAATATTTAAATAAAGTTATGGAATTTTAGTTTGTAATAATCACAGGAAAATAGTGCTAAGGAAAATACTGAACCACTGGGGCAAAATTAACAAAAGGATTTTACATCTGAAATAAGACACTAGACAATAAAAGATTTTTTAAAAAGAGAAGGAAGAAGAGTAAGAATTGAATGAGAAAGAAAGAAAAGTTGGAAAGGAAGAACAAGAGAAGAGAGGCCTTTAACTCAGAGTAAGTAATATCACTTTGTAATATAATAGTTTATAAATTGGAAAAATTTACATTAGGTAAAGTAGTATCTGATGCCTACAAGAGCATCAATATAGCACATTGAACTACTTTTTTTTTAACTGCTTTTTAATACCAGACATCATGTTAAGTATTTTACATCCAGCACATTAAGGGTTTTATATATTTCCCTTCAACAATAACCCTGGAAGATGGGTGTCAAGGAAACGATTTTACACCTAGGACTCAAAAGAGGTAAGTGACTTGACCAAGGCCACACAGCTAGTAAAAATAGCAATGCTATTAAAGATAGAGAGGACATAAACCAAAATTAATCTGAATCAAAATTCCACATACTTTCTCAACATGTACCATGATAAGTATCTGGGAAAATGTGTGTGAAGCTTGAGAAATCACACAAATATGTTAAACTGGGGACCTTTTAAAGGAGCTATAAATATGCTTTATCTAACAGTACAGGAAGGACTTTTACTTCAAAGCTTTAATGCAAATAATTTATGAAAAGAAAATCATCTTGCCGAGTGGGAATGGAAAAGCTGATCCTTTAACAAAGTACTCAAGGAAGAATTTAGGGTCCTCCTGAAGACGCTGGAGAAAGGAAATTCACCGAAGCTGAGGTTTCCACATTTTTACTCTTTAGTCCATCACCCAACATTTCTAAGAGGCCATTCCTTGGAGCTCTAGTTCACCCAAGTCACATGGCAGCTCATTAGACCCTATCCACCTCAAGTCCTCAGCGCTCTGGCAGAGGCTATTGCAGGGAACTCTAAAATGATCCCTGGCTCTCGCTGCAGCCCTGAAGTGTCTCACTATAATTTAATTCATTATATATAAGTAATTTGGTCAACCAAGCACATCTAGGCAGGCAGACATATGTGAGTCTGACATGCAGAGTGAGAAAGATGCAGGAAGTGGGAACCAAGCCACCTGGGCATGAGTATGACAACCTGGGAGGCCTGAGGTGAAGGGCACCTACAGCAACAGAGATGTTGACAAGAAAGAGATGGCCAAACCCTAAGTGGTTCCACTGTCCACAGCCAGCCTGGTACACGGCGTTCACAATTTCCCAGTTGGGAAAAATACAACACTGCCTTTATTTCATTCTTTTTCCAAACTCTTAGTTGAACTTTCATCACTTCCCCAAGAAACTGCTGCTTTGGGTTATCTGTAGTTACCTCATGAAGTTAAAAAGAATGTAACATTATCATTGTCACTTCCATTCTCATGTTTTATTAAGATTGGCTTCTCATTCTTGGGCCCAGTTTATTTGACCCAAAAGTAAACTATTAGAAATTAAAACAGTATATCTTTGAACTTTTACGATTCAACTACTCAGTCAGTTGAAAGTCAGGCTTGAGAAACTTATGAATACCAGGAAAGTTCCAACAGTTAAAAATTGACAGGTGAATGTTCATGATTTCATAGATTTTGAGAGGTTATTTTAATAAGCCCAACAATAGCAATGATCAAGAAGCTATAACATGCCTAGCACTGTGCTCAGAGAAGAGCAGTAAGAAATTGACAAGATAAAACATACCTCTGTGGGGTGTCATCACAGAGGTGCCCCCGAGTAGAAAGAGGGAACGGAGGAAGATGTTGGTTCAAGAAAGTGGTTGCCCAGGGACCTGTTTCCTTCCTTTCTCACAGGTTCATGTATCAGTCTCTCCCCAAGCTGCCTTCTCAGAGGAACAATAGTCAGCAGCCATGAATATATAAATAGCTGTGTTTCCCTATTTGAAAGCAAAGAATGAGGACAAGGAATGTAAAGAAGAAAGAGGGAAGAACTAGAACAAGGATTATTCTAAGTCCCTTTTCCCGTTATTATCCAACAGTGAACATCTGGAGATAAAATGTGATCAATTCAGTTTTTTGATGCATTGTCTTTGACTCTCTTCCTCAAGCAAGTACAATGGAATCAACAGAAACACTCTTAAGTAAGGCACCCGACCCGGTGACAGGACAAATTTAGTGTCATCTTTTAGTATCCCTGGAGTGACAGCGACCTTCGGACTAACAGAAAGACACTGGAATGATCTCACCTGTACCTGTTAAAGGACTAGTGTCCTCTTCTAGTATCATCTTCTAGTGTCCCTGGAGTGACAGCGACCTTTGGACTAACAGAAAGACACTGGAATGATCTCACCTGTACCTATTAAAGGACTAGGTCCTCTGCATGCTGGTCCTATATCTTTTCATATTTTTAAAGTGATTCTCACCTTCATCTCTAATATATGTTCTTGACAGAAATAAGGAAAGGGGAGAAAAAGTTCCAAAGCATTACAAAAATTACATTCAAGAATCCTAATATCCACTTCAAGGTGCATTCCTCTTTGGTAAACATACAGCCTCTTTGCATTTAATTCTTCTACACAAGCCCTGCAAGAAAGGTAGCCAAATTGATAATCAATTCACATGATCTTTGCTCACTCACTTATTAAAACACACCAAACAGTTAATTCCCTTTTCTGTTGGGAGCTCTCACTGGCTCTATGCTGCTTGAATGTTAAATGGCTGCTCAGGGCTCCAGGAATACAGCAGAGTCATTAGGTGGTAACTGTTTCAAACCATTCAAAGCAAGTCTCTGAAATTAAGGGCCTCACTGTCCCTTCAATGAAATCTGTGGTGAATCTTTATTGAGCTGATAACCAACAATTAATAAATAAAACACCTCTCTCTCTTTCTCTCTCTCTCTCCCTTTCTTCCCTCCCTCCTCTTCCCTCTCTCTCCCCCTTTCCCCTCTCTAAACCCTCCCTCTACCCCCTTCAACAAATCATCTTCCTCTTTATTCTGACCCAAAGGATGACATCAGGGACTTTAAATAAATTGTAGTACTTAGTAAGAAGCCAACAGATTATATAGCCAAATCCCTTCTCTTTACAAATGAGAAACCTTAGGCCTCCCCTGGTGGCACAGCGGTTGAGTGCTGGGCTGCGAAGCTCCTTTCAGCCTCTACAGCGCAGGTTTGATCCCCCGCCAACTGGCGAGGGTCCCACATGGCACGACAAACCTCTCCTGCTGCCCGCTGCTCCCCTCAGCAGTGTACTTTGTCACTCTGCCTGTTCTGTTCCCCACTCTGGCTCTGGTGAATTCTCTCACCCTCCCGCACTTCTGACTATACCCAGTGCTTGCATAAATAAATAAATAAATAAATAAATAAAATAAATAAATCCTTAAAAAAATGAGAAACCTTGGGCATTTGCAATTATTTGGTGGCCAACCTGAGACTATTAACCACATTTCCCATCTCCTAGAATAATGTCCTATCCCATGTAGCCCTCTGACCTAGATGCAGGAAAGAAGATGTAACCTAGAGCTTTTCTGAAAATCTTTTTTTTTTTTTTTTTGGGGGGGGGGGTAATTTATTTATTTATTTATTTTTTTAAATAATAAATTTTATTTTTATATTCCCCCATACAATTGCAAACGCCCCATTCTGACCCCAATCCCTCCCCTCCAGCCCCCCACCCCCCAAAAAGTGTCTCTGGTTCATAGTTTTTTGTTGATTTTGATTTTCACTTTCTTATATTCATTTTCCTGGTCCCTTATTTAAGTTTTTTAGATTCCTGCTATGAGTGAGACCATCCGGTATTTTTCTTTTTCTTTTTGGCTTATTTCGCTGAGCATGATCCCTTCCAACGCCATCCATGTTGCTGCAAATTGCATGTGTTTATCTTTTTTGAATGCTGAGTAATATTCCATGGTGTATATGTACCACATCTTCTTGATCCAGTCATCTATTTTTGGGCATTGGGGCTGTTTCCAAAGCTTAGCTATTGTAAACAGTGCTGCTATAAACATAGGGGTGCAGGTGTTCTTTGGAATTGATGTTTCTGTGTCCTTTGGGTAAATACCTAGGAGTGGAATTGCTGGATCATATGGAAGCTCTATGTTTAGTAGGTCCAGAAATCTCCACACAGCTCTCCATAGTGGTTGGACCAGTTTGCACTCCCACCAACAGTGCACAAGAGTTCCTTTTTCTCCACACCCTCGCCAACATTTGTTGTTGCTAGTTTTTTTTAATATGTGCCATTCTCACTGGTGTGAGATGGTATCTCATGGTAGTTTTGATTTGCATTTCCCTGATTACAAGTGATGTTGAACATTTTTTCATATGTTTGTTGGCCATTTGCATTTCCTCTTCAGAGAAGTTTCTTTTTAGCTCTTCAGCCCATTTTTTGACTGGATTATTTTCTTTGTTGTTGCTGAGTCTCATCAGCTCTTTGCAGATTTTTGTGATCAGTCCTTTATCATTAGTGTTGTGTGCAAAAATGTTCTCCCAGTTGGTGGGGTTTCTCTTTGTTTTTGTTATTGTCTCTTTTGCTGTGCAGAAGCTCTTTAATTTGATGTAGTCCCAGCTGTTTATCTTTGCCTTCACTATCACTGCTTTGGGTGATGTGTCTGTAAAGATGTCTTTGATGTGCAAATCCCATAGTGTTTCACCTATATTTCCTTCTATGTATTTTATGGCTTCAGGTCTTATGTCTAGTTCTTTAATCCATTTTGAGTTGATTTTTGTGTATGGTGTGAGGTAGTGGTCAAGCTTCATTCTTTTGCATGTAGCGACCCAGTTTTCCCAGCACCATTTATTGAACAAACTTTCTTTGTTCCAATGCATAGTCTTTGCTCCTTTGTCAAAGATTAGTTGACCATAAATCTGTGGGTTTATTTCTGGATTTTCTATTCGATTCCATTGGTCTGTATGTCTGTTCTTGTTCCAATACCATGCAGTTTTGATGATTATGGCTTTGTAGTATAGTTTGAAGTCTGGGAGTGTGATGCCTCCATTTCCTTCTTTTTTTTTCTTTTCTGAAAATCTTAATTTAATTTTCCTACATCAGAGTCTGGTCCAAATGTTGACATCAACTTTTTTCCTGCCTTCCACTCATTAATTTATTGGACAATCACTTATGGAGATTCTACTGTATGAATAGTGCTATGGTAAATATTTGGAAATATCAAAAATGAATTAAGACTCTCCACTGTGGTGGGGAAAAAAGTCAATGAGATAAATTGTAATGCAATAAGTGATAATGGAGATATTTGCAAAACAATAAGAATGCATGGATATGACAACTAAACAAGACAGCATGAGGGGTGCATTAGTGAAGGAAACTCTATGGGGACTACACCTGAGGGGGTGGGGAGAAGCAAATATTGTTTAAAAATGAACAATGATGTAAAAAAATAAAAAAAGAAGAATATAAAAAAAGAAGAAAATACTCTTAGTCACAAAAAAAAAGCACGAAAGCACAAAGTTCATCATAAATACAAGTTCGTCTCCCCTATGCAGTAGTTAACAAATACTAGCTTGTGAGCCAACTGCTACATGAGTTTCTGAGGAATCTTATTAATATTCTGGAGTGTAGCTCCAGAATCTATATTTTTAATTATTCCCTAGGATGTTCTAAAAAATAGCAAGTTTTAGGACTCCATGCCTGTGGTAATAAAGGAAAAGAAACAACTCCTGGGGAGCTTCACAGAGCTTTCACAGAAGAGATGACATTCAAATTAAGTTTTTAACAATAAGTAGAGGTTTCAGACAATTATTTCCAGGATTATAATGTGGAAAGGAATAATTTTCCTATGGTTTTTCACATGGTAGTATTAGGGCCATTGTATTAACATTCATATTTGATATGACTTCTTTAGGGAGATGTTTTAAATAGATGGCCCACTTGGGGAGACAAAGTACAGTCCAATCCCTGGAAATATTCAAGTCAGATTGGTTGACTAAAGTCTCTAATTCTTTTCTGAGCAGGCGTTCTCCATCATCTACTGTGTCTGTTACATTAATGCTCAGTTGACACTGTCAGCGAGTAAATTGTATAATCAAGTACATGAATAAATAAATGAATATGTATAGTTGATTTTTTCTTTTGTAATGAAATCAGACCTTGTATCTACCCCTATTACTAAGAAACTGACACCAAGGATTGGGTCTTAGGTATTTCTGCAAACTCATTCTCACCTAGGTTTCACACAGGATATGTTCAAAAAATGTTTAAAGGATGTCAACTAGATCCCTATTAAATCTCCTCTAGTTTTATCCATTGTTTCTAGATTTTGAGGCCCTTTTTTAGCTTAATTCTGACAACCACAGGAGGCAAGATTAAAGACCTAAACTCTAAGGTCTTTTCAAACTCTGAAATCAGTGATGCTATAAGTGTGCAGAATTCTATGAATTTATTAAAATCAAATGGGGTCTACTGAATATACTAATGGCTGTCCACTCATCCTCAGAAGGGAGCTTCAGGGAATGAAAGTGAAGCTGTCCTTCATGGTATAGTTACTTCAGCTCAATAACCAGGTACTGAGCACCACCTCTGTGTCAAGATTGCAGAGTCCCAGAGATAGACAAGGTACAGTCTGCCTCAGTTCACCATCCAGTACCTACCATCACTGTTCTCAATCAGATATCTGCATCTTTAGTCAACCAAAGAACATCCTTCAAAACTAAAGGAAAGATGTTCCCATTTTTAACTCCTTGGAGTTATTATGTGCCAAACTGTGCACAGAATAAGTGAAATAATAAACTATCAAACATTGAATATTTTCCACACAAGAGATTACTTTTTTCAGCATTTGGCAGATTCCTTAGTCAACTCTAGACTTAAAAACTCAAAGCAAAAAAAAAAAAAAAAAAAACGGTAGGTGAAATAGAGACAACTGAGTGATCCCTTCTGCATAAGTCTTACTGGTAGATATATAAGAATGTGATTAGTAGCTGAGAGGCAGCATAACAGGGCCCGTGCTCCAAGCCCTGCCCTGGAAGCAAGTGGGTGCAAACACTCACACTATTGGTCCACTGAAGCAGCAGTCAGCTCGGCTACTCCACTCCACCTTCCAAACCCAGGAGACCTGTACGCCAATACTACCACCCATCAGTGATGACATCCCTGGCATTTTTTCTGCAAATGAAGAATAAAAAGTCTCTAGTCCTTTCCGTCAGTAGGATCCACCCACTTCATGAGTCCCAACACGACACAATTAAGTTTTGCACAAAATAGGTAAGACCTAGATAATGTTTAAAAGAACTACATTTTTTATTCAGTGGAGATGAGAATAATTTCTTTATTAAACAAAATTAAATATTTTCCAAGCTTTTATTCCTCTCTCTTTAACACCCTTCAGGTTCAAATCTAATTTTTTTTAAGAACTACCAAATTGATTCTAAGAGAATAATTGCTAAGCTGTGAAAGTACCACCCGTATCCTGGAAACAGGCTGTGCCATGGGTTGTTTCTTAATTTTCACCCTATTAGGGTAATTTCCTGCCACTGTGGGTTTTTTCCCTGCGGTGGTTCCTTCACGCCAGCATCCTGGCTCCATCACAGCTGCTTTTTCAAAGCAGAAGGAAGGGAGACCATTAACATCTTTCTGGAAATAGTCAGATGCAACAAAAGCCACAGTCCTATTAGTTAGCAACAGGGTAAGGACAAGGAAAGGTACCAAAATTGTAACAAGGGAGAACTTGTCACCTCCAAGAACTTGGCTGCTGTAGCAATTTAACCTGCAATTGTCACAATTTATAAATCCACTGTCCTAAAAGAAAACAGGCAATTCACAAACAAACCAGAAAACAAAATATATAAAAATCTTCACTGCTCCTAAGTTAAGCAACAAATTGCAAGTTTAAAAAAAAGAACAGGATAGCATTTCTGCCCCCCTCATATTTTTTTGATAGATAAAATCAGATGCTGATGTGGATTTAGTTTAATTGACATGTTCAGTTAAACTGATGAGGATTCAGTTGAATTGATAGCTTTGTAAATCTGAACAGCCTTTCTGGAAAGCAATTTAGCAATAAATACTAATGAGCAAAAAAAAAAAAAAAATCCTGCTCTTTGACCCAGTAATTCCACTTATTGAAATCTATTTTATGAGAAACGTAGAAAAAGCTGTATGCCCAAATATACTTACTGCATGTCTATCTGTAATAGTGGAAAAAAATGGGAGGATATGTATACCTATCGATAAATTATTGAGTAAATTTCAGTCAATTGACCATATGGCTGTTAAAACCACCTGGAATAGCGCCTAGTACATAGTAGGAGTTCAGTGTGGAGGATATGTATACCTATCGATAAATTATTGAGTAAATTTCAGTCAATTGACCATATGGCTGTTAAAACCACCTGGAATAGCGCCTAGTACATAGTAGGAGTTCAGTGTTAACTATGTAGAAATGTATAAAAACACTTATTAAGTAAAACTAAATGGAAACATACAAAGATCCATGTACATTTTTTTACAACTCTAACAATTAGGCATAATAATAAAAAAGAAAGTCAATTTTCTAAGTTTTTAGTAATATATTTTTAGTACTTTAACACTATCGTAAAAAAATATAAATAAGTGACTCAATTAGTCTCCCTGGCTATCAGTAAACTGAGTATTCCATTAGACGACAGGTGTAGGATTGCATTGCCATACATCTCTTTCATTCTTTCTCTCTCATTCAATTCAACTCGGGTAGGAAAAGGAAGCCACATGAAAGAAGAAGAAAGAGTACACTAGACCCTGGACAGACATGAAAGATGATCAGTGCAAAGACTTTGAACTGTGGGTGGGCATGGTGGAGCAGCAGTGTATGGACATCGGTGGAACCAAGCAGAACCTCCTGGTGATACTTTCTGTTGCTTCAATTCCAGTGTTGCAGCTGACACTCCAGTTGATTCATAGAAAGCTAAGCGATTGCAGAGTGAATGTCAATAGGGCTCTTCCTTGATATGAGAATCAACTCTAGAAATTATACCCCCAAGTCTGATGGAAAAGCTACCACACTAAGAGTCAGAAACCTTAGTTGGGTCCACTTCTGCACGTTTAACCATGGACTTCCAAAATACTATGTAACTTCTGCTTGAATTTCAGTTTCCTTCTTGGTAAAATATAAGTATGACAGTTCCCATCCCAGCTACCTCTCAAGGCCAGTGTGAGTATCAAAGGAATTATAAGCATATTGCACTTATGCCTCATTCTGGGGTTGACAACTGTGGGGCTTTCACAATCAGAAATTGAAAAACCTCCATGAGGGCCTCCCCAGTGGCGCAGCGGTTGAGCGCTGGGTTGCGAAGCTGCCCGCAGCCTCTGCAGTGCTGGTTCGATCCCCGGCTGCTCCCCGGCCACTGGAGGAGGGTCCCACATGGCCCACCGACCTCTCCTGCCGCCCGCTGCTCCCCTCAGCCGTGTACTTTGGTTCTTCTGCCTGCTCTGCTCCCCGCTCTGGCTCTGGTGAATTCTCTCACCCTCCCGCACTTCTGACTGTACCCAGTGCTTGTATAAATAAATAAAAAAACAAATAAATAAATAAATAAATCTTTAAAAAAAAAAAACTCCATGAATTCCCAGTCTATAGATGAAAACAACAAGCCTCCTCCAGCACTTTTTTATTGCCCAGTGATTGCTACAGAATAAAGTTAAACAATAAGATCAGTACACATAAAGACCAACGAATAAATAGTGGGATTTCAGAAATGCAAAGTCCCTGTTTTCTTCATGCCCTCAAGTCTAGAAAAACGATCAGTGCCACCACAAAGCTATCCTTTTGACTCATGGATATGAGCACCCAGTTGACAGTAGCTCACAGATAGTGGGCATTAACAAATTAAATAGTGAAGCCCCAGAGGAGGTACAGGAAAGAGATTATTTGTTATGTCAAAGGCCCAGGAAGTAACAGAGCCAGTGAATTCCACATATTGTGAACACTTTTCAAGTAGTCTTTCCTGGAAATGTGTTCTTCTTTCCAAAGATCACAACTATTTATAAAATTTGTCCTACCAACACCTCCCCGTGCAGCCAAATACATAGGCAAGCAGCATTCTGTTAAAGAGTTGCACCTCTTATAAAAATGCACTGATAACAGGAAACTATTTATTCATAAATGCTGAGCACCTGGTAGGTACAGGAACAAAACAGAGAAGCAGATAGACAAGTTCTCTACCCTGTAAAATTTATATTCATAAATACAATCTCCATAGTTAGCAAATTTAAAACATACAAATATAATTTGTGAAGTTTTGTGTTTGATGCCTAAATTCTGAGTGGTCAGAAGAGATTGAAAATTTACTGTTAGAGTGAAATTACTAATGCAAAGAATTGTCCATTCTGAGATAGGATATAAAATGGGGAAAAGTAGTGAATCAATGACTGTTGGACACATTGCTGTCAATATCTACTATTCTCAAAGACAGCAAGTGAGAATCCCCTTCCCTTGAAGATCCATCCTCCCTCTACCACAGTCTGTGCTTTTTCAGGGATGTACCTCCAACCCCTCCATTCCAGAGGAGAATGTGACCCAGGTTAAGCCAATCTGCAGGCTCCATTCCTCTGGCTACAGTTATTGGCTCAGAGATGGACACTAGATCTTTATCTAATCAATGCGGGCCAGGAGACACAATTCTAAGATCTTCATTTGGGACATTGGAGGAATGTTCCTGGTCTCTTTCTCTTTGGTGATAGCCAAGAGCTGCAATGATTAATTTGAGAGAACAAGTGGGCTTTTATTATTTAGCTAGGCTTAAGGAAGTGAGGTCAAAATAGAGAGAAAGAGACTAAGTCCTAAGTGACACCATGTGAACCCTGGGTATCAAGCCACCCCTTAAGCCTTTCCTTAAAGACTTATATGAAGCAGATCAATTTGAACTGGGTATTCTATGACTTGCAATGGAAACCACCCCAACTAAAACAATGACAAAGTCAGAACCCAAGTGCAGAAAGGTGATGATCTGAAAAGGAGCTGGACAGAGATATTTCATTTTACCCCTGGTCAAGGATCGCTTCACTTCCTGAAAGAAGAGGAAATAGATCTAATATGAGAACAATAATGCATACTATTGGAGTATACCTTTGAAAACTTTTCTAAAATATATAAGCATTAAACTGAATTACACAGAGGATAAAATAAAAAAATAAGAGTGGTTTTTAAAAGCAGTAATGATGGCGGTGACACCCGATTGGGGTTGAGGAGGGAATCCTAATGTTACCACAATTAAAATAAATAAGTAATTAATTAATTTTTAAAATAAAAATCAGTAACAAAGCACTAAGGTCTCTTTCTGTGCCCAGGTATCATTCCTACTGGTGGTGGAGAGGTCCAGGATATCCCGTAGTTGCAACTCTGGAAGCCAGAATGGTAGATGAGGGGAGCAGTTATATATTAAGGGGCACAGAACAATGACTACTTATCAAAAAGTAAAAAGGCATTTCAGTATTTCAACAATTGGCAGGGTCATTCTAATGCACATTGAGGAAAAGTCAGTCCAGTATAAGTCCTCATCTCTGCCCACCACACAATTTTCCTTGACACCCACTGGTAACCGGGTAAATGCAACATCACGGGTATAACAAAAGAAAATATGGAATAAAGGGGTCCTTATTTGTTCTGGGTCCTTATTTATTCTCAACTGCAAAACCATCTGTCTCACACCTGGCGGGGGGAATGTAGCGAACAAGAGGAAGAGAAAAGAAAGAGAAATTAGGCAGACTAGAGTAATTGTTTGTTGTATTTTATCTTAAAGCAAGTCAACCAGAACATGCATCCTCCAGTTCCTAGTAGGCTACAATTCCATGTAAGAATAAACTTTAGTGAGATGGTGATAGTGTCACTAGAGGAGTTACTTAAGAAGAATAGGTTACATTACACGAAGTTATAAGAAAAATGTGCTAGGAGTAAATCTCAATGTGACTATTTAGTTCTCCCAAAATTAATAGTTGATTATATTACATTTATCTCAAAGATAAAATATTAACAATAAATTCAGATACTGAAAAGGATAAAATAAAGTCAAATCCTCAGACTAAACTGTCATTCTCCCTGAAATCTTGGAAAATTTAGACTGACTTTTGTGCAATTATTTTAATCTTAACAATACTCTCCAGGACAAGTGAAGGCTTTAGGCAATAACATTCAAACAGACAAAATCTTTTTTTATGATATTTTAAGTCCAATATGCAGTCTAGGAAGTTTTTTCCAATTGCATTGATCATTTGAACTCTAGAGCTTCTGATCCTGAGGGCACTTATTTTGCTCCTCATTAACCATAAAAAAGTAAGGATGGTATAGCACTTATTTTAAAAGCTATTTTCTAAAGATTGACTATGAAAAACATGGTCATTTTCCTCAATTTGGGCATGATTTCTTCTATTTGCATGTAATTTCATAAAATGATTATTTTTAGACTGGTTCTGCTTTTAGTCATAACCTTGAAAGGGGGTAAAGCAAAGTGGGGAGGAATTTGGAAACAGTAAAGTTTTAACTTGAATAGGATTCCCAAGAGAATGTCATATCTGGATTTTGGAAATGAAATTATAAAGGCTTTGACGACCGGTAGATCCATGTAGTTATCACTAGTAACAATCAGTATTGACCACCAGGATGGTCTCTCTATATAGAATATCCTTAATCTTCCATTTCTCTTATAGAATTTCTCCCTCCCTTCTTTTACATTTTACAGTTTGGAGAGGTGTATTCTTGCCCATTAAGAGTCACCTCTTCCCTTTCACTTCCTGTTTCTTATTAGATACCAAGTATAGGGCAGGATGTCAGATATTTGGGAATTTGTAAAACCCAGAGCTACCCCCAAATTGCCTATAATCTAGTCTTTATTCCTCTTTCTTGTGTACCCTCCTCCCTCAAGTCAGTGTACTTAAGAAGAATATCCTTTCCTCCATACTCTTCTTAGAAAAACCTTCTTAGAAAAACCTCTTTTTCTTCTCTTCTTAGAAAAACCTGTTTCTTCAGCTTTGCTTGTAAGAGATTCCATTTTCACCAGATTAGACAACTGACATGCAGGGCTGAGAAATGTTTCTCCCCTGGGAAATGGGAAATGGAATAAAAAACACTGAATCTTGTGGTACTCTCTTGGAATGAGACTCCAGATGGATCAGGGTATTGGCTAAGTCACATCTAAGCAAAAAAGACTGGTCTACAAACATGAGAGGTGCAGAGAGAGGTGTTACAGGAAAGCAGGAAGTTCAGGAGGAATGAGGTGAAGGTACTCAGGACTGCATTTCTAGTCTCTGTACCACCATATGAGAAGACACACTTCCTGCTGTTGGACTCTGTGGGACAAATGTCTTCAGTGTCCCTGGACCTGACAAATATATTCTCTCTCATCATTTTATGTCATATTAAATGGGTTTCTGTTCATTCAATGAAACGTTCCATGTCTAACACACTGGTGGACTTGAGATTTCAACAGAAAAAAATTCCAGCAAGGGATGGCAAAAAGAATGGTAAATTGGTGCAGCAACATGGATGGTACTGGAAGGGATCATGCTCAGCGAAATAAGCCAAAAAGAAAAAGAAAAATACCGGATGGTCTCACTCATAGCAGGAATCTAGAAAACTTAAATAAGGGACCAGGAAAATGAATAACTATAAGAAAGTGAAAATCAAAATCAACCAAAAACTATGAACCAGAGACACTTTTTGGGGGGTGGGGGGTGGGAGGGGAGGGATTGGGGTCAGAATGGGGGGGTTGCAATTGTATGGGGAATATAAAAATAAAATTTATTATAAAAAAAAGAATGGTAAATTGGAATGTGCAGACATTTGAATTTTAATTTAGGTTTTTCCACAAATGTTATAGTCATCAGATGATTAAGATTTTACTGGTAATTCATGCTTAAAATCTCATTTCATTGTGAAAAAGAACAATGTTATAAAAAACACCTGTAGCAGTGATGTGCTGTACATGTGAGCAACTCTGATCTCTCTGGCAAATAAACATCATTCCCTGATGTAGCCTTGGCCAATGTCCGTGTTGTAAAGATTTCTGTTGTGGCTGATGTCAAGCTGTTAGCATGATGTCACTGAAGACTGAGGTGGAAAAAGATGCTAAAAAGCAGCTCTCGTGAACCAGTACAAGAAGGCTGCTTTACGCCACCATGTAGGACACATTTTGGAGTTAAAGAGACTTAGGTTTACAGAACTTGGTTTTTTTACAGAACTTGAGTTATTATTTATGAAGTGAATTCCTGTGTTAGCTTCCATGTTGATAAAATTGGGAGAAAAATAATAACCTGCTACATAAAGGTTTGCTATGAGAGTGAAATAACTCCTTGTACAATGCCTTACAATATGGGTATCAATTTCCAGTGATGATTGTTGTTGTCTTTGTTGCTATTATTTTGATTGCTATTGTCTGATTATGGGTCTAAATTGGTATTAGATAATGTAGTGGGCCCTGTATTTATTAACAATATCCTGAATGACCATAAATTGCCTCACCTTCATGAGTAAATATTCTCTGCTCTAAAACAAAACTCTTAATTGTCTTTATTTTTGCCGTTAAATTCTAAAAGTCTATAATTTCATGTATTTTGCTTTACATCCTTATATTTGAAAGACTTCTGTGTTCTGTGATCTTCTATGTGAAAGCTTGGGGTAAAGGAGAAAGGAAAGGAAAAGAAAGTCTTAAAATCAATCCAGTTCACTCTAGACTGCAATAGTAAAAGTAGTAAAAGCATCTCTGCACTTTTTTAAGAGAAGGGTATAAATAAACTGGAGTGGAGGGAGTGGGGCACTGTTGGAGTGGGAGCCTGAAAAGAAGAAATCCTAAATTAAAAGGGACAGAACAAGTATGTAGAAAAAAAAATTATTTTTTAAAAAGGAAAAACAAATATGAAAAGAACAAGAAGGAAGAGATTATAAGCTATGAGACGAGACACAGAAGAAGAACAAAAAAATACACAAGGGTATGACTTCGTCATGGATGAGTTTTTAATTGACTTTTTTCTCGCAGCATGGGAGATTTGCTAAGCCTCCACAAGGTGGTAGTGATTTTAATGGTGGATGTGCAGCAACACTGAGCATAGTTCTCTCTGCTTTTGGTAAGGACTGAGAAGGTCTGAGTAGATACCCTTTTGCTGTATAATTTAAATTCAAATAAACCTCGAAAGCAGAGGAAAGACAAGCTGCCTGCTGCATCCCATTTACAGCCCTGAAATACAGTAGCCAAGTACTCAGAATATTCTGGACAGATTAATCTCTGCCAAGGTCTATATAAAGATGAAAAATGCAAAATTAAAGTGATTCTGTCACTTAAAATAAAGAGTAATTACTTATGGGAGGAAGGAAACCAAATAAAGTAGCAAGGAAATTCTCTGATTTAGTGAAATTCAGAGAAATGAAAAGATTTTCTATAAGATCTGTTATATGAACTGTAATTTGCCAAGACATGGTATTTGATTGGGACCTTTGATCAACTCTTGTTAAGAATGTTGCTCTCTCTTATCATTGCTAGCACAGGATAAAATTTCCACATCCTGACATAGTCATATTGCACCATAAAAAACACAGTCAACCTGTTTGAAATTGGGCTCCAGATTTAGCACCAGATGATTTTAGTCATGCCTAAACTTATCTTTAGAGTCTGGAAAGTAAAATTTGTTTACTGCTTAAAACACACCATTTGCGAATGAAATGATCATCCCTGAATCACAACACTATAAAAATGTTCTCTCTGGGTAAAGTCAAATGAAGAATTAAGTTCTTTTGCAGTGAACCTGGGACTATCCTTACAGTCAATTTAACGACTTTGATGGAGCAAGAAGGCATACACTTAAGTACAGTTAAAATTAAAGATAGTTTTTTGCCTGAGCTTTCCTCCAACCATACTCTCCAAGTGGGTTTAGCTTTCACTTTTTACCTTACTTTGACTCCTGGGACCTGTAGGGTCTTCTGACCTGAGCTCACATGAGAACATGATAAGTTACAGTCGACTGACAAAATAACAGCTAAAGAAACAGAAGTCAGAAAAATAGAGGCAAGAGAAATAAGAAAGTAAAGGGCATCTCTTTTATGATAGCCAATAAATCTGTTGGTTCAACACATCGTTGCATGTGAGCTAAGCTTTCAGAAAAGATGAAAATGAAGGCGGGTTTCTTCCCCCTTCACTTCAAATCAGATTACAATGTGCACACAAAAGGATCTGCAAATAGAAATAAGAAAATTCCATTAACGTGATAATGATATCCTGAATGACCTAAACAAACAAAGGAGATTGGAACTTTGGATGTAATTTGTCAATCGTTTCCTTTTCCAGGTTTTGTGAGTACCTGACTTGAAAGGTTTCAGAAGAGGCTGCTGCTAGGTTGGATTTGTTCCATCTGTCAGAGAATCCCTACAGAAAAATAATTAATTAAATAAAGCATGACTTAAATTGTGATGTTAGGTTGTTTCCACTTCCCATTAAAAAAAATTATATATTAAGAGTCAGTCCCAGCAAGGCCTTCTGCATGTTAGAATATGTGTGAATTGAAGGGCCCTTGAAAACGTGTTTCTCACTTGACATGAAAGGAGCCTGTTTTCTTCCTAAAATAAAGCAATGGATCATCGCAAAGCCACCATTAAAATACTCATGTACTTGGGCAGAAGGGGAGTCATGTTAAGTTCTTAACAAATTTGCTTGAATGAGACTCTAAATTTCCATCTCATTCCCCTCCCCTGCATGGGACAATAGGCTGGAACCTGGTCAGGTATGTCTATTTCCCAGAAACAATTCAGAAGGAGAAAATTCGGTAGGTAAATCCAGACAAAATCTTTACCATGGACCAAGAGGCAAATGAGAGGAGCAGACTTTCAACTTCAAGACCAGTAAGTAGGTAGAAAGAGGAGGTAAGAACTAGAAAAAGAAGCTAGTGGACAGTGAAATGATAGGACAGGTAAGATCAAGGGGAGAGTAAAGTGACAAAGCCCAAAGTTCCAGAGAAAAGCAGGCAATAGTGACTTCATTTTATTTGCATGAGCCCCATGGAGACCTGGTTTACAACAGACTTGAGATAACAGTTTCACAAAAAAAAAAAAAAAAAAAAAAAAAACTAGAAGAAAGTTCCAAGGAGAAAGTTCCAAAGGAGAAGTCAAATAAAATAATGAGATAAGCACAGCACCAGTGCCTGGGATCATTACTTGGAAGAAGGGAGTGCAAAGGGAAAAGTCTATGTGTGTGCACAGGCCAACAATATGTATGTGCACAGACCAACAGTATGTGTGTGCACAGGCCAAGAGTATGTGTGTGCATAGGCCAATAGTATGTGTGGGCACAGGCCAACAGAATGGACTCTTGTGAAGTGGTCTGGTCTCCTAGAGATCAAAGACCCACTCTGTGAATTCCAGAGATTGAGCAATGAAAATCAGAACAGAAATCATCCTGCTATAAGAGCCTGATGTTGCAGGACTTTCAAGAAACCCCCTTGAGTTTGAACCCTGGTTCTGTCACCAACTTATGACCTTGGGCAAATAACTCAATTCTCCATCTCTCAGCAATAATGCTAATACCTACATCAAAGAGTTGTGTGAAGATCAAATGAATTAGTAAAGTATTTAGGACAGTTCGAGGTAAACTGTAAGCACTCAATGCCAGTTACTATAGTAGTTTATTGATATATATATAGCATTATAGTACTATTGTATTCATTAGTACACTTGATATTATATCATAAGAGACAGGAAGGATAGCAGATAGAAAATAAGCTCCCACACATGCTTATATTTTTATATTAAAATGCCCACTAATCCTACTTGCTTTCTATTTGGGAGCCAATACTGTTACTCTTCTGCTTTTTCCCTGGTAATTTAATATCAATAAATTAGACTCTCCTGATTCAAAATAATGTTTAAATGTTAAATTGTAATCCATAAATCATTGTTTAGAAATCATCATATTATATGATATTGTCAACTGATTTGTTGAAACAATTTCATATAATTTTTTTTTTATTTTTTTAAAGATTTATTTATTTATACAAGCACTGGGTACAGTCAGAAGCACGGGAGGGTGAGAGAATTCACCAGAGCCAGAGTGGGGAGCGGAGCAGGCAGAAGGACCGAAGTACACTGCTGAGGGGAGCAGCGGGCAGCAGGAGAGGTCTGCACACCATGTGGGGCCCTCCTCCAGTGGCTGGGGCGCAGCGGGGATCGAACCGGTGCGGCAGAGGCTGCGGGCAGCTTCACAACCCAGCGCTCAACTGCTGCGCCACTGGGGAGGCCCAATTTCATATAATTTTAAATACACAAACCTTTTGCACTGCAATAGTGCTGAAAAGGTTATACATGCAATCGACCCATGGAAAAGCAAAGAACAAAGTATTATAGAGGATTTTTACCTACTATCACCTGCTTTATTTCAGAAGGAAGGCGGTCTCTTCTTTGACCGTAGGGATCTTCCTTTTAAGTGGTTCCTTATACCAGTTTGTGGCTCATACTCCTGCCATATTCCTAGGTGGATCATGGAACACAACAACCTACCCTTCCCCCAGCCCAAACTAAAATTGGGCTATCTATTAAATAGTGATACCTGCCAAGGGCTACAGACACCGGGCCCAGTGCCCAGACAATCTGTTTTAACCAGCCTTCCAAGTGATTTTGATTGCACACTCAAGTTTCAGAAAACACTAGCCTCGAGAAGCTTAACCATACCTGATACTTAATCTCCAAGAGTAAGAACCTTGCCCAAGGTCATACAGCTAGTAAGTGGGAAAGCCAAGCGCACCAGCTCACCTTCTTAATCAGTAAATCATGCTGTGTCACCCTTCTCTTTCAATACCTTCTCTTCAATACTAAGGAGGAAAGCTTTGGAAATTAAACTATGGAAAAAGTATCAAATTCTATTTTAAAAGCATTTACAGTAAAAATTGCAATTTTCTCAGCTTCCTACAACCTAGCATATTTTGACTCCCATATCAACTAATCAAATATTTCTTCAGAAGCATTTCCAATGCATAAAACTACCAGATACAATCGGCCTTCTCCTAAGAAAATTCAATACATGAAAATCTGCATACAAAACAGATAAATCAGTTTTAACTTTACAAAAGAATTTCCACACAATTTTTTCTTTAAAAAACTAGTTTCCTGATACATTTACACAATGATTCATTTTATAAAATTTTAGTATACATGCAAAATATAAGAGACATATCAACTGTGATTGTGTTTAGTCTTTTTATAGAATTGGATCATTTGCTATCTTTCTTATTAATTCCCTATAGTTGTATTCATCTTTTTGCAAAAATGATAATTCCATTTAAAATTTCCAGGAGATGCTAGGAGTCAACCCAATGTCTTAGAGCAACAGGTCTCAAGTCTTGAGAAGCATCACAAAAAAAAAAAAAACCCATGTTAAATACAAATTGCAAGTCGCTAGCCCCAAAAGCTTTAAATCAATAGGTTGGGAGTGGGTCCCAAATTTGACATTTTGAAAAAGTTCTGAACAAGGTGCTACCCCCTGAGGACTTCTGTTTAGGGAGTTCCCAGCGTAAAGATGAACAAAAATTCTCCTCTAACATTCCTCCTCAGTTATTAAACTGTGGTGAGCTGTATTCTATTGACACCCACTAACTGTGATGATTCAGGAAACCATTCTTCCTTCAACACACATTTTACAAAATCTAGTCACCACATACTAGGAGACTAACTCAGACGTGAATTCAAAAAATGAAACAACAGCAAATCCTGACCACACAGCACCTGGCACAGACCCAGATTAAATTAGTTATAAGAAGTATTCATGAGAACTGGGAAATGAACTCCCTTCCCTGTTGCCATGGGAAATTTTAAAGAGGTTACCCTGAGCAACCTATTCCCATTAAGCCTGAGAAGAGTTAAGTCATTAAGGACTCTAGCTCTAGAACAGTTTGTTAAGGGGCCACATTACACAATTCAAAAAGAGATACTGAAAATCTTCCTTAAACTAAATAACATTCTAAGAGATAGCATTTACTGAGCACGTACTACAAGTCATACATTATGATCTTGTTTCACTTGCAGGGTATCCCTGTTCAATCATAATCCTATTTTGCAGACGAGACCAAGAGGGGCTGCCCCAGATACCACAGTTGGTAAGTGGCAAAGCCAGGTCTTTAATCCAGGCAGTGAGACCCCCAAAGTTCAGGATCTCTTTTTCATTCCATGTTGACTCTCACATAAAACAAGATTTGATTATCCCATTCATCAGAGGATAAACAGTCCCTGAGCACAGAAGCTATAATGTTACCGTGGCTTAGAGGTATATGACAGAGAGCCTTGAGCTTTAATGATGTATCAGTTATCTAATGCTGTGTAACAAATTACCACAAACTTAGCAGTTTAAAGCAATATTCATTATTAGCTCACAGTTTTGTACAACAAAAATTTAGGAGGGGTCCACTGAGTTCTCTGCCTGGTGTATCACAAGATTGAAATCAAGCTGTCAGCCAGGCTGGACTCTTCTATGGACAGTTTGGGAAAGAATCTACTTTTAATGTTACTCAAGTTGTTGGCAGAATCCAGGTCCTTGTGATTGTAGAACTAAGGTATCCATTTCCTTGCGGGAAGTCAGCTGAGGGTCACTCACAGCTTCTAGAAGTTGTTTCTACTTCTTGGCACAGGGCTTCCTCTACCTTCAAGCTAGCAACAGAGCATCAAATCCCTCCTGTGCTTCTATTGCTCTGATTTCTTCTTTTGCTGCTCTGCAGAGAAAACTTTCTGCTTTTAAAGGTCTCATCTGAAAAATATCCTCCTAGATAAACTCTCTGTTTTAAGGTCAACTAACTTTGGACTTTTTTACATCTGCAAATCCCTTCACAGCATTATCTATGTCAGTGTTGGGTTGGGGATAAGGTTGGACAAGTGGGACTTTGTTACAGTTAGAGGCTAGTATTGCACTGGACCCCTGGAGGTCACCGTCTATGCAGGAAACCTAGGGACTGCTTTCTATGTGGAGTTTGCTCTGCTCCCTTGGTGCATCATGACCTTTGGAGAGCCTTGTCCCTGAGCAGAAATTCTTCTCTGAAGAAGGGACAGGATTCACTACCTCATGGAAATCCAACCAATTTCTAACTTGAAAATCAGCCAAAAAGATATATATCCAGACTGTTTGGTTTTTTTTTTTTTTTTAATTCTTGTTTAAAATGGTTAGGGGTATTTTTGTGCCATTGTTGCAAGCCCACCCTACTGTTCTTGCAAGATGAGTAGACATAGGAATTGACCATAATGACTACCATGGTTGCAGTTGGATATAATATAAATACGTTTTGTGATACAATAATACACTAAATGGTTGCTACAGTTATTATTATTGTAGATATCTCTTGTCAATACATAAAAGACTTCCTTATATGGTTTAGACATCATTTTTCCCCATATTCACTTAAAATTTCTCAGAGTCTCAAATTCATAGAAAAAATGAAGAACAGATTTTTAAGTACTGATGACAGTGAACATGGGATGTCTGTGCAACATGTTCTCTGTGTGTGCAGCTATGCTGCTTGGGATAGAGCCAGCGAGGGGACATTTGTCTCAGAGTCTTTCTGCCTCATTTTAGTATTCAACACGTGTAAAAGAATAATAATGGTCATCAGAACTACTGCATACATATTTTACATGAAAGAAAAATCCAATTGGTGTTACAGAGCTCCTGGTCTTAGAATCTCTTTCTGCTTCAGCTGATATATAGTGTAAATCTAAAACTTATTTAAAAACCTGTCTGGGTAAGACAGCTTTTAATTAATCTTCTCTTAGTTTTTATACTATATGGTACCTGGAAGATGCAAGATCAATCACCACCGTATTGTAATGTCGAGTTGTGAGACAGAAAGATAAATGAGCTATCAAGCTTAGCATTTTGATAGCTAAGTTAATTTAACTGGCACCAGAACATACTCTAGATTGGTAGATAAAGTTGTGAGCTGGGGCATTGAATGTTGAGACTGTGGAAGTGGTATGTTATTAGGAAAACAGGAATTTCTTGGTTCCTCTCTGTTCTATATGGAAACTTAAATCCAGGATCAGAGAGGTGTAGCTGGGTAATAAGGTCATATTGCTAGTTCTGTCAGAACACATGAGGCGGCTTTATTAATTCAGACTTTTAATTGAGCACTATGTCAAGGTCTGGAGTGATCTGAAGTTTCCCTCTGCAATATGCATGAAGAAAAGCTTGGACAAGCAAATTAATCTTAATTTATACTTACGAGTAGAGTTTGAGTCAAGTTTATTTCCTTATAGGATCTAGCAGGATTTTTTAAATCATAAACTGTATTTCAAGTTGTGTTTTCTTAATTACAGGAATTTTTAACTGATTTATGTGCTTGGGGAAAGATTACCCCACCCCTTAAATATCCATTTACACACTATTTCGATCAGCAAAAAAAATAAGAATAAAACTTCCAGACAAGCTCCTCAAAACTCCATCTAAATTGTAATAAAACTTCAAACAAAAGAAAAATTTTTCAGAAGTCACTGGAGAAGTATTTAGATATGATAATCACAGCTATTAAGGAATATCAACTTTGGAGTGTCACATCTATTCAAATAAGCAACAGCAAATGGAGCCCTCTTTAAAGGATCTTCTCTCCTTAAAAGATAATGAAATCAAATTGCTATAAGGCAAAAACCCCAACCTTTACACAGCTTCCACACTTACCTATCCCCAATGGTAAGAAGTCCTAGACTACTTGTTTCAATTTCTCTTCATTAACTCACTCTAACAAACACATATTAAGTACCTACTACATACAAGACACATCCCATGCTATGTTCGTTACTATCAAATCACAATACATGACCCTAAGAAACCACAGAGAAATGTGAAGTTCATTACAAAATGCTATGTGCAATTCTTAATTTTATGTGTCAATTTAACTGGTCCACAGGGTGTACAAATATTTGACTAAACATTCTGTCTGTGTCTCAGAGGGTGTTTCTGAATGAAATTAGCCTTTAAGTTGGTAAAGTGACTAAAGCAGAAGGCCTTCCCCAATGTGGTTGGGTTTCATCCACCTGGAGACCAGACTAGAACAAAAATGAAGAAGGGAGAATTTTCTCTGTATGTTTGATGTCTCTTGGACTAGAGACATCTGTCTTCTGTCTCTGCACTTACACTAGAACTGCAACATCAGCTAGAACAGGAACAACAGCTATCCTGGGCCTCCAGCTTGCCAACAGCAGCTTATAAGACTTCTGGGCCTCCATAATCACATGAATCAACTCCTTGTCTTAAATGACAAATCATATGCTATATTTAATATCAAATAACAAATGTATATCATACATGTAAAATTTTATATCGAAATATATGGCTATCTCCTATTCTGTTTCTTGGGAGAAACAAGACTAATATAGTATAATAGGTGAGAACCAAAACATCTATGCCTGTTAGTTATAATTTACAACCACAGAATATCTTCTAAGTCACACAACACATCCTTCTTTGTCCAGAAACTTGCCTCACTGACAGTGACACTAGCCTTCAGAAAGCAATCAATTCAAAGACTCACTCATTTTTGATATTCTACCCTAAGCAATAAAACCATTACTTCCCTAATGTGCTGCTATTTCAAGTTTTCTGTCTGGCGTTTTCCTTTGCTGTAGTAAGTCAATAAACCTCATTTTATTTGTATCATAATAGGTTTGTTTATTTAAAGAAGGGATAGATATTCTTTACATGTTTCAGCATGGTAATAAATTATTTTCACAAATGTATCAATGTTTAGAACTCAAAGTCACCTTAAAAGTTTCCTCATTCAACTTCCAAAATGTACTATGCTATATATGTAAAATGATTCTTTCAGAGTCAGTCAGTCATATAGTAGCTTAATGAGATGAGAACCCAAAACTTGAGATTGCAACAACAGGCTCTCTTGCGTACATGTCAAGTATACTTTGAAAAATGTTGAAGGATTTTCTGCTGTAAACACATCTCTGATTCAGTAAACAAAGTTTTCCAATTGCACTTTTACAAACAAAATTTTATTGATTTTCAAAGTCCTACCAGGTAAAGAATTAACTAATTCCACTCCACCTCCTTCCCACTGTCTCTCACACAGTTTAGCTCAGCAGGTAGAGGGAAAGAGCCTCCACGCGTGACGTGTATGCACATGTATGTGCATGTGTATCTGTATATGATCCAATGTCATCATCCACTTTTAAAGAGTTTTATAAGCATATATACATATGTAATGTGATTCAGTTTTGTTTTCACTTATATTCATGGAATAAAAGTTTCAACTCTTAGTTCTAAAATCTAAAATCTGAGCAGCCTAAATAGTCATGTCACAGGGATACAGAAGAGTCTAATGGTTAAGAACATGGATTTCAACATTAGCTATACCCAACTTCAACCCCAAGCTCTGCTTCTTGAAAGAGAATTCTTCAAAACCATTTTTGTAACCAAAACCTCTTAATAAAGGCAGAGTGATGAAAAATAAAAGCAGGTGACTTTTTGTGTTTGGAAAAATTTGTTAGGATCTATCTCCAGGGTTGAGTGGATAGATGTGTTGCAGAAAGTAAAAACACAGTGGATATATTTAGAGCTAATATTTAGAGCTGATATATGTTAAACTAAGTTTAAATAAACAGTTAATAAAAGTAACTTAATCAGCAAGATCTACCTAAAAAAATATTTTGGTTCCTAAGGGCTAATAAACCCTTAAGAATCAAAACTGTCTCTAGCAAAATGATAAAGCAGTCAAGCACATAATAATTGTTCTTATTCATTCTACTGCAACTTGGAAAGAAATAACAATGCCAGTGAGTGGTGCTCTTACTTGCTTTTTGGCAGGTTTGACTAATCAGGACCCATTCTGGTGTGATGCCCAGGAGTTGGTGGGTGGGATATGAAATACAGCGTGATGACTACTATCATTACTCTGATTCTGATCACAGACACAAGCTGCAGGATTACCCTTACACATTTCCACAGGTCCGACAACTTCTGAGACCAAACAGTAAGCCATTCTGACTCCCCCAGAAAATGTGGAACCAAAACAGTCAAGCCATAGTCCAACGATAACCATAAATATTATATCTGTCATAAGTTGCCTCTGTCCTTATTTTAAAATAAATAGCCAGACATGAAAAGTATTCCAACTTCAGAAGAATGGAAGAGACAAAAAACAGATACCACTTCCAAAACTGCTCATAGTATTCAGAAATGAGACCTCTTTTTTTTTTTCTTTCAGTGATAGGGTGAACTCGTTATAGAATTCATTTAGCCTTAGCCATTTCCTGAGACTTTGAATATGTTACAGAACATCTCTGAGTCTCAGTTTCCTAATACCTTAATTTAGGGGTCTAAAAATTAAATTAGGTAATGAATAAAACATGCTTAACATAGGGTCCAGCACATACAAGTGTTTAATAAATTGTACTCATTATTATTCTCCTCAAAAGGCCTTTATTTTCTGAAAAACACACCCAGTCTTATGGATTATATAGTACTGTTGCTAAGGATGACTTAAACCAGGTATTATAATCACAATTACAAATTTAAAATAAAAGCATTAAAAAAGATGAGATGAAGAAATGAAAAAAGCAGTATTTCCCCCTCTTTTACTATGTTATAGAGTACAAACTGTTAAGAATCCTTTGCACTTTAATTACTGGAGTGTAATTAGATATTGTTAATTTAATTACAAGTGACTCTTACTCATTCACTAAGGCAGTTTGTTATCCTGCCTAACTTTGTTAGTGATTAATTAATCTCAACTACATTGGGGGAAAACAAAAGTTCACCTTACCACTATGCCAACATCATTCCAACTTCCTCTGTACATTTGATTCTCCAGGACAGTGTTCCCTACTCCTTCGGACAGAAGGTAACAGAACATACCCAAGAGATACTGAGATTTCAGCCTCTGGCATCCTGTTCTCCACTCCTCCCACCCTGGGAGTAGACTCATTAAACTGAGCAGAGTGAGAAGCGTGTTAATGAACCCAGTCATGACCTCCAACTCTACTCCTCACTACATGAAGAATATTCAATAACTGTGGATGTTCACAGTTCAGCCTGGCCCTCCCCTCTTTTACCCACAGAATGGATCCTCAATGTAGACATTTTCCTCCCATTTATTCACAGCCAAACCCTCCTACTTCCGTGATTGGACTCATCAGGAGCTCTGTGAGGCCAGGCCTCCCTCTGACCCAGGTACCCCCAAGGGAGAAAATGTTCAAAATCACTTTGCCCAGACTGTTGAGGAAAATGTCATTCAAATGCCTAATCAAAAGCACAATAAGCACCGAGTCCCATTATAAGTTTCATGCTGCTGCAGAAAAAAGTTAGATTAGTTTGACAAGATTAGTTCTTTAAGAGTCATTTTGATTTCCCCCCACTACTCTGTAATCCCTCTCAGACTTTGAAAATTAATCCTCCTATTATTGTATTTCTAGATATGAATGTTCTGCTGCCTGGTTTATGGCATCTAGTATCATGGGCCCCTCAGCAAGCCTCTCAGAGTTTTCAGAAGGTTTTGTTTCAGTTAATTCCTTAAGCATCCCAGGATTCAAGTCATTGTGTCTTGTAATTTATTTTATTAATCCTAAGTGTACCTTAAAAGAAAATGATAGAAAATAATGAAAATAAATTAGCATCTTTGATTACAAAAGATACCTTCAAGGGCATTCTCATTTCTTGAAAGTGCTCTTGCATTGTAAAATAATTTTGGAGTGATAAACAACAGAATGGCCTACATTCCCTCATAAATGGATGGTGTCTCTTTTTTAGAGAGAGACACATTAACCAAGGATTGCAGGGATTTGAGCCAGAGATGTTGGCACTTAAGCAGCAAGTCAAACCAAGTACCCTTCTGAAACTTCAGTGCTTCCACTTTTAGTCCAAACTATGATCACCTTCCACCTGGACAATTATAAAGTCGCTCAGCTAGTCTTTCTGTTTCAGCTGTTAGCCTTAACTACCACCCACATCATCATGCAAATCAGATCATGTTACTCCCCAGTTTAAAATCTCTTAAGAGCTTCCTATTATAATCAATAATGGGAAGTTCCTTACATGGTGTGTTAAGCTATGTATAAGGATCTGACCCGTGCCTACTCCATCCTCCCCTGGTATCGTGAGTTTGGCTATAATGCAATATATGCATTTCTAAAAATTGCTGAACTATACAAAACCATGGAATAAAAACCACAGAGTTTATTGGAGAAATGGGGATAGAGGAACACTGAAAAACATCAGTAGCATGTTAAGAAAAAGTAGAAAGCTAATAAATGCATTTAAGTGGCAGCTTACTATTAATATACATTTTAAGTGGCAGCTTACTATTAAGTGGTTATTAAGGATTATCAGAAATCTGAATGAAGAGTTGTAATGCCAGATGGTAGATTGGTATGACTGAGAAACACATGGTGACTTCAGGTAGTCAATAGATGTCTACAGCATGTAGTATCATTCTACACCACCAGGTTCAGAGGGGTACAGTTTGTTGCAATCACCTAGTGATCCTCTCAGTCAAAATCACACATAAGCAAAAGTAAAAGCCATATTATGCTCAAATTGTTCCCTATTATCATGTTGGGGCAAATCTGCATATTAAAAGGAAGCACCTTTGCTATCCCTGGCAGCACCCCAACCAGTGTCCTGTGTTCAACATCTCCATTAAGCCAGTGTGTGGCCCTTGCATTTGCTTTTGCTTCTGCTTGGATTGCTCTCCCTCGGTTCCTCACATGATTAGCTGCACTCAATCTGCAAGCCCTTTCAGGGCCAGCTCTTCAGATAGTCCTATCCATAATCCTCCTCCCTAAAGTAAGCCTCCACCCTCACTGTTTTCTATTTCTGTATTCTTTTCCTCAGTTCTCTAGAGCTTCTTTTAAAAAGGTAAGTAAAAAGTTTATTTGTGCCTATTTGCTACTAATTCTCCTCCACTAGAAAACAAACTCCATGAGGTCGAGAACCACGGTTCTTGACACTTCTCAATATCCAGGTCTTGGCAGGAACTGTGTTCAGTACAAAGACAAAATGTAGGCACTCAATATGAATCTTCTGAATAAATAAAAGAATAAAAGGAATGATTATATCTGGACAAATACAAATATATCCAGCAGGCTCTCACAGAATGGCTTTATTAATGCTGTTATGATACTCTGTTAAACCTCTTAAAATTTAGCTCTTGTTCAGATTTAATGCTCTCATTAAAAAGAGCTTGAAGCGAAACGGCACAAAATTAAATTTAAAAAAGAATATATGAGAAAAACATCAAAGAAAAGATTATTAGAGACATACAACACAAAAATAACAGTAGAAGAAAAATAAGATTGTAAAAAACAGATGATTCATTTATGCTCTTTTAAAAAGTGGTCTCTAATCCCAGAGATTATAAGAGAAATGGCTCTTATTTGGCAAGCAATTAAACAGATTAAGGATTTGGTGAGGTCCTTATTAAAGCTCTACGCCTAATTTTTATATCCACCTTTTAAGAGAAATCTGGAGAAAGCGTGAAGGTTCTAAAAAGAATTATGTCAATAAGTCCTATAAAGACAAGACATACATGAAAGACTGAAATTATATCACCATCTTACACCTTACACAAAAATTAATTCAAAATGGGTTAGATGTAAAAACCAAAATAAAACAGACTGAAGAAAACATGGGCAAAACACTCTATGACATCAATTTCAGTGATATTTGTGGACTCATCTTCAATGGCAAAAGAAACAAAAGTATATATAAATAAACTAAAAGGCTTCCTTCCGTACAGCAAAAAAACTCAGCAAAACAAAAAGACACCCAACCGAATGGGGATATATGTCTGTATGTCATTAATACCCAAGATATATAAAGAACTCATGTAATTCAATAATAATAATAACTAAATCAAAAAATTTGCAGAAGAGTTAAATAGACATTTCCCCAAAGATGACACACAGCCAGCTAACAGGCATATGAAAAAATTTTTATGACCTGTCATAAGGTAAATGAAAACCAAAGCCACAGTGAGATACTACCTCACACCTGTGAGAATGACCCATATCAAAAATACTAGAAACAGCAAGTATTGTCGAGGATATAGAAAAATGAAACCCTCTTACACAGTTAGTGGGAATGTAGACTAGACCAGGCCCTAAAGAAAACAGTATGGAATTTCCTCAAAATATTAAAAATAGATCTACCATATGATTCAGCAATTCTACTCCTATATATGTTGATGTAACTACATGAAGAATGCAAAAACACTAATTTATTTTTTTTGTTTGTTTGTTTGTTTGTTTGTTTAGAAAAAGTTTACTGAGAAGGAAAAGAGCAGAAATAAAGTGGGACTCCCAGGCCAGGGAACCAGGCCTGGGAGGGGCAAGGAAGCCAAAGTGAAGTCCTGTCTCAGGGAATATATACTTTCTTTCCCTGATTATTCTAAAGCTCTACCAGTCTCTTTGTGATTGGTCAGTTTTTGGCTGTCTCACTTAATTTGCTACTGAGTGGGAGATCTTCACATTTCTTATCTAACAGGTCTGTCTTTCCCCATTTGTTATATCTTTATCTTTATGGTCTAGCCCTCCCGGTGAGCATCTTTACACTTTATCTTATCATCTGAAGAAAACCAGGACCATCCTTAACAAGATTATCTGTGGTGCTGGGATGTTTGTTTTTCCCAGTGGAATTGGTTTCATTTCCTTGCTCATCCTTATCCCTGAAGCCTTCCTGAATTCTTCAAAGGTCTCCTCCTGTACTGTCCTAAAACTGCCTAATAACCCTAGCTTGCCCTGTCTCATTCCCCCCTTTTACAAATGGAGCCCTAACTGCAGTTAGGGAAAAGGGATGTAGGTCTGATCAATGACTGCTTCCTGCTGAGAGGGGCAACGTGGGGAGACAGGGTTCCACAGTAGGATGACGATTTAAGGGACCCCGGAAGATGGACCGTGAAGACGTCATTTTGGGTTTCATTTGCGGGACCATTTGGAGCTTGATGGCCTCCAGGCGAGCGGAGATGATTCCGAGGAGAGTATTAAGGATGCAGGGCCCAAACAAAAGAACAATAAAGAGAATTATTTAGTAAGGGAACGAGAAAAGGCAGTAGCCAGGACAGAAGTTGTCCTTTTATAGAAGCAAAGATTGCTTGTGTTCAGCTAAGCCCTTGTCCTGTTTGTTTTTTAAGATCATCCACAATATATTTTTTTCAGTATTTTTAAATTTTCTTTTACCTCATGAGAAGTATTTATTTAAAAGCAACATGTTTTATTTAAGAGGGCACAAACTCCTTTAACTTTAGCCATCGGCAGGTCTAGGGTTCTGCGATTTTATATTACCACTAAGACTAGGGATTTTAAGGAGTAATGTTGGGCTAGTGCCCCAAATACCTGGAGGTGTTGTAGCCAAAATGACAGAATTAGTGAGACCTAGAACTTCAGTACCATTTTATATTTAGTAGCAGCAGCTAGGAGAGCCAATAGTGGCTGTGGAGGCTGCTAGTTTGGAATTTAGTTATAATTTTTTCCATCTTAATAGTTAGGAAAACAAAACTAAAAATGTATAAACAAGTAGCCTTGTGGCCAGCAAGGTAGGAGTGTTGTAAAGTATTCTGGCTCAGGCTGGCCAATTGTACTAGTGAGGGGGACAACTGACCAGTAGGTCAGTCCAAAGAATTGGAGTAAAGCAGAGTAAGTGGCCCTTATTTACCAAAAAAAGGTGATTTTTATGTCTGCCACTTTTAGGGTCACCCGAGGCTTGTCCATATAAACAGTAAACAGGGGAGTCTCTCTCACCTCTGGGCTTCTTCAGAGGCAAAAACACTAATTTAAATGGATATACACAATCCTATGCTCATTGCAGGCCTATTTACAATAGCCAAGTTATAGAAAAAAACCTAAGGATCCAAGGACAGAGGCGTGGATTAGAAAAATGTGGTGTATATACCAAAGGAATACTACTCAGCTATAAAAAAGATGAACTCTTGCCATTTGCAAGAGGATGAAACTGGAGGGGATAATGCTAAGTGAAATAAGTCAGAAAGAAAAAGAAGAAAAAGGAGGATGGTGTCACTTATATGTGGAATACAGAGAAACTGAAAAAGGATCAGGTAAAACAAACCCTAGAAATCTGACTGTGGAATGGAGGCTATAAGACAGGGAGGAAAAGGAGAAAAGAAAAAGTGTCACCAGGATGCAATGGACTAGGGCGGAGGACTGGGGGTGCCTGGTGGTGGGAGTGGTGTGATGGAATGCACCTGAGGAGATGTGCTCCTGTGCCTCTGAATCACTTAAGTGTTGTAAACCATTGTTACCATAAAAAAATAAAAAGACAAGCTAAAAGCTGCTTAGGGCCTTCACCATCTGCATCACAGAAGAGAAATTGTTACTAAAATGTCTAAATATCCCTTAGTATTCATTCTGTACTTCTGTCTAAATATCCCTTAGTATTCATTCTGTACTACTAAATAGAACCCCTGAGTTTTTGTTTTTGTTTTGTTTTGTTTTTTAAGATTTATATATTTATTTATAAAAGAACCAGGGTACAGGCCAGATGTGCTGAAGGGTGAGAGGATTCACCAGAGACAGAGCAGGGAACAGAACAGGCAGACTGACAAAATACACTGCTGAGGGGAGCAGCAGCCGAGACAGGAGAGGTCTGCCACGCCATGTGGGACCCTCGCTGGCCAGCCGGGATCGAATCCACGCTGCAGAGGCTGCGGACAGCTTCACAGCGCGGCGCTCAGCTGCCTGCGCCACCAGGGGAGGCCCTAGAACCCTTGAGTTTTAACAGGGATGGGACCAAAATGAAGGCACTATTCCCTAAACTCCCTTGTAGCTATGTGTAACATTTGACCATAGGACAAAACTCTGGCTAATAGGATGAAAATAGCTGATTACAGCTAATGGTATGGCAGTTTCATCAATCTTATTTTAAAAGAAAAAGTTATGTTTTACCAATTGCCTCTTTTTCATCCATTCTTTTTCTTGGAATGTAGATGTAACAATTGGAGCTCAGGTGTCAGCTTGGATTATGCGATGAACTTGAAAATACAGAGAGAATCAGCAACGAAGTCCGGGTATCTGGAGACTCTGTGAAACAAGGCCACCATAGTACCATGAACTGTTTCACTGTAATACTTTAACATGAGAGGAAATATCTGAATTTTATTTTAGATTTTAATTTTAATAGTAAGTAATAAAGGTAAATATGCCCTAATTTTTATCTACTGATTAAAGAAAACATTTACCAAGTTTTTTGTTTTTTTTTTTTTTTAAAGATTTATTTATTTATTTATTTATACAAGCACTGGGTACAGTCAGAAGCATGGGAGAGTGAGAGAATTCACCAGAGCCAGAGCAGGGAACAGCAACGGGTGCGGCAGGAGAGGTCTGCACGCCATGTGGGCCCCTTGCCGGTGGGCAGGGATTGAACCGGCGCTGCAGAGGCTGCGGGCAGCTTCACAGCCCAGTGCTCAACTGTTGCGCCACCAGGGGAGGCCCCATTTACCAAGTTTTAATGGGTATATTTAGTGAAGAAAATCAGACTACTGGGGCATAGCCAGAGTGAGAAATAAGAGATAAAGCAGGGAAGGGGGATAGAGAGGGATCAAAACAGGAGAGGGAAGAGCATTCAGTTCACAGTGATGAGTTGGTGGGAGATTTATGGGGATTTATTCACTTATTGCACAAAAATGAATAACAATGTAAGAAAAAATAAACAAATAACTCTGGAAAAAAAGCTGAATTGCTCTGCCTAATCCAGAGTTAGGAATTAAGGGATTTATAAGGGACCCCATGAGAAACCCCATGAGAGAAAATAACAGAGACGTGAAGAAAGATGAAAGACACTCCTATAATAGAGAACAAAGGTCAGTTAAAAACCCCAAGATATGTATTTCTACAACAACGTTTATGCTAAAGTTGTCTTTTGTTAGCGCACAAGAAACGGGCACCCAGGGACCCCCAAATTTCAGGCTCAAAAGGATCCAGCCATCCATGCATACAAAAACAAAGCAGACTTGTAGTGTGAAAGAGAAAAGAAGAAAAAAATAATAGTTTCTCAATGAAACATCCCAAATTACACATTCCCTCAGGGGCAAATGCCCAACTAAGCTGGGTTGGCCTGAAGTGGGGCCGCTGAAGCCTGAAAACTTGCCACAAGTCTAAGGCACTGTCTTTTCATAGTGAAGGAGTTGTGAAGCAGGTCTCAGGAAGCTGGAACAAAGTACAAGTCAAGATAACAACTGCTGAGCCTCCCCTGGTGGTACAGGTGGTTGAGCACAGTGCTGTGAAGCTGTCCGCAGCCTCAGCAGCGCGGGTTCAATCCCAGCTGTCCGGCGAGAATGCCACATGGCACGGCAGACCTCTCCTGTCTGTCTGGCCCACTGCTCCCCTCAGCAGTGTATTTCAGTAGATCTGCCTGTTCTGCTCCCCACTCTGTCTCTGGTGAATCCTCTCACCCTCCCACGCATCTGGCCTGTACCCCAGTTCTTGTATGCATAAATAAATCTTAAAAAAAAAAACAAGATAACAACTGCCATAGTCTGCCTCCTCACAGTCTCTCACCCACATCTCTTTGAAGTGTCTCTACAATGCTCTCCAACCCTTGCCTCCTTCCAAGTCTCCTTCCCAGCAGTACCAAAGTGCAAGTTCAGCTGCAGGGACAGGAGCACTCCCTTTTCTTCCTCTCAGGAGCTCACCTGCCTTCTGTATCATGAATCTTCACCTGGCTGCTCAGTCCCACCCCCTAGCTCCCAGCAGCTAGTCCAAGGCTGCTGCAGGTAGGTGGGGACAGAGAACATGGTACCTTCCCCTTTTATGGAAATGCCTCTGTAACACTTTCTCCACTATCAGTAACAGCCCTCCACTTTCCCCAAATCATCAGTAAAAATTGTCTGTGCTTACTAACCTTGCATGAGTGATGTCAGGGTAGATGAAAGAGGAAGGTAGGGCTGGATAGATAAAGATGACAGTATCAGATGCTGAGAGCTAAGGTTATGATAGGCAAACTTTCAAGCATCCCTTAGTGTAGGAAAACCTAGATGAGAAAAACCGGTCCCCTACCTAAAGTATAGGATCTCACACACATTTCTGCCAAGGGTTTGATGGACTTCTGAAGAAGACGGAATTCGGAGCTCACTAATGTAGAAAGGCGAGACTTTCAAGTCTTATAAACATCTGGGCTGAAGACCTCTGGCCACCATAATAATATCAAGTGGCCTCTTTCAGGTCTGTTTGGTGACTCTTATCTGTCCTACACAACTGTACCCCGATGTCACCTTCGTTGACAGATCTTCCCCAAGCTGCCTGAATAGGATTAACCAATTCTCCTTCCACAGTAACAGGATATCCAAGACCTCTTTCTCTTGCTGCATATTTCCCACAATGAGCTACTTGAGACCATGATATCATACATTTGCCTTATTGTAGTGCCTAGCATATATTAATGCCCACAAAGTTTTAGAGAACTGAATCACGAGTTTTGTTACAAAATGACTGCCATGGTAGAAAACTTAAAGGTAATTTTCACAAATATTTATTTTTCAAATAAACTAAGAACTGGAGAGGCTGTCTAAATTTCCTAAAGTCACACAGATAGAAACAAAGAGAACAAGAACTAGGTCTCCAGATCCCAAATCACTCCCTGTTGCTATCACATTATGTTTACAGACAGTAAGATAAAACATCTTAGTAAAATATACAGATATTTGATCTCTCTCCCAAATCACAGGTTATTTTGCTATAAGACAAATGATACTGGTTCTGTTTGCTTCTACTTTTGGGAAAGGAAAGCATGAGATTTGTGCTTCCTGTTTTCAAGGTTCTTTGCAAGTAAGTGCTGAATATGAATAACGAAGAAAGATTTAGCAACATACATATCAGAGCATAGATTCCTCAGCCCTCCTGGGGCTCAAAAGTTGCAGATAAAAGTACATTTTTCAAACTAAATATTATTATACAGACCAGACCAAAAATAATCAAGAAAAAAAATGGAAATATTTCATTAAAAAAAAATCAGGCAATGTGGCACACACATTCATATTATTTTTAGTTCCATGCACAGAAGTACACTAGAGCTGTTTCTCAAGCTTTTCATATTCACCACAACATCTTATTTTATCTCCCTTATTTTTTTCTCCCTTCAGAAAACCACTCAATCATTTATTGGCTCATTGGTGCTCTTGTGTGCTTCTTCTGTGCTTTACTATCTCTTTCTTTTCAAAGATAAACACCTCACACCTGGGAAACAGATACCTCTAATTAGCATTAAAGCCTGAAGTTTATGCCTGCCTTTGATGTTTTCTAGAATGCATTTGGTGAATAATAATATTCTCAATTCAGTACCATTCAGCACTTAATCAAAAGTCAGTTTAGGAAAGATATTCTTGTTAAGAAAAGTGAAAGAATTGGATTCTGAAATTAGAAAGTCCCTCACAAACCACATTTTTCTGACTGATGTTTTAGAGGAATGAGGATCCCAATTTTTCAAAAATCTGAATAAAACTTTAAACTTTGGAAAAAAATCAAAGTTGAGGATAGAGTAACATTTTTCGCAAGATGATAGAATAAGAGTTTCCCTACCATCACCCCCAACAGAACAGAGATTATGACAAACAGCCAAAGAGTACCTTTATGGAAATCTATGAGTCCAGCATGGAAATTTCAGCTCATCACTGGAGCAAAATTCTATGGATAGTAGAAAGCAAACAAACTTGAGAACCAGAACACTCCCCAGCAGAAAACAAACTGGAGACTCTGAGCATCCAATTTGACTTGGCAGGACCAAGAGAAGGCATACGACCTTAGGAACTCTTCTCCCAAAAATAGAACAAAAGGTCTGGAGTAGATACACTCACAGAAAACTTCTAAGAGGGTCTCAGAATCCCTATCAGGTTTCTGGTGATACTTCTCTTTCAAAGTTAATTAGTAAAGACTAGAAGAGGTGACTGCGGTGACTGTTTCTAGTCTAGGTGTTGCAAAGACAACAACAAAACACTTAAAAACAAACACCAAAAATAGGACAACACCCAAAGAATAATAATTTTCTAGTAACCAACCCCCCCCTCAAATGGAGATCTACAAGTTGCGTGAAAAAGAATTCAAATTAATGTTTTAAAGAAAACTCACAGGGCTATAAAAGAGTACAGACAATTCAATTTAGTGTAAAATATATTAAAAAATGAGAACAACAGAAATAGAAATGATTTTTTAAAAAACAGAAATTCTGGAATTGAATAATAAAGGAAAGAAATGAAAATGCAATAGAGCACCACTATCAGACTTTATCAAACAGAAGAAAGAAGCTGTTAACTGGATAACAACTCATTTGAAATTATCCAGAGGAGAAAAAAGAAAAAAATGAAAAAGAGTTAAGACCTTATAGTGCATCTACAAAATATTTACTATATGTATTGTGGGAGTCCCAGAAGAAAAAAAAGAGTGGGGGCCAGAACGATTAAAGAGGTAATGGCTGGAAAGTTTCAAAATTTAGGAGGTTTTAACTGTAGTTAAATTGGACACTTATTCTATCCTAAGAATCTCAATTTCCATCCTACATAGGAAACCTCCTGGATGTAAAAGCATACTGGAGAAAAACATTATTGAATGGGGATATCAATCTAATATATCAGCATAAAATCCAAATTCTTCAAGTTATTAGACTATCTTTTCTTACAAAAAGAGTCTTCACCAGATCAGAGGTGGCTCCAGACACAATTCAAAGTCCACCCATTGCATAACTCATCTAGATAATTTAAGGAAATGACAAATCCAGTCTTAGGAAATGAGTGGTATCTCTGTGGTACAAATTCTGTGTTCCACCTTCATTAGGACCAAAGAGCCATTCTCTGAAATACAAATTTAGGGCCTCCCTGGTGGCACAGGGGTTAAAGTCTCCACACTATCACCAGGCAGTGCAGCATAAGTTCTATCCCCAGCCAGGGCGCTAACCCAAATGGTGCAGCAGACCTCTCCTATCTCGCCCACTGGTCCCCTCAGCAGTGTATTTCAGTAGATCTGCCTGTTCTGCTCCCCACTTTGTCTCTGGGTAAATAAATAAAAATAAATCTTAAAAAAAATGCAAAATTAAAAAGAGAAATGACTATTTATAAATTGGATTAATAAAAATTCTTATGTCTTCATAAGTTGAATACCTGTTATTTCTCTGAAACTAGTACACATGATTGAAATTTTAAACAAAAACTAAGGGATCACTCTTCTCTAAATATTTTTGTGTATCTACCTACATGTTTTATTATTTTACCTCTGCCTGGTAATATTAGGAGTTATTCTTATATAATTGGTTTATAAATAGTACTGATATAAATTGTTTATAAACTCCAAAATATAACAAAAATCTAACCTAAAATTTTATTTTAAGAAACATGATCTAGAATAATTTTCACTAAATGAGAGCTAGTTTGAAAGTTTAATTTGAAACATGTCTTTAGAGTTATAATATTGGGCATAATACTTTATTTTAGCCATGTTTAAATAGAAATTTAGCTACTGTCATATAACAAGAAAAATAACTGACTTGGTCTCAAGGAATTATATGAGTACTATCAAGAAACAAGAGTCCCAAAATGAAATTGTAAGTCCACATCACCCAGAAAAGTGAGTCTGAAATTTCCTGGTATCTCGAATATTTTAAGTAAGCCTGAAACTTTAGAACTAAGTAAATTAAATAATGGGATAAATTTTTTAAGTGTTTCAGGCAAGATGACGCTGCTAATAGTATAATTTCAGATTGATTGGATTGGAGATTCTCAATCCAAGCTAAAACTGCAATCTTGGACATTGAGTCTTGGTAGAAGTTTAACATAGGTAACTCCATTTTGAATCTCTCCTTTTAACACTACTCAAGTTTTACTAAGTTTAACAATGAAAATTCATTGAAAATCTACACAATTCTATTGGTAATACTGAACTTTTAGGTATACTTTTGGTTTATTATAGACCAAAAGAATTGTGTACTGATGAGTAAAATGTATCCTTTGTCATCTAAAAATTGAAACATATAGTCTAGAAATTATGAATATTTATTTGTAAGTCTTCCAACCTAAAAGGATACTGGTATAACAGGTTTTAAAGTTGCTTATAATTTAGAAATTAAAGTTTCAAAGATCAAGAGTTCTAATTAACTTCTGAAATTAAAACTAGTTGAAATAATTAGAGAAATATCTCTATATGTAAAAAAAAGTAAGATTTATATGTTTGTCATTAAAAAGAAGATACAAGGAATGGAAGTAGTTTTGTTGAAATAAAAAAGAAAGATTTAGTCTCTTGTTATTTTTGGAGTGAAATGATATAAGAAAATGGAAAACTAAAAAGAAACATAGATTGGTAATGTCCTAACAGGCCTTCCATTTCTCCCCCACAAAGTCCTTCTATCTTAACTAAGCCATATAAGATGAAGTCTGAAGTCACATGGGTGAGTATTCAGCCATGATGGGTCTCTCCTACTTACACAGGAGGTATACATCTTATTATACTTCTTTATGCCTTCTTTTTCCTCCTCAATCTGATATATGTTTGTTTAGTTGACAAGCTAGAAGAACCCACAGGGGCATGGAATGATTTCTTTTGAGTCCCAACAGATGTGTTAAGTAGCCTAGTTGTGGTGATCATTTCACTATGTACACATATATCGAAACATCATATTTAACACTATATATGTGTATATACACACATACATTATATGTACACACACATATACACATATACACACATATATAATTTTGTCAATCATACCTCAATAAAAATGGATAGTGAGGTGTCAAGGGTAGAAATATCTGAGCAGCAGTTGTTGCTCTAATATTTTATAAGTGACCATTTTAGTTTACTTTTGAATGCACTTAAGAAGTACTTATAATACTGGTGGTGCAGTGGTTGAGCACTGGGCTGCGAAGCTGCCCGCAGCCTCTGCAGCGCCAGTTCCATCCCCGGCCACTGGTGAGGGTCCCACATGGCATGGCAGACCTCTCCTGTCTCACCCGCTGCTCCCCTCAGCAGTGTATTTCGTCAGTCTGCCTGTTCTGTTCCCCGCTCTGGCTCTGGTGAATTCTTTCACTCTCCCGCACTTCTGACTGTACCCAGTGCTTGTATAAATAAATAAATAAATAAATAAATCTTAAAGAAAAAAGAAGTACTTATGTTAGACATTATATAATGTTTGGAGTACAATCTATCAGAATAAGCATTAAAAAGGTCAAATAGTAAGAACCTAGAGAAACTAAAACTGAGGATAAGTTTATACAGGCATGTGGCACTTGCGACATTGATCATTATAAAGGCATGTGGCCTTTAGTTAAACTCAGTGTAAAAATCTGTTAGTCAAAAAGAGAAGAATGATTTCTTCTCTCAGTACTATGTCTCCATGTGACATAATACAAATATCCTTCAGATAAAGAAGAAAACTGCAAACACCACGCAGAGGAAAAGAGGAAGGCATTTATGGAGAAATAATTACATTATTGAAATCATCATTTTTAGTTTCTGGCAACAACAACAACAAAAAAAAGACGTGATGCACAGGAAAATTCATGTAAATAGATACAGTTAATTGGGTGTATGCAAAGACTCTACTCAAAAAAATCAACTTGAAACTATAAATGACTATATTAGTGTTCTAAGCAATTAACATTAAGTCTCTTGAATGACCACCAAAGTGGTCAGACCAGTACTAAACAAAAACAACAGAGGAAATAATCAGAAATGAACAGAAAATACATTAAGTCCATCTCAAAAATAAATCTTGGAACAATGTAGTAAAGGATCCCCCATATCCTTGATGTGAAGCTTTGGAAAATTCAGTGTCCTATGAAATATACATGCAATTGTACTTTGTCTCAAGAGTATATATGCTGTTATGCTAGGATAACAAATTATCCCAAATCTCTCAACAAGGGTTGATTTCTTGTTCACACTCTGTCCATCACGAGGTGGCTATATACTATTTCCAGTCTCTGGCTGACAAAGTAACCTCCATCTGGTACATTGCTGGTACTCATGTCAGACAGGAGAAGAATATGGCAAGCCTCCTGCCACATCATAAAGTGACATGCATCACTCATTGTGATGGCCCAGACAAGTCAAGTTCAACAGGGTAAGAACATATAATCCTCCCTAACCAGGGTCCATGATTATCAGTTACACATTCCACCACCATGTGTCCAAGATAACTATACAGCAAACAGCATCACTCTGACTCTATAATGATAATTTTTTCTTTTTTTCTTAAGATTTATTTTTTTTATGCATCCAAGAACTGGGGTATAGGCTAGAGGTGCAGGGGCTGGTGAGAGGATTCACCAGAGAGAATAGGGAGCAGAAAAGGCAGATTGACTAAAATACACTGCTAAGGGAAGCAGCAGGTAAGACAGGTGAGGTCTGCTGTGCCATGTGGGTCAGTTGCCAGGCTGGGGATCCAACTCATGCTGCAGTGGCTACAGACAGCTTCATAGTGTTGAGACTTAACCCCCTGCACCACCAGGGAGACCCAACAATTTTTTTCTAAAGTAAAATTATCTTTACAAAATCTTAAAGAGCTCCAGACATTATTAAAATAGTTATTTGCATAGAGTGGAACCTAAGGCTCCGTATTTTGGTATTTACAGACAGCAGCTTCCCTTATAGAAGAATGCCTTTAATTTTAACTCTGTCTAAATATACTCACAATTTTTGGACCTTCAGGTTAAAGACCTTAATGGGGAGAAGCAACAGTCAAATTAATTGGATTTTTCTTATACATCTATTCTAAAAACTAACATCTTATTTAAGTAAGAGTATGAATGAAGTTGAATTGCAAATCTGCATGTGTGAATTTTACATATTTTTTCATTCCCCACCAAATAGCCAGATCTTCAGACAATACTCTGCATCAGAAACTTTAATAAGGACAAAGGTGTCTTTAATCCTAACATTTACTTTTAGAATGGAAAGCAGAGGTTTGATGGCAGAAATACCAGTTAAGTATTCACTAATTATTTTTTCATGATGTGGGTTTTAATTTTCTTGGTAAACATAATGAACAGTATTCCACTGAAACAGTTATAAATCTAACTGAAAATACTCATATATATGGACCCCATCTTCCTACCACAAAGGACAGAATGTGTTGTGGATCTGTTTACCTACCACTGAGAGGAGGCAACAGCCCTCAGACAAGAATTTCCAGTAAATGACTTCAAGTTAAAAGTTCTCAAAAACAACATTTATCATGTCATTTTAGCATGATACTGTCTGGAGGCAAGAGAAAGTTTTCTTAATATCCCTTTCATTCTTATGATTCTTTTTTTATTCACCTTTTTCTTCTACTCAGCAAGGCCCCTTCTCCTTGGTCATTTTTTATAACAAGTAGTTCTTTTTATGTTGACAATAAGGATACCTAGAACTTCTAGAACTGAGAATTGCCTCCAACTCCCAGAAGTTCAGGAATCAACCTTTAACATTACACAATTTTGATAAATTCTAAGCTGCATTAATAGATCACAGTTCTCTCCCATAGGTGCTGATCAAAGAAAGGGTAGATAAGAGAGTTAACTGACTAAAGGAAAATAAACTGGTATCTGGCCTGAGAATCCTCCCAATGAGAATGCCAAACCCAGGTCTTGAAGTAGGCAAAAGAGAGGACACCATGGTTCTTTATCACATTTTCCTCTTTCTTTTTTATTCTTTACTGATTTACTATTGGTTTACAATACTACGTAAGTTTCAGGAATGCTGCTTCACACCTCCATATGAGTTTTTATCACCTCCTTCACTTATCATTTGGTCAATCCCAATCTATTTACTCTTGGCTTCCAGCACCACCATTGCTCTTGACCTTTAGTCCTGATCTTGGCCCCAATTAGTTTAATCATGTGTTCACTTGTTCTGGGTCTTGATTTCAGCACTTCCAGAAGTCCCCATCAGAAAGATGATAATTATGAATAGCAGAAAACAGATAAGCCAATGATTAGACATTAAAAAAAGAAGACGTATTTACTAAGTGCCTGTCGAAGATGAGTTAAGACATATGTTTGAGAGTGGCCAGAGTCATACTTTATATATGGAATATATACAGCAGTGGCTTAATCACCCCAATTCCCCTCCATGTCTCTGTTTAAATTACTTCCTGGTAAGTCCTAAAAGTCACAGTTGGATTTATTTAAATCACTTTCACATATAAACTCAAATGACAGTCCCATCATGAAACCTCCTCTGTCCCCTGTGTTTGCCCCTAGGCGATATTAATTGTTCTTTCTTTCATGATCTTCAATACTTATTTTATAAAATTACTGTGGCATTTTCACATGTTATGTTATTAACTCCGAGTATCTATGTATTATTCCTGCAAGAAAGCAATTTCCCAAGGGCAAGATTAAATCTTGTTTATCTTTATATCTGTGGTGCCAAGCACAACACTGGACACATAGTAGGTGTTAAAAAGTTCTTGCTCACTCAGTTGAAATTTAGTTAAGAATCAGCACTGTGGGTAGCAGACACTACCTACCGAGAGATAAAGGGCACACAGTGGAAAGGGCATGACTTTTGGCATTAGAGAAACAAAGCAAGGTCAAATCCCAAATCTGCCAACTACTATCTATGCAACCTTAGACAATGTTACTTCTCAAAAACTATTTTTATCCCTAAAAAATGGATTCACCCACTTCCTTGCTAGATTGTAGTGTAAATTAACTACAATGCCTGCACAGTATGTGGTATATGAAAAACTGCAGTAACCATGATAATTACTTCACCCAGATATCCTAGATGTCGCTTGCTTATTTGTGTGCTTCTGTGCGCTTCAACCTAATGGCTGCACCCACAATTTCTCTTAGAGGACTGCAGTTGGGTTACTGGAGCAGTTCTGGCCTAGGCATACAGAGAGCAAAGATTTAAGTCCTGATCAAGGAGGCTATGGCCAATGACTGACTAGAATAGGAATGTCAGAGCTCAGCTCACTTGTCTGTGGGTGAAAGAAACTCTGAAATAAAACCTACACTCCGAGCTCCCCACAGGACCAGGTTAAAGCAGGAAGATCATCTGCAACCACCCAGCCCATCATTCTTCCCCTACTTTCCTATCTTCTCCTGGAATCACTGACTTAATAACTTATGTGAATGAATTGTTTCAAGGTGTGCTTCTGAGAGCCTGACGGTGCAGTGCTCCAGAAACAGTAATTATTCTTAAAGTACAGAATGGTTTAAAGAGAAGCATAAAAAATTGCCACAATAAAACATCTTCCTGTTGTCACCTTCTACCTACTTTTCCTACCTTATCCTCACTACATTTTATCTCAATATATTCATCCCAGGGAAAAAGAAAACTGGCAGAACTTATGTTTTTTCTTTTGATAAAACATATGTGCCTTCCTTTTCTTAACTGGGTAGCTGCCTCTTTGTAGCTGGTTTGCTCAACACTTAGCATCTTGAGGATGATTAACAAACGTGCAAAATAAAACAAAATTCAGTTCAGCAATGTCTTGCAAGGCTAAGGATGCCTTCCATGAAAATCTTGTCCAGGAGATCCAAGATAACAGATGTGTCTATTCTGGGACTGGCAGATTCTGTCACATCTCGAGAACATTTTTCCCAGGGGAATGGGTAATTCTAAGGAGTAAGTTCATTTCATTATGTGCTTTTTTTGCTGAGGCCACTTTTCAGTCACATGTCACAGAATTTCCAAAAAAAAAAAAACTACTACTGAACTCTTTGGAAAAAAAATTTCTTTCTCCAAAGCAGACCACAACAATACTATCATTTAACTATGAAATGCTATCTCTCAAGTTCAAATGCAGGCTATTCTGCTTGCTAGCTGAGTGACCCTGAGTAAATTAATCTTCCAAAGCCCCGGTTTTCTTATCAGCAAATTTGGAAAAATAACAGTCTTTATCTCATAAGGTTGTTGTGAGGAGTCAGTGAACTAATGTACATAAAGCATGTAGTTCAGTGCCTGGCCAAAAGAATGTGCTCCGAAAGTTAACTGTTTTTATTCTTACTTTTATTTTAGCATTTTCTTTCCCTTGTCTGCTATGTGAGTGAGGAAATCAGACCTAGTTTGATGAACTTGGAACATCTCTCCTGGATGAAAGAGGTTTAGATGATAAAGAAGATATCAATGGGGGCCTCCCCGGTGGTGCAGCGGTTGAACGCCGGGTTGCAAAGCTGCCCGTAGCCTCTGCAGCACCGGTTCGATCCCTGGCTGCTCCCCAGCCACCGGGCGAGGGTCCCACATGGCGTGCAGACCTCTCTTGCAGCCCGCTGCCTCTCTCATCAGTGTACTTCGGTCCTCTGCCTGTTCTGCTCCCCGCTCTGGCTCTGGTGAATTCTCTCACCCTCCCGCGCTTCTGACTGTGCCCAGTGCTTGTATGAATAAATAAATAAATCTTTGGAAAAAAAAAAAAAAAGATGTGAAAGGAAAGAAAAATCTTTAAAAAAAAAAAGAGAAGGTATCAGTGCTGAGGGTAGATTGAATAGAACATAGAAAAGACTCATTCTGTTCACACTGGTATATAGAACTAGGAGTCACTTGAGGAATTCACAATGAGGCTATTTCATCTCTGCATGAGTAGAATGGCCAAAAATTCACCATTACCCCACACTGAAATGGAATCCATGAGAAATTATGGGTTACCTATCACCGGAGAGGTTCAAGCAGGTAGTTAATGACCACTTTCTGAAATTTTATATATCATTTCAGAAGCATATATATGTATCTATACATACATCTAGCTTCTTTTAAATTCCATTCCTTGCAATTAAAGGAATTTAATCAAGAAAAACTGTGTCATAAGGCTCCTTGCTATTTCATGAAGCTCATAGATAGGAGTGCAGCGAAAACCACAAGTCATCATGCGTGTGTATTTCTTTCATCATCACTAGCCTGCTTCTCTCATCTCTGGCCACAGAAGTTTCCTCTGCTGTTCAGTTTCTATGGAAGAATGTGAATCCAAAACTTCACAAATTTTACACCTTACAAGCCGGCTACTCAAAATGAGAAGGGACACATGCTCTCTGGCTGTCACAACTCTAGAAGGAACAGTGCTCAGTCCAACTGCAATTTGGGCCAATCACATGTGGCCAAGGATCAGGTTTCCACTCTATTAACATTGTCCTTTCCACAGTAACCACTGAAGAGAATGAAAAGAGAAGAAACAGTGCCCCAAAAGAAGGCAGAGTCTTTACAAGTGGGAAAAGCCATGGGGTATTTTGGGACAGAAAAACATAATAGGTCTTCACTATAATCTAAAATGGATGACAACTGGAACCAATTTCCTTTACTTTTTCCTGCCCATACAATTCTGATGGTCCATAAGAGCAAGACTTTTTTCACCAATTGATTCAAATTAGTCATTAATTTGAAATGTCAGTCTGAAACAATAAAAATTATGAAAATCACTTGCTTCTCCAAATTAACAAGGAAGGATTTAGCCACTTAAAGACATTTACATTTCATTGACTATAACACACCATTGATTATAAACGCATCATTGTCTTATGTACTGCTAAGAAAGAAAAACATGCCAAGTGTAGTTGTGAGATATTATCAAGTGTAAAAAGTATCCCAATTTCAAAGATGTTAAGTTGTAAAGATATGGGCATCTTAGAATCTATGAGATATGAAAATTAGTTTGTTCATTCCATATGTTCTGACATAGGCTTTCTGCTTTCCTTCATTTAACAAATGAGGTTTGAGTCAGTTAGGCAAACATTTAATGAGCATGTGACAGGCAATGTAACAGGCAGGTGGGTAGAGGAGGGCTGGAGATGCAGACATGCTTAGGAAATCATCTCTGTTGTCTAGACAGATGTAAGGTGAGAGAAGACAGCCATACAAACAAATTATTCCAACAGAGATGCTCGTGATCAAATAAGAATGCTTTAGAATTTGAAAGGCAACAAGATTCTTCCTAGCTTACCACCTTTAGCATGCTATTCCTTCTTCCAGAAATGCTTCTCCTTATCTGGCTAATTGCTATTCATTCTTTGATCTCATATCAGCCACTTTCATAGGGACACACAAAAGTCCTGTTATAGCCCTTTTTCTTCAAAGCTCTTATCTTCACTGTAAGTGAAATTGATGTTGGGGGTCCCACAAATTATAAGCTCATTAAGGGCAGTACATTGACTTGCTCATTACTCTAGCTCCAGCGTTCGTATAGGAAAGATATGTTAAATGAATGAATACTTCAAAACTCAAAAATTAAAAGCTTTCATGTTTATTTGTTTTTGGCTTCTTTTCTATTTAGCTGGAGAAATTTTCTGCTCCTTTTACACGAATAAATGAATATCTACATTCACAATATGCAAAGCAACTTTGTAAAAGTCCCTGATAATTGAGAGTAGTAGACTCAAAAGGAGTTCACACAAAGGCAAGATCCATCTGGTTAAGGAGAATCAGGGAAGGCTTCATGGGGAAGTACCATTTGAACTAGGCATTCAGGTACCCAAGTAAGTGAATGTGAGGGACAGGCATTCCACATTGAGGTACTAGAATGATTCAGGGCAGGAAATGGGAAAGATCAAAGCATCTTTGGTGACAAACTGTTAGTCCAGTTTGACAAGCTGAAACAGTAGCCTGAGGGTAGATTCTAAGAAAAGATGGATTTAACATTAAGCTAATGAAGTTTTGAGTTTCAGATCCTTTGCATGCACAGTCCCTTCCTGAAAGAAAAGTAAGGGCAAGGCTGGTAAGTTCTTACTCCGGGAACACAGGAGGAAGCAGCAGCCTTAGTAGCCCATGGAGGCCTGGACTGCTACCATAGCTTGGACATCCCCTTCTGATAGTTTCCTGGGACTGCACTTCTCATAGAAGTACCTTCACATCCACCTATCCTCCACTAGAAATTGTCTGTGCTGCACTTTAACAAAGATGGAGTCCACCTTTGACTTCAAAAATGGTCAACTTTTCTAGGAGACAAGTTGCTCTCTGAATGAAGTCTGGCATAAGGGTGAGCAGTGAGTACCTAAGGAGTAAGACCAGCTGCTGCAGCAGCAACACTGGTAGCCACCACAAGGAAGATCAAAGGGAATTCAAGGCTTGCCCTAGAGCCAAAAGTACCTTCTGAACAAAAATCTGCCATGGAAGTTATAGATGCAGCATTCCCAAGATGAAGTTTTGAAATAGAAAACTTTTTTTAACAATTAGAAACTAGGGCCTCCCTGGTGGTGCAGGCGGTTGAGCGCCACACTATGAAGCTGTCCGCAGCCTCTGCAGTGCTGGTTTGATCCGGGCCGGCCGGCGAGGATCCCACATGGTGCGGCAGACCTCTCCTGTCTCACCCCCTCAGCAGTGTACTTCATCAGTCTGCCTGTTCTGTTCCCCACTCTGTCTCTGGTGAATCCTCTCACCCTCTCGTGCATCTGGCCTGTATCCCGGTTCTTGTATAAAAATAAATAAATTTTAAAAAAAACAATTAGAAACTAATTGCTATCAGCCTTGCTGGGAGGAAAACACATTTCTCTATAGAAAATTATATTATGTTGCCACATGAAGAGATGATCAAAGAACATGCAGCAAAATGTATAGGACTGCAGTAGGCAGGAAGTTCATAATAATGATAATAATGACAATAACAATGAGCCATTTTACTGGATATTTGTGTGTATTGCAACTTTATCTTCCATAAACAGTATTGATAATTACTTGGAAATTAAATGCCTTCTATATATTTTTTAAGTTTTCTTTCTACTTTGTGATTTTGCAGCATGAATTTATCTGCTGATTTTCAATTTTGAAACAGAAAGATTTGCTTGTAAAGTATAACTATTTTGCTCAGATCGAAGTTCCTTCCCTAACATCATGATGTTATTAATACATCACATCCATTTTATCCATATCACTTTTCCTGGCTTTGGCTACCGGCACAGATTAATAGTTGTCTTTGCATTATGCAGTAGAACTTAATTTCTATTTGAATGCTTAACACCATTGTAATGATTTTATTGCAATTAAGAATGATAAATGTTTCCCTTCCAGTCTCAAAATCAATATTCACAAAGTGGAAGAGATAGGAGGAAATGTGGCAGTTAGTAGAACCAGGAACTTTCAAGGAACAGAGGAAAGATGAAGGAAAGCTAAAAGACATGAGTAGTGATTAAGTAGCTATTATTGGCTGGACACTCCTCTACATAGTTTACAAAACAGGAATAGTAGTAGCAAAAGCAAAGTAAAAACAATTAATATTTGGGCCTCCCCGGTGGCGCAGCGGTTGAGCGCTGGGTTGCGAAGCTGCCCGCGGCCTCTGCGGTGCCGGTTCGATCCCCGGCTGCTCCCCGGCCACCAGAGGAGGGTCCCACATGGCGCGCAGACCTCTCCTGCCGCCCGCTGCTCCCCTCAGCAGTGTACTTCGGTCCTTCTGCCTGCTCTGCTCCCCGCTCTGGCTCTGGTGAATTCTCTCACCCTCCCGTGCTTCTGACTGTACCCAGTGCATGTATAAACAAAACAAACAAACAAACAAATAAATAAATAAAACATGCCTCTATTAAAAAAAAAAAAATTAAAAAAAAAAAACAATTAATATTTTCCACACATTTCAATACATGCAATTGGTTTTCCTACTAATTCTATTAGGTAAATAGTATTTTTAATTCTATTCATCTATAGATGAGAAATTTGAGGCTCAGAGAAGTTAAGTAACTTACCCATAATCAGAAATAGTGAGGGAAGACTCAGGATTTGAATCCAGGTCTGTCTGATACCAAAGCTCCACAAATTTAAAACCCACTGTACTAGTTTTTCATTCTCACATAAAAAACTACAACAAAATTATGTCCCTCTGTTATCTCATAGTTCTATTAGGTCAGAAGCATGGATGGGCTCATCTGGGTTGTCTGCTTAAGATCTCAGAGGCTGAAATCAATGTGTCAGTTGAACTGGGGTCAAAGCTGGAAACTCTGGGGAAAAATCCATTTCCAAGCTGATTCAGGTTGTTGACAGATTTCAATCCCTTGAGATTGTAAGCCAAATGTCTCCATTTCTCTGCTGGTATCAGCTAGGATCTGTTTTCGTTTTCCAGAGACCTCCCTCATTCCTTAACACAGGTCACTTTCATCTTCAAGCTGGCAAAAGTGCAATGAATTTTTCTCATACTTGGATCCCTTTGGCTCTTTGGCTACCGGCTCTCTGCTAGAACTCCACTATGTTTCTGCTTGACTAACTCTTAGTGTTACTTCAGGTTTCATTTAAGTCTCCCTTTCTTTGAGAATCACTACTGGAATAGGGGTATCTCCTGTACTAAACCCACTATAATGCTAAACTTAATCCACTATAATATCACTTATCAACCTGTATTATAACACCTAACTGCTTGTTTATACCCATGCTTTGATGATGTAACCTGCTTTGTTACTATTCTAGACATCCTGTGCAAAGCTTTATACAATTTCTCTTATTTAAAATTTTTGAACAAGTTAGTTAAACAACTCCCTTAGGATAAAAGATAAGTAAATGTAAAAATCAGTCTTCAAAATAAAGGTGATAAAAGATTTTTTTATATGGCAGCAAAAAATGTTGCTTGTCCTACCCCACTTCAAAAATCCTCATTAATATCATGACATTCACAGTTAATTATATCTATTTTTTCCTTGTCTCCTATCCTTTTGATATAAATTTGACTAAAAACATATCCTTAATGGAAAAGATAGTTGGTATACATCATTGGTCTTTGGACTTCATGACCTGAGTTTGTTGACAAACTAAAAACTGAAAGTGAACAAAAGAAAGGTTAAGAACGTATTTGAAAATGTGTGTCAATTAATTAAAGCAAAATATTGGAGCAAATATTCAAATGGGAAAATGTTTTTAAATCCCAATTAAAAGAGTTGATTTCCTTTTAAAGTAATTATATTTTTTAAAGGTTAGTGTAAATTTGAGAGGTAAAAACTAAGAAGAAGACAATGTTTGTAAGACTCAAAGAAAGAAAAGAATAGACATCTAGAAGTAACAAGATTGAAATAACAAGTTCTTCACAAGTAAGCATTGAGCTTTTCACCCAAAGCAATAAAAAAACCATTGTGGTACCATCTGGACAGAATATTACAAAAATAAGAAATACATATAAAATAATCAGAAAATAATTAGGAAGCAGCAATCAGTCTTTAAATCCTGAGAATTGAAGAAGGAATTGGTCTAGATATAAACTTTTAGAGACAAGATAGCTAGGAAAGGAAAATTAAAATTCTAAAGAATTTTCTCTCTTCTCTCTGGCTATTTTAAACTTGCCTTCTAAAATTCCTCAGATATTTTAATACAGTAGCCCAACTATTTATGGTAAGCTAAGTTTTGGGAAATAGCCTAGCATTTTACTTGAGAGAACTTGGGCCAACCTAGCACAAAAAGAAGTAAAAAACTCAAAATGTCCCAGCTAATTTAGTCCTTTAATGCAGCTAAATTAGAAATTTAAAGCTTAAAATGAATTGTTGATCTAGCTTTTCCCATTTTTCCATAAAAAATATTCAATGAAGAAACAGAAAAAGAAAAAAAGCAAACAATATCAGATAATTTTCCTACTGGATACACTCTAAAATCTGGGCTATTCTATCACTACATTCTAGACTGATAGAATAGGACTGAGAAAAATCTACACATTTGGCCATAGTCCTAGACCCACATGAGAAAGAAAAAGGCTCTATCTCCTTGTCTCACCCTTTGAGTTCCTCGATTGCAACAAAATCTGGCTAACTTAATGAAAACAAATGTGTTAGAAATAATTTTGAGTTTCACAGAATCAATGAAAGATTGGAAAACTAATCTTGAAAATAAGCAGAGCCCAAGATAGTGCTATGTGATAAATAAATAACTGCTGATAAGTAGAAACCACCATAAGTATTATAGAAGGTGACGTATGGAATCCCAGACATTTTTCATTCACTTTCTCTTCTTTCTGTTCCAGGAAGGGAGTATATGATTATCCTAATTTGGAAGCTGTACCTTTATTTAGGGTTAGGAAGATTGGAGCCCCAGACTACAATCCCATCAGATGGTATCCACAGACATCCCACTGAAATTATAACAAAATTCAAAATTCCATTGCAAGCATGCAGGATAGAAATGACTTAGTCCCAGGCACCTTCCCATTGCCATCTCTCTCCTCCTCTCTCACTATACTCCAATGCCATATCCTCCTTACACTCCCTTCTTCAGAACTCTTGTACTTACTGTTGCCTCTGCCCAAAAAGTTCTTCTTCCAGAATATCTTCTATTTCATTCATCCCATGCCCAACTCCTGTCATCACTTAAGTCTCAGTTCCAAGGACACCTTCTCGAAGAGACCTTCCTTAACCACCCATCTCAGTTTCCATCCTCAGACATTCTTGATCATATTTTCCTGACTCTTATGGCTATCACCAATATCTGGAAATTATTTACTTACTTGCTGACTTTGTATTTGCCTGGTTACCTCTCACCCTACCCAAAGAGGGTAGTGAGGTAGTGGTCACACCTGAGAATAAAGGCCAGATCTGTTCTCCCCAACTCTAAGTCACGCCTGGTTTAGACATAGAATGAAACCAGCAAGCATGTAAATCAATACATGAACCAATGTGCAGCACTTTCTACATTTTTCTTTTTTTTTTTTAAAGATTTATTTATTTATTTATATAAGCACTGGATACAGTCAGAAGCATAAGAGGGTGAGAGAATTCACCAAAGCCAGAGCGGGAGTAGAACAGGCAGACCGAAGAAGAAGTACACTGCTGAGGGGAGCAGCAGGCGGCAGGAGAGGTCTGCGCGCCATGTGGGACCCTCCCCAGTGGCCGGGGATCAAACTGGTGCTGCAGAGGCTGCAGGCAGCTTCGCAACCCAGTGCTCAACCGCTGCACCACCAGGGGAGGCCCTTTCTACATTTTTCATAACTAATAATGTATTTGTTTCTCATGATGAAGTGTGAGATCTCCCAGGGTAAGGGAAGGACTGAGTCTTCCTCATCTCCATGCCCTTCTGCCCAGCACCGTGTCCAGCTCAAGGTAAGGTTCTTAACAAATGTTTACTGGCATGAATTCTAGTTAGCTGCGGGCTTTAATGAACTTCGAGGCAGGCAAGTTGTACCTAGAGAAAGCTATTTCCTAAAATGATTCCAAATCAGATTTCATAAGATGATAATAGCTAGTATAAAACGTCCTTCCCATGAAAGCTCTGAAAATAGTGCAAACATTCACAAACAGTAATAGCCCTAACATTTCTTTTGCCCAGCATCTATCTCCAATAGTATGAATAAATGTGGCTGCAAAGTTCATCCAAACTGTCAACAGATGAGCCAGGGGCTCAGAACAAGGGGCTCTTCCTAGATATTCCATCTTGATGAGGGGCAAGACAATGAAAGGCACCACCACAAAAAAGCCTCTTCGGAAACTGAACAAATATCTCCCCCAGTAATAAATAAATAGTTCAGCTGAGGAATTATAATTGTGTGTATAATGCAGCTCAGATATAGGGCATAATTACACTCTAGAATCCATACAGTAATAAAAAGCTCCAGTCAGGGAAAAGAATGCCTGTTTGCCATGGTTTGACAGGCAAGCAACAAACAAGAACCACTTTTTCACCTTTTATTCAATAAAATCAGCATATTAAATATTCAGACTGAGTGTCTCCATTAAGCAATTCACTTCTACCTCTCCTCCTTCCTCCCTCCCACCTCTTCTTGTTTTGTTTCCATCAAGTCAGAGAGAGAAAAAAATAAAAACAAGTTCGTGATGTGGTTTTTAATGAGGTCACTGCTCAGGGCTTCTGCTGCATTCTGGAGTCAGCTCTCCAGTTCAGGGAAGGAGGTTCAGGGATCCTGAATATGGGGCTCACATGAGAGGTTCCAGAGAGCAGACAGACCATCATTTTCAATCAAGTATGTGTTAGCAAGTATGTGTTAGCAAGTATGTGTTAGCAATCAAGTATGTGTAGAAGGGGAGAAAATGAATGGCCTTCCCTACACCACACATCTATGAGAAAAGATACTGGCCTGAAAATATTTCACTGGACGCTAGGAATTGTGAATTGTGGCTAATGAAACAGCTGACAGCATGACCTGTAGCAGAAGAGCCTGGGCAAAGGGGAGGAAGGCTGAAAGGCTGGGGAACTAGATTAGAATGATTAAGAGGAACTGCCACACAAAGTAAGTGCAGCTGACTAATCTTTCAAAAACACTGAGAGGGGATTCAGATATTTTCTTGGATGACCAAACTGCTGTCTGCCATTCTTTCTCTCCCACTTGGAAGAAGGTTTGGACTGCTCCATTTTAATTCACCTCAGAAGGATGAGCTTATAAAAGGAAAAGAGGAATCTGGAAATGTTATTTTATCCAGAATAAAAGAAAAAAATACTGCCATGCTTCCTTGTCAGTCCTGGGGGCAGCCACAAGCTTCGCCCCTCACTCTGCCTCTGATGCCGACGGGCAGAGATAAGGGCCATTGAGCAGGCAGGACCTTAGGAGGCCAAATGGTTCTAATGTAGGAAGGAGTGAGGTCAAGATTAATGAGCAAGTGTGAGGCAGAATGTAAATTGCAAAAATTTATGAAGTTGTTTCTGCTCAGTGAGCAGATTCCAGATAAGTGGAGTGTTAATAAGGCAGGCGAGTTTTCAGCTGTGCCAGCTGTTGGGAAGATGTTGGCATGCTCTGAACCCAGTATTTATTGGATGCTACTCATTGCTGTGACAGCACACATGCGTACACAAGCATGTTTATTCACAACATGCATAATCACCCTGTCACAACACAGATGCAAATCAGCGGCCTGTCTCAGGAGCAGAGGGGCATATTTAAACCCAAGGAATTTCAGGAAAACTTCCTGAAGGAGCTCCCTTTCATGAAAAGTAATTGATCCCTCTAGCCTGCCCAGGGAATGGACTGGTAGCTCTTGAGGTTGAAGTTGCATAAAGAATGGACCTGGGCTCTATTTTATGCAGGACAGAGTCACAGAAAGATTCACCCTGAGTGATTTGACTGTAGTATCCTGTAATTGGATAGGGTCGAACTGAGTAGTTAGTATATGTGGGATTTCAAGTCGCTGCAGTGGTCTCCATGCCTCCTGTGTAAATGTATCTTGTAGAATTAGTAGCACTGAGGAAACTATGAAGTTCAGTGACAAACTGAGCTTCTCTGAATGCACCTGAACATGTATGTAGGCAGCTGAATATTCTGTCATGAAACATAGTGGCTCTTCACACACACTTGAAGAACAACGGGAAAACTGGCCAAGGAGAAGATTGGAAGGCAATGGGGATTTTCAAATACAAAGGTATTTTATTCAAGAACATCACTTATGATTACATGGACACCAACAATTGGCACTAATTAGGTGCCAACCACAACACTCCCCCCCACCCAGTAAAGCATGCAGCCACCCCATTTTATAGAAAAAGAACAGCATCAAAGGGTAAGATGTCCCCAAACTCCAGCAACATGGGAATTGTGGAGGCTGAGATCAGCACTGCTCCGGCTGGATGCCAAGCCTGAGCTCCTCCTACTGCTTGTTCCAACAGGCTCAGGTCAAGACAGGACTGACTGAAAAGTCCAGTTGGAATCCTGGCCCTAAAGTGGGCTGAGTTTGAGAAGCTAGAAATAAAATCAGATTGAAAAAGAGTACTAGAAAAGAGCTGCCCTGAAGAGGAATTCATGATTTAAATTCTGTGAGGGGTAAAGTCCATGGAAGTCAAGAGACTGACCCCCACCTCAGAGTCACTGTGCTTTATGGTCACACACCCACCTCACTGTGGTCGCACCACTCAGAGAAACAACCTGTGCCTCAGTGTGACGCCAGTAAAATGCCAGCTTTCCAACTCTGCTGTCCCACTTGAGCAGCATCTGTTGCACTCAGCTCTCTTTTTTTCATTCCCTCCTTTCCTTTCAACATTTCTTTGTGCTTTCATGTTTCAAAAGTAACTCGAGGGTTATTTAAAATTTTATTCTGGAAATGCAAAGCCTAATCCCAAAGGACTAAGCCTCTGCTGGTGAAGTGAAAACTCTGGTGAGGGGATGCAGCTCCATGTTGTGAAAGGAGCCTATGTTCTAGTATGAGCTCTGATGCCTTTATACCATGAGACCTTGGGCAAGGCTCTGAACTTCTTTGGTTTTCTATTTCCTAGTCCATAAAGTCAGAGGCTGAAGGAGAACTATGCAGTTTTTATCCACACGCACTTGGCGCCCAGGGGCATGTGGAGATGTGAAGCGTAGGGGACTTGGGATGGACACAATGACTAGGGGTCTCCTGTCCTCCCTCAAATGCCACAGCATTCTGGTGAGGACACTGGCTGGAGCTCCTGTAATGTTCTTGTCTGTTCTGACATTCTATTAATACCTGGGGAAAGTACTGTTGGGTGTTATCAGTCAGTAAGAGCAGGGAGACAATGTCTAGAGGAAAATTAATAGCCAACATACCCAGGAACCCAGGTCACACTTGCCAGAGCTGATGAAGTTCTGAGAGGGCCAATAAATGCCCAGAGGGGAGAAGGGCATTCCACCACCCCAACTTACAGGCAGGTAGAGAAAGGCCAAGGAGAGCAAGAAGCAGCAAAGAGGGAAGACAAACCCCTACACCAAACTGTTGCAGAGGCTGATAAAACTATACCTGGGGAGCACAGAAGAGGAGTGACTTAGAAATTCATGTCTGGAACAATAAACAAAACCCTGGGAATACCCGTGAAAGTATACCCAGAAAAGGGATGGAGTGAACAGCCTCCTGCCCCCCATTTACGTTAGGAATCCTCCGCCTTTCCTTGCTGCTGTTCTTCCATGGACCTCTCCCCAAGTGTACTGTCTACACAAACTTAGCTTTGCTTTGCCTAGACGTGGCTTTGAATTCTTTCATGGTTATAGTCAAGGACAGAATAACCCCAAAATCCAGAAACACCTAGGAAACCCAAAACTGGGAAACAGGTAGCAACGCCTTTCTTAGATTCCTCATAAATCTTATCAGATGTCATCCAAAGGCAAGGTGTTTTTATTTTTTTTGGGGGGAGGGGGTTATTTTTTCCTGGTGGCGCAGGAGGTTAAGACACAATCTATGAAGCTGTCCGCAGCCTCTGCAGCACAAGTTCAATTCCCAGCTGGACGGGGAGCAACCCACATGGCGCAACAGACCTCTCCTGACTCGCCCGCTGCTCCCCTCAGCAGTGTACTTCGGTCATTCTGCCTATTCTGTTCCCCATTCTATCTCTGGTGAATCCTCTCACACCCCCCACACACACTTCTGGTCTGTACCGCAGCTCCTATATGCATAAATAAATGAATAAATCTTTTTTTAAAAAGGTAGGGTTTTTTTTTTGTTTTTGTTTTTGTTTTTATCATCTGATATAGCCTAAAATCAGGATAGAATATTTAAAATTAGACACCAGGCTAATGCACTCGCAGGACACAATAAGCTCAGAAATCTAGAACATAGTCAATCCTTTTCCAAACCACTATTGCTGTTTACAGAGGATTAGCATTTTTCTTCACAATTACCTCTCTGACTCCCCAGTTTTCTGGTTTTCTTCTATGCATCCTTTCATGTTCATAAACTGCGCGCTCATTTGGAATCATTATAAATGGCAAAACGGTCTTTTGGGTTTTTCAGAAGTAAACAGGCAGATGCTCAAATGTTGATGCCCTGCAAGTTGTAGGTCCTTCTGAGCTCTCAGTTCCTGTCATGCCAAGTGCACCCACCAGGAAGGAAAGAGAGAGAGAGAGACAGTGCCATAAAACAAGTCTAGGGCCTCCCTGGTGGTGCAGCGGTTGAGAGCTGGGTTGAGAAGCTGCCCACAGCCTCTGCAGCGCCAGTTCGATCCCCAGCTGCTCCCCGGCCACCGGAGGAGGGTCCCACATGGCGCGCACACTTCTCCTGCCGCCCGCTGCTCCCCTCAGCAGTGTACTTCAGTCTGCCTGCTCTGCTCCCCGCTCTGGCTCTGGTGAATTCTCTCACCCTCCTGCGCTTCTGACTGTACCCAGTGCATGTATAAATAAATAAAAATAAATCTCTAAAAAAAAAAAATTAAAAAAAAAACAAGTCTAGCAAATACATACATTCCAATCAACTCCAGGCACATTTATTCAGCAAACTTCTGCCCAGCTTCTTCACACACTCCACCAGTGGATCCAAATTAATGATCTAGCCAAAATCTTATACTCTCCAAATCTTAATTATGTTAATCTCATTCTCAAAGACTTCTTTTGATTCTCTGTATTTACATAAATTTTCAACTTTTTTCCTTTACTCAAATCCTTAATTTCCCAACCCCCTTGGTATTGGCATTTCTTACACATTTCTTACCAGCATGTTCTTATTTCCGTTTTTCCTTTTAGACATTTCCCTTAAACTGTTAGGTTAATAATAATATTTTCATTTATTTCTGCAATAACCTTGTAATAATATTTCTGCAAAACCTTTAACATATACCCATTTTTAAGAGTCCCTAAGGAGTAGGGTCACCAGAGAACCTAACCCACACCCACACCATCACCCCGATTTACCTGGGCCTGTCTCCAAGGGGGAGCAGGTAGACCTTGTAGGCAGGAATTTATGGGAAATATGTTCTAATGGAAGATACTGTCAAAGTCACATGTAGGAAAAGGGGTAGCAATCTGCTTACACTATTTTCTAGACCTGCTTTGCCTCCAGGGGCATGTTGCCACAGAGGAACAGTAAATGAGCAGTGACTGTAAAGTCTCTCAGAGTGTTATCAGGCATCATTGTTAATTCCCAAAGCATAAGAGAAACCCAGTAGACTAAACAAGAACCTGGACCACCCTCCATATGGGCCAGAAGAGAAATAACAAGATCCAACAGTGCAACAGAGTGTTAGGGACCATATGGGACTTTGTGGGCAACTTCATGAACTCTACTGGAAAAATAGAGCCAGTATAGGGTGAATGGACAGAGTCCTTTATTTAAATCCAAAATGGGGTGGCCGAAGGAGGAAGCACTTATGATCCCCAAAACATACAATATCTTTAAGTGTTAACGTTCACTTAGAACCTACCAGGGGTCATCCAAACAAAGAATGAGTTTCCAGGGTAACAATATGTAAATTCTAATCCATATTCAGTCTTTCTCTCTAAATAGCTTCAGAAAGATTCCTTAACTTCCATGCACATTTATCTATGTGCTGTGAAAAACTATCAGAAAATGGTCTCTCTAACTAAAGTTCGTGTTGTACCCAAGAACTTTTATAAAAGAACATGTAGTTTTTCGAAAACAACTCTTTACAGTCGGCCTAGAGTTGTAACTTTCTCTTTTCCCTAAAAGGTCTGCCTTTTACTTTTTATCTCTTACGCTTCCACATCTTTTAGCATGGTAGATCAAATGTTACCACTGGGTAGGTGCATTATCTAGCTAAGGGAAATCATGGGACCCAACAGACAGAGCTTACCTGGACAGAAGTGGGAGTAGGGTAAGAGTGAAGTACCACTATGAAAATAAAATTTGTAAGTCCAGTTGATGCTCCACTTTGGGTTACTCAATTTAGGCTTATTTGTTTAGCTGAGGAATTACAGCAAAATTAAAGACTAACTCATCACTACCTCAACCAGAATTTTCACTGAGCAACCATAATAATGTGCTCTAAAGAGGACTCATTTATGGATTTCCTGGAACTTCATTCCATGAATTGTTTAATATATAGAAGTATAGACTTCTGAGTTAGACTAGAGATTATTTAGTCAGGGCTTTTCTCTAGAGAGATATCTTTCTAACTATAATCACAGGGGCCCACAAACAGCTTGCACATGCTCGGGGATCAGGCAACCCATTCAATCCCAAAATAAAAAGTACTATTTAAAAAAAAAAAGTCTCGCAGGGGGCGGAGCAACATGGCGGCGAGGAGACGCTGCGAGTAAGATCTCCCATTAAAAAAAGTTAATAGGGAGGAAAAGCGGCAGGTCCCATTGAGAACCGGGACACGGAAGATAAACGGACGACTCCAGCAAACTGCCCGAAGAAGAAAGTGGCCATAAAAGAGGACCAGAAGGGAGGGAAGCGCAGAACCCTGCTCCCCTCCCCCGCCCACAGAGGCGGCACTCTCCGCCCGGCAGAGAGGAGGAAACAACAAACTAAAACAGCCAACAAGAACAAAGGACGCAGCGAGCGGGACTGTGAGTGGAAAGGAACTATTGCAGCCACCACACCCTGTGAACGGGAGCTGTGGAGAACCCTGCAGGATCCGCCACGGAGGTGAGCTCCAGGCGCCATTGAAGAGAGCCCCGCCCAGGAGGAGACCAGCCCCAGCACACAGCCCCAGCCGCCCGGTAAGCCTGCGCGGAAAGTGGCGCACTGGAAAAACAGACGCGGAGCGGGATTGCGCGGGGAAAGCGGCGCGGATTGCGCGGATCGGATCGCAGCTGCCCAGGTCCCCGCGCCTGCGACCTAGGCTTGCGGGGAGACGACCTAGGCTTTGCGGGGAGACGCGCGGAGGCCCTCCCGGAGTGAGCAGGAACCAGGCGCCCAGGCAGGGGAGCGGGATTCAAAAGGCGCCATTCCCGCGCCACTGATCTGGGCTACAGCCCGCGTCCTGGAACTGAGGGCTTTGGAACTGAGACCCGGGGCACGAAATTAGGGGCGTGGGTTCCCCACGACGGTGGGGCACAAGGCAGACACAGCACCCCAAAGCCGTTGAGGTGTACCCTACCATCCCTGCTCTGCTCCCTGTCCCACGGGGTGGAAAATCAGCTCCCCAAGGGCTCTAGGAGAGATCTCTGGCGCCACCTAGCGACTTGAAGCCAGCACAGGCTCCTGAAGGAGCTAGTGGCCAGCTGGGGAGTTAGCCCACGCCGGGCCCCTTCCGAACAAGTAGTCTGAGCCCACAGGGAGAGCGAGCACCCACAGCCGGGGCAGACCAAGCGCACAGAAGAGTGTGCCTGAGATCGGACGCGCAGGGAGTGTGTCCCACATCACCATTATAGAATAGGGACATTTCTTCAGTAAAGACTACCTGCAGAAGGCTTCCTCAGGAGCCAGAGGTGAGCGGGGGAAGTTCGCCCACGCCAGACCCCCTCTGGCCTGCAGTCCAAGCCCAGAGGGGGAGCAGGAACCCACCGCCGGGGCAGACCAGGCGCACAGGGGAGTGTGTCCCCACATCGGCATTTTAGAACAGGGACCTTTCTCCAGTAAAGACTGCTTGAAACTGACATATGACTCCTGGAGGAACCAGAGGGGAGCAGAGAAGCCCACCCAAGATGCCGGCCAGTCCCAACTACACAGTGTCCCAACGCATACGGCAAATTAGAAAACAGACAGTAGGGAGGAGAAGAACCACACGCAACCTAGCAACTCTCCAGAGAAAAAGCACACCACAAAAAGAAAACCAGCCCCCAGATGGCAACGACAGTAACTTGGAAGAACTTCTGAGCCTTCCAGAAAGAGAATTTAAAATTGCCGTGATTAAAAAACTGACAGAAGTCATAAAGGAAAACAATGATAAGGGGAAAATAATCAACGATCAGAAGAATGAAATTGAGTCCCTAAAGAGGGAAGTAAAAGAAATGCAGGAGATCAAAGAATTAATGGAAGAACTAAAGAATTCTGGAAAAGCAATGAAAGCAGAATTGATGAAATGGAAGAACGAATAAGTACTCTTGAAGACACAGAAATAAAAAGAACCAAAACAGAAAAGGAAAGAGAAGTACGAAGGAAAAAGAATGAAGAAAGACTTCGGGAACTATCTGACTCCATGAGGAAAGGAAATATAAGAGTTATAGGAATACCAGAAGGAGAGGAGAGAGAAGTAGGAACAGAGAAAATATTCAAAGAGATAATTGAAGAGAACTTCCCAAATGTGAAGGAGGAGCTGAAAATTGATATACAAGAAGCAAGAAGAACACCAAACTTCCACGACGAAAGGAAAAATACAGCAAGACACATAATAGTAAAGCTCCCAAGAATCCAGGACAAGGAAAAAATAATGAAGCTGGCAAGAGGGAAGAAACAGATAACATTCAAAGGAAAGCCAATCAGGCTGACATCAGACTTCTCCGAAGAAACACTATGGGCAAGGAGAGAGTGGAGGGACATAGTCAACAGACTCCAAGAAAACAGATGCCAACCAAGAATACTCTATCCCGCAAAGCTCTCCTTCCTCTTTGAAGAAAGAATATGGACTTTCCCAGACAAACAGAAACTCCGGAATTTCATTGCAACTAAACCCCCACTCCAAAAAATACTACAAGGAGTCCTAAAGCCAGAACCTCAGAGGGACGAATAACAATGAAAGAAGGCCAAAAAAAAAAAAAGTTATTAAAAGAATAAATAAATAAAATCAAAGGAAAGACAAACACAATGGCAAATACAGATGTTAACATATCAATATTAACTCTAAATGTAAATGGACTAAACTCTTCAATAAAAAGACACAGAGTTGCAGCCTGGATTAAGAAACAAAACCCAACCTTTTGCTGTCTCCAGGAAACACATTTAGCTATAAAAGATAAAAATAGGCTCAAAGTTAAAGGATGCAAAACAATCCTACAAGCAAATGGACCAAAAAAGAAAGCAGGAACAGCTATACTTATATCAGATAAAACAGATTTCAAACTCAAAAAGATAAAAAGAGACCCCAATGGTCACTACATTATGATCAAGGGGACAATACTTCAAGAAGAAATAACACTCATTAACATATACTCACCAAACGAAGGAGCACCAAAATATATCAGACAACTGTTGTCCTCTCTGAAAACAGACATCAGAGAAAACACATACGTAGTGGGAGACTTCAACACACCACTATCAACAATGGATAGGTCAACAAGACAAAAAAATAAGTAAAGAAACCAAAGCTCTAAATAAGGACCTAGAGCAATTGGGCTTAACAGACATCTATAGAACACTAAACCCCAAAAAAATGGAGTACACATTTTTCTCAAGCGCACACGGATCATTCTCCAGGATCGATCACATACTGGGGCACAAGACAAACATCAACAGATACACCAAGATTGAAATCATATCAACCATCTTTTCTGACCATGAAGGCATCAAACTAGAAATAAACCATAAAAAGAAGGCAAGGAACTTTCCTACCTCATGGAGATTAAAAACCACACTACTGGAAGACCACTGGACTAATGAGGAGATGAAAGAAGAAATTAAAAAATTTTTTGAATTGAACGACAAGGAGGACACCAATATCCTAAATGTATGGGATGCAGCAAAAGCAGTAATAAGAGGAAAATATATAGCAATAGAAGCTCACATCAAGAAACAAGAAAGAACTCAAAGAAACAACCTAATCTCGAAGCTCAAAGATCTAGAAAAAGAACAACAAAAAAACCCCAAAACCAGTAGAAGAAAAGAAATAATAAAAACCAAAGCAGAAATAAATGAAATTGAAACTAAAAAAACAATCCAAAGATCAATGAAACCAAGAGCTGGTTCTTTGAAAAAATCAATAAAATAGACAAACCCCTAGCCAGGCACAAAGGAAAAAGGGAGAAAGCACAAATAAACAGGATCATCAATGAAAGAGGAGAAATCACAACGGACACAGCAGAAATCAAAAGAATAATCAGTAACTACTATGAACAGTTATATGGAAACAAGTTTAACAATCTATAGGAGATGGACAAATTCCTACAACTCTACAATCACCCAAAGCTAGATAAAGAAGAAATAGAACACCTAAACAGACCAATTACAATTAGCGAAATTGAAATGGTAATCAAAAACCTCCCCAAAAACAAAAGCCCAGGACCTGATGGATTTACAAATGAATTCTACCAAACATTCAGAGACGAATTAGTGCCTATCCTTCACAAACTCTTCCAAAAAATTGAGAAGGAAGGGACAATACCAAACACGTTCTATGAAGCCAACATTACACTAATACCAAAACCGAACAAGGACAACACAAAAAAGGAAAACTACAGGCCAATCTCCCTAATGAACACTGATGCAAAAATCCTCAATAAAATTTTAGCCATCAGAATCCAACAATGTATCCATAAGATAATTCACCACGACCAAGTAGGATTCATTCCAGGGACACAAGGATGGTTTAACATCCGAAAATCAATCAACGTTATCCAACACATCAACAAAAAGAAATATAAAAACCATATGATAATATCAATAGATGCTGAGAAAGCTTTCGACAAAGTGCAACACCCATTCATGATAAAAGCCCTTGAAATTCTTGGGATACAAGGAACATACCTTAACATCATAAAGGCCATCTACGACAAGCCAACAGCCAGTATCATTCTCAATGGTGAAAAGCTGAAAGCAATTCCATTAAGATCTGGAACAAGACAAGGATGTCCACTCTCACCACTGCTTTTCAATATAATACTGGAAGTCCTAGCCAGGGCAATAAGACAAGAGAAAGACATCCAAGGAATCCAAATAGGAAAAGAAGAAGTCAAACTATCACTATTTGCAGACGATATGATATTATACATAGAGAACCCAAAAATCCACAGAAAAGCTAATTCAATTCATCAATCAGTTCAGTAAAGTGGCAGGATACAAAATCAACACGCAAAAGTCAGTAGCCTTCCTATACACAAACAATAAATCTGAAGAAGAAGAAATCAAAAAAACCATCCCTTTCGTTATTGAAACAAAAAAAATCAAATATTTGGGAATAAATCTAACAAAAGAGGTAAAGGACCTATACAAAGAAAACTATAAAACACTGTTAAAAGAAATAGAAGAAGACACAAATAAATGGAGAGATATCCCCTGCTCATGGATTGGAAGAATAAACATTATTAAAATGGCCATCCTTCCAAAAGCAATATACAGATTCAATGCTATTCCAATCAAAATTTCAATGTCATTCTTCAAAGAAATAGAACAATTATTGATGAAATTCATATGGAATCACAAAAAACCCCAAATAGCCAAAGCTCTCCAGAAAAAAAAAGGGAATGGAGGCATCACACTCCCAGACTTCAAACTATACTACAAAGCCATAATCATCAAAACTGCATGGTATTGGAACAAGAACAGACATACAGACCAATGGAATCGAATAGAAAATCCAGAAATAAACCCACAGATTTATGGTCAACTAATCTTTGACAAAGGAGCAAAGACTATGCATTGGAGCAAAGAAAGTTTGTTCAATAAATGGTGCTGGGAAAACTGGGTCGCTACATGCAAAAGAATGAAGCTTGACCACTACCTCACACCATACACAAAAATCAACTCAAAATGGATTAAAGAATTAGACATAAGACCTGAAACCATAAAATATATAGAAGGAAATATAGGCGAAACACTACGTGATTTGCACATCAAAGACATCTTTACAGACACATCACCCAAAGCAGTGATAGTGAAGGCGAAGATAAACAGCTGGGACTACATCAAATTAAAGAGCTTCTGCACAGCAAAAGAGACAATAACAAAAACAAAGAGAAACCCCACCAACTGGGAGAACATTTTTGCACCCAACACTAATGATAAAGGACTGATCACAAAAATCTGCAAAGAGCTGATGAGACTCAACAACAACAAAGAAAATAATCCAGTCAAAAAATGGGCAGAAGAGCTAAAAAGAAACTTCTCTGAAGAGGAAATGCAAATGGCCAACAGACATATGAAAAAATGTTCAACATCACTTGTCATCAGGGAAATGCAAATCAAAACTACCATGAGATACCATCTTACACCAGTGATAATGGCACATATTAAAAAAACTAGCAACAACAAATGTTGGCGAGGGTGTGGAGAAAAAGGAACTCTTCTGCACTGTTGGTGGGTGTGCAAACTGGTCCAACCACTGTGGAAAGCTGTGTGGAGATTTCTGGACCTACTAAACATAGAGCTTCCATATGATCCAGCAATTCCACTCCTAGGTATTTACCCAAAGGACACAGAAACATCAATTCCAAAGAACACCTGCACCCCTATGTTTATAGCAGCACTGTTTACAATAGCTAAGCTTTGGAAACAACCCAAATGCCCAAAAATAGATGACTGGATCAAGAAGATGTGGTACATATATACCATGGAATATTACTCAGCATTCAAAAAAGATAAACACATGCAATTTGCAGCAACATGGATGGCGCTGGAAGGGATCATGCTCAGCGAAATAAGCCAAAAAGAAAAAGAAAAATACCGGATGGTCTCACTCATAGCAGGAATCTAGAAACTTAAATAAGGGACCAGGAAAATGAATAACTATAAGAAAGTGAAAATCAAAATCAACAAAAAACTATGAACCAGAGACACTTTTAGGGGGGCAGGGGCGGGAGGGGAGGGATTGGGGTCAGAATGGGGGTGCTGCAATTGTATGGGGAATATAACAATAAAATTTATTATCTAATAAAAAAATTAAAAAAAAATAAATAAATTACTATAATGCATTTAAAAATCAAAAAAAAAAAAAAAAAAAAAAGTCTCCCTGAGCTAGAGTTCAAGTATGCTTTCTCAACATTTCTCAAGCCACTGACCTTGGCTCCCCCAAAACAACATTAATACATATATAACTGCAGTTTCCCAAGAGCCTGTCAAATTTTAAAATGGCTATCATATTCATCCTTGGTTATTTCTTCAGGTAAAGCACCAATGTGGCCACAATAATTTCTCACAGTTCATGATTTCTAAAGTTTTAATTATCCCAATAACCATCCTCTGGACAGATCTGGAACAAAACAAAGTACTCCAGAACAGAGTAACTCAGCCAATGCAATTAAACAATACATCATTGTGATGCTAACCAATACCTATGCTTAATCCTATTCTCTTTTAAGAGTGCTTATAAGGTTATCATGAAAAGTTAAGTATAAGGGGCCTCCCTGGTGGTGCAAGGGGTTAAGTTTCAGCACTATCAAGCTATAGGCAGCCACTGCAGCAGAAGTTCGATCCCTGGCCAGGGAGCAACCCACATGATGCAGCAGATCTTTCCTGTCTACCCCACTGTTTCCCTCAGCAGTGTTTTTCAGTCAATCCACCTGTTCTGCTCCCCAATCTGTCTCTGGTGAATCCTCTCACACACCCGCCATACCTCTGGCTTACGCCCCGGCTCTTGTATGCAAAAATAAAATAAATCCTTTTTTTTAAAAAGTGTAGATATAAAAAAGTAATTTCCAGAATAGAAAACATGAATGACAAAGAATCATACAAAATGATGTTCAACCTCATTACTAAGCAGAAAAATGCAAATAAGACAAAAGCAAAATATTCACACTGATCAGATTGGTAAATTTTAAAAGTCTGATGATAGAAGTGTGATTAGCAAAGACATAAAGAAATGGGAACTCAACACTCTCAGTGGATTTGACCATTTTGGAAAGAAATTTGGCAAAATACAGTAATGTTCAAGATGCAAATGGCCAACAACCCAGACTTTCCAATTCTAAATGGTTTATCACAGAAACTTGCACATGGGCTCACAAAAAGTTTTGTCAACAATGTACCTAGAAAATTATTCATAATAAACAAAGGCAGGGGAGCTTAGAAAATGTTAAGTTCTTTCAATAGAAGAATGGCGAAATGTATCATAATTATGCAAGGGAATACTATACAGGATTTAAAATAAATAGATGAAAGGAAAAAAAAAAAACAATGCTGTCAGGTAAATAAATAAATAAATAAATAAATAAATAGAACATGGACAAATCTTGAAAACATAATGCTGAATAAAGAAGTTGTAGAAAGGTTTTTGTACCTTATAAAACTGTTTTAGATATTTAAAATATTTAAATAAATGAGACATTTAAAACATTTTAAAAGCATTTTAAAGTATGAAGCATTGCTTGTAGATAAATGATTATGAGAGAGAGAGAGAGAGAGGAAACATATATCTATATATATATAGATATATATGGGGGGGATAAAGAGATATAAAATTAGAGTGTACAAATACGAGTGGGAAAGCACATCTGACTTCTGAGGAATGTTTACCTCTGGAAAGAAGAAAGTTCAACAAGATCGGAATCAGAAAGAAGATCTTCAAATGTCTGTACCATTTTATATCCTTACAAAATACTAAAGTAAATATGGCAAAGTATTAACAGCATTCAATTTGAATAGTACATCATTATTCACACAATATCTCACTTTTGATTACATTTGAAATATTGCATATTATCAAGAAACTAAAAAGCTGTACAGTAAATAAATTAATATATGTATAATATCATTGCTAAAGTTTTATTTTATTTTCATTCAGGCTGTTTTACATTTTATTTTTAAACAACTGTAGCATTATAGAAGAGCCACAAAAATTAGAAAATATTTATGAATTCCCTTCTACCAAATTTCCCTAATGTTAATAATTTACATAATCTTAATGCAATTATCAAATAAGGAAATTAACACTGGTATAATACCATCCACAAAACGGTAGCCCTTACATGAATTCCTCCAGCTGAATTTCTCTATCATTTTTCTATTCCAGAATTCTACATTGTATTTAGTTCTATCTCAGTTCTCTCCAACCTATGTGAGTTCCTCAATTCTGGGACTAAAACAATTAGTTTGTTAGGTATTAGTGAATTCAATTTCAGTAATTTTGTTAATGATGTATCTTTATACATGAAGGATCTTGCTCTAAGTTGTTGGGTTTTTTTTCTCTTTTGTGTACTTTGTTTTGTTTTGTTGCACTGTCTTCTTCTGGCTTTAGCGTAAGGGTAATATTGGACTCACAAAATAAATGTTTTCGCCTTTTATGTTTACTGGAAGACATAGTGTAGGTGATATAGAGTTGGTGTTGATGACAACTGGTGTAGATTTCTCCAGCAAAATCATCTGAGCCTACAGATTTCTCTTTTGAGAGTATTTAAACGACAGTACATTTTCCTTCACAGTTATAGAGCTATTCAAATGATCTATTTCATATTGGGTAAGATGTGATAGTTCTTGCTTGCTAAGGAACTGGTCCATTTCATCTTAGTTGTCAAATTTATGTAGCATTGGTCCTTTTCATTCTTTGATGATGCAGGATCTGTAGTGATAGTCCCTGTATTAGTCCTGACAACTAGCAATTTGAGTCTTTGATCTTTCTAGAGATTTGTCAATATTTTTTAAAAGGAACCTAGCTTTTTGTTTAATTTGCATTGACCTCTATTTTTTTATATTTCAGATTTCAGTGATTTCTGCTTTTATATTTATTTTATTCCTTCTGCTTGAGATCTTTTTTTAAAGATTTATTTATTCATACAAAAACCAGGGTATAGGCCAGATGTGCGGGAGGATGAGAGGATTCACCAGAGACAGAGCAGGGAATAGAACAGGCAGACTGACGAAGTACACTGCTGAGGGGAGCAGCAGGTGAGACAGGAGAGGCCTGCCTCGCCATGTGGGACCCTTGCCGGCTGGCCGGGATCAACTGGCACTGCAGAGGCTGCGGACATCTTCACAGAGCTGTGCTCAACCGCCTGTGCCACCAGGGGAGGCCCTGCTTGAGATTATTTTAATCTTCTGTTTCTATTGCACATTCCTCAGGCAGGAGCTTAGACTACTGCTTTGACATGGTTCTTGTTTTCTAATCTAAGCATTTAATAATATAAATTTCTCTCTCCACACAGCTTTTGCTGTGTCCTATAAAATTTGATAGTGTGTTTTCATTTTCATGCAATTAATATCACTTTTTAAAAATATTTATGTATTTATTTTATACAAGAACTGGGGTACAGGTTAGACGTGCAGGAAGGTAAGAGAATTCACAAGAGCCAGAGCAGGGAGCAGAACAGGCAGACGGAGAGAAGACACTGCTGAGGGGAGCAGCGGGCAAGGCAGGAGAGGTCTGCTGCGCCTTGGGGGTTCTCCCTAGTCAGTGGGGAATCGAACCGGCGCTGCAGAGGCTGCAGACAGCTTTGCAGTGTGGCACTCAACCGCTAAGCCACCGAGGAGACCACCGATTAAATATCATTTTTTAATGTCCATGAGACTTGCTTTTTGACATAACTTCCTCAGAAGTATTTTTTAGTTTCAAATGTTTGGGGATTTTTTAAGTTATTTTCTGTTATTGGCTTCTACTTGAACTCCATCATGACTCTACTTGAACTCCATCATAGAACATATACTATAGACTTCAATTATTTAAAATAAAATGAAATTTTTTCATGGCCCAGGATAAGGTCTATCTTGAGTGCTCCATGAGCTTTTGTTAAGATTGTGTATCCTACTGTTGTAGGATTGAGTGTTCTACAAATGCTAATTGTACACTGTTACTTTATAGCATACCGGATTCTTTTTTTTTTTTTTTTTAAAGATTTATTTATTTATTCATACAAGCACTGGGTACAGTCAGAAGCGCGGGAGGGTGAGAGAATTCACCAGAGCCAGAGCGGGGAGCAGAGCAGGCAGAAGGACCGAAGTACACTGCTGAGGGGAGCAGCGGGTGGCAGGAGAGTTCTGCGCGCCATGCGGGACCCTCCTCTGGTGGCCGGGGAGCAGCCGGGGATCGAACCAGCACCTCAGAGGTTGCGGGCAGCTTCGCAACCCAGCGCTCAACCGCTGCGCCACCGGGGAGGGCCCATACCGGATTCTTTTACAGCTCCTTTGCTTTTCTGTATGTCTTCATTTGATCAATGATCAATGCTATGGTCTGGATATATGTGCCCCCCAATACTCTTATGTTGAAATTCTTCAAAGTGATGGTGTTAGGTAGTAGGGCCTTTGGGATACGATCATTAGGTCAGAGCCTCATGGTAAGTAATTATGTGAACTCTCATGACTAGGATTAGCACCCTAATAAAAAAGACCCCAGAGAGTCCTCTTCTGTTATATGAGATTGTGAGAAGACAACCATCAATGAGTATGAAGACACCAAAACTGCTGACGTCATGATCTTAGACTTACCAGTCTCCAAAACTGACAGAAATAAGTATTGGTAGTTTTTTTTTTTTTTAAAGATTTATTTATTTATACATACAAGAGCTGGGGTATAGGCCAGGGATACGGGGGGTGAGAGGATTCACCAGAGACAGTGGGGAACAGAACATGCAGATTGACCAAAGTACACTGCTGAGGGGAACAGCAGGTGAGTCAGGGGAGGTCTGCTGCACCATATGGGCTACTCCCTGGCTGGCCGGGGATTGAACTCATGCTGCACAGGCTGTAGATTGCTTCATAGTGCAGTGCTTAACCCCTTGTGCCACCAGGGAGGCCCAGTCAGTATTTGTGGTTTTTAAGCCACCCATGGTATTTGTTATAGCAACTTCAACAGAATAAGAAAAACCACTTAACATGGAGGCAATGTAATTTCTGAAGGATTGATATTTTGAGGGTCTAAAAATCAGCAGTGACAAGGTCAAAATTAATCCTCTAGGGTTTAATCAATATTTAATCAATAACAATAATACTATCCTGCAGAATGTTCTCCTAGAGGGCTCTGATGAAACCCTTACAACTAACCAAGGAGAAATCCTCACATTCTAATGAAATTTCATGCATTTGATTGGATCCAATATCGGTCTACACTGAAGAGAATATTAAAACATGAATCTTGTGATTAAATACATGAAAGAAAAGCTTTATGTTTATAGTTCACCACAACCAAAAACATAAGATACTTAATATTAATTTACTATAAAGTAAATTTTATATAGTAAAATTTAAGTTACCTGAGGCTTGTCCCATCAGATATCCACTATGCAGACAGAATGGTGAAATTTATCTGCCTCAAGTTAGACCACCAGGGTCAAGAGCTAAGATGCATTTCAGATGGAATACATTATGCTATAGAAAACAATAAATGTGCTCTGGGGATAAAAAAAAACTCATGAGTCCATAACCTTGTGATTTCCACAGGCAGACAAATCCTTATCTTAGACTTCTAGACTTCTTCATACCCATTTTATATTTATCAATTATGACCTTTTGTCCTTGTCTTCCTAAGTTTTCCAAGAGCATCCTTCCAAGCTGCCATCCCTTCTTCCTGGTGCAGTTCAAACTTCCTTCCCTACTGCTTATTGGCAAATATGATGATTCTAGTCTCAAGTTGTGACAATTTGATTGCTTGCTTCTTGAAAATTGGCATTTTTAACTATCCACATTTCCATATATGGACCACAATATACTGCTATACTTCAAAATACAGAACAGTTCAAACTCATTGTATACAACTAGATGTGATAAGATAGAGAAATTAACATGCTGACATTCACAATTTCCCCCCTCACCTACTTAGCTTGTTCTCCTAGCCCCACTCTCTAAAAGAATCAAAGCTGCTTAGGAAGTTTATCACAAGAAAAGCAATTAGGAGAATAATTATAATTATCACAGCAGTTGTCTACATAAAGGAGGAGAGAAGGAATGAATAAACAAGGTGGCATAATCAGGGTGGGGAAGATGAAGAGTTGAGAGTATTGAGAAGGCAAGAGACTAAGTTTGGAGGAGTCAAAAATAGGATAGAACAAAAAATTTTAGTAGAAATTGCCCAGAATGCTTCATATATTTAAGATACATATTGAATAAACATCAAAATGCAACTTTAGATCTTGATTTTTTAAATGCAAAACTACTCTGGGGTCAGAGCTACACTACTGAGACCACAACTTTATAAATATTGCACACTCATTAAACCAACCAGGTCTTCAGAGTTTTGGGGAAAGGGGTTGGAGAAGAGATGGTAAAATGGTATGTCTCTTATTTCTCTTAGAATGCAGAATGTTAGGGAGATCCACATGCCACTTGTATTAAACCATTAGCTCCCTGAGATCAGGGAATGTATATTAATTTTTTCCACCTTTATTGAGACACATAACATTGTGTAAGTTTAAAATGTACACATGGGGGCCTCCCTGGTGGTTCAAGGGGTTAAGCACCGCACTATGAAGCAATCCGCAGCCTCTGCAGCAAAAGTTCGAGCCCCTGCTGGCCAGGGAGCAACCCACATGCCGTGGCAGACCTCTCCTGACGCGCCCGCTGCTCCCCTCAGCAGTGTATTTCAGTCAGTCTGCCTGTGTTCTATTCCCCGCTCTGTCTCTGGTGAATCCTCTCACTCCCCTGCATCTCTGGCCTATACCCCAGCTCTTGTATGCATAAATACATAAATCTTTTCAAAAAATAAAAATAAAAAATAAAGTGTACACATGATGATTTGATACAAGAAATCTATTTTACTAGTCACTATATTTCCAATTCTTCATACATACTTTCAATGCCTGGTATTTGTTGTTTCATAGATGTTTGGCGAATGAATGACGCATGGACTTCATGTGCTAGCTCTAGGCTAAATTTATCTGATTAGTTTCTGAAAATGAGATCAGTCCATTCTTTCTGGGTGATAAAAGCACTCTACCAATATGGTTTTCTGAGAAAAACCTGTAACGTGGTAGCCACAAGGACTGTCCTTCAACAACTGCAGTTCAAGCTAAACTAGCCAACGTAATTGTCCTTGATCCCCAGAGAAGGAAAGAGTGGATCCCCAAATAGAAGCCAATTTAGAGATATGAGAATAAAATAGCTTAGGACTTTTAAATGACAGATTTATAATAATCCTAGAAAACAGACTTCAGAATTGCCTGAGTACCTCTGGAATGTCCAAAGATTAGATAGATGAAAGCTTGGTCCACAAGAGTAGAAATGCATACAGTCCAAGGCGTGAAGATAGTGACAGAGCTAACGTATGCATTTTATATTCTTTCAACTGTGATTTATTTTTATATACACCCAGAAGGAAAATTTGTGTGTAGTGCCTTATGATAATGCTCCAGTTCACTGTAGATATAATAATGAATAAAGCACTGTACTTTGCTAAAAGGAGTTAGAGCATTATTTACACATAATTCAATAAATGAAAAACCTGCAAGAAAATTGGTGCTAGGGTAATTAGAGCCCATCACCACATAAAAGGCCTTTATTTTTTGTATTTCCCTTTTCTACGATAAAGCTGGCTTTGCTGAGCTACTACAGGCAAGTTAAGGAAGGAAAATGGTGGAGGAGGAAAAGGAGAAGAGGAGAGAAGGGGGAGAAGGGTCAGAGGCAAGAAGGGAGGAAAGACAAGCGAAACGATGAAGATGCCCATTTCTGGAAATATTGCAAAGAAAATAAAAATGAAAAGTACTCTTTATAGAAACAACTAAAGACAGGATAAAAAATATGTAGAAATGCATTTTTAAACACTTTCCTGAAGTGGCACAGAAAGAATCTACAGAGCCCCAAAACTGAAGTGAAATAGAGAATCTTGAAATGTGAATAAGCACCAGAGCTAGATTTTTTTTGAAGGTTTCCCTTGAACCCTAAAAAGTCTAAAGCTTCTGTAAAAAGAAGAAATCAAGCCTGCTGCAGAGAAGGGGCTAGCATGGACAATCACCACTCTGTTTTGGCACCAAGCAGAGATGAAGGAACATTACATGACAATTTCCAGCAACATGCCAGTCCCTAAAGGTTTTGGTCCATATTCTTGTTATTTGAAAAACCTTATTCTAAAAATCTGATTTCAAGTGATCCCACAATGGTAGACACCCCAGGTACCTTGTATGAGTAAACTACAATCCTTTGTGGGGGAAAGAAATTTCAGCCAAACCTGAAAGAATCTTTGTGGAAAATGTTCAAGACAAAAAGCTCACAGAATTTTTTTTTAAGATTTATTTATTTATTTGTTTGTTTGTTTGTTTGTTTGTTTGTACAAGCACTGGGTACAGTCAGAAGCATGAGAGGGTGAGAGAATTCACCAGAGCCAAAGCGGGGAACAGAACAGGCAGACTGATGAAATACACTGCTGAGGGGAGCAGCGGGCGAGACAGGAGAAGCCTGTCGCACCATGTGGGACCCTTGCCTGCAGCCAGGGATCGAACCGGCACTGCAGAGGCTGCAGGCAGCTTTGCAGCCCAGTGTTCAACCTCTGCGCCATCAGGGGAGGCCCGAATTTTTTAAATAAAAGACAAAACAATAAAAAAGACATCTGACTGATGATCAGTAGAAATAAGACAGTATCTTTCTAAATCCAGATACAGAGTATAAATTACTTACATTTGTTAAGTAATTTGCTTAGTTAAGATAAGGAGGAAAACCACCAATAAGGTTTGAAAAATCCACTAAATAAGGACAAAATTAAACAATGGATTAAAAACTGCCAAAGGAAGAAAAATTTTATGACTTGGGATAAAGAAGGGTTTTTAAACAAGAAATCAAAGTACAAATTACAACACATGTAATAACAATAAACTGCCCTCACAGAGCACTTCCTATATGCCAGACACCATTGACAACATAGCTTCTCACCCAAACCCGCAATAACCCATTGAGGTAGACACTACTATTCCCACTTCACAGATGAGGAAACTGAAGCACCATATAGGAAGTAACTTGCCCAAAGTTACACAGCTAGCAAATGGCAGATGGATTTGAATCCAGGCAACCTGGCTCAAGAGTCTTGTGTGAAGATGTAAAACTGTAATTATATCAACAGTTAAAACTTTAGTAGGCAGAATACAGAGGATATTCAGGAAGAGTTCTTGATCTTCAACCAAGGGACTGAGCAGATGTGGGATGCAGATCTTTGTAAAGACTCTGACAGGCAAGACCATCACCCTCCAGGTGGAGTCCACTATTGAGAATGTCAAAGCCAAAATCCAAGACAAGAATGGCACTCCACTTGACCAGCAGTGTCAGATTTTTGCTGGCAAACAGCTGAAGGATGGTTGCACTCTCCCAGACTACAATACTCAGAGAGAGTCTGCACTGTACTTGGTGCTATGCCCAAGGGGTGGCATCATCAAGCTATCCCTCTGCCAGCTGGCCCAGAAATACAACTGCAACGAGATGATCTGCTACAAGTGTTATGCTCGCCTGCACCCCCAAGCTGTCAACTGCCTCAAGAAGCGCAGCTTTACCAACAAACTGTGCCTCAAAAAGAAGGTCAAGTAAGTCTCCATGACTGGCTCTTTCTCTGCCCGGAGGATGGCCACCTGCCCAAGCCCCATGGTTCTGGGGCCTCAATAAAGTTTCCCTTTTGTTGTCTGGAGCACTAAAATAAAACAAACAAAAACCATTCTGGAAGATATGACAATAGTAGATACATGTCATTATAAATTTGTCCAAACCCACAGAAAGTACACCACCAAGAGTGAAGGCTAATATAAATGATAAACTTAGGGTGATAATGATGTGTCTGTGGAAATTCATCAGTTCTAACCAATGTACTAGCACTCTGGTGCAGGTTGTAGATAGTGACAGGGGGTAGGGGGAGCAGAGCAGAGATATACATGAGTTCCCTACTTTCCCTTCAATTTTGCTATAAACCTGAAGCTGGTCCAAAAATTTTTTACTTAAAACTAAAATATTTTCATCAGACATCATAAAGAAAACCAAGACAAACACAAACCGGGAGAAAATATTTCTAATGTATTCATTCATCAACATATTAATAACCAGATTCTATACTAAACTTCTCAGACCACAGCTGGCACTGAGCCATTACGTTTTCTGCTTGTTTCCAAATATCAGTCCAAATACCAAATTAATTTCTACAACTACCCTCATTCAAGGTAAATTCCCCTCTGAAACACAGTTTAACTAGGATAGGGTTATAGCTTCTGACCATTAACAATACCCTTTGTCTTGGGCCTCCCCAGTGGTGCAGCAGTTGAGTGCTGGGTTGCAAAGCTGCCCGCAGCCTCTGCAGCACAGGTTCAATCCCCGGCCGCCGGGCGAGGGTCCCACAGGGCATGCAGACCTCTCCTGCCACCCACTGCTCCCCTCAGCAGTGTACTTCGTCCATCTGCCTGTTCTGCTCCCTGCTCTGACTCTGGTGAATTCTCTCACCCTCCGCACTTCTGACTGTACCCAGTACTTGAATAAATAAATAAATAAATTTAAAACAAACAAAAAAGACAATACCCTTTGTCTTTAAAAATCCCTTTCCGGGAGAAAGCACAAATACACAGAATCATAAATGAAAGAGGAGAAATCACAACGGACACAGCAGAAATCAAAAGAATAATCTTTAACTACTATGAACAGTTATATGGAAACAAGTTCAACAATCTAGAGGAGATGGACAAATTCCTACAACTCTACAATCACCCAAAGCTAGATAAAGAAGAAATAGAACACCTAAACAGACCAATTACAAGCAGCGAAATTGAAATGGTAATTAAAAACCTCCCCAAAAACAAAAGCCCAGGACCTGATGGATTTACAAATGAATTCTACCAAACATTCAGAGACGAATTAGTGCCTATCCTTCACAAACTCTTCCAAAAAATTGAGAAGGAAGGGACAATACCAAACACGTTCTATGAAGCCAATATTACACTAATACCAAAACCGAATAAGGACAACACAAAAAAGGAAAACTATAGGCCAATCTCCCTAATGAACACTGATGCAAAAATCCTCAATAAAATTTTAGCTATCAGAATCCAACAATGTATCCATAAGATAATTCACCACGACCAAGTTGGATTCATTCCAGGGGCACAAGGATGGTTTAACATCCGAAAATCAATCAACGTTATCCAACACATCAACAAAAAGAAATATAAAAACCATATGATAATATCAATAGATGCTGAGAAAGCTTTCGACAAAGTGCAACACCCATTCATGATAAAAGCCCTTGAAATTCTGGGGATACAAGGAACATACCTCAACATCATAAAGGCCATCTATGACAAGCCAACAGCCAGTATCATTCTCAATGGTGAAAAGCTGAAAGCAATTCCATTAAGATCTGGAACAAGACAAGGATGTCCACTCTCACCACTGCTTTTCAATATAAAACTGGAAGTCCTAGCCAGAGCAATAAGACAAGAGAAAGACATCCAAGGAATCCAAATAGGAAAAGAAGAAGTCAAACTATCACTATTTGCAGATGATATGATAATATACATAGAGAACCCCAAAATCTCCACAGAAAAACTAATTCAACTCATCAATCAATTCAGTAAAGTGGCAGGATACAAAATCAACACGCAAAAGTCAGTAGCCTTCCTATACACAAACAATAAATCTGAAGAAGAAGAAATCAAAAAAACCACCCCTTTTATTATCGAAACAAAAAAAATCAAATATTTGGGAATAAATCTAACAAAAGAGGTAAAGGACCTATACAAAGAAAACTATAAAACACTGTTAAAAGAAATAGAAGAAGACACAAAGAAATGGAAAGACATCCCCTGCTCATGGATTGGAAGAATAAACATTATTAAAATGGCCATCCTACCAAAAGCAATATACAGATTCAATGCTATTCCAATCAAAATCTCAATGGCATTCTTCAAAGAAATAGAACAATTATTGATGAAATTCATATGGAATCACCAAAAACCCCGAATAGCCAAAGCTCTACTGAAAAAAAAAGAAGGAAATGGAGGCATCACACTCCCAGACTTCAAACTATACTACAAAGCCATAATCATCAAAACTGCATGGTATTGGAACAAGAACAGACATACAGACCAATGGAATCGAATAGAAAATCCAGAAATAACCCACAGATTTATGGTCAACTAATCTTTGACAAAGGAGCGAAGACTATGCATTGGAGCAAAGAAAGTTTGTTCAATAAATGGTGCTGGGAAAACTGGGTCGCTACATGCAAAAGAATGAAGCTTGACCACTACCTCACACCATACACAAAAATCAACTCAAAATGGATTAAAGAACTAGACATAAGACCTGAAACCATAAAATACATAGAAGGAAATATAGGCGAAACACTACGGGATTTGCACATCAAAGACATCTTTACAGACACATCACCCAAAGCAGTGATAGTGAAGAGAAAGATAAACAGCTGGGACTACATCAAATTAAAGAGCTTCTGCACAGCAAAAGAGACAATAACAAAAACAAAGAGAAACCCCACCAACTGGGAGAACATTTTGCACCCAACACTAATGATAAAGGACTGATCACAAAAATCTGCAAAGAGCTGATGAGACTCAGCAACAACAAAGAAAATAATCCAGTCAAAAAATGGGCAGAAGAGCTAAAAAGAAACTTCTCTGAAGAGGAAATGCAAATGGCCAACAGACATATGAAAAAATGTTCAACATCACTTGTAATCAGGGAAATGCAAATCAAAACTACCATGAGATACCATCTCACACCAGTGAGAATGGCACATATTAAAAAAACTAGCAACAACAAATGTTGGCGAGGATGTGGAGAAAAAGGAACTCTTGTGCACTGTTGGTGGGAGTGCAAACTGGTCCAACCACTATGGAGAGCTGTGTGGAGATTTCTGGACCTACTAAACATAGAGCTTCCATATGATCCAGCAATTCCACTCCTAGGTATTTACCCAAAGGACACAGAAACATCAATTCCAAAGAGCACCTGCACTCCTATGTTTATAGCAGCACTGTTTACAATAGCTAAGCTTTGGAAACAACCCAAATGCCCAAAAATAGATGACTGGATCAAGAAGATGTGGTACATATATACCATGGAATATTACTCAGCATTCAAAAAAGATAAACACATGCAATTTGCAGCAACATGGATGGCACTGGAAGGGATCATGCTCAGCGAAATAAGCCAAAAAGAAAAAGAAAAATACCGGATGGTCTCACTCATAGCAGGAATCTAGAAAACTTAAATAAGGGACCAGGAAAATGAATATAAGAAAGTGAAAATCAAAATCAACAAAAAACTATGAACCAGAGACACTTTTTGGGGGGTGGGGGGCGGGAGGGGAAGGATTGGGGTCAGAATGGGGCGTTTGCAATTGTATGGGGGAATATAAAAATAAAATTAAATATTTAAAAAAATAAATAAATAAATAAAAATCCCTTTCCTCAAAGATTCTTTAGAACTGATACAGTGAACAGATGTCTCAGAACCCTAAACAGTTCTCTAGAGATACAAATGACATATAGTGATGTTTTATAAATTGGACTCTAGCCCCACCACTCACTCACTTGCTCTGTGAATGGGGTAAGTTACTTAAACTCACTGCCTCAGTTTTCTTGTGTGTAACATGAGACTGTCAACAACTACCGCCTACAAACACTGTCAGAATCTAGACAGGGGCTGTAGGTCACAGAGCACACCCTGAGATTTCCTCAAAAGGTTATATACAAAGAGCTACCAAGGTATATATCTAAAAGAAATAAAAACATGCTGACACACAACATGTACACAAATGTTCATTGCAACAATACACATTTAAAAATTCAAAAAAAATGGAAGAACCCAAATGCTCACCAGCTAAGTGATGAATGAATAAACAAAAGGTGGCTTACCCAGTAGAGTATTAATCTACAGCCAAAATGAATGGATGGAGTAAATGCAGTACTGGTTCTTACTACAACGTGGTTGATTCTGGAGAACATTATGCTAAATGAAAAAAAGCCATTAACAAAAGGTGACATATTATATGATTCCATTTATACAAAATGTTCAGAGTAGACAGATCCATACAGACAGAAAATAGATTAGTGGTTGCCAGGAGCTTAGAAGAGGGGAAAATGGGAAGTAACTGCTAAAGGGTACAGGGTTGATTTTAAGGAGATTAAATGTTCCAAAATTAGATATGGGGATGATTGCACAATTCTGTGAATATACTAAAATCCACTGAATTGCTGACCCTAAAAGCCTGACTTTCACTGTATGCAAATTATATCTCAATAAAGTGGTTACTGTCAAAATAATATACCCGCAGTATTTGATACATGGGAAGTACCCAGTAGCTGTTATTTTGATTCTGCTTAGCAATCTATGTTTTCTGGCATCTATAAATTGTTTTGAACAATTGCAATTTTTTTTCCAATTAAAAAAAACAAATCATGGTTCCAAGAGCCATATGCAAGGAATAGCATAAAGGGCTCAAAAGGAGGGCCTAAAAAGATCCTTGTTGGGGGAAATGAGGAGACAGCATGCTCCAGTATATGGGGATGGGAGGACCCTGGGATGCAGAGAGCTCCAGAGCTATTTGAATTTTAAGGACTGCCTGTGGGTACAAACAGCAGGTGTCAGCCTCCACAGTGATTAGAGCAGCAATAAATTAAACTAACTAGCATTCACTCTTAGCTGGGTGTAATCACACTCTAGGCAGGTCTCATTTAATCCTCATCACTCCTGTGAGTTTTCTATTCTTATCCCCATTTTTCAGATGACAAAACTGAGATAGAGAACAGTCATATCCAGAAGCAATGTTTTCTTCAATGTACCACCTCCCATACGGTCTCTAAAACCCAGAAATTCTTCCCAAGTTACAAATATTTACTAATAATCATCATGATAGATAACAGAAAGAAGCTTACTGTACTTGAGACAGTGTTAGTGTTTGCATGTATCCATGCATTTAACTCTCAGAATAACACTGAGCTGTAACTACCATCCTTATCTCTATTTTCATATAACACAAATGAGTCTGACAGGCTCACGGCCACACAACACATAGGTGACAGAGCTGTGATTTTTTTTTTTAAAGATTTATTTATTTATACAAGCACTGGCTACAGTCAGAAGTGCAGGAGGGTGAGAGAATTCACCAGAGCCAGAGTGGGGAACAGAACAGGCAGACTGATGAAGAAATACACTGCTAAGGGGAGCGGCAGGCGGCAGGAGAGATCTGCGCACCATGTGGGACTATCGCTGGTGGCGGGGAATCGAATCAGCGCTGCAGAGGCTTCGGGCAGCTTCACAGCCCAGCGCTCAACCGCTGCGCCACCAGGGGAGGCCCCAGAGCTGTGATTTAAATGGCCAGACTAGTCTGGTTGCCAGAGTCTGCCATCTTAACCACTTTGATGCGTGGCTTCTCTAGCTGAAGCATATAGCCCTGGCCACACACCAAAAACTCGTCTAAAACCTCCATACACAGATTGTTTTGAATTTTCATAACAACACTATGAAATAGGCTTTATTGTGAAAAATGTGTTTTAAGTAGAAAAAAATAAATATAGTGTATTAACTACTCTATCCAAAGTTTTCTCAATGAACAAGTTATAAAGCCAAGGCAATTTGATTTGTGCCAAGGTGATTTAGCTGGGGAGGTCAGGCTCTCTTCATCACTCTTCCATATTCTCTCCCTCCACACTCTCAAAATGCTGGAGCAATTTGTTTATCAATATGCAATTAGAGATAAAGGTAACACTAAAATACTCCAGAAAGCTTAAAATAATGCAAATAAGCAAAAAAAAAAAAAAAAAAAAAAAAAAAAACCAACCTTTACCTGCATAGAGAAGGGGGGCCACTGAACAGTATCAGAGTATCCTGGAATCAGTGGGGGGCAGATATTTGGTTATGTTAGCATCGTACTGTGGTGCCTCCTGAGATTCTCTGCAGAATATATCCATTCTGCTTTCAAAAAACTGACTGGTCAAGTTCAAGTAAACAGGCTAATGAGTCCAGTTCTCCCCAACTACACAGTAGCCTTCCATCTGTGTCCCCAAAGACTTGTACTGCTTTGAAAAAAGCCTATAAAACCCCCTCTCTGAGAACTGAGCGAACACCTGCTCAAAACAGATGGAAGGCGTAAGGTCCGCTTCCTTCCCATGACACTCAGGAGCAGCCATTGTTCCTCTTTTTTGCGAAAACCATCCACTTAAGCCATTATACTCTGTTATGTTGCTCACTAATCTAAGACGTGCCTGGGCCCAGGGCTTCCTCCTTGCCTCTCCTGGCTGTTGCCAATACTTGGGTTATTTCTTTGCATCTCTGCTCCAAGAATTGAATGTGATTGGAGGAAATACAGAAAAATTCAGTGTATGAGGACCCCTTTAGCACTGTAGTTACAAGTTTGATTAGGGAGAAGACTGACACTATTGATTAAATGAAGTCTTAGTATTATCTATGAATATCACCCAGGGCTCTGAAGACTAGCCTATTTTGCAACTTGCCAGTTTGCATCCATCTGAAATAAATTACAGATGGTGCATTTGTCTTCATGAGTTATCAGTTATACTCACGTGCATATATGTCCTAAAAATAAATATATAGCCTCAGAACTGCACACATTCCCAGCAAGTGGCACAGATTTACACACCAATATCAGCAACTTTGTAAGAAAGTCTTATCCTTCCCATCAATTTTTTTTCTTGGTGCCAGCAGAGATTCACAAGTAGCAGTCAGCAGCAGTACTATCAAAATGTATTTTTAAGCCCATTGTGTTGTTTTGACAAACTAAACGATTAATTAACAGCAATCTAGCAAACAGATCTCTACTTACAGCTTAGAGTAAGAGAAACACACAGATCACCATAACTGTTCTATAGTCACCATTACTAAGGAAGAAAACTGCCTAATTAATTATAATTGATCACAAAGATTAGATTCAAATTCCACTAAGAGAGCAGAAGAAGCCCAAACAGAGGAAATAAATCAGAAAACTATTCTCTGAATCCATAATGAACCAACGAGCTTTAGAGATAAACAGATTTGTTTTAATTGTAGTTTTAAAAAAATAATTTAAGAACATTTGGAGGCCTTTAAAGAGGGAGAAAATACTGAGTGTGGGGAGGGGTTGTGTCAAAATCAGGGATGTGTTAATTCAAGAAAACACTGAAGTTCTTATATCAGACCCTAAAAATCTATAAGGTCTTCACCAAGGGAGAGATTAGGGATAAGACGTATATACATCATGATGTAGAGGTGGCTTTGACAGATGTGTCCTGTTAATGATACTCTTCTTCACCCAAAGACATATCCGTGTGAGCCAGAAGACAGTCTGGAATTGTTCTCTTCTCAATTTGCACAGCGAACATCTACTTTTTCTTTCCAGCATTTACTTTCCCTCCCTCTAATCATAAAAGTCCTCTCTGCACAGGCCTATGTGAATAAAACAATGGTCCCCACCTCAACTCTCTATCCCCAATCCCTGTGCAGTGCTGGAACAAAAGAGAGGACTTGAGACACAAATTGGACCCACCAGTTTGTGGACTTCTGAAAGACTTTAACAGCAGGAACTTGAAAAGAGAAGCTCAATGTCTTAAAACCCCCTTTCTTCTTTGGCTGTGAGACCGTCAAGAAGTAAACTCCATGATGGATGCAGAGACATGAGGATGGGCCCCATTTCCTGTCAGCAGATCCTAAACATTCCCCAGGTTTCTCAGCATTCATTTAGGTTGTCATCTGTTTTTGCTTTCTCTGTTCAAGTTGGACCCTGAGTCTCAGCATTCTGCTACCTAAGTTCACTACTTCTAGAAACTCTTCATCTAAAAGGAGTGTCCGGGGCCTCCTTGGTGGCGCAGCAGTTGAGTGCTGGATTGTGAAGCTGCCCACAGCTCCTGCAATGCCGGTTCAATCCCCGGCCACGGGGTGAGGATCCCACATGGCGCGCCGACCTCTCCTGCTGCCCGCCGCTACCCTCAGCAGTGTACCCCGTCAGTCTGCCTGTTCTGCTCTCTGCTTTGGCTCTGGTGAATTCTCTCACCCTCCCGCACTTCTGACTATACCCCAGTGCTTGTATAAATAAATAAATAAATATTTTAAAAAAATAAAATAAAATAAAAGGAGTGTCCACTATAGAAACAATCTGATATATGCCATGACAATCTGGACCAGATGGATGTTTTTCACAAATTCTTACCTTGACTGCTGAGTTTCATCTCCCATATGGGCTACTGCAAAGTTTCATATCTTACAGGATTGGGTGGTGGAAAGAATATGAGTTTTGCAATGAAAAGGATCTGATTACAAGTTGTAACTATTTTGTCTTGATCAAGTGTCTTAATCTTTCTGAACCCATAGTCTCTCCACTCATAAAACTGCAATCATAACTATTGGTGTTTGTGAGGAGTCATGAAACAATGTAAAAAAAGTAATCAAATAATAATGCCTTGACAATATATACATGATCTCTCAGATTAGATGCAGTATCACACCCTGACACCACTGTTGCTTTCCTCCCCTCTCTTGACAACCGAGTCATACAAAACTTTCTCCTGGTATAAGAGAACATGGCAAATGAGTAATTAGGAGCTAAAATTCTATCCCATCTATAAAATATTAAAATCTGATTTTAGCTTAGAGCTTGTTGAATGTGATGGATGTACAAGAAATGTTCATGCATTTATTAATATAGTTGGTTGTATTAATAGTGACCTCACTAATTTAAAATAACTTGGGAGAAGGCCCAGCCCAATTATAGGATACTTTTTAAAAGCACACTTTAATTAGTTTCAAACATATTCAGTAACTGAAATAATTCTAAAAAGAATTGCCTGGGAGAACCTATGATGTGATGCAGTTACAAAAATGATTCACAATTGGTATATCAAAAATTGGTACACAAAGTGTCAAGCTCATTCCTGTCATCTACGGAGGAACAGAAATGGCTCTGACCTTGTGCCAGAAAAGCTTCTCCACATCTTTATCTCTAAATGAGAATCAAAATATCTAAGATATGGGATTATTGTGAGGCTTAGAATTCACTAAGTAAAAATGAAACTAGAAACCCTATGACACAGGTTTATATACTCAATCATCTCAGGATCATCTTAGCACATAAATTATTAGAACTTGGCATTTCAGGAGCTAACGCTGTGCTCGCGAGCCCTTGGCTGACCTTTAAGGTGCTCATATGGAACCTTTGGGGTCTTATTCCAGCTTACACTGACTGTTCATCCACTGTCATGGGTTTTCAGCAGCATTGTTTACATGAGCCTGTTGTTTTGTCACATCTTTTTGGATCAGACATGAGCATTTGACCCAAGAAGATTCAATCAGATTTTCCCACACCAGATATCAGAATTAAAACTAAGAGAATCTACCTCATTCCAGGTCAGATGCTACAAAAGAAGTAAACTGAGGGGCTGTGATGAATCATATTCCACCCACGAATATCTGAGAAGCAGGTCTTAGACAGGAAACAGAGACTTTCAAAAAGACTAACATTCCATTCCTAGTTTAAGATGCTAGTAAAGGACTAACTGCTTCCCTGCCCTTGGGATCCATGAGATATTTTTCAATCCCTTATGATAAATTTTCCCTTGTGCCAACATGTAACCTGGAGTACAAGTAAAATAACTTGAATGCAACAAACAGAAAATAAACAAGAAGCTTACTAGAAAATAAATGAACAAATTAGAAGAGGTAAAGAATCTTTGTCCAAGCTACATTTATTTTCTCGGTCTAGGGGGGTGGTCTGAAGCTAAGTTTGGCTTGATGACAGAGTAGTTCGATGTGTACTTACTGCATGTATATGAACAGCTCTGAACTTTTCTAGGACTCACTGGCCATGGCATAACACTTGTACTTGCACTGCCTGGTTCTTTTTAATATTTTATTTCATGTTACTACACTAATAATTATTTTCATTCCTACTGTACAAAAAAGTTCACTGAGTCTTGGAGGGGAAAAGTGACTTATCCAAGATTTCAAGTCAGCAAGCCCAGCTTTTCCGTCTCTAAGTGCCATGCTAAGTACCAAAGTACATGAATCATGAATCAGGGGAAAGTGGGAAATCTCATGAGTCTTTCATATCTAAGGGCAGCATATCTCAACCATCTTAGTACAGGTAGACATTTTTTAAGTCAAAAGGTTTTAAAGATACCAGCAAATCAAATTCAACAGTATATCACAAGGATTATAAACCATGATCAAATAGGATTTATCCTAGGGTTCAAGGATGGTTTAATATACATAAATCAATTAATGTAATACATGATATTAACAAAAGCAATGATAAAAGCCACACGGTAACATTAACAGATGCAAAGGAAACACTAGGTAAGATTCAGTACCCATTTATGATTGAAAAAACTCTAAACAAGATGGGAATAGAAGGAAACTGTCTCAATATAATTAAGTCCATATATTACAAAAGATTTTAAAGATCTGCCTTTCAGAGCAGGTATATGCCTTATATTTACTAACCCACCCACCCCCCCAAAAAAAGCAGTGACAAAAATTAAAGCAATAATAATGTTTGCAAATACGTTTCATACTATTAACCAATATAGCAAATGGAAAATTTTGTGAGTTTATGTATGCTAGGGTGGGGGGGGGAGAGGTTGAGAGACACAGAGATAGAACATAATTGAACAATAACCTTATTTTTAGTTTATTTTAAATATAGTGATTAGAACACTTACAAACGTAGATGCTCTAGCATTAAACCATGAAAGGAACCTCTCCAATGAGGAAAACTTACTGTTTCCAGTTTTAGACATTTTAAGGAGGTTGATTTTACACTCTTCAAAGATTGTTTAATTAATAAAAATTTTAAAGACAGCCTTGCCTAGTTCATCTCATTCTCAGTACAGAGCTTAGATTCCAGATTTTCTGGGGAACTAGAAAAACTTGGGTATAGTATACAGGGTTTGGACAAGAAAACAGAAGGATTTCCAGCTATTATAACTAGTACGGAATTTCATTAGTGAATTACAAACCTACACAATTTTCCTTAGGTCTCACAGAGTAAAGGTGAAGTTCATGGCTGTTTTGGAAAATTCAGAAGTTCATGAATCATAGGAAACCAGTGAGCACAACTACCTGATGCATCAGGGTTGGTACCCAGGAGGCTGTCAGACGTTGGCTAACTCCCTCAGCTGCAGCTTGTGTATTTACATGTTTGCCCCTATTTATGGTCAGAGACTAATAGCTTGTCCTTCTCTTTCCTTTCTGGATTCCTTGGGAGTATGTCTCATTGTCAGAATATAATCTGGAATGAGGCTGGTAAGGCATGCTGGGAAATGTAGTCCTTGGTCTTCTGTGATTATATAAGGGGAAATAGTAATGCTAATTAAATAACAGATATCTGAAACAATCTACCCCTTTTCTCTACCCAAATCTATAAAATCCTTTTGACCCATATTTATCATCTAACCAATATTAACAACCACTTCATTTGTCTACCTAATATGATGTATCTACCTATAATACAAATGGAGGTGCACTCAACCTCTCCTGGAAAAGTGAAGACTCAGAGTCCCTTAGGAACTATATCCATCCCTGAGTGTTGTTAATGCCTCTTCCAGTTTAGTCACAATTCCTCTTTGATAGCCCACAAACCAAAGATTAAATTATAAGGCTTTTCATAACTATCACAATTTATATAAAGCTATATGGAAAAAAAGAAAATACAGACATATTTCAAGAAAAAAAATAAACATTGCTAATGCATCCCTAATTTTTGCAAGCAGTCACAGATCACACCTAAACTTCCTTCTTATACCATCCATTCTATGTTCCCTTTATAATCTGCTAGCAACCTAGCCAGACATTCTTATTTATTGGCTCAAATGACCCAAATCTTCATTCCTGAAGAAACCTATATTGGCTTACTATAGACTTCAGTTACCTTCTACCACTGAATATGGAAGGCTTACCAGTAAATGCCCTTGGCTCCAGACATGCTCCCACACTACCTAAATATAGTGTAATAACACCACCACCAATTCCCCTTCATATTGACAATCAATCAGCAGTGGTACAGTAACTCCCTTTTTTATCTCTTGGTTTAATAATATGAGGAGTCCTTAAATGGTCAGGTTGTGTATCAATTCATGTGGGAACTAAAGCTTCTAAAGCAGCAGAGTTCAAAGTTGTGAATTTGGAAAGCAAAAACTGGCTTTTTCAAACTACATATTCTGGCACCTGGAAGTATGTTATCATAAATGGGTTGCTGATTTTGAGTATTTACTCCATCTTGCTTCTGAATGAATGAGGGACACAATAAGACCAGTGAATCCCACGAGTGCAACTATTTCCCTCACCTTTTTACTTACTATTTTGGCTACAAAATACAGTTCCTTGGTCAGAACAAAAATATTGTGTGTGATACCAAGACAGTGAATAATGCATTTAATAAGTCCACAGATGGTGGTGCTGGCAAAAATATTACTGACAGGGAAAGCAGATCCACATCCATATTAAGCATCTATTCCAGGGAGAAAAAAAAATTGCTGCCCCTCAATGATGGAAGGAGTCCAATGTAATCAACTTGCCACCAGGTGGCTGGCTGGTCCTCCTGGGGAATACTGCCATATTGGGAGCTCAGCTTTGGTCTCTGCCATTGACATGTTGACATGTTGGGCACTCAGCAGTAGCAACCAGATCAGCCCCAGTGACAAGAAATTCACATTGTTGAGCTCTTAGATAACATCCATCCCTGTTAACGTGGCCACTTTGTTGATGATCAAGTTGTATGGTAGCTGGGGAAGAAGCTAACGGCCATGACAGAACAAGTCATCGAGTCCCTGTGACTACTGAGAGTCTGCTCTGCAGCACATGTCCATGGGTGAGCAATCACATGGGTACCAGTCACTCTTCACTCTATGCCAATTCCATAAGGCCCATACACAGAACTCCATGTGTCCAAGCCTCAAGTCTTAATCTTACCATGTTCATGATCACCTAGTCAAAGGTTTTGCATTGCCCAGTGCAAGTATATACCTCTGACTTTCTCTTAAAACTCATCCTATAGGAAAGTTTCCCATCCCTACTATAAGCAAGTCTTTCTCCACTTGTCTCTCCTTAACCCACCCGCCTTTAGTGTTATATAGCTTCACCTACCCATCGGTGGCTAATCCAAGGTGGCTGCATGTAAGTGGAGGAGGGGAACATGATATCCCCCCTTTTATAGAGATCCCTCTGTTACATTTGGTGGTTAAATTTTATCATTTGTCCTCTGTCATTTCAGAATCCAAATACCAATTTCTTTAAGGAAGCTCGTTTCAGTCTTGGCAACTTCAGCACTATTCTCAGTTTGTGGAAGACAACCATTAAAGAGTTTTTTTGTTTGTTTGTTTGTTTGTTTGTTTGTTTTTAAAAGATTTATTTATTTATTTATACAAGCACTGGGTATAGTCAGAAGCGTGGGAGGGTGAGAGAATTCACTAGAGCCAGAGCAGGGAGCAGAGCAGGCAGAAGAACCGAAGTACACTGCTAAGGGGAGCAGCAGGAGGCAGGAGAGGTCTGCGCACCATGTGGGACCCTCCTCTGGTGGCTGGGGAGCAGCCGGGGATCGAACCAGTGCTGCAGAGGCTGCAGGCAGCTTCGCAACCCAGCGCTCCAGGGAGGCCCCATTAAAGAGTTTTTTATAGGCATCGGTGTTCCCCCTCACTAATGCTTTTATACCTGACTCAGTGAAGAGCGTGCTATCTAGGCCCTTCTAATGAATGTGAGTAAGGAAGTCATGTGTGATATACTTAATCCAACATTTCTATCTTGCTAAGCCTTTAGATTCATTCTTCTAAATTCTATCCAGGAAAGTCTGGCCTCTGAATTTCATTTACCACAAGCCACAAATGAGTTCACATCTATGTTCACCAAGTGAGCAACTGTTAAGAGTTATTTTCAGTTGTTTAAGATAAAACTTCAAATCCATTTTGATAAATTCAGTCACTCCATTACTATGCCATATCCTTCTTGGTCTAAATTTTTAGTCTAAATTTTTAGAGTCTACTAGTAAAATCTTTTGGTGAATATGCTACCTCTTCCAAGTTGAGATTGTGTCCTCTTATTCTGGGAGGCTGCTGAGATCTGTATTATTGATAGCTTAAGTCTGGAGGCAATGGGGTTAAGTCTGGAGAGAGAATGGGGTTAAGCATTAGGGATAACCAGCTTTCCCTAACTGCCTCAGGTCATTTTATTGCAATGTCTTTAAGAATAAAGAAACAAAGCTCCTGATAAATGGAAGGAGGGACTGCTTCTCCTGACAAGAGACTTCAAGATGACTTAGAGTTCAAGGTCTAACTATTTAACAGAATCTATTCAATACCCCATTCTAATTCTAGGGATCCTGTGCCTTTATCAAGGTCCCCTGTGCACTGAAAAGCATCCATCCCATAGTCCTACAACTAATCATTTATCTCATAACATCCTTTTACAGCAGCCACTTTGTTTCCCAAAGCATTATATCCAATAGACAATTCATTATGGGCAAATATTAAATGAAAATCCAACTAAGCTTTTACCACTACATGCCATGGACTATATAATTTTCCTCAGTCATTTCTAAATTTAAGACTGTCAGTCAGATAACCAATCACATATTCTATATTTGAGGTTCTCTTTCCTGGACCCTATATTGGTTTCAAAAGCTTTATAAACAGAGTTTGGTCAAAGTGATGGTTAATTTCATGTGTTGAACTAGAGGCTATTTTTGGAAAAGATTAAAATTTAAATTGGTGAACTATGAATAAGCAGATCATTCTCTCTAATGTGAGGAGGTCTCATTCATCAAGTGACAATGAATAGAACAAAAAGACCAGCTTCTCCAAACAAGACACAATTTTCCAGCCTTAGGACTAGAAATCCCTGTTGGTTCTATGAGTCTCTAGCCTGCTATCCCACGCTGCACATTTTGGATTTGTCAGCCTCTACAATTGCAAGAGTCAATTCCATATAATAAAACTCTTCATCTCTTTCTATATTTATGTACACATCCTATTGGTTTTGTTCCTGTGGAAAACCAGGAAATCAGAAGCTACTGAAGCAGGAAGAGATTTCATATAAAGAACTAGAGGTTTACACAACTGTTTCAAAGAGTTGTGTGGTTCAAAGGTCAAGGAAATCAGTACTAGCTTTCAAAATATCCAGAGGGAGAGTCACTATTAATGGTGTCAGCTACCTACAGCACCAAAGAAGGTGATTCTCAGGAGAACTAGCAAAAACCCCTCTCCCCTGCCCAGACCTACCTCAGTCACTCATAACTTTTCTTTTCCTTTGGCTTCTAAATCTTAAGAAAGTATCTCTTATTAGCCAAATCCAACACAGGCCATGCTGAGAAGGGAATCTAGGAAATGTAGTTTCAATGAATCAGAATTGTGGGATCATGATGGGAAGGGGGAGGTTGTGACCGAATATTCAGAAAAGGACGGGGATGCTGCTGAGTTGACAACACAGAGACCCTGTGGTATGCTCAGTGAAGATAAGGGGTCCCTGTAGCACAGCCCAAAACAGTTCCCCAACAGTTGCAGGAACACCGAAAGAGCTAAAAGGAGAGGAGCATCATGTGACCAGCCAGTCCTCTGCTGATGAGAAACTAATACCCAGAGAGGGAATAAAACTATTAAAATTACTAACAGTATAATCTCCATATTCCCTGTCCTACTTAATGAAGGGTGGGCTGAAAGCAGGGGGAACATGAGACGATTTAGAGGAGGAAGCACATGGAGCAGAGACATTTGAAGAAGGGTCTGCTAGAGTCTCAGCTTTGGACTTGCACCTAGAACTTAGGGGACATGGAAGGAGACACACGGAGTTGAGACATGTAGAGATGCTTGGAAGATATGTGGGTGAGAGACCCTCGGGGAGACTGACAATAGCAGACTTTACCTTGATTTGCTGCTTTTGTCCTAGACTTGCCTGGCCCCTTCTGCCCTCTTCTTATGGTTCCCTGCTAGAAGGTGTCTTAGACATGCAGAAAGTTTTCAGACGTCATTGGCCTCACTTTGGGCCAACGCTGTTTGGCTGGGTTTTTCATTGGGAAACTATTGTCCTCTCTTCTCTTCTCTCTCTGTGCACACTAATTCTATTAAAGTTCTTTTCTGTTAAAGGTCTTACACACTTAAGAATGTGCTTTGTCTTTATGTGGTAGATAGCAGAACCACTTAGAGAGTACAAGTTTGGGGGTCCTGGGATACCCCTCAGTCTGTGTGCTAACATCATATGGTATTGTTAATTACTGACATAGTCTAGGTTTGAATCCATAAACCATCCAAGAGTACTTCCCACTACTCTGGTTGCATTTTGAGTCACTTTCTGTCACCAAGAGTGCAAGCTGTTCTCTCCCAAACACCATGCTCCTGGGAGCACTATCCTTCATGCTAGCACTCTGCACCACTACTCTGGACAGTACACTCTCCCACCCTGTGTGCACATTAACAGGTCATACCCTAAAAATTAAAGCACCAAAGGAACATTAATTTTAGTGGGAGGGGATCTTGGTTTGTGGAAAATTCAGAAATGTAAACAAATTTGCTATTCCAGTTTCCTTCTTATCTTTTTCTTTCTTTTAATCTCTACCTTTGGTCCCAAGTTTTTTGGTCACCAGAAAAGATATTCTTTCCTGTAAGGTAAAATCCACTTACCATTTATTTATGCAAACCAATCAACAGCTATCATGGACTCTGCCCATAAAATCTCCCTAAACCAGGTTTTCCTTTCTCTTGGCCTACAACTACCCCAGTAAGCACCACAAACCTCCCTCAGAGTCTCAAATCCCTTTTTTGTTCCCCTCACAAATCTGTTCTCACAGCTTCACCACCTTGGCTTATTATCTCTGCCCAGATAAACATTAGCGGGACTTATTATCATATCTAAAACCCAATCATACTTCAGTTGTTCTGGTTTCAGATTAGAATAACTTAATCCTCTTGGAGAGAGAAAATTTGGCAACCTTTCTGCCTTTTGGTGATAAGAGAAGGATTGTAATTTTTCCAGGCCCATAGAAAGATTAAGAGGGCGATGTTAAACCCTACTTTGCCAAGCACCTGTACCCATCAGCCCTTGGGAGGGTTCAAAGGAGCCTAAGGAACAGCAGACAGATGGGAGCATAGTGATGGCCAGGGCCTGGTGAAAGGCCTTCTGGAATAAACAGAGTCAGGTCTTGAGGCTTAATAGCAGGGCTAAGTGAAGTTTCCTATTTTGTCCTTATTTCTAAGTGCTAAGCACTTATTATTTGCCACCTGGATCAAGATATAACTGGTCCTGTCTCAATGTCTCAAACTGTGCAGAGATGTAGAAATGCCCCAAGAAAAGCTCAGATCCAACTTAGGAACCAGTTTCATGGCAGCACATTGTATTACAAGATAAAACACAGTGCCGGGCTCCTTGACTTGACCCCAGTTGACTACTAAAGGCAGTTCAGACTTCTGACCCACTTGATTAGCAGCTCCTCTTCCTCAGGGTGATGGAGCAGCACCATAGAGTAAAGGTCAGGGGTCATGGTAATTGGGTGCCCTGAGTATGGTCTTTGTTAAACATGTCTCCCTTCTTCCTACCATTGCATAAGCTACCATGTCTTCTCTATGCCAGACAGTTGCTAGATTAAGGTGGCTTGGCTGAACTCAGGATGAGTATGGTCTGCCTGCCAACATTTGTTCCTGATTCCTCTCCAGAACATGTCCATTTCCCAATAGAACAAACACCAAAATAGATAAAATTTCACAACTCTGTAACTGGCAGGAAGGAAAAAAGTCCCTGTTCATCTTAGAATGGTTTTGCAGTAAGAGGCTCCAGAGAATTCTTGAAGAGATTGGCACTGGCCATGTGTAGGCCAGAATATACGCTTTCCAATTATCTGACATCCTCTCCAACACATCCAGGGCACTCTCTGCATCTCATTTGCATCAAATTCATTTTTGCACATTTTTGATTACTATTTTATTATTCCCTTTTCAATCCCATACTTTCAATAACAGAGGTTTATTATCTTAAGTAATTCCTAGGCTTATAAGCAACCTTTACTCCCCACTACCCCTCCCCTCTATTTCCTATGAGCTACCCTCCCTCCCCTACCACTGCACACACATAAGTATTCCTCATTACCACTCCTATTTCTGGTATGAAGTATTTCATATAAAATCATCAAAACTTGGACAGAAGCTGTCAATCACAGAAAGGTGATCCTCAAACTTGCTTAGAAAATATTCTTTTCTTCACACCCACCATTCCTGATGTCAAGAGAATCAACTTCTTGATACAATCTTCAATAAAATAGTTCATGGTTCCTGCCCTGGCAGAAAAGTAAAGCGTATCCTGAGACTTTGATGATTGTGTCAAAGGTAAGAAGTAGGAAAAAGAAGAGGAGAACTGGATAGGCCAGGAGTGTAGGGGAAGGCCAAGAGAAAGATGAACTAGGTGCGGTCATGTGATACCTTCACAGCAACCCCCAAGGTTTAGTGTTCCAGAAGCAGCATGCTTATCTGCTTACCAGTAGATTTTTATGCAAACAGAAAGTGGCAGGTAACATGTTCCTGGGACTCACAGCATTCTACTCACGAAAAGACACCAAATGACTTAGGTGCAGTGAGGTTGACTGACCCTGCAGCGAGTGGTCACAGCCATTCGAAGTCTAGTTTCTGAAAATCACCAGTTATCCATGGCCCTGTGCTAATCGCATTCCCGACCCACTTTTAGATTTTTGAAGTTTTTTAATAACCTAACTTTCCTGTGCTCATTGACCCACATGGAATTTTCCACCATGGAGGCGGGGAGAACTCCCACTGAGAGAAAATTACCAACTTCACACAGAGAGGTTAACAACCACAGAGAAAGGCTAATGGTTCCTGCTGTATCTTTCATGCCCAGACTCTAGAACTAAGACTAAAGAAGTGAGCAAATCTTAGGTTATGCCAGACAGGTGAAAAATGAGCTGTGAACTCTCCCCTGCTGGAGGAGGCGAGGCCTCTGGTCAAGTCATAAGGCTCAGCTGATGTGATCTCAGGAGGAGACTTGCCCCACTAATCCCTCAGGAGAAAACTGTCCATGTATAACATCTCCACCTCATTAGAGCTTCAGTTCATTTATTAAATATTGAACATATCAGATGGTTCTTTGTGGTGTGGAGGAGCAGAGTCCTTGTTCTTGGAGGGGGACATTGTGTATCCTCCTGAGAAAAGTCCAGTTGGCCGTGCTAATTGCTAACAGATTTCTCACACACTGTTATTTCTTCATCTGCCCAGGAAGTACACGCTGCACCACGGGAGATGTGGGACAGAACTTTGTTGCTAGGAGTCTAAATGATAGAGGCAATTAATTATTCACACCAGTAAAAGGAAGAAACTTAATGAGCAGCCCAGTGAACCAGCGATGGAATCTTCTCTGGGAAGTTGATAAGGAAGAAACAGAAATCCCTGGTCACTTAGGCTATCAGTTGATTTCTAGGTAGGACCATGCTCTAAGGCAGAACCAGAGGGAACCTAGTCATTTGCAGATAACAGAACTGAGAAGTGGAGGAAGGAAATAACTTATACAAGCCACAAAGAAAGTAGTGGTCCTGAGCTCTTACTAAGTGCCATGTTCTAGGCATTTCAATTCTATGTACTCATTTAGTCCTAACGATTCTGTAAAGTACGTAGCTTAGAGCAAAGCTAGGCTGGTTACCAGTTACAGCAGTGGTGCTTGGAAAGTCCAGCTCAACTGAAAACTCAACTAATAGAACCTTCCCCTACTTGAAATTTCTAGTCTATTTACACTTGCTCTAACTGTTAACAACCTAATCTAGTGGATACCAGACTCAAGAGGAAACCCAGAGTAAGCCCATGTATACAGATTTTTAATATTTCTATAGAGTATTGAAACCATGACATAGGAAATTAAGTTAAAGAAGAGATTGAAGAGGTAGCTTCCATAATATGGCAAAATATTCTAGATTTGGTGTTCTCATGAGCTCACCTCTATTTCCTGTTCTCAAATACTTTCTATGATCAAGTTCCAAAAAATCTCCCTTTTCTTAGGCTAGCATGAGTGGGTTTCTGCTTCTTGCAGTCAAAATGTCCCTGTCAAAACAAGCATGAGGGCTTTCCTGGTGGCCTAGGGGTTAAGTCTCAGTGCTATCACCTCCTAGGCCTGAGATGGATCCCAGACCAGGGAGCTAGTTTACATGGCACGGCAGACCTCTCCTGTCTTGTTTACTGCTCCCCTGTGTATTTCAATAATTTTACCTGTTTTGCCCCCCACTCTGTCTCTGGTGAATCCTCTCATCCCCTGCACCTCTGGCCTACTCCCAGTTCTTCTACAAAATAAATAAATAAATATTACCCAAAAAACCTAGCATGCACATACATGTGTGGATCCATGTGTGTTTGTATCTACATGCTCAACTGAAGTATATCAGCTAAAAGAGGTTCTACTTAAAAGATAAGGAGAAAAACTTGCCTTATAATTGAGGATTTGGAAGGAAAAATTTCTCTGCCAATTGGAGTCACAAGGTATCACCTGCTCCTGAAGCAAAATAATCACTATAAATTATGACAATTCATATTAAATTAATATCTGAGCTTTTCCTACGTGCTAGCTTCTAAGCATTTTACATGAATATATTCACCTAATCCTAACTACTTTACAATACAGGTACTGTTGTTATATAACAGGTGTTATTATTATAAATGAAGAAACTAAGAGAGATTAAGTGACTAATTCAATGTCATCAATTAAATAAGTAGCAAGAGTCAGGATTTGAACACAAAATATATGGTTTCCTAGCCTATGATCTAGACTAGGATGGAAAGAAGAGTCCCTAGATTTCTCTCCTTAAAGAGCCTCATGCCCAACAAGGGGTCTCCAGAATTCTAAAAGGAAAACTTGGCAGATATCAGCATCCAAGATACTCCCTAAGTACCATGCAAATGGAGAACTTAGAGGGAAAACATTGCAAAAATAATTCTTGCATTTTCCTTCTGACTTATTTTGCTTAGCATTATCCCCTTCCATTCCATCCATGTTGTAATAAATGGCAAGAGTTCTTTTTTATAGCTGAGTATTACTCCTTTGCATGTATATATCACATCTTAATCCACACTTCTGTCTACACATACCAGATGGTTCAGTCATAGGTGGAACATAAGGAAACAGAACAAAAGGTAAAACTAAAGCAAACAAATAACAAATCCCTGAAATCTAACTGTAGAATTAAAGCTACTAGATGGTGAGAGGGTGGATGGAGAGCAAAGTATGAAGAGTATCCAATGGACTATGGTGAAAGTCTGTGGGTGCCTTGATGGTAGGTGTGGTGTGGTAACATACATATGGAGGGGTATGATCCTCTACGTCTGAATCACTTACAGTTTTATAAACCAATGTTACCTCAGTAATTATAAATAAACATACTGTAATTATTGCTTCAGTTTGTCAGCCTATGTCATTTAAACCACCAACTCAGCAGTCAGTCAACTTTACCTCAGTGTTAAGACACATAGATCTTCTTACTATTCTATCTGGCTACATCAGTTATGTGGAAGAAGCCAAGCTCAGTCTTCATGGAGTCAATGAAAATCAGTGATTTCAAAGTAGTGGACAATAGCAATATTTTAATATTATCATTATGATGAAGCATTCAGCCCTACAAAAAACAAGATTGAAACTAAATTTTCCAATTTTTAATATTCATGTTTTTATTTGAGAATTGAATTATCTTACTAGTTTTCTAATACAGGGACCCATAATCAGCCTATAAACATCCCACAATTCAAACTAACACACCATTCAGTGCCAGTCCATAGCCATATATTATCTTCTCTGAAATATTGAGCAGAAAAGATGTAACTTATTCCCTGCTCACTGGTAAAGCTGATCTGGATGAGAGAGGAGGGATGGTTGAAAAAAAGCAGAAGACACAGCATACAAAAGAAGCATCACTATAGGTTATTAGGGGAAAAGTATTATAAGACTCATAGGCAGACCTGGATAGCCATACAAAATATAAAGTGCCTAAAGAGAATAGATATCGCTTCAATGGAATCATCTCAACTTTTGTTTTATGTTTGAAGACAGAAAAGAAAATATATCCAATTTATCTGAGTTCAGAGTCTGGATTAGCTGGCTCACAGGCTTGCTTCCTATGAAACCTGTTCAAAGGAATAACTTGATTTCCTGTTTATTAGGGACTGCCAAACAGTTAATTCAGTTTCAGCCCCCTGAATATCTAGCGATACTTTATAATCCAAAGACTATAAAGGAGAGATGGGGTTGGGAAAGCAAACTAGAGGAAAGAACAAGTCTCTTTTATAAAAGAACACAGGAGATTATTGGCATTCGCAAATTAACAAGAAATAAAAGAGAATAAAGGATTTGAAAACCAAGAATTCTCACTCTGTTCCCTTCTTGTCCTTCACCCATTCCAAAGGGAGAAACGAGGCCAATTAATAAAGATTGTCTTGTGCTCCAGTGTATGTTTAAAGTCTACAGTCAAGAAAAAATTATAGGCAGGGGAGGAAAAGACTGGAGCATGAATATACATTCTGGAAAGAAGAACAAGTCCAAGTTTAGAAAGACCAACCATGTAACATAACAAGGCACTATCCTTTATATTAGCAAGTTTTCAGTGACTCCTTCGGACCTTTGGCCATACCCGCTAAATTCCGCTAATCTTATTCTGAGTTATAAAACATATAGATATCTTACGTTCTTTAGTACTTTATGACGTACAAAGCACTAGATCTCTTGGTTCTCCAGGCAATCCATCTGCTAGGCACCACTACAGATGGGAACACAGAGTCTCACAGGGACTGAGACTTTTTTTTGTACTTTTTTTTAAAGATTTATTTTATTTATGCAAGAACCAGGGTACAGGCCAGATGTGCAGGAGGGTGAGAGGATTCACCAGAGACAAAGTGGGGAGCAGAACAGACAGACTGACGAAATACACTGCTGAGGGGAGCAGCAGTTGAGTCAGGAGAGGTCTGCCGTACCATGTGGGTTGCTCCGCGGCCGGCAGGGATCAAACCAGCACTGCAGAGGCTGTTGACAGCTTCACAGGGCTGCGCTCAACCACCTAAGCAACCAGGGAGACTGAGACTTTTGCCAAGATGTAATAGTGATAATATCTATCTATACATTAACTCCCTTCCTTCTATTGTGCTAGCTGCCAGAATGCATCCCCCCTTTTTAAAAAGTCGAACATGACATTTTGTCTGGCCATCTAGTTACTTTTTTTTCTCAATCCATGTGCTACAAGAAGAGTTGACTCCAACCCAAGTGTTATGACTCAGATCTGATGTACTGAGTACCATGTGCTCTTGGGAATGGATGAAAAATCCAGTCAGGATAATAAAACTGAACTATATTTGGTTGGATGTACTGAAAGAGGTTATCTTTTTTCCTACTAGACTTGAACCTCACAAGACAGAGGTCTGATACTTCTAACAGCTACTATATGGAGCCAGGTGTAGGAAACAACACTGAAGTAGTGAAGAACTGATGTGGAGGACAATAAGAATCAGTTGGCAATTTATAAGCTTCTGGCCAAAGCATATATGTAGGGTGACCCTCTATCTTTTCTGTTAAATAAAACGACACACTTCTTTTTTTTTCTTTGAGTATTTTCTTCATTTGTCCTAAATTGCCCAGTGCCAATTCCCAAATATACCTCAAGACAAAGGGTGATCTTCGCAGACAGAAGATTAGGACATAGAAGGTCACACAGACAGAACTCTAACCTCAATATCTATTACCAGGTATTAATTTCCTTTCCCCATCATGGTGCTTACCTTCTGCCTTTGCTCATGCTATTTCTTTGGTCTACATAATTGTGCTCTTTCTAGCTTACTGAGAAAATCCATTCATGCCCTACTAACAAATCCAGGCTCACAATTTTCCCTTCTCTGAATTCCCAAAGCTAATCCTAATATTTAATTACACCACACATTTTTTGTTGGTATAGTTTATAATTTTGGATACCTTATCTTTCCAAATAGACTCTAGGATACTGAAGATGGAAACATGCTCTTACACTATGCATATGGCCCTCACAAAACCTTCAACAATATGTACATAACATACATTATAAACTTTTCATTTGTTTTATATGAACTGGCAAAGTAAGTGCCAAAAGGGTAAGGGATGACACAACAGTCAGGTGGCTAAATGATAAAGAATGAATAGATGATAAAGTTAATATCATTCATATTGACTTTGTGATTCAATGTAAACTTTAAAAATTTTTTTTGGAAAAGGAACTCATAATTTTAAAATGGCAATGTCTCTCATACTGAGAAACCTATAAAATATAGCACACCTAACCTCACAGTAGGCCTTCAAAAAAATTTTATGAAATCTAATCATGAATTGGGCTCCAGTCCAAGTTATGATTCCATGGTCTATTCCCAGAAGTGCTTTCTTAATGATGATAAATAATCCAAAACATTTTTTCATGGCTTTTTAAAAATGTTTTATTCATGTGTTAACGAATAATAAAAATAGTAACAACTATTTTGTCAAATATCTACTATGTGCAAGACATTGCCAGACATAGAGAGATACTTTGCATACATTATTTCCAATCCTTAAAAGAAGCTGGAAGATATATATTATTATTGGCGTTTTAAAAATAAAAGAGTACCTAAAAAAAGTTAAGTGGGAGTTCTGTTTGTAGAACCAGAAAACCAAATATCTCCCTACCAAATATCACATAGAAATATGGGCTGAAATAATATAAACATCTGCTAAAGAGTGGAGCATATGATACAATTCCAAGGAACAAAAACAGAAGGATCTGAATCAGAGGAGTTAGTATATAAGCTACAGCTGCAGTCATCTGGGAAGTGGGGAAGATTCTTGATTTCTGTAAACCAAATCCCTTAGATTTTATGCCCAGACAGGGCCAAAAGATAAAGTAAAGCAAAGAGTTGAAATTAAGTCACTACATATAAAATCCATAAAATCAGGAACTTCTGGAAGCAAAAAAAAAACTTTCTAAGAGGCAAGTCCTCAAGCCAGGCCAACCAGGAGTCAAATAGAAGAACACTGCTGAAATGATTTATAATCCAAAAATGTAAAATAATAAAGAAAATATTCTCAGTGAACCAGTCATCACATGAACATATTAGAGGATTAGACTTAGAATCCTAAGATCTTTAAATGATAGAAATATCAAAGGAACTGCAAAAATATGTATTTTAAATGGTTAATTATAGAAGTAATAAGAAATGATAAAAAGGGAATGAAACATAATTAACAGAAAGTTTGCGGTGGAACATCTATAAATAAAAATGAAGTGATTTGAAATGAAAGAAAATAAACAAAAGATAAAATTTTTATTTCTGAAGCTTGATGGTGAGTTTCTAAGATATAGGGAATATCGCAACATCCTCTATGTCTTTTGTATATCTAAACAAAAGTTTTTAAAAAAGTAAAAATTTCAACAAACTCAGTGAATAGGTTAAACAGATTAGATATATCTGAAGAAAGAATAATGAACATTGAAGGTACTTAGGAGAATTATCCAGAATTTAATTGAGAGAACTAAAGATATATTTAAAATATGTAAAATAGCATCCAAGAATATTAATGACAGCATGGGAAGACCCAACATATGTTTAATTGGTGTTCCAGAATGAGAAAACAGAAATGGAAAAGGTACTAGCTGAAAAGATAAAAGCAGATGATACTGAATGTGGAAAAAAAGACTTAATTCAAGATGCACTATTATCTTTGAGCAGAATAAGTAAAAATAAATTCACTCCTAGATACCTACTGTGAAGCTCCACGATACTAAAGAGATCTTAAAAGCATCCAAAGAGAAAAACAAGGTCATCTACAATGACCTTAAAGGTGATAATAATTAAACTAAGAATAGATTTCTAAGCAGCAACAATAGATATAGAAGATAAAGCAATAAAATTTATGAGGTATTGAAAGAAAATAATATTGGTTTTAGATTCTATACCAATCTAGACCACCACTCATGAGTTAGAGTGAAATAAAGGCCACTTCAGGCACACTAAGTCAAAGAGTTTTCCATTAACTCATTCAAAGAACCAATAGAGAATGTTCTTTAGGAAGAATTTTCAACCCAAAAGGAAGGACTAAATTACATGAAAGAATGATGACCAAATAAAATTGTCTAAAATGTGGTTTATCTATACAAGCATGTATTGTAAAATCAGTAATAATAATAATCGGTGAGTATAAAACCAGATAAATCTTAAATTATGAACAATGAAATTTAAAAAGAGAGCTAACAGATTCTAAGATCTCATGTTGTTCAAGAAAAGAATAGAGACTTTGTTAAGCCAAATGTGCATGTTAAAATGTTAACGTGACCTTTAAAAATGAAAGCAGAAGGCATCAATTCCAAATTGTAGAAGAAAGTGAATAAAAATTAAAAATCAATACAAGGCAGAAAAAAGGGAAGAAAACATAGAAAAGGCAGAATGAAGAAAAAGTACAAAGTAAGATGGCAGAAATAAAATCAATTATTTATTAATCACAATAAATTTATTATACATGCATATATAAAAACACATTGACAAATTATAATTAAAAATAACAAGTACCAAAATGTATATGAAAAGAAAATTCACAGAAAGCCAAACCAAAAGATATATTAACATACAGACAGATGCTCTACCTTACTAGAACTTAGGGAAATGAAAATTAAAAATGAAACAGTGCCCATTTCACGGCTATCAGATTAGTAAAACCTTAAATGCCTGATGACTAACAACTGCTGTGGAACAATGGCAACTTTCTTATAGAGTTGGTTGAAATATAAATTGGTTAACTACTTTGGAAAGATATTTGGAAAAATCTAGTAAAGTTAAAAATATGATTGCATCTAACATTTTAATAATATTCCTAGGTAAATGTCCTAGAGATATTCATAAAAGATTACACAGATTTATATTCAGAAATACTTATTATAGCCCAAATTTCTAATGTTAAAATAACTTCAAGCAGCAAATGTATATCACCAGCAACATCACCTTAAATTCCAAATTAAAATAAGTGGAATACTATGCAATCCAGTAACATGACAGAATGAATTACAACTAAGTGCTTAAAAGTGCATTTCAGAAACAATGTTGAGCAACAAAGGCAAGTTGAAGCAATATCATATTTGTTGTTTAAAAGGTTTAAAATTTGTAAAATACTATATATTTTCATAGTTTCATGGATAGGCAGTATAAAAACTCACAAAAATGTTATAGGAAAGTAGGGAAGAAATAGGATTAGGAATGAATTAAAAATTTTACTAAATTTTTTAATATAAGAAGCAAAAATACAAAATGTTAAAATTAGTCAAAGCAGGTAGCATATCCATGAATTCCACTGCATTAGTCTTTGTACCACTCTTTATGGTTGAAATAGCTCAAACCTTTTATATATACATATTGATCACATATATATCATAAATATATATAATTTTTATAGCTTAAAAATAAACAAGTAACATATGAACAGTGTGTTAGAATAATATTTACTAAACTTTAATGGCATATGAATCATGGGAGATCTTGTTTAAAATGCAAATTCTTTTTTTTTTTAAATAATAAATTTTATTTTTATATTCCCCATACAATTGCAGCCCCCCCCCCATTCTGACCCCAATCCCTCCCCTCCCGCCCCCGCCCCCCTAAAAATGTCTCTGGTTCATAGTTTTTTGTTGATTCTGATTTTCACTTTCTTATAGTTATTCATTTTCCTGGTCCCTTATTTAAGTTTTCTAGATTCCTGCTATGAGTGAAACCATCCGGTATTTTTCTTTTTCTTTCTGGCTTATTTCACTGAGCATGATCCCTTCCAGCGCCATCCATGTTGCTGCAAATTGCATGTGTTTATCTTTTTTGAATGCTGAGTAATATTCCATGGTATATATGTACCACATCTTCTTGATCCAATCATCTATTTTTGGGCATTTGGGTTGTTTCCAAAGCTTAGCTATTGTAAACAGTGCTGCTATAAACATAGGGGTGCAGGTGTTCTTTGGAATTGATGTTTCTGTGTCCTTTGGGTAAATACCTAGGAGTGGAATTGCTGGATCATATGGAAGCTCTATGTTTAGTAGGTCCAGAAATCTCCACACAGCTCTCCACAGTGGTTGGACCAGTTTGCACTCCCACCAACAGTGCAGAAGAGTTCCTTTTTCTCCACACCCTCGCCAACATTTGTTGTTGCTAGTTTTTTTAATATGTGCCATTCTCACTGGTGTAAGATGGTATCTCATGGTAGTTTTGATTTGCATTTCCCTGATGACAAGTGATGTTGAACACTTTTTCATATGCCTGTTGGCCATTTGCATTTCCTCTTCAGAGAAGTTTCTTTTTAGCTCTTCTGCCCATTTTTTGACTGGATTATTTTCTTTGTTGTTGTTGAGTCTCATCAGCTCTTTGCAGATTTTGTGATCAGCCCTTTATCATTAGTGTTGTGTGCAAAAATGTTCTCCCAGTTGGTGGGGTTTCTCTTTGTTTTTGTTATTGTCTCTTTTGCTGTGCAGAAGCTCTTTAATTTGATGTAGTCCCAGCTGTTTATCTTTGCCTTCACTATCACTGCTTTGGGTGATGTGTCTGTAAAGATGTCTTTGATGTGCAAATCACGTAGTGTTTTGCCTATATTTCCTTCTATATATTTTATGGTTTCAGGTCTTATGTCTTGTTCTTTAATCCATTTTGAGTTGATTTTTGTGTATGGTGTGAGGTAGTGGTCAAGCTTCATTCTTTTGCATGTGGCGACCCAGTTTTCCCAGCACCATTTATTGAACAAACTTTCTTTGCTCCAATGCATAGTCTTTGCTCCTTTGTCAAAGATTAGTTGACCATAAATCTGTGGGTTTATTTCTGGATTTTCTATTCGATTCCATTGGTCTGTATGTCTGTTCTTGTTCCAATACCATGCAGTTTTGATGATTATGGCTTTGTAGTATAGTTTGAAGTCTGGGAGTGTGATGCCTCCATTTCCTTCTTTTTTTTTTTTCAGTAGAGCTTTGGCTATTCGGGGTTTTTGGTGATTCCATATAAATTTCATCAGTAATTGTTCTATTTCTTTGAAGAATGACATTGAAATTTTGATTGGAATAGCATTGAATCGGTATATTGCTTTTGGTAGGATGGCCATTTTAATAATGTTTATTCTTCCAATCCATGAGCAGGGGATGTCTTTCCATTTCTTTGTGTCTTCTTCTATTTCCTTTAACAGTGTTTTATAATTTTCTTTGTATAGGTCCTTTACCTCTTTTGTTAGATTTATTCCCAAATATTTGATTTTTTTTGTTTCGATAATAAAAGGGATGTTTTTTTTATTTCTTCTTCTTCAGATTTATTGTTTGTGTATAGGAAGGCTACTGACTTTTGCGTGTTGATTTTGTATCCTGCCACTTCACTGAATTGATTGATGAGTTGAATTAGTTTTTCTGTGGACTTTTTGGGGTTCTCTATGTATATTATCATATCATCTGCAAATAGTGATAGTTTGACTTCTTCTTTTCCTATTTGGATTCCTTGGATGTCTTTCTCTTGTCTTATTGCTCTGGCTAGGACTTCCAGTATTATATTGAAAAGCAGTGGTGAGAGTGGACATCCTTGTCTTGTTCCAGATCTTAATGGAATTGCTTTCAGCTTTTCACCATTGAGGATGATACTGGCTGTTGGCTTGTCATAGATGGCCTTTATGATGTTGAGGTATGTTCCTTGTATCCCAAGAATTTCAAGGGCTTTTATCATGAATGGGTGTTGCACTTTGTCGAAAGCTTTCTCAGCATCTATTGATATTATCATATGGTTTTTATATTTCTTTTTGTTGATGTGTTGGATAACGTTGATTGATTTTCGGATGTTAAACCATCCTTGTGTCCCTGGAATGAATCCTACTTGGTCGTGGTGAATTATCTTATGGATACATTGTTGGATTCTGATAGCTAAAATTTTATTGAGGATTTTTGCATCAGTGTTCATTAGGGAGATTGGCCTATAGTTTTCCTTTTTTGTGTTGTCCTTATTCGGTTTTGGTATTAGTGTAATGTTGGCTTCAGAGAACATGTTTGGTATTGCCCCTTCCTTCTCAATTTTTTGGAAGAGTTTGTGAAGGATAGGCACTAATTCGTCTCTGAATCTTTGGTAGAATTCATTTGTAAATCCATCAGGTCCTGGGCTTTTGTTTTTGGGAAGGTTTTTGATTACCATTTCAATTTCGCTGCTTGTAATTGGTCTGTTTAGGTGTTCTATTTCTTCTTTATCTAGCTTTGGGTGATTGTAGAGTTGTAGGAATTTGTCCATCTCCTCTAGATTGTTGAACTTGTTTCCATATAACTGTTCATAGTAGTTACTGATTATTCTTTTGATTTCTGCTGTGTCCGTTGTGATTTCTCCTCTTTCTTTTATGATCCTGTTTATTTGTTAAAATGCAAATTCTGATTAGCAGATTTGGGACATGGGCTGAGAATATGCCTTTTGCATAAGCTCCCAGGGGAGGTTGATCAATGGGCCTATATATAATACCTTGAAAAGAAAGTAGGGATATATTATTTCCCAAAATGTATTGTGCATCTCTGACATGGAATACACTTTCCTCACTCCACTTACGTTAGGGTTGGTCATGTACATTGCTTTAGAGAGGCTTAAAGAGCCAGCATGTAACTTTCCATGCTTTCTTTCTGCAATGCAACTAGCAATGATCCAGTAAAAGGTACCTCAGTCAGCTTAAGTCTGAGAATAAAGGCACACAGAACAAACCCAAGCGCACTACCTGGGTGAGGTGGTATGGTGAGAAAAAGAAAACCTTCATGGATGTAAACCACTCAGATTTGAAGCTGTTTTTTACTGCATTATACACCAGTCCATTCTGATTACTACAAGCTTCATTGTATGGTATAAATGTATTATACTGGATTTAAAAAACTATCTTTCACCACTAATTTGGTTGGGGACTAACACCAAAGTACTTCTCTTTTTTTATATCTCTACAACCTCACTTGCAATACAGGGGAAAATATATATCTAACAGCTCATAAACAGTATGCTTGTGAATGGACTATCTCCCAACAACTCCTCTCAAAAAGAAGAAAATGAAAAGGAGAAAGTCGTATGAAGAAGAAAAAAAGGGAGGAAGAAAACAAGTTTAAATGACTAGTCCAATATCATGCAACTAGAGGTTACTGGACTCACACACCAGCCCAGACAATTTCACTCAAACTTACTCTTTTTCTGCTCTGCCAAGCAAACGAGGCATGTGTGAATGAATAGAATGTATAAGTTTGAACAACATTAAGTGTAGAAGGGCTGAACCCTCATTTCTTTAATGCATATACCTTGATCATTCCACAACCTCCTTTCATTTCACCAAGTTTCCCTAGTTCTTCACCCTTTGAGTCTCAGAAATCAGAAGCAGACGGCTTTAGAAAAGAGTCAGAATGAATAACACTATGGATTTTAGTAGGCCAATGTAGAGGGAATGGTCCTCAGAGTGCTACCTTTTTATAGTTTGCATCTGAAAACATTGCTCCTGTCTTCACCGAGGAAATACTGTAGCCATGCCGTCAGTTTATTACTCAACAAACTGCTAAGTATTTGCCAAGTGCTTTCTCAGAGCCTACAATTGTGCTGACAGTTGCATGATCTGGGTACAGGAAGAAATTAACCAGTGATATTGATAATACTGGATGAAACACAAATCCTATGATGAAAACTCAGAAATGGAAAATAAATCTTAAGGGTTTAACATATATAAACTACATATATATATCATATATATATCATATATATATATATCTCATATATATAAGCTATACATGCACACATACATATATATATACACAAGCTATGTGTGTGTGTATGAGATTGAACTTAAAAACATACAAACTATGTATAAATTAAGATATACACAGCTAAGGAAAAATTATTTCAAAGCACAAATATTCATTTGGAATTGAAAACAGACTAAAAAGGAGTAGGGAGTGATAGGTAAGAAAGATGTTGGTCATAAATATGAATAAGATATAAAATCTCAGTGTGATATTCTAACAAAAAGGTCCATTGCTATTGTGTTGGTTTGGGTTTTTGTTTTTTGTTTTTTGTTTTTTTGATTACATAAGAAACAGACTGTATCCTGAGGGGGAAAAAGCAAATGATAATATTGGATCATTTATCTTTAAAAGACTGATTAAACTGTACCTAAATGCTGCATACTGCACTGCAGCAGCTTGAGAATTATTAATAAAAGGATGAAAGTTGCTCTGAATAGGATGATCTGTATGGCTAGTGGGTAGGCAATGCAGTCACTAATTTTTTATTCAGGACCCAATGTGGGCGCAGTTCTGTCTTGGATCAAAAGGTCCAGAGTTTCCAATGTAGTTTGGTTTTAATTCTGACTCAAATCAAAAGGAAGAGTATACATTCACTTTACTGTTTTTATCTCCTGATGGAGTGAAAGGGTTCCCAAGAAATACAAATCACATATATATTTTTTCAATTTACTTTTAATCCTAGGATCTGGCTAACTAGCACACAAGGCACATCTGTAATAGCAGTCTTCATCTTCACTGCCTTTGTCAAGAGGGCTCAGAAATATAAACTGAGTGATTACAAAGAGAGCCCCTTTACTGTTAGACTCAACAGTATGGTATGTTTGGAAGGCTGCCTAACAGCTCTTCCCTTGGTCTCTCTGCTGTTGTTAGAATTTGCTCTTTCAAATCAAAATGCTCCTCCACCAAGGCCCTGACTCCTCTCTGAATGCCACAGGGAAAGGTAAGGTTTCATTATTCTTAGAACCAATAGCACAGTGCCATTTATAGTGGAAATTTTCCTTTCTGCCTCTACTCAAAGTGCAACATGGGATATTAGCCACAACTATTCTCAATCTAAGACAATGAAAGGAGGTACCCGTCAGAGTCTAATGAAGTCTCCATACAAATAAAGAGATAGTGATTCATCTGGGAATGAAAGGAGAAAAAAAAAATTGCACAGATACAAAATGGAGAAGTGGTTCTTCGTAGAAGTGAGTGGGAAAGACAGTTTACAAATCAGCCAGAAATTTAACCAAGAAATAGTCAAGTGGCACTAGAGTTTAAACAGCTCAGAGGACCGAGTTCATTCTAAGCTTAACAATAAATGAGAATATAGATAATAGTTATGACACATCAGGCACTGTATATAAGTGCCTTGCTGACTTTAATGCACTTTGTCTTTCAGCCACAACCTCATTATTATCATTTTCACTTAAGAGAGGAGCAAATGCAGCAGAGAGAGAAAAAAAAAAGTAGTGCAGGTTCCCAGGTCTACCACTTGGCAGAAATAAAATTTGAGCCCAGGGAAGTGTATGTGGGTATCTACATGAGGCTGACTGCAGGATTTAGGAGCACAACATGGTGGGTAGAAAGAAGAACCACAAAGATGAAAGAAAGAAGTTGTTGAGATAAAAGTCCTAAGTATAACTTTGAGAAACTTAGTTTACTTGTGTTAAAATAAAAGTGGAGAAGGGACATGATGTGTTGTTGTTTTTTTTTTTAAATTTGAAACCCTTGCATTCCAACAATTTACTTGAAATGAAAACTAAAGTCTTGACATATTTGCTCGGGCTGTTTAAATAAGTTATTTCAATTGAAGCATTGACAATTCAAGATAGGCTTAATGATTGTGGAAAAAATAATAACTAACACCTTTTCTTTTTTTAAAAAAAATACATTTTATTTTTATATTCCCCATACAATTGCAACCCCCTTATTTTGACCCCAATCCCTCCCCTCTCCGCCCCCCACCCCCCCATAGAGTGTCTCTGGGTCATAGTTTTTTGTACTAACATCTTTTCTATACTTTTCTTCTATGAGCAAAACCATGTTGGGGGAGAGGAAAATGCATGTGTCAAAAATGTATAATGTCAAGAAAAAGATAGGAATCCAAAAATAGAAGATCTTTCTGCTTTCATGTTCTCTTTTTCTGAATGTCTCTTACTTCCCTAGTTTGAAACAGGACCTCAACAGATGTCTATGTCTCAGGGGCTATGTGAAGTGCTAGAGACACATGATTCTTCCCCAAGCGAGACCACAACCACACAGCAACATAAGAGACAAAAGTAGAAATAAGAGAAATATAAGGTAGAAATAATAAACTTCAAAAGAGGCAGGGAGGAGAATTGATGCATAAATTTAAAGACCACAGAGATTATACCCGATTGGAGGGTTCTAATGGGATTCCCTAGGGAGGGAAAAATAGAAGGTGGACAGAATGCTAAGGAGGATTTTGACAGAGAAAAGTCATTCTAGAAAAATGGGTCAGCATGAATGTAGGCACAATAGTGGGAAAGAGCAATGCATATTTGAGAAACATCGAGGGTCATGATTTGCCCAGTATAGATGTTTACGTGGTAGAAGTGACTAATATAACTGAAAATGTAAGTGGAAGCCATACTGTAGAAAGTCTTAAAATTTTAAGTTTTGACAAGATAGCTATTAAGGATCTTCTGTAGAAGACTGCAAGGTCAGAGACAATATGCTCTAGAAAAATCGCCCCACTAGTGGTAGAATGGAGAGTGAACTGGGTAAGAGAACAGAAGCAGGGAGCTGAGAAATCTTCACACTTAAGCTAGGAACTATAACCTCAGCCATAAACAATGATCATTTCAGAGGCCTGTATTTGCCCATGGAAGATATAAGGTAGAAGAACATAAATGAGTCCCATCATTGCAGGATAAAACCAACTCCATACGATACAGCATATGAAGACACAGGGAAGTCTCTAATAGCTGTCCTTAAAATTAAACCTTCCTCTTCAACTTGGGGTTATGCTCCTAAGCTCAGACAATCTGTTCAGATTCTGCGCCTTACCTCCAAGTCAGTTGTGCTATCTCTGATTTCTGCTTAGTTGTCCCTCACTATTTTCTATCTCTGCCCATTAATACGTTTGGTTGCAAACTAGTACTCTGGCTGACCAGACTCTTGGACCCTTCCTTCTAAAGTTGTACTGTGCTGGTACTTTCAGATCTGTCTTGTTTCCACTCACTGCAGCCAAAGACCATCCCAGACTCCTCAATGTCTACCCAGGATCTAAAACTTCATGACTCCAGAACCCCATTTATCATAATAGCTTTATAGACACTTCTTCATTATATTACAAAAGCACTTTCAAAGTGACTCCATTTCCCAGGTTTTATGAAAAAACTGAAATTATGCCATTATCAGTAGCTAGAACCAAGAGTTCATAAAATTCCAAAACCAAGAAAGTTCTTTGGAGGTCATCTAGCCCTATCATTCTCATTTTATGCAGAAAAAACACTAAATGACTTATTCAGAGCTACACAAAGTTGGCAACCAGAACTAACATCTCTTCACTCTCAATCCAATAGATGTTTATTAGCAGTTAGAATGTATAAAGTGTCATCAATCTAAATTGTAATCAAGATGTAATCAAGACCATATTGACTGCATAATTTTTATCTACATCTTATAGAACTTTATTATATAGCTGCATTTCTCATTTGTTATTTTATTTTATTTTTTTTTTTTAATAAATTTTATTGTTATATTCCCCATACAATTGCAGCCCCCCCATTCTGACCCCAATCCCTCCCCTCCCACCCCCGCCCCCCTAAAAGTGTCTCTGGTTCATAGTTTTTTGTCAATTTTGATTTTCACTTTCTTATAGTTATTCATTTTCCTGGTCCCTTATTTAAGTTTTCTAGATTCCTGCTATGAGTGAGACCATCGGTATTTTTCTTTTTCTTTTTGGCTTATTTCGCTGAGCATGATCCTTCCAGCGCCATCCATGTTGCTGCAAATTGCATGTGTTTATCTTTTTTGAATGCTGAGTAATATTCCATGGTATATATGTACCACATCTTCTTGATCCAGTCATCTACTTTTGGGCATTTGGGTTGTTTCCAAAGCTTAGCTATTGTAAACAGTGCTGCTATAAACATAGGGGTGCAGGTGTTCTTTGGAATTGATGTTTCTGTGTCCTTTGGGTAAATACCTAGGAGTGGAATTGCTGGATCATATGGAAGCTCTATGTTTAGTAGGTCCAGAAATCTCCATACAGCTTTCCACAGTGGTTGGACCAGTTTGCACTCCCACCAACAGTGCAGAAGAGTTCCTTTTTCTCCACACCCTCGCCAACATTTGTTGTTGCTAGTTTTTTTAATATGTGCCATTCTCACTGGTGTAAGATGGTATCTCATGGTAGTTTTGATTTGCATTTCCCTGATGACAAGTGATGTTGAACATTTTTTCATATGTCTGTTGGCCATTTGCATTTCCTCTTCAGAGAAGTTTCTTTTAAGCTCTTCTGCCCATTTTTTGACTGGATTATTTTCTTTGTTGTTGTTGAGTCTCATCAGCTCTTTGCAGATTTTGTGATCAGTCCTTTATCATTAGTGTTGGGTGCAAAAATGTTCTCCCAGTTGGTGGGGTTTCTCTTTGTTTTTGTTATTGTCTCTTTTGCTGTGCAAAAGCTCTTTAATTTGATGTAGTCCCAGCTGTTTATCTTTGCCTTCACTATCACTGCTTTGGGTGATGTGTCTGTAAAGATGTCTTTGATGTGCAAATCACGTAGTGTTTCGCCTATATTTCCTTCTATATATTTTATGGTTTCAGGTCTTATGTCTAGTTCTTTAATCCATTTTGAGTTGATTTTTGTGTATGGTGTGAGGTGGTGGTCAAGCTTCATTCTTTTGCATGTAGCAACCCAGTTTTCCCAGCACCATTTATTGAACAAACTTTCTTTGCTCCAATGCATATTCTTTGCTCCTTTGTCAAAGATTAGTTGACCATAAATCTGTGGGTTTATTTCTGGATTTTCTATTCGATTCCATTGGTCTGTATGTCTGTTCTTGTTCCAATACCATGCAGTTTTGATGATTATGGCTTTGTAGTATAGTTTGAAGTCTGGGAGTCTGATGCCTCCATTCCCTTCTTTTTTTTTTCAGGAGAGCTTTGGCTATTCGGGGTTTTGGTGATTCCATATGAATTTCATCAATAATTGTTCTATTTCTTTGAAGAATGACATTGAAATTTTGATTGGAATAGCATTGAATCTGTATATTGCTTTTGGTAGGATGGCCATTTTAATAATGTTTATTCTTCCAATCCATGAGCAGGGGATGTCTCTCCATTTCTTTGTGTCTTCTTCTATTTCTTTTAACAGTGTTTTATAGTTTTCTTTGTATAGGTCCTTTACCTCTTTTGTTAGATTTATTCCCAAATATTTGATTTTTTTTGTTTCAATAACAAAAGGGATGGTCTTTTGATTTCTTCTTCTTCAGATTTATTGTTTGTGTATAGGAAGGCTACTGACTTTTGCGTGTTGATTTTGTATCCTGCCACTTTACTGAACTGATTGATGAGTTGAATTAGCTTTTCTGTGGAGTTTTTGGGGTTCTCTATGTATAATATCATATCGTCTGCAAATAGTGATAGTTTGACTTCTTCTTTTCCTATTTGGATTCCTTGGATGTCTTTCTCTTGTCTTATTGCCCTGGCTAGGACTTCCAGTATTATATTGAAAAGCAATGGTGAGAGTGGACATCCTTGTCTTGTTCCAGATCTTAATGGAATTGCTTTCAGCTTTTCACCATTGAGAATGATACTGGCTGTTGGCTTGTCATAGATGGCCTTTATGATGTTGAGGTATTTCCTTGTATCCCAGAATTTCAAGGGCTTTTATCATGAATGGGTGTTGCACTTTGTCGAAAGCTTTCTCAGCATCTATTGATATTATCATATGGTTTTTATATTTCTTTTTGTTGATGTGTTGGATAACGTTGATTGATTTTCGGATGTTAAACCATCCTTGTGCCCCTGGAATGAATCCAACTTGGTCGTGGTGAATTATCTTATGGATACATTGTTGGATTCTGATAGCTAAAATTTATTGAGGATTTTTGCATCAGTGTTCATTAGGGAGATTGGCCTGTAGTTTTCCTTTTTTGTGTTGTCCTTGTTCGGTTTTGGTATTAGTGTAATGTTGGCTTCATAAAACGTGTTTGGTATTGTCCCTTCCTTCTCAATTTTTTGGAAGAGTTTGTGAAGGATAGGCACTAATTCGTCTCTGAATGTTTGGTAGAATTCATTTGTAAATCCATCAGGTCCTGGGCTTTTGTTTTTGGGGAGGTTTTTATTACCATTTCAATTTCGCTAATTGTAATTGGTCTGTTTAGGTGTTCTATTTCTTCTTTATCTAGCTTTGTGTGATTGTAGAGTTGTAGGAATTTGTCCATCTCCTCTAGGTTGTTAAACTTGTTTCCATATAACTGTTCATAGTAGTTACTGATTATTCTTTTGATTTCTGCTGTGTCCGTTGTGATTTCTCCTTTTTCATTGATGATCCTGTTTATTTGTGCTTTCTCCCTTTTTTCCTTTGTGAGCCTGGCTAGGGGTTTGTCTATTTTATTGATTTTTTCAAAAAACCAGCTCTTGGTTTCATTGATCTTTTGGATTGTTTTTTTAGTTTCAATTTCATTTATTTCTGCTTTGGTTTTTATTATTTCTTTTCTTCTACTGGTTTTGGGGTTTTTTTGTTGTTCTTTTTCTAGATCTTTGAGCTTCGAGATGAGGTTGTTTCTTTGCGTTCTTTCGTGTTTCTTGATGTGAGCTTCTATTGCTATATATTTTCCTCTTATTACTGCTTTTGCTGCATCCCATACATTTAGGATATTAGTGTCCTCCTTGTCGTTCAATTCAAAAAATTTTTTAATTTCTTCTTTGATCTCCTCATTAGTCCAATGGTCTTCCAGTAGTGTGGTTTTAATCTCCATGAGGTAGGAAAGTTCCTTGCCTTCTTTTTATGGTTTATTTCTAGTTTGATGCCTTCATGGTCAGAAAAGATGGTTGATATGATTTCAATCTTGGTGTATCTGTTGATGTTTGTCTTGTGCCCCAGTATGTGATCGATCCTGGAGAATGATCCGTGTGCGCTTGAGAAAAATGTGTACTCCGTTTTTTTGGGGTTTAGTGTTCTATAGATGTCTGTTAAGCCTAATTGCTCTAGGTCCTTATTTAGAGCTTTGGTTTCTTTACTTATTTTTTGTCTTGTTGATCTATCCATTGTTGATAGTGGTGTGTTGAAGTCTCCCACTACGTATGTGTTTTCTCTGATGTCTGTTTTCAGAGAGGACAACAGTTGTCTGATATATTTTGGTGCTCCTTCGTTTGGTGAGTATATGTTAATGAGTGTTATTTCTTCTTGAAGTATTGTCCCCTTGATCATAATGTAGTGACCATTGGGTCTCTTTTATCTTTTTGAGTTTGAAATCTGTTTTATCTGATATAAGTATAGCTGTTCCTGCTTTCTTTTTTGGTCCATTTGCTTGTAGGATTGTTTTCCATCCTTTAACTTTGAGCCTATTTTTATCTTTTGTAGCTAAATGTGTTTCCTGGAGACAGCAAAAGGTTGGGTTTTGTTTCTTAATCCAGGCTGCCACTCTGTGTCTTTTTATTGAAGAGTTTAGTCCATTTACATTTAGAGTTAATATTGATATGTTAACATCTGTATTTGCCATTGTGTTTGTCTTTCCTTTGATTTTATTTATTTATTCTTTTAATAACTTTTTTTTTTTTTTGGCCTTCTTTCATTGTTATTCGTCCCTCTGAGGTTCTGGCTTTAGGACTCCTTGTAGTATTTTTTGGAGTGGGGGTTTAGTTGCAATGAAATTCCGGAGTTTCTGTTTGTCTGGGAAGGTCCATATTCTTTCTTCAAAGAGGAAGGAGAGCTTTGCGGGATAGAGTATTCTTGGTTGGCATCTGTTTTCTTGGAGTCTGTTGACTATGTCCCTCCACTCTCTCCTTGCCCGTAGTGTTTCTTCGGAGAAGTCTGATGTCAGCCTGATTGGTTTTCCTTTGAATGTTATCTGTTTCTTCCCTCTTGCCAGCTTCATTATTTTTTCCTTGTCCTGGATTCTTGGAGCTTTACTATTATGTGTCTTGCTGTATTTTTCCTTTCGTCGTGGAAGTTTGGTGTTCTTCTTGCTTCTTGTATATCAATTTTCAGCTCCTTCTTCACATTTGGGAAGTTCTCTTCAATTATCTCTTTGAATATTTTCTCTGTTCCTACATCTCTCTCCTCTCCTTCTGGTATTCCTATAACTCTTATATTTCCTTTCCTCATGGAGTCAGATAGTTCCCGAAGTCTTTCTTCGTTCTTTTTCCTTCGTACTTCTCTTTCCTTTTCTGTTTTGGTTCTTTTTATTTCTGTGTCTTCAAGATTACTTATTCGTTCTTCCATTTCATCTATTCTGCTTTCATTGCTTTTCCCAGAATTCTTTAGTTCTTCCATTAATTCTTTGATCTCCTGCATTTCTTTTACTTCCCTCTTTAGGGACTCAATTTCTTTCTTCTGACCATTGTTTTCCCTCTCTAGGGACTCAATTGCATTCTTCTGATCGTTGATTATTTTTCCCTTATCATTGTTTTCCTTTATGACTTCTGTCAGTTTTTTAATCACGGCAATTTTAAATTCTCTTTCTGGAAGGCTCAGAAATTCTTCCAAGTTATTGTCTTTGCAATCTGGGGGCTGGCTTTCTTTTTGTGGTGTGCTTTTTCTCTGGAGAGTTGCTAGGTTGCGTGTGGTTCTTCTCCTCCCTACTGTCTGTTTTCTAATTTGCCGTATGCGTTGGGACACTGTGTTGTTGGGACTGGCCGGCATCTTGGGTGGGCTTCTCTGTTCCCCTCTGGTTCTTCCAGGAGTCATCTGTCAGTTTCAAGCAGCCTTTAATGGAGAAAGGTCCCTGTTCTAAAATGCCGATGTGGGGACACATTCCCTGTGCGCCTGGTCTGCCCCGGCGGTGGGTTCCTGCTCCCCTCTGGGCTTGGACTGCAGGCCAGAGGGGGTCTGGCGTGGGCGAACTTCCCCCGCTCACCTCTGGCTCCTGAGGAAGCCTTCTGCAGGTAGTCTTTACTGAAGAAATGTCCCTGTTCTAAAATGGTGATGTGGGACACACTCCCTGCGCGTCTGGTCTCAGGCACACTCTTCTGCGCGCCTGGTCTGCCCTGGCTGTGGGTGCTCGCTCTCCCTGTGGGCTCAGACTACTTGTTCGGAAGGAGCCAGGTGTGGGCTAACTCCCCAGCTGGCCACTAGCTCCTTCAGTAGCCTGTGCTGGGGTCAAGTCGCTAGGTGGCGCCAGAGATCTCTCCTAGAGCCCTTGGGGAGCTGATTTTCCACCCCGTGGGACAGGGAGCAGAGCAGGGATGGTAGGGTACACCTCAACGGCTTTGGGGTGCTGTGTCTGCCTTGTGCCCCACCGTCGTGGGGAACCCACGCCCCTAATTTCGTGCCCCGGGTCTCAGTTCCAAAGCCCTCAGTTCCAGGACGCGGGCTGTAGCCCAGATCAGTGGCGCGGGAATGGCGCCTTTTGAATCCCGCTCCCCTGCCTGGGCGCCTTGTTCCTGCTCACTCAGGGAGGGCCTCCGCAGTCTCCCCGCAAGCCTAGGTCGCAGGCGCGGGGACCTGGGCAGCTGCGATCCGGTCTGGATCCGCGCCACTTTCCGCGCAGGCTTACCGGGCGGCTGGGGCTGTGTGCTGGGGCTGGTCTCCTCCTGGGCGGGGCTCTCTTTAATGGCGCCTGGAGCTCACCTCCGCGGCGGATCCTGCAGGGTTCGCCTCAGCTCCCGTTCACGGGGTGTGGTGGCTGCAATAGTTCCTTTCCACTCACAGTCCCGCTTGCTGTGTCCGTTTTTCTTGTTGGCCGTTTTGGTTTGTTGTTTCCTCCTCTCTGCCGGTTGGAGAGTGCCGACTTTGTGGGCTGGGGAGGGGAGCAGGGTTCTGCGCTTCCCTCCCTTCTCGTCCTCTTTTATGGCAACTTTCTTCTTCGGGCAGTTTGCTGGAGTCGTCTGTTTATCTTCCGTGTCCCAGTTCTCACTGGGACCTGCCGCTTTTCCTCCCTATTAACTTTTTTTAATGGGAGATCTTACTCGCAGCGTCTCCTCGCCCGCCATGTTGCTCCGCCCCTCTCATTTGTTATTTTACCCAATCATCTTGGCTTCCCGAATGGATTGACATTTCCTGGAGGGCAGGCACTAGAATGGCTTATTGTACCCAAGCTGACCAGTATCATGCTAGACATAAGGTGGGCCCCCAAAATTACCTGTTGACTGATTACAAAGAGGTGAATTTTTTTTTAAACATTTATTTATTTATTTATGCAAGCACTGGGTACAGTCAGAAGCGCAGGAGGGCGAGAGAATTCACCAGAGCCAGAGCAGGGAACAGAACAGGCCGACCGACGAAATACACTGCTGAGGGGAGCAGCGGGTGGCAGGAGAGGTCTGCGCATCATGTGGGACCCTCGCTGGCGGCCGGGGATCGAACCAGTGCTGCAGAGGCTGTGGGCAGCCTCGCAGCCCAGCACTCAACCGCTGCACCACCAGGGGAGGCCCAAAGAGGTGAATTTTTATACCCTTTGGATTTAAATGTATGATGTAGTGTATCAGCAGTGTTCTACCTGCTGATTTTGAGCAGGACATATTTACTGAATATTAGGAATTTAGATACATTAATATTATACTTTTAATGAAATTAACAAAATCTAACAACATTATCTATCACCAGCAATTAAGGAAATCTGGGGTTATTCCTATACCTGCAGATGGAAAAAACCAACTATTGAGTCATTTCTCACCAATAATACCTAATCCTTTATTAATACATTTTTGCTTTGCTGAGTTTAAGCAAGGTGTCTCACCTGCGTCTTTCTACCTTTTCCCATTCCAGACCTGTAACAAATCTGCCAGTGTAGATAGATTCTTAATTCTAGAATCTAGTACCTTCAGCAAAGGGAACATCTCTCCTTTAATACACAGAATGACAGCCTCAATGAGATTTTTGCAAAGTAGGAAGAACAACTGGAAGAATTAGGATGCTGATGAGTAGTGATCTGAACTTCCAGCCCAAACCAACATATGCTTGAAAAATCTTGTAGTTGAATATAGTAATTTCTACAGAAGTTTTGGAGAAAATGGATTATTAATAATTATTAGTACTAATCATTATATTTACTACTATTACAATTGTGTTCTATTTTCCTACAAATTGTTCTGGATGCCTTCATGGTTAAATGTAAAAAACAAATAAATGAACAAAAACATCTTAGCATCTCCAGCATTTGAAAGTAGAATTTTCTGGGCTGTAAAACCAGTGAGTTATTTGTCATGCAGCTTAATTCTGTCATAAAATGCTAATCAGCCTTTCTGTCACTTTGCTCTTGCCCCATATCTTTTTATGAGAACATTAACATGGTTATTATAGAGCAGAGACTCTTACGGATGCAAACATACTTACCATTTATGTATATTTTTGTCCCAAAAAAAATGTTGCCATGAAGAGCCCCAGACACCTAGTTAGGAATAATCCTAGTTTCTGGCAGTGAGGACTTGAGTCTACTGTGCCATCTAGATGGAGACATCAGGTCACTAGGGCCAAGATTAGCTTCCTCTTGCTCAGATTATTGTGTAGGGGTCAAGTGGAACGTCTTCCCTCCCATCTTAGCAAAGAGCTACTGACAAATACTTTGCACAATTGTTAAAACACAAGCTATATTTTAGGTGGCTCCTTTTGAGCACCCCCTACAATGGAATTTCAGACTTTTGCCAATAATTTGCCAAATCAAATTTGGAATCCCTTCCCAGAAACTGAAGCAGTAAAGACACCTGAAACCCTCCTCTCACACATATGCAATCAACATTCCAAAGCAACTTACTAATGAATAGGTGGACTGGGTAGTTTTTTTCTGACATTGGGCCTTTACTAGGGCTGTCAGGCATCTTATGTCTCATAACTTGTCTTAAGCCCAGGAGGAAATTGTCCTGGAAAGAAATGTTTTGTAATCCAAAATATGGCTTATGAAATTTAAGACAGTTCTGAATTTGAATTTTGGCTTCATCACTTACTGTCTGTAGCTCTATCCAATGACAAATCACTTGTCTTCTCTGAACCTCTGAAATGACTGGCAGTTGCAGCAGTGGTGGTGATGGTAAAGTTGTCGTAGACATCAGAATAATGTCTGATAACTGCTTGGCAGTAAATAACAGTAATGATTATTATTTATTTTACTACTACTATTATTTTTTTTTAATAGAGGCACGTTTTATTTATTTATTTATTTGTTTGTTTGTTTGTTTGTTTGTTTATACATGCACTGGGTACAGTCAGAAGCGCGGGAGGGTGAGAGAATTCACCAGAGCCAGAGTGGGGAGCAGAGCAGGCAGAAGGACCGAAGTACACTGCTGAGGGGAGCAGCGGGCAGCAGGAGAGGTCTGCGTGCCATGTGGGACCCTCCTCCGGTGGCCAGGGAGCAGCCGGGGATCGAACCGGCGCTGCAGAGGCCGCGGGCAGCTTCGCAACCCAGCGCTCAACTGCTGCGCCACTGGGGAGGCCCACTACTACTATTATTGACTTTCAGTCAGAACCAAGTTTGGTGTTCAACTGCACTAACTGTACTCTAGTATAATTCCTTCTGTCCTTTATCTAGATTTCTTAGCTCCCTTAGTTCTTTGACAGTTTAACTATAATTTCTATGTTTTAATTCAAGATGCCTCAGCTCTTCTCTGGAAATAGAGTAGGCATTATAAATAAGTGCTTTTGCTTTTGCTTCGTTGCCTCCATGAAAGCAAGATGAGTCACCAGCAGCTCTACTGGAGTTACCTGAGAACATCTGGCCAGGATTCTAGCTCTTGCCACATCTGCTCAAACTGGGACAGTCTGATGCAGAAATACGGGCTCAAAATGTACCACCAGTTTACATCAAAACACTAAGGATGTAGAGTTCATCAAGTTGGACTAAGTAAATTTCCTTAATTTGGTCATGTAAGGCATCCACCTTACAGCAAAAACAATACTAGCTCTTTGTTCACAAAATAAAAACAAATACTTCAAAAATAAGTTTTTGTCTTATCCAAAAAAAAGTAAAATAAAGAAAGTCTCTATAGTAGCAATATTTACAATAGCTAAGCTTTGGAAACAACCCAAATGCCCAAAAATAGATGACTGGATCAAGAAGATGTGGCACATATATACCATGGAATATTACTCAGCATTCAAAAAAGATAAACACATGCAATTTGCAGCAACATGGATGGCGCTGGAAGGGATCATGCTCAGCGAAATAATCCAGAAAGAAAAAGAAAAATACCAGATGATCTCACTCATAGCAGGAATCTAGAAAACTTAAATAAGGGACCAGGAAAATGAATAACTATAAGAAAGTGAAAATCAAAATCAACAAAAAACTATGAACCAGAGACACTCTATGGGTGGTAGGGGGCAGGAGGGGAGGGATTGGGGTCAAAATAAGGGGGTTGCAATTGTATGGGGAATATAAAAATAAAATTTATTATAAAAAAAAGAAAAGTCTCTAATGTTGGCTCAATCCCTGCTTTTTGATCCTACGTGAAGAATATAAAAGAAATCAGTCTTTTGAACACTATTCTCTTTTCCCATTAGTTGAGTCCACAAATATGTACATAAACTCCCTTTTTGCATAACACCCGACATTCAAATCAGTCATTCTCATGTTTATTTATTAAATTAATCTGCCATGTCCATGTTTAGTTTAGTGACCTACCAACAAATATTCAGATGTGTCTTTGGGACTATGCAGGCCTACCTTAAAGCATAATGATGTTGCTGCTGTTGCTTACAACAATGATAGTTAAAATAACAAACTAATACAGTCAAGTCAGAAATTATCAGAATCGCAACGCTGATCTGAACAATACTGCACAACAGACAGGTCTGTCTCCTTTGTTATACTTTTATGCTGCCTCCTGGCCTCTCACGGGGGCAGTTTAGGGACACCTCAGTGAGGGAAGCCTGACAGGAAGTTGGGGAAACTCAAAGTTCCCCCATCCGGGTGAGCACTCTGAGTGCTCCCTGTCTCTCCAGTTAGTGGCTGTGAGATGTCCAGGCAATCAGTCTTTGACTCTTATCAAGAAGAAAATTCCCGTCAAGAGCCACTTAAATTGCGTCACTCAGGAGGAAAAAATCAATACCAACAATCTCACAGACATTACTGATTTAGAAGAATCTCCCCATCCCCTTCCCACTCACACTAGGTAGCTATGTTAACTGCACTTACATCCGTAGTGAAAGAAAAGGGAATTTGCAGTCCCTCCCAAGCAAGTAACACCCCAAAGCTGACTCATCACTCACCACCCATAGTTTGAAGAATGGCAATGAAATATTCCAACATAGAAGTCTGAACTAATTTTATAATTTCTTTTTCATCTAAGTGAATTATTTTCTGTCCTCTATTCACTATCTCACTCTCCAAATGCAAACTGAGTGTTCCTTTACCTGCTTTCTTTTCATGAACACTCATTAAGGGCTCACAAAAGATGGTAACTTACAGATTGAAGCTCATATGCTTTCCTGGTTCTGACCTGTACTCAGAAGAGAGTGATTAATATCAATAGCAAAAATAGGACACCAGGCAGGCTGCTTAGCACCTACAGCCTGATAAGGATCGGAGACCCCCTGATCTGAGGAGAGGAGCTGTTACGTGTTGCTGCATATTCTCTTCTCATGAAAAACGACTTCCTTTGTAGGTAATTTCCTCCTCCAAAATTACTCAACCTGTTCATGGGTATGGGAAAGAAGGTTGGTTGCTGTTGTTTTTTCTTTTAACTTTCTGGTAGTGGAACTACTGTCTGTGGACTAATGCTGAAATAAAAGCCAAATATGTAACATATTTAATATCTTCCTTTAGATATGGCAGAAACACAATCTGGAATGGATGGTCATTCTGATTAATCCCAGTAGCTGAACTCAGATGAAACTGGGCAGAAGGAAGCAGTATTCAATCAAGGAAAATGAGAACACATTTCCTGATTTCTAAAAAAGCACTTAGTTTGCGATGAACTCACTGTCAATCAGCACAGCAAACCAAATAAAAAATATTTCTGTTCAAGGAGACTGTGGTGATGGTGCAGGGTGCCTTGGGGAAGGAAATTCTATGGGGACTCAACCTGAGGGGGGGCGGGGGGAAAGCAAATATTATTTTTAAAAAATTATAAAAATTTAAAAAAATATATTTTTGTTCAAATGGTCCAAGAGGGGAAAAAAAGCACTGCTGAAATTTGTAGGACCAATTTTGGTAAGGTCTCCAAAAATTTGAGGTCACTGTCCTCTGGCTATTACCTGTCACCATGCTGAAGTAGACGAGAGGGCAACTGGGTAACTAAAACCCCCTGCATTATAGAAAACATGACACTGAGTATCAAAAGATAGTGAATCCAAAAAAGATAGCTTCTTTTCAAGAAGCTTCAGAAGTTATTAAATCCAATCTACCTCATTTTACAAAAGAGGAAATTAGGGTTCCAAATGTTTGAGTCTCTGATCTGAGAAGACCCATTAGTAGCAGACTAGAACTCACGAGCATCACCTTTAATCCAGAGCCTTCTACGAAGTCACACACATACACATCAAGTATGAAAGAAGTAGAAAAAGCAGAAAGGAAATTATAGACACACTTCATTATACCTCTGGAGACCAAGACCTACAACCTAAACCCTGTGATGCATGGGAGGCCAGGATCAACTAGCATATGCTGATCTAGAATGATGTTGTCAGAACAGCACACCAAGAAAGGAACTACACTGAAGGACATCTTAACAGAGCCTAGGAACTTAGCCTGCAGGGCTTTCTTTTGCAGTTAGTTCTTTTGTAAGAGATATCTTCTCTGCTGCATGTTTTAATTAGGTTAGTTGACTCCTTATTATAATGTGTTTGCTTATAATATATTAACTCCATCATTTTTCTGTTTTTAGATTTTATTAATTTCTAAATTTATTTTTATTAATTCCTTCTATTTTACTTAGGAGTTTTCAGCAATTTTATTCTTCTACATTTATAGATGGCTAATATATATCTTTTGTTCTTTCTTTTTATCAAAATGAATATTTAAGACCACATAATTTCTTTGGTGCATTTAGTTACAGTTATATCTCTCATATTCTGATATAAAATGTCTTCATATTTAATTTTCTAGATATTCCCCAATTCAAGTTTTGATTTCACTTTTTAGTGTAAGAATGATTTAAGGGAGGTTTCAGGGCCTTCCCTGGTGGCACAGGCGGTTGAGCACCGTGCTGTGAAGCTGTCCGCAGCCTCTGCAGCGCCAGCTCGATCTGGCCGGCCAGCAAGGGTCCCACAGGGAGCAGCAGACCTCTCCTATCATTAAGCAGTGTATTTTGTCAGTCTGCCTGTTCTGATCCCCGCTCTGTCTCTGGTGAATCCTCTCACCCTCCCACACATCTGGCCTGTACCCTGGTTCTTGTATAAAATAAATAAATAAATCTTTTTAAAAAAAGGAGACAGAGAGGTTTCAGAGTACTGAAATCTTTGTTGTAGAAGATCTTTGCTTTCTGGTTTGTATTTAATCTGTAATGCTATTGTGTTGGGTTCTGTAAATTTGTGGTTTGAAATTTTGTAATCATTTTTAGGGCCTGCTTTTGTAAACACTTGTTAAGAGGCATTTTCTCTGTTTGTGAAGTATGGTACACTATAGAATGATGCATCTATATCAGTTAGGGCTACCTTGTTAATTGTGTTTTCCAGGTCTTCTACATCTTTTCTTACTCATTTGTCTACTTAATTTGTCAATTGACTAAGAATAAGTTATTACTGTCTACTTGTACTAATGTGTTTCAGTCTATTTCTCCTTGATAGTTTTTGCTCTATTTATTATGATGCCATGTTGTTTGATTAAATTACTATTAAATCTTCATTAAAATAGTGCCTTCATGATTTTAACAAGTCCTTCAACACCAACCAGATGAGTTCAAGGTTGTTTACATATTAATTAGAGAAAGACCACAGTTGGAAAATTGAGTGATATTAGAGAACTGAGCCTGGCTTAGTGCTGCCTGGTTTATAAAGCCATCCCCTAAATACCTGGCCAAAGTGACCTCCCCTTCTTCTGAAACCTGACAGAATTTGTATTGCACCTCTCTCATGGCTCTTAAAATCCATTCACTGCCTTATGAAAATTTAAGAGCAAGTTTAAGAACCTGAGGTTGAAAACTTCTATATCTTTTAGACTTTATACCACTTAATACCTTTCATTGCTTTGAATCTAACAGATGTTTAATAAAGGGCTAAAGAAGTGAATTGATGCATCAAAATAATAGATTCTGTAGCCTCTAAAACATACTCCCTGACTACAGGGCTCTCCAAAGAAACAGAACCAATAAGATGAATATAGATTTAAATGTTACCATACAGTTTACTATTCCAAGAGAAGGGATTTATTGTAAGGAATTGACTCACACAATTATGGTACCTGAAAAGTCAGCAAGATGGAGAACCAGAAGAAATGATGGTAGAGTTCCAGTAGCAGTTCAAATCCTGAAGGCAGAAGACCTGTGTCCTAGCTTGAAGACTGTCAAGCATAGCAGTTTCCTCCTTAGTTAGTCTTTTACTATATTCAAATCTTCAATGTATTAGGTGAGACCCGCCCACATAAGGAAAGTCAATTTGCTTCACTCAACCTACCATTTCAAATGTTAATCTCATCTAGAAACACCCTTATATACATATCCATATTAATGTTTAACCATATATTGGACACACTATGGCCCAGTCAAGTTGACATATAAATTTAACCATAACAAACTTTCATAATACAGGTGAAGACACAGACTGATATTTTGTGACACTAAACTCTGGGTCTACTTCACTAACCTCCCTCTTCTGTTAATGTTTTATCCTCAAACACAAGAGAGAAAGAAAACTCAACTTCACAGGTCTATTCACAGGTCTAGAATTGCTTTTGACTCAGTATGCAAAAATTTGGGGGAAATGTGATATATATAGATATAGATATATATATCTATATATATATAGAGAGAGAGAGAGATACATACAGAGAGAGAAAGAGAGAAAGAGAGAGAGAGAGAGCTACATCTCCACACACCACTATGGTAGAATGGGGAACCCTGTTTCTTCCAGGGAGTATCGACAATCTGGGCTTTTGAAAATCATGATGAATTAACTGCTTCTTTTAGTCTTAAGTTCAAAATAGAGATCTTTTTAGATCTTTTTAGATCTCTATTTTAGATCTGATCTTTTGATACTTCCTTAGTCCCTCAGTTAGGGAGATACCATGTTCCCTACCCCCACTTGCATGCAGCTGCCTTGGACTAGCTACTGAGCAGGGGGTGCTGAGTGGTGAGTTGAAGCTATATAACACACCTGGGTAAAAAAAAAAAAAAGGACAGAAGACTCTTGCTTCTGTGGCCTGCCTTACACCCTGTTACTGCTGGGAAGGAGATATGGAAGGAGACAAGTGAAGGGGTCATACAGAGACACTTAAAAGTGATAAATGGGTGAGACACACATAGAAAGGCTGACAATGGCAGCCCACGTTTGTCCCAGCTTTCCGGAGCCTGCCTTAAACACCTGTTCTATGGTTCCCTGCTAGGAGATGCCTTAGACTTGTGGCAAGTCTTTGGATCCCAGTGGCCCAGCTTTGGGCTGACCCTGTTTGGCTGGACATTTACCCACAAGGGGATGCATAATTTTAGATGCTTTATTGAGAGAAAAATATCCTCTCTTGTTTCTCTTCTCCATGCACACTAATTCTATTAAAGTTCTTTCACACTAAGAGGCTGGTTTGCTTTTCTGCATAAGGATGGCTAAACCCCTTCAAGTGTGGAAGTTTGGGGGTTCCTAGCTATGACCCAGTCATGCCATAATGCCTTTTTCAGTTTTACAGAACTTTGTAGACTTTTCAAATGTTTGTAGAACTGGGTTGAGTAAACTGAGTAAATGATAGTCATGGAACACATAGGAAGACTACACTGAGGTCAGAAAATGTGTGAAACACTATTCTCCAGAAGAAACGATGAAAGCAACATGGTCCTAATTCTCAAATAGCTTGCAACTTTGTGGAAACTGTCATGAATGATCACCGAGCATATATGATGTAACGAGATAAGAACGGGAGTGAGGTACAATGTCTGTCTGAGGTACAAGGAATGGCTATTCAGGTCTTACAAAGGGACAACTCATTCTGTAAGAGAAGAACAGAGAATCTGCCTGGAATGAACCCAAGGTCTAGGGGGAGAGACATTAAAACGAAGTATTAGGCACCATGGTAGCCCAAGGGGAGTCAACAAACTCAGGTTTAAAGGGATGAAACACAGGAAATTTTACCCATAACAACTATTTCCTTAAAGTAAAATAGCTAGTATTTATTAGAGCCTTAATATCTATTAACTTAGAAAATCTATCTCATAGTCCTTATAAAAACCCCAGCAAGGAAGGTGCTATTATTTCCCTCTTTTACAAGTAAGTAACTGAAGACTTAGGAAATCCAAGTAATTTGCAAAATTCACTCAGCTAATAAGTATGGGTACATGACAAATCTAAGCTCTTCACCATTATACTATACAAACCTAATGAGAGTCTTGACAGCTCAGTAGAAACTTCCGAGGTAAATATGATAAAAAGGAGAGATGGGAGAAAAAAAATTCAGCTAGTGAGCTACAAGGAAGCGACTCTGTAAAACCATTTTTAAAACTGTCTGAGTCTACTCAAAATGTACCTATGTTATTCCATCAGGAAAATTTATAGGGATTACATATAAACAATCTGTCAGCTCTTGTTAGAAACTTAAAGAATGCTAAAGGATCAGTGGAAAGAAAGAAGGGAAACACCTTTAATATGGATGTTTAAACTAAATCATGTAAGGAATAGCTGCTGAAAGGCCAGGTATATCTCCTAGGCAAAAATAACTAGACTTTAGAACAGTATTTCTCAATGTACCAATTGTGTGGGCCAGTCTTTTTTGTTGTTGTTTGGTTTTTAATGTTTACCCCCTGAAAACCAGTATGAGGTACTACTAGATATGATCAATATGTATCTTGCACTAAATGTGACTTCCCATGAGTGTAACACAACCTGCATTGGTATTGTATCTGATCCAATGATCTGAGGTCACCAAGCAACTATCTGCATTTTGTGGCAACATTGAATTACTGTAACATATCTAAACACTTTTAATTTCTATACTCTTCTCATTTAGAAACAGTCTGTATATGACCCTGGGCTACAGATGTCAGTTTGTAAAGCAATATATACATGCTCCTTGACCATCTGAATCAAATTCAGTGGCCATGAATATGCCGTGAGGTGAGACTAAGGTAGAAGAAGGACGAAGAAAAGAACAAGCAGAGACAGAGCAAAGGTCTTCAGTGGGAGAGGGAATTATGGCGGAATCAATACTTTCTGTCAGCAAAGCCAAAGAGAATGCCAAGTCTATGAAAGGAGGAGCTACCCAGGCCTCCCTTAAGCAAACGCAGCTCCAGCCTGCAGCAAACACACTGCAAGTGTCTGCAAACACAAGGTCTGTCCCATGACCAAATCCATGAGGAACTCAAACATATGTGAAATGATTTTAGGCTCAGCGTCTTCTCCCCAAGCTGGCCCAGTCTGTCCCCAAAAGGGATCCAAAACCACTCAGCTGTAGTGATGTATTTGAAAGGATCTCAGGAAAACCTCCATCCTTTCCACAAAATCTCTCTGAGTGTTTCAGAAGAGAACTCTAAATTCACTCAATCCTTAAGACACTCTTTCCTACATTTTATCATTTCAAAAATTGGTATGTATGTTATATTTGGCATGCAATGTGTCCACTTAGTTTGGCAGTGTTTTGTTTTGTTTTGTTTTGTTTTTGCCCTCAACTCTGTTTAAATTGATATATTTTGCCTACTCCATTCCCACCAATTTAAATTGATATTTTACAGTTGATGGCATTTAAGAAATGGAGAAAATTAAATATGTAATTCCACTATAAATGAGAAACATGTGATACTATGTTTTTCTTGGTCTTGTTTTAGGGAAGTATACATCAAGAAAACAGATGAGGACACTGGTCAGTCCAGCTGACACATTTTGATAATATGAATATAGCAATAAAATCTGGCATTGATTGAGATCCCTCCATGTGCCAGGTATGTAAGAGCTTCACTTGTACTAACTTATTTCAACCCTATAATTATGAGGCCAGTAGAGTGATCTGATTTTTTTTGGGGGGGAGGGGGAGAAGAACTGGGATATAGGTCTGAGGCACAGGCGGTAAGAAGATTCACCAGAGACAGAGTGGGGAGCAGAAAAGGCGGATTTACTGAAATACACTGCTAAGGGAAACAGCTCAGCATGACAGGAGAGGTTTGTTGAGCCACAATTGGGTTAGCTCCCTGGCCAGGATTGAACTCAGGCCAAAGTAGTGCTAGCTCTGAAACTTAACCCCACACCATCAGCGAGGCCCCTGGCAGAGTGATATGAAAGGGGGTTATTTACTCTGAGGAGGGATACAATTGAATCATCATTTATTCAAATAGGAGGATTTTCAGATAGTCCCCTAACCAAATAATAATTTTTTATGAAATCATATTCCTGGACTAGAGTTTCCTGGAATAAGGTCATGCAAATTGTAAACTGTGCAACTGCAAGACAGTTTGTGTCCTCACCAGATGGTTCCCATCTGGTATAGACTAAATTGTGACCCCCAACCCCCACTGTTGAAGCCTTAACCCCAATGTGACTATATTTGGAGATAGGGCCTTCAGAAGGTAATTAAGGTTAAATGAGGTCATAATGATTGGATCCTAATTATAGGATTGGGGGCCTTATAAGAAGAGGAAGAGATCTCTTTCTCTCTAGCTCCTCTCTCTCTTTCCTCTCTCCCCTTTTACCCCTCCTCACTCTCAGCCTTCCGACAGGCCTCTGTAGGGTAAAGAAAATGTCAGGCTTTTCTGCCCTCCCGCCATCAGGATAGATGATGGATCCTTGTCCTGAATGCATGCCTGATGGCGGGCACCTGGAATAGGGTGTGGGCATAGGTAGATAGGATTCAGCTGAGTTAAGACTGTGCTTTTTAAGGGCGGCGTCACGGGGACGCCAGCAGCAGCAGCAGCAGCAGCAGCAGCAGCAGCAGCAGCCGCCGAAGCCGTAGCCGAAAGAGAAGCCGAGAAGCAGCAGAACGAACTCCAGAGAGCTCAGATAGAGTGAAGACTTGCTGGGGGCTGGGAGGCCTGCCAGCCCCCCAGCCAGCACCCCTGCCTGCCATATGCCTGGTGAACCCCAATAAAAGACCTGCAAAAAAACACTGAGGACTCTGACTCCTCCTTTACCCGGTCTGCATGGGATCAGAAAACCTGTACCGCGGCCAGTTCCTGCCCCTTACAATTGGCGTAAGTCGGCAGGATCCATGCAGACGGGTATTGGAGCCCTCCGAAGACCTGGAGGGACTAAGGAGAACAGACTGTTTGCCTGTGATGATGCTGGAGGCACCATGGCGGCACAGAAGGTGGACATGTCCACTCCAGGACGAGACCTGGAGTGAAGGAGACGCCCGAGAGGACCAGCCAACGACACCGGAAAGGACCAGCCAATGACCCCTGAGGCAGCAGGCCGTTGCTGAAGCAGGGAGAGGCCAATGAACTTGAACTGATGGACTGATGGACTGACAATCCCGCCAGAAGGTAGAGGACCTTGCAGGTTGATATGTTTTGGGACCCTGGGGGTGGAACAGTTTTGTTTGTAAACCCCAGGAGATGGGAATCTGGGGGTGACCAGTGGGCCTAGATGGCCAAGGGCAGCCTGTTATGCCCAGCAGCCAGGTGGAGGAGAAAAGCCAACTGAGAAGGCAAAAGCTGGTACTGATGCTAAGTTGAGAAGCCCTGAGTGGCTGTTAAGCAGCCTGGGTATGCTGAAGAACTGTGAGTCTTGTAAAATCACCTGTGGGTGATGCCCTGCTCATTCTTGAGTGAGGGTGAGGAACTGAGGAACCTGTCCTTGGGGGACGGGTGGGGAATGTGGCTTGGGGTGGAGCCCAAGCCGAATGCAGAGTTTGGATCCTTGACCCATGTGATTGTGCAGTGGGTTGGCTTGAGTGCAGGGGTCTGTGAGTCGCACAGGTGGCTGTGAAGGCTGAGTGTTGGAGCGACTGCAGACAGAAACCCTGAGGGTTGGCGATTACCCCCAACAGAATAAAATTGCCAATCCCAGAGCTAGTGCATCCTGGGGGTGGATGCTGTGTGTGGCTTGTAGCCGAGACTACAGCCAGAGAAGGCCAGGAAGCCTGACGGTTCCTGGTGTGATATAGTTGATGCCGTGAGTGAATCCCCTCCCTCGTATGAGCCGTGCCTTCGGCAGCAGATTTGGTGGCTTATCTGCTGGTACCAATAATTGTCTTTTGCACTAGGTTGGTGCCCTGCCTGGACTTATTTGTGCTCTGTTGTATTTTGTTATATTGTATTTTGTTATATTTGATGTATTTGCTTTTGTGGGCCATGGCTGCATTGTTTGCTTAGAAAATTGTATATATATATATAGATTATATGGCAGAAAACCCTGAGGGGGTGGACTGTAGGGTGAAGAAAAGGTCAGGCTTTTCTGCCCTTCCGCCATCAGGATAGATGATGGATCCTTGTCCTGAATGCATGCCTGATGGCGGGCACCTGGAATAGGGTGTGGGCCTAGGTAGATGGGATTCAGCTGAGTTAAGACTGCTTTTTTAAGGGTGGCGTCACGGGGACGCCAGCAGCAGCAGTAGCAGCAGCAGTAGCAGTAGAAGCCGTAGCCGTAGCCGAAAGAGAAGCCGAGAAGCAGCAGAACGAACTCCAGAGAGCTCAGATAGAGTGAAGACTTGCTGGGGGCTGGGAGGCCTGCCAGCCTGCCAGCCCCCCAGCCAGCACCCCTGCCTGCCATATGCCTGGTGAACCCCAATAAAAGACCTGCAAAAAAACACTGAGGACTCTGACTCCTCCTTTACCCGGTCTGCATTGGATCAGAAAACCTGCACTGCGGCCAGTTCCTGCCCCTTACACCTCCCTCAGGCTTCTCTCCATACCTCCCTCCATGCACACTGAGTGTAAGGCAGGACAGGCCACTGAGCAGGTGTTCTGATCCAGCAGACCGGGTAAAGGAGGACTCAGAGTCCTCAGTGGTTTTGCAGGTCTTTTATTGGGATTTACCCGGTACATAGCAGGCAGGGGTGCTGGGGGGCCGGGAGGCTGGCAGGCCTCCCAGCCCCCAGCAAATCTTCACTCTATCTGGGCTCTCTGGCGTTCTCTCTGCTTCTCTTCTTCTTTCGCCTTCCGTTCGTTCTTGGCTTCTACTGGTGTCCCCATGACGCCGCCCTTAAAAGCCCAGTCTCAGCCCAGGTAAATCCCATCTACCCATGCCCACCCCCTACTCCAGGTGCCCGCCATCAGGCATGCATTCAGGACCGCAAGGATCCATCATCTATCCTGACAGCGGGAGGGCAGAAAAGCCTGACATTTTTCCTTACCCTACACTGAGGAAAGGCCATGTGAGCACAGAGAGAAGACAACCATCTGGAAGCCACAAAGAGATATTTCATTGAACCATGCTGGCACTCTGATTTCTGACTTCCATGCCCCAGAATTTTAAGAAAATTTAAATTTCTGTTCCTTAAGCCACCCAGCCTATGGTAGTTTGTTATGGTTGCCTAAGCTAACTAATACACCACCTATACTCATAAACATTCACTTTCACAGGCCCAGCTTCTCTTATGGTATGTCTGTAAGAATTCAATTAAAATCGTGTTTGTCAACGTGCTTTGTAAGCTGTGGAGCACGGAATTAATGTTAGCTGAGAGCACTGTTAATAGTAGTGGTTCCCGTGGTTCCTGACTCTAGAAGGCTCACTACTTGGGCCAAAGCTTAATGACATGGTTGAGTAAAACAACTGAGGCTAGCAGTTCTCTGAAGCTAGACTCACCTTGAGTTAATCAGAAAGGAAGTTCAGCACAGGGATCGAAGAACTCAGGACCAGGAAAATCCACATTCTTTTTTTTTTTTTTTTTTTTTTTTTTTTAAATTATTTTTTTTTGTTTGTTTGTTTTTTTATTTTTTTTTTTTATTTTTTTTTAAATATTAAATTTTATTTTTATATTCCCCCATACAATTGCAAACACCCCATTCTGACCCCAATCCTTCCCCTCCCCCCCCCCACCCCCCAAAAAGTGTCTCTGGTTCATAGTTTTTTGTTGATTTTGATTTTCACTTTCTTATATTGATTTTCCTGGTCCCTTATTTAAGTTTTCTAGATTCCTGCTATGAGTGAGACCATCCGGTATTTTTCTTTTTCTTTTTGGCTTATTTCGCTGAGCATGATCCCTTCCAGTGCCATCCATGTTGCTGCAAATTGCATGTGTTTATCTTTTTTGAATGCTGAGTAATATTCCATGGTATATATGTACCACATCTTCTTGATCCAGTCATCTATTTTTGGGCATTTGGGCTGTTTCCAAAGCTTAGCTATTGTAAACAGTGCTGCTATAAACATAGGAGTGCAGGTGCTCTTTGGAATTGATGTTTCTGTGTCCTTTGGGTAAATACCTAGGAGTGGAATTGCTGGATCATATGGAAGCTCTATGTTTAGTAGGTCCAGAAATCTCCACACAGCTCTCCATAGTGGTTGGACCAGTTTGCACTCCCACCAACAGTGCACAAGAGTTCCTTTTTCTCCACATCCTCGCCAACATTTGTTGTTGCTAGTTTTTTTAATATGTGCCATTCTCACTGGTGTGAGATGGTATCTCATGGTAGTTTTGATTTGCATTTCCCTGATTACAAGTGATGTTGAACATTTTTTCATATGTCTGTTGGCCATTTGCATTTCCTCTTCAGAGAAGTTTCTTTTTAGCTCTTCTGCCCATTTTTTGACTGGATTATTTTCTTTGTTGTTGCTGAGTCTCATCAGCTCTTTGCAGATTTTTGTGATCAGTCCTTTATCATTAGTGTTGGGTGCAAAAATGTTCTCCCAGTTGGTGGGGTTTCTCTTTGTTTTTGTTATTGTCTCTTTTGCTGTGCAGAAGCTCTTTAATTTGATGTAGTCCCAGCTGTTTATCTTTGCCTTCACTATCACTGCTTTGGGTGATGTGTCTGTAAAGATGTCTTTGATGTGCAAATCCCGTAGTGTTTCGCCTATATTTCCTTCTATGTATTTTATGGTTTCAGGTCTTATGTCTAGTTCTTTAATCCATTTTGAGTTGATTTTTGTGTATGGTGTGAGGTAGTGGTCAAGCTTCATTCTTTTGCATGTAGCGACCCAGTTTTCCCAGCACCATTTATTGAACAAACTTTCTTTGCTCCAATGCATAGTCTTTGCTCCTTTGTCAAAGATTAGTTGACCATAAATCTGTGGGTTTATTTCTGCATTTTCTATTCGGTTCCATTGGTCTGTATGTCTGTTCTTGTTCCAATACCATGCAGTTTTGATGATTATGGCTTTGTAGTATAGTTTGAAGTCTGGGAGTGTGATGCCTCCACTTCCTTCTTTTTTTTTCAGTAGAGCTTTGGCTATTCGGGGTTTTTGGTGATTCCATATGAATTTCATCAATAATTGTTCTATTTCTTTGAAGAATGCCATTGAGATTTTGATTGGAATAGCATTGAATCTGTATATTGCTTTTGGTAGGATGGCCATTTTAATAATGTTTATTCTTCCAATCCATGAGCAGGGGATGTCTTTCCATTTCTTTGTGTCTTCTTCTATTTCTTTTAACAGTGTTTTATAGTTTTCTTTGTATAGGTCCTTTACCTCTTTTGTTAGATTTATTCCCAAATATTTGATTTTTTTTGTTTCGATAATAAAAGGGGTGGTTTTTTTGATTTCTTCTTCTTCAGATTTATTGTTTGTGTATAGGAAGGCTACTGACTTTTGCGTGTTGGAAAATCCACATTCTTTGTACTCCTAAGAAAGTGAACACCCAGCCGTGAATTTATTGACTCTCCCTTAAGAAGTTCTAATGGAATAAATTTTGCCTTCTTGGTGCCTGCTAATTAGACAATTATTTAACTCTGTTTCTTTTTTTAATGACTCTCTGCTGTTGTTTGAAGACTTCTGTCTATTATTTGTAATAAAAACCTCTGTCACATTTTTGCCTCATTATCCTTAACAAATAGTGCATTCCCCCAGCCCCAGTCCCTAGTTCCCTTAGTTCTTCCTCCCCAAGCACCTCCCCAGTCTAGAGCTCCCAGAGTTTCAAAGACCAGCTGTTATCATTTTGTTGACTGAGAGATTTTTAGAAACTTCTATTACAGGCACAAGGCTCCATGGGGGGCTGTTGAATTAAATATCAGCTCTTCAAACAGGAATTAGCTCAGAGAACAAAAGCAGCAGGAAGACAAGGGACAAATACAAGCAAATGCTGCAATCCTCCCACTTAGTGACGGGAAAGCGGTCCCCTCTCCTTTCCCTGGAACTCTGAGATTGGAACTCCCTAGACTGCAGCTCCCCTTGGCCATGGTGAGTCACAAATCTCTTCCTAGGACTGGAGACCAAGCTCAGCCCAACCCTGGGTCACTCATTCTTCTATCAGAGGATGAGTATGTTCAAAGGAAATGGTCCTTGTCACTGCTCGTACAGTTACTTAACCTCATCTAAGCATCTCAAAGGTTTTTTGTTATAACCACTATTCTTCAGAGGGGAGAGGTGGGAAAGCAAGAAAGTAAAAGAATTAACGATGTTTTCTGAGTCCTACTTGTAGGGTAAAGAAAATGTCAGGCTTTTCTGCCCTCCCGCCATCAGGATAGATGATGGATCCTTGTCCTGAATGCATGCCTAATGGCGGGCACCTGGAATATGGTGTGGGCATAGGTAAATGGGATTCAGCTGAGCTAAGACTATGCTTTTAAGGGCGGCGTCACGGGGATGCCAGCAGCAGCAGCAGCAGTAGAAGCCGAAGCTGAAGCCGAAAGAGAAGCCGAGAAGCAGCAGAACGAACGCCAGAGAGCCCAGATAGAGTGAAGACTTGCTGGGTGCTGGGAGGCCTGCCAGCCTCCCAGCCCTCCAGCCAGCACCCCTGCCTGCCATATGCCTGGTGAACCCCAATAAAAGACCTGCAAAAACCCACTAAGGACTCTGACTCCTCCTTTACCAGGTCTGCATGGGATCAGAAAACCTGCACTGTGGCCATTCCTGCCTTTGCACTACTATATGCCAGTATCTGCCTGCCATGGAGATACTGTTTGTCAATCCTCATTTTATAGTCACAGGTAGATCACAGTAGTGCACCAACTAGATACTTGCTTGTGGGTGTAGTCTAAAAGGCAGGACACTTGATCACTCTGGGGCAATACTGATGTGCCTTGCACCCCAGGGACTGATCAGTGGAACCCCTTGTTAATAAGATTAGAGCCATGGTGGGAGTCGGGTGTATAGTCACCTGCCCTGTAGCCCATAATCCAGTGTTCAGTTTGACCCACCCTTCTCTGTCAATAAAGAGGCTGGGATCCTGCTCTTGGGGGGATCCTGCCTCCTACAGCTGCTCCACAACTCCTGTTTCTCTTCTTGGGTATTGTTAACGCAACACTTGTTACTCAAGGCATGACCAGGCTTGGCTTCCTGAGGATTCTGTTACAGAATGCATCTCCATGAAAGGAGAAAAGCATCACAGTGCAGTGAACAGGTGCCACTTTTCCCATCTCCACTTGTGCGCAGCAGCTTTCAACTATAAGTCCCAGCAGGCCATGAACCAAACTTCCTGAATGGGAGGCAGCTGAGAAGGCGCAAGGTGAATTGAGGTAAATCAAAGAAGGAACAGGGGAGAAACTTGTAGAGGGGAGATGTGTAGTGACATTTGGAAGAGATACTTGAAAGGAATACATGGGTGATATAGACATGTGGGGAGGCTACTCCTGATCCTTGGCAGAGACAATGGCAGCTGTTATCTTGACCTTGTGGTAGATTACGTGGTACATTTTAACTTTTAGTCTCTCCTTCCAACATTCTGGGAGCTGCCCAGCTCCTTTCTTGTGGTTCTTTATCAGAGGGTACCTCAGAGTTGTGGCAAGTTCTCAGGCCTCAGCTGTCCTATTGTTAGCGGGCAGTCTAAGGGGCACACTGGGATCCTGTAGTGTAAGTGAAATGGTCAGGCCTTTACGCCGCTGGCCTCTGTGGCTAGCATCTGCCTCCTTGAATGCAGAAGGTGCTTGGGAGCATGGGTACAGGGCGCACATGCCTGATGGTAGAGACCTGGAGTATGAGTGGGTGTGTGTACATGGGCACACCTGAGCCTGGAGACTGAGTCCATAAGAGCGGAGGAGAGTGATGGAGAACTGCTATGAGAGGATGAGCAACTGCTGAGAGAGGAAGCCCAGAGGAAAGAGTATATAGAGCTTCACCTCAGGGAGCATGTAGTAAAGGCAGCAGTGCTCAGACATGCTGAGCATCCAACCATACAACTGCCAGTTCCTAGACGACTGACTACAGAGAGGCAGGACCACGACAGAATGCCAGATAGAGCCCTAAAAGAGAGTAAAGACTCACCAAGAGCTGGGAGGTATGTCAGCCTCCCATCCCCCTGGTCCCTCTGCCGGCCCTGCACCTGGTTGCCTCACTGCAGATCCCCAAACTTTGCATGCTCTAAATAGGCTCCGCCATGCACTACACAAAGACAAAACACACACTTAGTGTGTAAGACCTTGAACAGAAAAGAACTTTAATAGAATTAGTGTGTGCATAAAGAGAAAGGATAATACTTTCCCCATGAAACACTCAACCTTACCCATCCTTTTATGAGTAAATGCCCAGTCCAACAGGGTTGGCCCAACGCAAGGCCACTGAGGCCTGAAAGTTTGCCACAAGTCTAAGTCACCTTCTGGTGGTTAATCACAGAAAGAGGCAAATCTTAAAGGAAAGGAGCAAAATAAAAGTGCAAGTAAAGATAAAGGTTGCCATTGTCAGCCTCCCCATTGGTCTCTCCCCCAAGTCTCTTCCACATGTCTGCTTCCATGTTTCCAAGTCCCTGGTGCAAGAGCAAGGCCAAGAAAAAGTGTGGCTTCTTCCTCACCTGTCTTTGTACTCCCTGTGCCTCCTCCAAGTCTTGTCTTCCCAAGTCCTTTTTAGTTTCCCTCCCCGCCCCCAATATCCCTCCTAGCTTAGCTTCACACTCCATTGGGTGAGGAAGGGAACATGGAATCTGCCCTTTTTAGATCACACTGTTACACTACTTTAGGATAAGCCTGTTTGGGCATTTGCCCATGAGGAGATGGGTAATTTCTGGAGTTTTATTGGGAATATCCTTCCTTCTCTCTATGTACATGAATGAAAGATCTTTCACACTAAGAGTATGCCTTCTTGCCTTTGTGCACAACAAATGGTCAGACCTCATTTGAGAGCTTGCATTTCTCAACTTTTTGAGGTCTCTGGGTCCCTTTCCATTGTGTGCTAACAGTTTGACCAGTACTGTCATTCAGGATGGTCACACTTGGTCTGATGCTCTACTGCCTTGAATTATTTTATCTTTCAACTTGTGTTTTATATATATAAATAAAGCCAATAGGACATGAACATGAAGCACACACACAAGCAGAGGAAATATGGGTAACATATATATTTATCATTCCTGGTACTTTTTCATGTAGAGCTTTTGCAATACTTGTAAGCACAGAATTCTGGAGGACCCATGACATGTGGATGCTGCCACACTTCACTTTTGCACCAGAATTTTCTTTGAACACAGAAAGACAGAAATTGCTTTCTAAGAAACACAAACTACCAAGAAACCCTTTCACATCTTTTTTTACATATATCATGTCCCTGTACTAGCTAGCCACTTACGCTGAAAATGATGATATACTGTAGAAGAAAAGGGAAAGATAGAAGATAGTATACCCACAGTTCTTTTTCCTTCCAGTTCTTCCTTCCTCATCAGAAGTCAGTAGAGAGAGAATGTTGTAGACCATGAGGGCATCAAGAAGTGAAATAAAGACAGTTAAGTTTGTGCAGTGACACTGCTATTCTGTTAAGAACTGTACGGGAGCAAAAACCTGCCACTCCAAAATGTCTTTTTGGAAAAAGGCTGATTTCAAGGATGGAGCTATGAAAGTTTGGGTGTAGGTTGTTTTTGAAAAATAAATTAATATGTAAACTTCTCACTGCAAGGGTGTCTCATTCACTGTATCAGAAAGAACTAATCTCTCTATCTCTTTTCTCTGGAGAAGGCATACCTTTGTTTACTGTGCTCTCTTTGTGAAACTCCCTAACCAAATTTGCTTTCTTTTCCCCCCAGCTGTCCTTGTCTTAGCTAAAACATTTAAGATGGAGTCTGAAGCCAAGTGGCAAGTTACTAGGTGGGTCTCTCCTATCTATGTATACCAGAGGTACACATGCTATTATTAAACTTCCTTTTGACTTTTTCTCTTACCAATCTGTCGTATATTTGTTTATTTGCCAGCTTAGAAAAACCCAGAAGGGTAAAGAATGATTTCCTTGGCACCCCAAAAGACCAAAATACATATGGATATATAAGCAACAAAATATGAATTATGTAATTTTCATAAATCCATTTATGAGCCTCATATCGTCTCATATTTACATTTAAGAGTGACATATATAATTTAAAGTTAAATGACAAATTTCAAGTGAGTGATTTAAAATTTTAGTTTTTCTTACTTTGTATCACATTAAATAACAAATCACACCATGATTTAAAAAAAAAAAAAGCTGCAAGCAATATCCTGGAAGAAAGGACAAAACTTTACATTCTAGTACCTTTAGTAAGATTTTCTTCCTGCTGTTTGAACAAAGGATCCCACGTTTGCATTGTGCCCAAACTGCCTGTAGCATTAGTAAGTCAAAGGAGCTGTTAGAAATGCACAATCCCAGGCCTGCCTCAGATCTGCATGTGAACACATCCTCCTCAGGTGCCTCACGCATGCAGTGGGCACATCAAAGTCTGAGAAGCCCACAATTGGAGAGGAACCTGGACTGTGAATCAATGCACATTACCCCCCACTTACAGATAAAGAAATGTATCAGTGCAATCCCCAAAGAAAGGGGACCTTCCAGATCTCCTCCCCAACCTAAGAAGGAAAAGTGGAGCTGAGCAGTGAAGGGAAGTGAAAAAGGACTTGGGAGAGAGGAAGAGGAGAGAAAACCTGGAAGAGGCACATGGAGCAGAGAGAGACATGAAAAAGAAGCCGTGCTTGCTTCTTGGCCTTGGACTTGTACCAGGGACTTGGGGGACATGGAAGCAGACACTTGGAAGAGACTTGGATGAGAGACCTGTGAGGAAGCTGACAATGGCAGTCTTTATCTTGACTAGTGTTTTGATTTTGCTCTTTTCCTTCCAGACTTGCCTGGCTCCTTGTATCCCTTTCTGTTGTTCCCCACCAGAAGGTTCCTGAGACTGGTGGCAGGCCCCCACTTGGGTCAACCCTGTTTGGCTGGGCATTTTACCCATGAGGGGATGGGTAACTTTGTGTGCTTCATTTAGAAACAATACTCCTTCTCATCTCGCCTCTCTATTGCACATTAATTCTATTGCATTCTTTTGAAGATCTTATGCACAAAGAGTATATTTTGTCTTTACAGATGGCAGAACCTATTTAGAGCATGAAGATTTGGGGGTCCTGGGCTGCCCCTCTTTCTGCCTGCTAACAAAAACAGCTTAGAGAGGTTAATGGGGCTTTCCCAAGGTAGTAAGTTGCCAGTTAATAAGTGATAAAATAGGAATTAAAAGCAAATCTGTCTCTTCCCAAATCTGAACTGTTTTCATATTTAACAGCAGTCTCCAAATAAGAGTACGCATCAGAAATTTTTAAATACAGATCCCCATCCCAGACACTCTAAATCAAAATCTCTATGTTAGGGCTAGAAAATCTGCATGTTTACACACAGTGATTCTCAAATTTGGGTGCATAGTAGCACTACCAGGGGAGCTTTTTTAAAAATCCAAAGACTAGATCTGGCCTCAGATTAATCGGAATCTCTGGAGGGTGGGTCTCAGTCATTAAAATTTAGAGCCAGTTGAGAACTACTGTGTTGAAATACTTGCAGGTGATTTTGTTGCTAACCCAGGTTCTGGAAGCTGCTTCACACCTGAATGTGCTCCTGTTCACAAGGCTTCCTGCCGGGCTCCTGGGCACACAGGTTAGGAAGAAGCAACTAATGAGCAAACAAACAAAAATGTAGGATTTCAGGAAACTAATTTTATTTCTAGAGCCAACCTAATCAACCAGCTCCTTATGTGAAAAAATGTAATTAGTACTCGGGATCACTGGTGTATATTTTGTTAATAAAACTCAAAAACTTATTAAAGTATCATTAGCAGTCAAAAACAAAAACTCCATACTAAATATTTACATCTGTTTCTAAATCAACATTTTCATTTGCAGAAATAACGACATTCAGTAGTCAGTATTCTGGAACCTTCATCAGGTGCTCATGTTAAGAGAGAGCACTGCTATCTGCTGTCAGTAACAGGGAAGCTGGGGAGACAGAGACCCTCCCCTGTTCAAGAAGAAAACTGGGGAGAAGGGAGGGAGCTAGAGCTCTCATAGGTGTTGTTGGCAGGGCATGTCAGGAGGTAAGGGTTAGAAGACACCCCCAGAGATGAAAATTAAATATATATATATATATATATATATATATATATATATATATATATATATATATCAAACCCTCTTTTAAAACCTGAGCCTAAGGGCCTCCCTGGTGGCCTAGCAGTTAAATCTCAGCGATAGCACAGAGACGGCCTGAGATGATTCCAAGCCAGGGAGTTAACCCAAATGGCTCTTCTGTCTTGCCCACTGCTCCCCTCAGCAGTAGATCTGCCTGTTCTGCTCCCCACTCTGCCTCTGGTGAATCCTCTCACCTACCCACCCCCACCTCTGGCCGACACCCCAGTTCTTGTATGCAAAATAAATGAAAAATCTTATAATAAAGAAATAATTCTTTAAAAAAAAAAAAAAAAACCCTGACACTAAGGACACATCTGGCATGACACAGTTTCTCTAAACTTATCTGCATATGAATCACCTGGGTGCTTGTTTCAACTGCAGCTACTTCTAATCCCAGCCCAAACTTCCCACATCAGTGTACGGTTTAAAAACAAGTTTTCCAAGTGATTTGTATGCACATTAAATTTTGAAAACAGCTGTTCTGATAGTCTGACCAGAGAGTATTATCCCCCTGTTAGACAATGGCAAAGTCATCAACCCTGGGATGGTGACCTAGCTGCCTTTCTCCCTCTTGAATAACATATATCACCATTACTACCATCTTTCCTATCTACTCGGAGTTAATTGAAGGTTGTTCTACTCATGCCCTGGTATGCAGAAAATTAGCCATTAAAAGGACCTTAGACCTCATATCATCAAAAATGGCCAATACAGGGGTCACTTGCGCATAAGTCAAGGCTAGTTCCCCTGACCTATCCTAAATAACCAACTAGCCTACTTTTCAAGGTTACACTGGCACACAAAAAATTCTAGGTATTGAACCAAAACCTGCTCCCTAAACTATAGAACAAATGATTCCACATCTGCCCTCCAGGGTTACTGTAGGGCCCATGGCAAAACACAGTTTTCTCAGTTTCTCAGAGCGTTTTTCACAGGCGGCCTAGTAGATAACATGTAGCCTTGACATGTAGTCCGCAAGTGCTAAGAACAGTAAATAATAATGTAACCTTGATGTACAGTTCGCATGCACAAAACATACTTTCTGTAAACTAGGTCTAAATTTGGCCCTGTACCAGATTTGTCTATAAATCTTATAAAAAGCTAATGGGGCTCCTGGGGGTAGGGGGTGTGCTCTCACTGGAAATAGTGTTTGCTGTGTTGGTGGAGGGGTAGGCAGCAGGCAGGGTGGGGTGGGATAAGATGGCTGCTGTTGCTATCTGTGTGTCCCTGTTGCCTCATAATAAAGACTTGTTCCTGATCCCCACCTGTGGGCTTTGTGACCTGCTTTCTCATCTGCCACCATCAAAAACTGGGCAAGTTTGTAGCCGAGGTCCCAAATCCCATGAAGATGGGATGTCACACAGATGAGTAGGAGGCCCAACGGCTACCCAGAACAAATCTCCCTCCCACAGGACAGTCTTTTAATTCCTATGAATACATACCCCATCCCTAGAAACCTTTTGTTCACCAAGTTAAATATCACCAGTCCTTTAGCTTTTTCTTCTTATTAAAGTCTCTTAAAATTATGTTTTATGTGGTCTTATATAAGTATTATTTTGGTGTGCGCATTTTTAATTCATGTATATAGAATTGCATAATATCTCATTCTGCTCCTTATTTTTTCATCAAATGCAAGGTTTTTAAGAGTTATGTGTGTTGCTCTGAGCAGTTTTAAGTTTTATCTCTGATGCCATAGTTTCACCAAGCCCTCTCCCCACCTCCAAGTTTTCCTGATTTCCATTGTGTAATATGAACTCTACTTTATCCATACAACACCTAGAACTATCATCTCATCCATTATAAACACACAGGATCCTAGAAAAGAATTTTAGGAGGTGTATGATCTTAGGCTCTCAGATTAGTTACCCATCCGGTAGAGTCTTTAGTTGTGATGACAACATCTCATTGAACTCATTCACCATTGATGGACATTTCCTTTCTTCTCAGGTTAAATATATCTATGACATGGGAAATAGTGCCTCCGAGATTGACTAACCCTGCATTTTTTTTTTCCCTGTGTTCCTTTTGTTTACAGAAATGCTGCTGTGCTGTTAAAGGTAATGTTATTAAAAGAAACTCAGAGTATTCAAAATAAACCTTAGAGATCATCTAGCATGAAGTTGCCTGAGGAGATGGTAGTAAATTTAGCTTAACATTTTATGAAGGAGGAAACTGAGGTCCAGAGGGGTTCAGCGACTTGCCCAGGGACACAACCCAATTACAGCCTTAAAGCTGAGTCAGAAGCCCCAGATGTCCTGACACCCAGGCCAGATTTTCTAGTCCATGAGGGCCCTGGTCCCCTCAGCACAGGGGTGGGCTGTGAGTTGGCTCCTACAGCTGCCTTCTCCTCCCCCACCCTCTGAATTCTCTGAAAGCACAGTACACACAGACCCAGTCTGTATTGGAGCTTTAGAGCTACAAAGCCTGCATTATTTAGCACTGGCTTTAGCTATCTGGGATGGAGAATAAATAGCACTATAATAAAATCCATAAAATATACCAAATTGGATTTTTTTTCAGGGATGGCTCCAAGCACAAGTTGGTAATCAAAAGGTTTTCAGAAAGACTGGAAATAGTGTTTGCTGTGTTGAAATTTCCCTGAATCTTAAGAGCATCCCTGTTCCCATCACCCACTAGCTGAATACTTTAGGCAGAGAGCCTTGTGTTACTCTAAGCCACAAGGAAGGAGGGCACTCTCAGAAAAACTTGATAAAGAATGCTTTCTCCTTAGGTCTCTGAATGCCAATCTCACCTTTAAGCATGAAGCTCTTTAGCCCTCATGGTCTCCTGACACTCGTGGGGCAGCCGCAGTCAGGGTGGTAAGAAAGGTAGGGAATGAACTTGCCAGCAAGGTGAGGAAGCTGTCAGTGGCAGCCCGTGCCAGTGATGTTTGCTATCCCATTATAAACACGTGGGTCTGTGGGGCTAATAAGAAAGCTTTCTTGCTCCTAAGGACTTGAGCCCAATTAAAATATGTCACCAGGTGATGCCTTTCTTAAAGCTTAGGAGTCAGAGGAACCCTGTTTCCCATCCGTGCAGTCAAGTGAGGGGGTAGCAATTAGCACATGGCCCCCCACTGTGGTTTGCCCGAAAATATACTAGTTTAAAAAGAAAGTTTGCAGGGCCTCCCCTGGTGGCGCAGCTGTTGAGCAGCGCTGGGCTGAAAAGCTGCCCACAGCCTCTGCAGCTCTGGTTCGATCCCCGGCCGCTGGTGAAGGTCCCACATGGTGCGCAGACCTCTCCTGCCATGCCCGCTGCTCCCCTCAGCAGTGTATTTCATCAGTCTGCCTGTTCTGCTCCCCACTCTGGCTCTGGGGAATTCTCTCACCCTCCTGCGCTTCTGCTGTACCTAGTGCTTGTATAAATCAATAAATAAATCTTTAAAAAAAAAAAAAAGTTTGCAGGTCCTGAGCATATCCAGTTACCTCTATTCCAACCCATTTCCAGTGAAATAACTAAAGTGACATTGTTTAAAGAATGAAATAATAACAGTAATAGCACATAAGAACACAAGGTATTAAAAGACCTTCAAGACAAGTCCATCAACTTGGTGTCAATAGACACCAAAGAAGAGGAATACGCTGAGAGAAGCAAATGAGCTCACTGAAGAACTCTCTCAGATCAACTGAGGCAGCAAAGTCACTGCCTTCTTCCATGGACACAGAAATCCACTGGTGGAAATTTTGCCTGCTGGGATAAAGAGGCAACTACTCCCTAACCAAAAAAAAGGCAATTATCTGATGAGGGTCAATGTGTGAGTGTTTGCCGGGGGCGGGGGGCGGCAAAAGAAGAAAACAATATTTTGTGCCTTTCTGCATTTCACATCAGACCCTAAAGGAAGGAAGACGGAGGCAGAGGATAAGGAGGCTGAGGGAGGGAGAAGCAAGCTCTCCATCAGAATACCTGCCATTGGAGCAAGTCCCTTCTTCTTTTTTTATTCCTTTATGACTCTTTATTTTTTTAAAGATTTATTTATTTATGCATATAAGAGCTGGGGTACAGGCCAGAGATGCAGTGAGTGAGAGGATCCACCAGAGACAGAGTGGGGAATAGAACAGGCAGACCGACTGAAATACACTGCTGAGGGGAGCAGCGGGCAAGACAAGAGCAGTCTGCCTCGCCATGTGGTTTTCTCCTTGGCTGGCCAGGGATCGAACTCGTGCTGCAGAGACTGTGGATTGCTTCATAGTGCCATGATTAGTCCCTTGCACCACTGGGGAGGCCCCTTTATGACTCTTTTTAATCTTTTTTAAAGATTTATTTATTTATGCATACAAGAGCTGGGGTACAGGCCAGAGATGCGGGGCGGGGTGGGAGGTGTGGTGAGAGGATCCACCAGAGACAGAGCGGGGAACAGAACAGGCAGAATGACTGAAATACTCAGCTGAGGGGAGCAGTAGGCAAGTCAGGAGAGGTCTGCTTCCCCACGTGGGTTGCTCCCTGGCAGGCCAGGGATCGAACTCTGCTGCAGAGGCTGTGGATTGCTTCATAGTGCGGTGCTTACCCCCTTGTGCCACCAGGGAGGCCCTCTTTTTAATTTGTATTGAAGACACACTGCATTTTAACCTTACATAAGTTATAGATATGCATCATTATAAATCAACATCTGTATATACTTCATGTATACTACATGAAGTTTACCCTAAAGTTCACTTCTAGCCTTCACCATACAACTGATTAGCTCTAACTCAGCTACCATGTGGCAGCTGCAGACCTAGAACCTGCTTCGCCTCAAGGAGCCCATCATGTGGCCCAGCCACTCCCACACTTCCCTCCTATAAGAAGGTCGTATCCACAGACACCAGCAAAACCCTTGAGAAGCCATATCAGGAACATATAGCAATTAATCTAGTCAATCTAGCCTTTCATTTATGTGTATTAAACAGTAACAAGGACTCCCTAGCCATGTCAGTGAAACCTAGAGAGAGAGAAGCTCTACTACTGTGAGTAAATCAAATGATTGACCCAATAAAGAACAGTTATTACAGAGAGCACATGAACTTCAAAAAAACCTAACTAGCATGATCCAGGATTAGAAAGGATTTCAGTGTCATAAAACAAGACAGATGTTGATCCAAGAGATGAAGCAAAAGGACCAAGAAATGGAAAACAAGGAGGGAAAGTTAAGTGGAAGTCCAGCGGGTAAAATAACTATAATTAAACAAAGTTTCCCAAATCTTGAATGAGACATGAATCTTCAGTTTAAAATTTTCTACCAAGTGCCAAATAGAATGAGCAATACAGTTTGATGAAATTTCAGCATTCCAAGAATAAAAGGGAAAAATTATGAAAGTCTGCAGAGAGAAAATAAGCTTCAAGAGTGGTTTGATCAAGAACATCTATTTCAGGTAGGGTGAGACCACCTCCTCATGTCAAGCTAAGGGGAAGAAGCGTAGACAACTCCCAAGAGAGTTCTATGACTCAGTGGGCATGGTAATGATGAATATCTCATTAATGAAATAAGGACCAGATAGCATTTTCAGTGTTTTATTTATCAACCATTTATATAACAATTATTACACGCAAGGCTCTTTTCTAGGCATTAAAAATAATTCAGTGTGGACCTCCCCTGGTGGTGCAGGTGGTTGAGCGCCGCTCTGTGAAGCTGTGCGCAGCCTCTGCAGCACTGGTTTGATTCCGGCCGGCCGGCAAGGGTCCCACATGGCATGGCAAACCTCTCCTGTCGTGCCCACTGCTCCCTTCAGCAGTGTACTTCGGTCTATCTGCCTGTTCTGTTCCCCACTCTGTCTCTGATAAATCCTCTCACCCTCCTGGCATCTGGCCTGTACCCCGGTTCTTGTATAAATAAGTAAATAAATCTTTAAAAATAATAATAATAATTCAGTGAGTTCAAGTATCACATTCCTTTTCATCAACAAGCTTGAATACTAGAACACAATCAAATCATATCTTCAAAGTTGTAAGAAAACTTGATTAAGCCTGGAATCCCATACAAAAGCAAACCATCAATCATGTGTGGGCAAAATAAAGGTATTTTTTGACATTTAGGACTCAGAAGATTCACAAGCTCCAAATAGAAGGGGGGAAAATACTAGAAAGCTATTCTAACAAAATCAAAAAGTGATACAAAAAGACAATGATGTCAAAAGCTGTGGTAGCTGAATGTGACTAGAAGAAATGAAGTTGGAAAGAAATTCAGGGGCCTTCCTAGTGGCACAGGGGGTTAAGACACAACCATGAAGCTGTCCTCAGCCTCTGCAGCACGAGTTTGATCCCCAGCCGGCCAGGGAGCAACCCACATGGCACAGCAGACCTCTCCTGGCTCGCCTGCTGCTCCCCTCAGCAGTGTATTTCAGTCGATCTGCTGGTTCTGTTTCCTGCTCGGTCTCTGGTGAATCCTCTCACCCCCCACACCTTTGGCCTGTACCCCAGCTCTTGTATGAATAAAAGGAGTGAAGGGAAGGGAAGGAAAGGGAAGGAGAGAGGAGGGGAGGGAAAGGGAGGGGAGGGGAGGGGAGGGGAGGGGAGGGGAGGGGAGGGGAGGGGAGGGGAGGGGAGGGGAGGGGAGGGGGAGGGGAGGGGAGGGGAAAAGAAAGAAATTCAACCAGATCCAGCGAACACTGACACTTGTCATAATCTCTTTTGAACATGGGTGATGTCAAGACACAGGATGGCCTTGCCTTCTCTATGACCAAACACTACTCTTGGTGTGACCATGGATAATCTATGCATGATCATAACTGCAAACTCTGTTTGTGGGATTAATTTTTCTAGTAAATCTCTAGTCACAGAAAGAAAAAGTATCACTACAGAATAAAATATAAATGAAAATGAAAAAAGACTAATGGAACAACAAATGAGGAGAGACTGGGAGAAAATATAAATGAAATGAATACCTCACCTTTCACGTTGGGGAATCAACAGATACAATTGATCAAAAAAAAAAAAAAGAAGCGTTAGTGATAATTTAAAGTTATAATAATGTGTATCAGAAATGAAAATCAGAAACTAAAAGGTTAGTTACTAGTTAGTATAAGAAAACTACTTTCTGCTCAAAGTTTTTATAAACCTACAATGGGTCTGAAAAATATCTTTTTTTTTTTTAAAGATTTATTTATTCATGCATACAAGAACTGTGGTACAGGCCAGAGGTGTGGGGTGTGAAAGGACTAACCAGAGACAGAGTGGGGAACAGAACAGGCAGATTAACTGAAATACACTGCTGAGGGGAGCAGCGGGCGAGTCAGGAGGGGTCTGCTGCAGCATGTGGGAAGCTCCCTCGCCAACTGGCCGGGGATCGAACTTGCACTGCAATGGCTGCAGACAGCTTCATAAGTTGCTCCTTAACCCCTTGTGCCACCAGGGAGGCCCTAAAAAAAAAAATGTCTTTTAATTAAGAAAAAGCATAGTGACCTCTATGGAGTCAGTAAGTAGCTTTTCTATAGTTCTAAACACTTCATCATGATGACTTTAATAATATGTTTAACCTTAGAATACATGTAAAGTAACACTGAAACAGGATGGTGCATTCTTGATAAGTATATTTGACCCCTATTATGGTTACTTATATATTAATCTAACCCCCATAAACTCTTTGCAAGTGTATTTATGTATTTCCTATAGAAATTAATAAAATACTTACATTCTTGTATCTTGTATTATAAAAATATAAGAATGTAAAGGTTATTTGTAAAGGTTTTAAATTTTAAAGGTTATTTGTAAAAATTTTAAGGAAATACAAGTATAAAAGCACAACTGTGGATATTTCTTACTATCAACTTTCATCAATCATTTCATTATGTGCAAGGTCTAGTTAGAAGAGATGTTGGATACGAACCAAAGTCGCCTTTGTGCCATCTGCTGCCTGTCTGACCCTGCTTTGCCTGTGACTCTCTTGGCTCTTGACGGCTTTCCTAAACTTGCAGCCTTTCGTGGGCTCTGCCTGGCCATAGCAGTGTTTCTCTGCACCTTCCTGCTGCTTGTTCTGACGTGCAATGGCTTCGTGTGGTCTGGTCTCCAACTGCCCTTCCTTGCTGCCAATACACTGGCTATTCTACACCCTCACCCACGTTGAACTTTCTTGGACCTGCAGTCTTCTGCCTGTCTTGGAGTTGCAGTCCTACTGCACCACTGTCTTTTACTATGATGCTGAGCCCACATTCAACTCTGAGAAGGTAAAATAAGCTGGAAATAAAAGTGTGGAGTGCTGGAAAATTAGGGGAGTATTTTTCGAGAGCGGCTTGATCTAGAACATCTACCTCTGGTGCGGTGATGCCACCTCCTCATGTCAAGCCAAGGGGGAGGAGCTCAGACAGACCCCCTCATTCAGACAGCCTGATATGCTAAGTCCCTTCCTGTTCTCTCCATTTTTCTTCTCTCTCCCTTGATATCACTTCCTGTTAGTCCTTTCTTGACTCTTACCTTTCTTCTTTTGTTCCTTCCCACCCCCTCACCACACGTGTTCATCCATTTTCATCTGCCCCCTCCCTACCATTTACTTCTTCATAATATTAGTTTGAAGTACACTTTATTTGTTATGTCTATTGATTAAAGTTTTATGTCCCCTGCTTTTAATTAACTTATCATTCATCCTGTTTCCATATATTGCTGTTGTACGTTTCAAACAATAGATGTATTGCTGATAAAGCTATTTGTAAATCAATGTTCTGTAAACTGAATCATATTTCAAATGTATTAGAAGAGCTTGCTAGATAAAGGAATCCTATGATGAAAAATTACACAATTCCCAATAATGCATATTTGTATAAATGTAAAGTTTCAGGCAATGGTCGTGTAAAATAAAATGACCTGATTTTAATGTCACCTACTACAAACATTCTGCCCCAATTCTGGTTGATGTCAAGACAGATATTAGATCTTTACAAAATACGTCTATAGAAGGGCCTAAACCATTCTCCTGGGAGGCCCTTCCTTATGAAAATGGAAGTGTTGGAAGACGAGAGATGAATGTGAAAACACTCTAACTCTGCAAATTTACAAAAGGTAAAAATAGAAGAGTGTTCATTCATTACACATATGCATATTTAGTTACTATTATACTCCAGGTACTGGTAAGTACTGAAGATAAAAACTTGATGAAGACATAGTGGTTGCCCTCAAGGACCCACAGTTTAATAGGGGACAGAAACACATACATAAATAATTTCAAAACAATGTCTAAAGTATTATAAGCAATAATAGCATGTGTTTAAAAAAAAAAAAAAAAAAAAGCTCAGCAGTGGCACCAAGTGGGGAAGGTGTCACAGGAACAGAAACTGGGTCTGTTTTGTTTGCAACTTAATTGCCAGCACCTAGCACAGAGCCCCACTTATCTAACACACATAATGAACATTTGTTGTTAAATTGTTGAGTGATCCACTCAGCTGTGGGAAGGATTAGAAGGGCCAAATCAATAAAGGCTTGGAGGAAGAGAACACACATATACTGAGGATAGATATTCTATAGTTAGACAAGAATGGGAACCATATTCCACATGGAAAAAGCCAAGAATGACGTGTAAGTACAGAACACCGTACTTGTAAAAATTAAATTTCAAGCAATCAAAAGCCACTCACAAAAAATTCTCTCATGTTACCAAGAAGAAAGATATCACCTTTTTTTCTTTATACATCTTTGTCTGTTCTTACATTGAGTTGCTTCCTATCTGCCATTTGTGCCTTTGCCCTAATTGATCCCTCAAGGGCCACTAGTTCTTGCAACTGCCCGCCCTCTCCCTTGTATGCTCCTAAATGACTGTCTCATCACAATCGTTTGCAGTAGTTCCCACCATATGTATGTTAGAGCAAAAATGTCCAGTGGGACCTATCAGATGTGGTTTACCCACGACATGGGTGTCCACGGGTACCAGGAACTACATAGGCAGCTGCAGTTTTCCAGGACAATTTTTATCTCAAACACCCTCTTCTGTTGTTCCCTAAATCTTCAAAGTCCATGAGTGTGAATATTTCATCTCTTATCTATGTCTCCCAGTTTGAGCTCACAGTATGAAGCAACACAAAATTCTTTTGTCAGACCATGTGTCACACGCAATTTTTGTTTCAGAGAAGCTGAAGACCAGATTCACAGATCTTATCTCCTATGGCAACCTGTATGTCCAAACATTTGTGGTAACAACTTCCCTACCCTGAAGCCACTCGAGGAAGGGTCGCTGTATATTTCTAAGGGTTGTGCAGCATAGTAGCTAAAAACTGGAGGTCGCAGGAGCAGTGACAGAAGTGCCAAGGCAGGACATACAATGCACAGATTTTGCAGTCAGACAGGCCTAAATACAAATCCATCTCTACTACTTACTAGCTAAGTAAATGCCAAGAACTGCAAAGAGTCTTGGACCTTCTAAGTCCTCTCCTTGCTTTTACCTGGGAATGAAAAGGAAACAGGAGATCCTCCCCTAGCAGTTGGAGTTAGTCCCCCAACATCACCCAATGCAATAATAAAACAGTATCTTTGGTCTTTTGCACCCCCGGGGGCCTCTTTTTTTTTTTTTTTTCATTTTTTCTATATATTTACAACATTGTTTATTTTTAAACAATTGTTGCTTTCTTTTCTCAGGTGTAGTCCCCATAGAATTTCCATCACCAATTCACCCGGGCACCACACCATCACCACAGTCTCCTGTGCTCCTCCCTTCCTCCTTCTGGTCCCTCTTCCTCCCACTCCCCCGACTCCACCACCACCGCAGGATGTCTCTGATTTATAATTGTTTGTTTTTGTTTTGATGTGTATTTTTTTTGTTTTTATTTTTTTCCCTGATGCCTTATTTGGTTCCCCTATATCCCTCCTATAACTGAAACCATCCGATATTTTTCCTTTTCCTTTGACTTATTTCGCTGAGCATAATTCCTTCTAGCTCCCTTCATGTTGCTAAATGGCATTAGTTTATCTTTTTGATTGCTGAATAGTATTCCATTATGTACATATACCACATCTTCTTGATCCAGCCATCTATTTTTGGGCATTTGGCCAAAAATATACTTGGGCCACACATGCTGCTACGTCACCTTCATTTGGAGGCCTGGCCCACACTCTAATCCTTGTCTTCCATTGACTCTCCCTGTTCCCGTGGCTCCAAGCAATAATGCCCCTAACGGTAACTCTGGCACACACAGACCCTACAGCAAGGTCAGGGGTCCTTTCCTAGGGGGCCACACCTTGGGGTAGAGCTCTTTGCAAACCTTAGATGTATAACCTGGCTTCTAGATTGTCATCTCTCACCCCACAGGGTGCCGTGTAATGTTATGCATGTTTCTCCTGCACAGATGTGCCCCATCCAGTTGAGGAAAACACTGCAGCCACATAATTGCAAGGGGTAATTTTTCCTAAATCACACACACACACTGGCTTTTTCCAGCATCTGGCAGAGGCCCTTCTCCTGACCAAGTAAATGCCCTCCAAACAGCTGCCTACATTCTTCTCCCCTCGCTTCCCTCTCCCCATCATCCCCACAGCCCTCTTGTCTATCTTGACCTTCATTTATTCTCTCTACTATCTTTTCATCCCTTTCACATGCCCTGGTCTTTTTTTTTTTTTTTTTAAGAGTTCAAATTTTTATTGAACATGTTACAAAAGACCTTTAGTCAAAAAGACCAAAGCCCATGTCATCATCAGACTCCTCAGATTCTTCTTTCTTTGCCTCTACTTTCTTCTCCTCAGCTGGAGCAGCAGCAGTGGAAGGAGCAGGACCACCTGCAGGGGCAGCCCCTGCAGCTGGGGCAGGCCCACCAGCCCCTACATTGCAGATGAGACTTCCAATGTTGACATTGGCCAGGGCCTTTGCAAACAAGCCAGGCCAGAAAGGTTCAACATTTACACCCGCTGCTTTAATGAGCGCATTGATCTTATCCTCCGTGACCGTCACCTCGTCGTCGTGCAAGATGAGAGCCGAGTAGATGCAGGCGAGCTCCGAGACCGAAGCCATGGTGCGGGCGAGGGCTGGACAGACGCTGCCGCGCGCGGTGCTAGTCGCCGGATGAAGTGAGGGGCTCACCCCAACGCGGCCTTAGCTTCCTCGGAAGGACCGAGCACCTTAGCGACAGCTGAGGAAAGGAGCCCCTGGTCTTTTTACAGGACTACAAGGTCACGCATTTCATCTCAAGTGAGTCTAGACCCTCTTAATTCTGACTCCTAGAGACTCCGCAGCAGCTGTCTGAAGCCGAAGCATAAGAAAGGCTGCACAGCAACGTGTGGGCAGCGTTTTCTAAGAGCTAAAATACGCACCCAATTTACATGACTATTTGCATTTGTGTATAAATTATACATCAATATGTATCCTCCCAAGACAGTGAGTTACTAAAATAATTTTGCTACTTTCAAACTTGTCATTGCTCAATTTTTCCTCTCTCCCCCCTTGTAACAACACCCACACACATCTTTTCATTCTTCAGGATTTGAGTTAGGAAAGAGAGGGGAAGAAAGAAAAGAGTAAAGTAGAAGAGAAAACACAACAAAGGGGATAAAGATGAGGAAGGGAATATATCAATAAAATAATAAACATTTTTGATTAAAGAAATGAAGGATACCACTTTGATGGGCTTATAATGATTAAACATCACCTAATCCATGTTCAAGGGAAGTAAAACAAATATAAAATATACAACCTCTCCAAATTTCCTACTTCTGGCATGTATTATATATATATACACACACATTTATATTTATATTCAGCCTCTTAATTATAAGCAAATGTCATAAAATACTTCTGCTACAACTCTTTTGTGCCCATATTAAATTGGCTTTCTATGTGGCACTGTAAAAAGATCAAGTAAGGCAAAATGTGTCATAGAGGATGCTCATCCTATGAACTCATCAAGGACTTTCTCCCTGCTCCATATCACCCACCCCAAAAAATGCCTGTTTCCAAACAGGCATGGATTCACTGTAAGGCTATCACTGTACACATCCTGGACCAACCACACACTCTTTCTCCTAGGAATTTGGATTTGGAATTCTGAGATCCTGGGTAGTTTTGAGCCTCCCACCAAAACTCAGAAACTGGGTTTGCCCTCAGGGGACAGCTAACTTCAACTGAGTAGAAAGAAGAACAAATTACAACTGCAGTAAGAAAGAGAGAGAAAGTTTGAGGTCTAAAAAATGTCTGTACCTAGGTTCTGGTGGGTTCCTACCTACCTATCTGGTGGGTTCCTACCTATCCTACCTAAGCTACATTCCCCTTTTCTACCCTTGGAAACAATGATATACTATGTATGTTTATAATAAACTCCCCTTTTCTGTTCCAGCCTGTTTGGGTACATTCCTATTATTTGACCCAGAAGAGCCTTGACTAAAACCATTTAATCCAATTAATCCAGAGGCTTTTCCCATTCAATTTTGTATTTCTAATAATTTTTTGATATATTTGAAGTGCTCTGTGGATGATAGGACTTTTTTTTCCTATTAAATAAATGTGAACTCTTTAGAATATAGCCAGTTTGTCTCAGGAACTTTTCCTGACCAAAAAAAAGAAAGAAAGAAAGAGTGTTATATTTTCAGCCATTAAAATCAGATACTATAGGGACATGTATCACTTTGTGTTGCACAATAGATTATGACTTTGTGAATCACACATCTCAGAAAATAAAATATATCGAAGTTCAATAAAATTCTCACCCGTGGGTCTCACTTCTTCATTTCTGCCATCAAAATACCAATACCTCATTAAACGTGAACAAACATTGGAAATGTGCTAATTCAGTTAATAAATGCATGGAAGGAGCAAAAGGACAAACAAGAAAAAACAGCAAGAAGGAGGCGATAGTAATAAAAAGGAATAAATTCGATAAATTCTGCAAGGCAGACTGCAGGCTTGATAAGTAATTTATAATCGTAGAAAAGAAAGAAAACCTATGGTAGCGGATCAACAGAACCTAGCAGAGGAATCCGGGTCAGTCAGAACAGGGCCAGTTCTCTCAACCATATCTGTGCAGGGCACACAGAATTTAATATCAGAGTCTCATTGTGTATTCTTTCTCCTTGGTTGTATAAGTATAGAACAAAACTAATAAATGAAAAAATGCACATCTTTTGCATTGCCCATTTCTATTATAGAATTGGTAATTCTCAGCTAGTTTTTCAATCTTTCAATAAAGAAATATACTGCAGGTGCATACTTGTAACTTATATGACAATTCATGCAATATTTATCCCCATAAGCATAGGCTGGGAGCTACATGTGAACAAGAGACACAAGACCCGCCGTTAGTTGATACAGCATTTAGCTCAGTCTTGTATTCGTGATCTACTTCTCTGCTCACTGATATTAATAAAACCAGAGTTGGACTGGAAAACATACAACTATGACTATCAACATTAAAATCAGCATCTACTCTACACCAGGAACTTAGGTGCTTTCCACATATATTACAAATAATTATCTTTGTAATTTCACAAACTAGGTATCACTCCACTTAATTTAGAGAAAGGTCAATCAAGGTTTAATGACATTAAGTAACTTACCCACATTACACAGTAAGTATACAAGGGAGGCAGGATTGAAATTGTCTCTCTTAATGCAGAGTCTATATCTTCCTATTTTATCTGAACTCCATATAAACTATAATAAATTGTCACCAAGAGATGAAAAGAAAGGTATTCATTCTTTCACTCAGTTGCTAGTCATTAATTTTTATTTATTTTTTTAGTATCTCCTATCACAAAGCATAACCTCAGGGGGCACCATTCACAACATATTCCTCATTAACCTCTTGCCTAGTGCCTTGGAACTGTACCAGTTACAACTCTGTCTGTCTACCACTGGACAAAGCTTCTGAAAGATACAAATGTAAGGAAGACAGTCTCTCATAAGGAAAAAGTTCATTGTTGATTGTGGGGATAAAGAAAATTCTTGCTAACCTTAAAAGAAAACATAGTAATAGTCAAGAAAGGGAAAAATACAGTGGACACTCCAAAGCCAGCATCCAATTCCCCAAAGGGCTGCTTGAGGAGATTAATAAAGGACCCCTGTAGATACCATGAAGAATTTGCCGACTGTACAGGTGGTCTGCCATGGCCCACTGCTGCCAAACACACTCAAAGATGCCACAGGGAACCGAGGTGAATGGGAGCAGCTTTTTACATTTGTTTAATCTTTTGTGTTGATTTATCTCCCCCTGTGCTATGAGTGAGAGCAATTCATTCTTTCACCTCCTTCACCATTCTCTCTCTCTCTCTCACTCTCTCTCTCTATCTCTTTCTGTTTCTCTCTCTAATTTAAATTTATAATTCATCAGTGTTCCTCTTCATTTGGGTTTCAGTGCCTCAATTATAGGAAATGCAAATTCGCGTTCTCTTGCTACCTGCCCTAGCTCAATAACCACTTATCAGTATACTGGCTATATATGAAATTAAAGGACATTTGAAAAGACCTGTGGTTCTCAGAATAGACATTAAGGAACATTAAAAAGTAATGAATTCATATCTGGACACCACGTAAACTTACCTCATGTTATTTCTTTGGCTCATGGATGTCTGACATGTACTTATGCCTACAAAGTGAAGTATATTAGGTCAGGGATCTGATTTTAATTTTTTTCTCACATCTCTAATGTGATCTATTGCTACAGGTCCATAAAAGTATTAAAGTGATATCAATCACACATACGTGTGAACACACACACACACGTGTGCGCAGCGCCAAGCCTTCTACCCAGAGATAAACTGTATCTGTTCTTCATTTTCCTCCTACCATTCTTACTTCTCACTGCTACCAGGGAAGGAAGATATTAATTTTTTGCTCTAGTAGTCAGAAGATTAGAAGCATTAAAACAGATGCACCACAGTCATGTTTATTTGAGATTTTTTTTATCTAAAGACCAAAAGGAAGCAAATCTAATTGGCAGATACATGAAACAGAGCTGCATTCTCAAACAGATTATTTTCTTGCTGCTGACTTCCCTCTCTTGCTCTATCCAACATCTCATCTTTGCAAATATAGGGTTTGCTTTAAAATGAATCTCGAGAAATCCTCCCTGTCATTCAGCCATCCGGGGAGCAGTCCTCTATGGCATGGCACGTCCCTTCACAGGTGGCTACGCCTGCCGAGAGGACATCAGAGATTCCCCAGTGGGAAGGAAAACCACAAAACAGAAGGCTTTAAAGTCAAATAAAGATTTAAGTGAGAAAGGTTGTTTTAGTTAGAGGAAGAAGGAGTTTGGGGAAGGCAGCACAGAGGAGACAGAGACTAGACATAGAAAACAACTGTCCCCATCAATACAAAGTGAGCTGCAAACAAGTGGTGTCTTAGAGCAAACCAAACCTGTCAGATCCTTAGAAACCTGAGCTCCTGAAAATTCAGAGTCCAGGGTTTCACTCAAAAATTACTAAGTTAAGATCTCTGAGTACTGAGTCTAGGAATCTATGCACCAGATGGTTCCTACTTGGAATCATGGTCTTATATGACACACAAATTCACACTGTTTTGTCCGACTAGAAGCCAGTTTCAGCATTGCTGACGCAGATCCAGGAAGGAGCATGGGGGGGACATGGCACTGGGACCCTTGCAGCCCTGTTTAAGGTGGGGGACTGTGGGGCAGAGAAACAGACGCTCTCAGCAAGGAAATGGCTTTGGAATTAAGTGGCATGAACAGGAATGGAAAGGACAATATAGATGCAGAGGTATTACAAAGGCAAACATAATGGAATATGGCTGGTCAAATGTGAAACCTGTTCAGATATAGCAATTCTAAGGTTCTGATTTGTGTACCAAAGGCAGTATTTCTCTCCATCTCCATAATCACCAGCCTTGTTCTTACCTGCATTACTCCAAAAGCCTCCAGACCAGCGTCCCTATGTCCATTTCTGCATATTCCCTTCCTTCAGACCATCATAATCAAAGACTGTAAATCTGGTCTTACTATTCCTTTGTTTACTTTGCTGCAATAGTTCTTAGGACAAAGACCAAAGCGTTTAACATAGTCTCGAGGATCTGGCTCAGCCTCACTTCTCGCCACTCTACTTTTCGTAGCTCTTTCCTCCCTAAATTGTTTGTCAGTTGCTTTACTTGCAGTTTTCTCCTACTGCCATCTCCCCAAAACTTCTAGCAGTGCTGGTTTTTCTGCTTGGGATGTTGCTGTCCAGCTCTAGCTCATCATTCACACCTCAGGTCAAACAGCACTTCTGCAGAGAAATCTCTCAACTCCAGGCTATGTCTGTTTCCTTGTTATAAATACATTCTCAAGGCTCGCTGTACTTTTCTTTCCTTGTTCTTCTCATACTTGTTGTAAGAAATATTTTTGTGACTATATGATTACTGTCTAAGCTTCCACTGGATGCAAACTCCACTAAGACAGGAATCAAACCTTTTAGTCCATACTATATCCAGCACCTAAAACAGTGTCTAAAGTATAGTAGATACTTGTACTTGTTGGGGGAAAAAAAAAGAAAGCCAATATACTTGGGTGGTCAAGTAAACAAAAGCATCACTGAAGAAATAGGAAAACCATGAAAGAAAGAAACAGAGCATTTGATTTCAAGTATTGATGATAGTTGGCAGCAGCAAATGCAGTAGATTTATGTAAAGATAGTAATAATTACTAATGAAGTGACATTTGCCATTAATAGGCAATTGATAACGTATGGTGTTCTCTGGGGCTACAAAGACTGGGAACATATAATCACTTCGAAGTATTTAAATCTTCTTAAATGAGGTAGCAAAATCCAAATGAAAACAGTCTACATAAACAGTATCAGAGAACCAAATATTGAGTCTCACTCAGGAAAGCTCATTGTTAGGAGGGTGAAGGCCAACTGAGAAAAGGATGGACATGACCAACCAGGATGGTGTACTGAAACAGAGCACAAGGGAGGGATTTTCCGGATTTGAGTTGTCAATGGAGTCAAATGTTGCAGAAAAGACAAGGATGGTGAGGATTGAAAAGGCCACTAGTATTGGCACAAGTTATTTCTCTAAAGAGTTGAGCATTTGAAATTCTGTCAGGGATGATGGGTAAGAGAATTGGGCAGGTAGATAACGCTGATTTTCAAATACCTGCAGTAGACAGAGTAGAGGCTCTGGGGGTGGCATAATAAAACATGAAGCCCCTTCCTCACTGTTCTCCTGCACACACTCACATGCTTGAGCTCATCCTCCCCTTTATTCAACATCTGTCCTGAAAGCTTGCTGAGCAAGTGCACATTATGTGTTTGGACATGGTTATTCACCATGCTTTCCTAAGCACCAGTGGATGGGGGCATCCTGTTCCTTCTGAAGAGATACTGAAGAGGGTACCAATAATGAAGGAAACTTGCCCAAACCTTCCCTAGATTAGAATCCAAACTGATTCAAATCTGAACCAATTCTGTCACACATCCTCTATAAAAGTACTGATCCTGATGGTGAGGTTATGGCCTTTAATCTATCTTCATTGTACACATTTTTTTAATTCTAGCAGAGGAGAATTTATTGTTATGAAATCTGTGAAGTATTTCACTAAATGTGAGTGCAAAAATCCAAATATATAGCAACATTCCTTCTTGAAATGCTAACTGGCAAACAAAAAGAGAGTGGTTGGAGGCATACACTGAAAACACCAGTTGATGAGGGTTTCTACTGATCCATAACTCTGACACCCTAAAGAGTGTAAAAGATGAATCTGATAAATATCAAAGAGACAGGTGATTTAAGAGTTCCCATAAAACCATAAGGTAATGCTGAAAATCAACTTATGTAGTCTACTATCATAGACCACAGAGAAAAAAAAAAAGAGAGCAGGAAAAAAAGGAAATCTACCAGTTTTCATCCAGAAGTCACCATTAGGAAAGCTACTTTCTTCCAGTACTGCTTGCCAGTTATATGAAAATCTGGTCACAGGAAAGAATTTTTACCAAACTGATGCTCCCTCCCCAACACCATATCCTTACTAGGTCCAATTCACTTAGCAAACAAGTGTGCCCACTTCTGGACAACCATTTATGACCCTTTAGCACCAGTGACACAGTGCTCTCAATTACTGGAATGTTTCAATGTGTCCTTAGGACCCATGACTACACCCAGGGAAAAGGTAAACAAGAGAAAGGAAAGTTAAAGCCCTCCAACCCCTCACTTTGTCACCATCAGTTTACCTTCCCTACCCTTCTGTCCACCCAAATGATAGATTTGCTCATTACAAGTACCCTAGATATGTGATGATCTAATGACTAGCTGCAGTTTTATGATAAAGCAGCAGTGTGTTATCTAGAAGTACAGCAGTTTCTCTTTCTCCTTACTATATTCAGACCATACTCTGACAGCTGTAATCTACCCTAGGAGCCATACTTTCTTAGCAATGTAGACAACCATACTTTCTTAGCAATGTAGCAATGTAGACAACCTGAAGTAAGTTTAAACCTCAGCAGACAGAAGGCCTCTAAACAATGGCATACAACAAGCTGAAGGAACTAAAGATACTCTGCTTAGAGAACAGTGGGGTTTGTGGGGGAAGGGGTGTATGGCAGAGATAGGAAGGTAAAAAAACAGTCATTAGTTTTTCCATCTTCTCCACTAAACTGCCAGCATCATGAATGAGTGCAATGATGTACACATACTTTATTTGTGTTAGAGCCCCAGGGCAGGTCTGGCCCTATATATTAGAAACTCAGTAAGTGTTTCGTATTTTAAAAAGTGAATGAATGGCTAATCGCCTTCAAATTTCCAAAGAATAGCCAAAGATTTGTTACTTATTGTCCCAAGTAGCATAATTAGGAATAACGGGTAGAGGGAACAAAGAAATAATGTTTATGACAATAAAGGAAGACCTTTTCTTCCCCCTTCTCCCACCGCCCCTTAAACATGAACTTTTCATTGAGTGAGCACAGTCTTCCTTGCAGGTATCTAATATGGATCAGGAAAGTTCTGGATGGTGACAATGATGCAGAGGTTTAAGTGTCAAGTAGGTTTACCTAGCCCATGGCTCTAAACTAAGGTGATCACTTAGGGTTTTTTTTTTGTTTTGTTTTGATATAAATGCCTAAGTACAATCCCCAGAAACTTGGTTTCAAATGATATTTTGAAACTACCCAGGTGATTCTAATCTATAAACGGCAGTTGATAATCACTGGTCAAGATGAAACTTTAAAATTCTTTCCAAACTTAAGACTACAATTTTACATCTAAGGAAATGGGACTACCATTGAAAAGACCCTAATTTTGACTGACTGCCTAGTTCATTAAATATTCTCCAACATCAATTAAAATAATGAGGCATCTAAGGTTATATTCCAAACAGAAGGAAAGAAGGGGAGAGAGAAAGGAAGAGGATGAGAGGTTAGGAAAAGGGAGGAGAGAAAGGAGAAAAGTGAGAGAGAGACAGAGACACAGAGAGAGAGAGAGAGCTAGAGCTGTATCAAAGCAAATGTCTTAATTTGTAGTTTTCAAACTCTGAATAATTGAATTTGTACTTCAGCAAAATTTTAGATAGTGTTGACTGTCCAAACATGCAAAGTTCTTCTGAAATTTCCTGATATGGAATATCAGCAGTTGGATCACCAGTAGGTGTGGATTCTCAAATCTCAAAATGTTGTTTGAGACCTTTCAGCCTAAGGACTGAAAATATCGAGAGTGAATGGGACGGTACATATGGTTGTTAGAATGTGAGTAGGTGACAATCAGATAATTTCATATGTTGCTTTTTATCCTGAACTATTTTGGTAAAAGTCTGCTCTTTGGTAAATGAATAATTCACTTATATTTCAAATGTATTTTAAGTGTGTCACATTTGAAAGCAGGGTAAGATGTATTTCAATAATACATTATCATTTTTTAATAGATTGAGAAGTCGGTTTGGGATGTTATGCTAGATGGAAGAAGCTAGTCAGCTGCACACTTAGAGAGATGAAGATGGGCACTGAATCCTTTCCTTCAATTCAGTAACGAGAGGTAAATTTCATTCCATAGCTTCTATGCTTTCAGGTTTCCTTAACTTGCCTTCCAAGATCCTGATCTTGCACCTCAGCCTACTTAGCACTTAGTTGCCAAGATCTTGCAGTGCTAATGAGTAAGGATTCAACTAATCTATATTTACATCCTTAGAAGGGAACACAATTCTAGAATAAAGTTATATCATTGTTATATAGAGGCCTTATAAATATCCTAAGACAAATATAATTAATTTCCAGTAAAGTAAGTTGGGTGTAAGGTGGCTCAATATTATCCATGGATAACTGTTATCCATGTCCATGGATAACTGTTCAAAAATACTAAAACAGCGATGAGGTCAGCAGAGATAGACATGTGATGTCATCTATCATTAAAATAACACAGACATTGCTCTTTTAAACAGTGTGAATAAACAGAATGGTTAGGAATGAATATGATATTCTTGGTAAAAAGCTTCAGAAATTTGAACAAAACATACCTTCAAAAATAAAAATCCCAGGGCCTCCCCGGTGGTGCAGCGGTTGAGCGCTGGGTTGCGAAGCTGCCAGCAGCTTCTGCAGCGCTGGTTCAATCCCCGGTCGCAGGAGGAGGGTCCCACATGGCACGCAGACCTCTTCTGTCGCCCGCTGCTCCCCTCAGCAGTGTATTTCGGTTCTTCTGCCTGTTCTGCTACCCACTCTGGCTTTGGTGAATCCTCTCACCCTCCCACACTTCTGACTGTACCCAGTGCTTTTATAAATAAATAAATCTTAAAAAAAAAACAAAACAAAAATAAAAATCCCAGCTGGTACTTTTTAATAAGGCTAATGGACAAAAATTTGATTTAAAAGATCATAGTTCTTTCCTATCCGGTTTGACTTGTAATAAATTCTATCATCTAGAAGAAATAAGGGTAGGATTTTCTAGAATGAGTAGGATTTTCAGTATTAAATAGGATGGTCAGGAGAGGTCTGACATTTGAGCAAAGACCCTAAGGAGTAAAGAAACTAGTCATTGTCTGCCTCTGGAAAGAGAAGGTTCTAGGCAGAAGAAGCTGCAAGTAGAAATCTCTTAAGTAAGAATGTGACTGGAGTTTTGGAAGCCAATTTGGTCACTGGCAAGACAGTGACAGAGAAGGTTATTATCAGGATATTAGCTCAGAAACAGTTGTGAAGAGCCCTTTGTAGGCATTTGGAAGGACTCTGAATGAAATGCAGACGTTGCAAGGATGTGAAGAAAAAGGAATCCTCATATACTGTTCGTAGGAAGGTAGGCTTGTCTAGCACCTATGGAAAAGAGTGTGCAGATTTCTCAAAATATTAAAAATAGATATATCACACAATCTAGCAATTCCACTCCTAGGTATCTACCCAAAGAATGAAAAATGCTAATTAGTAAAAATCAAACCAATAACAAGCCCTAGAAATCCACCTGTAGAATTAAGAGTACCAGAGCGGGCAGAAGAGGGTGAAGAATGAATTTTGAAAGGGCCCAAATGGACTATGGTAGAGGATTATGGGTATCTTGCTAGAGAATGTGGTATAATGACATACATCTGAAGAGGTATGATCCTATACCTCTGAATCAAATATAGTGGTGTAAGCCAATTTTCCCTCAATAAAACTAAAAATACATATGTGGATTCATTCAAGGTTTTGAGCAGAGGCATAAAATAATCTGACTTTGGTTTTTAAAGGATCACTCTAGATTCATGTTGTTACTCCACTCCAATGGACCAGAGGAGAAAGCAGGAAAAACATTCAGGAGAGATACTGCAATAAAACAAGTGAAAAAGGATTGAATCTGGAACAAGGGTGAAAACAAGAGAGGTTATATAATGTGGTCAGATCCTAGATAATCAACTATTTTGAATACAAAACCATAAACTATGCTGATATACTGAAATAAGAAGATGAAATAAAAGATAAGTTTAGGTTGATTTCAAAGGTTTGGGTCCAAGCCAGTGAAAAGGAGCTGTCCTCTATTGATAAGGATAGTTGAGAAAGAACATGTTTGGAGGAAAACAAAAGTTCAGTATGAGACATTAATTTTTCAACATGCCTATTACAAATTCAAGTGGGGAGTAGAGTAAGCAAATATTATGTGCATTTCAAGTCCATGGGAGAGTTTCAGGCCAGAGATAGGAATCTGTGTGTCTTCAGCAAACAGACAATATTTAAACTCACGAGTGTGGTTGGGCATGAGTATAGACAGAATATGGAAGACATCAGAGCACTGAGCCCTAGAGAATGCAATATTTAGACATCAAAAAAAAAAAAATCAAGATCCACTAACCAACAGGACAGAGACAAAGCAGTTGTTGAGGTATAAAAAACACTAGAAAAGAGTAATGTTCCAGAAATCCAGAGAAGAAATTGTTTTAAGTAAAAGAGTAATACCCAACATGTTAAATGCTGTAATGAAACAATTAGAAGCTGAGTTGAGAAATGACCTCTGTTATAGCAATAGGGAGGCTGTGGTGGTCACTATAAGAGTCCTTTGGTTGGAGGGGAGGAGGTAGAAATCCTAAATAGAGTGGATTCAAGACAGTAGGGGAGGAAGTAGAAAGAGCAGGTACAGACAATTTGAGCAGAGGAGTAACATAATCTGACTGCATAATCGAGTGCCATCACTGACTGCAAAGACAATAAGAAATGAAATAGACATATCCCCAATTCGAGCAGTAGAATTCAGCACATATAAAATGAGTCCATATTCCTACTCTCATGGAAGTAAAGAGCTACTATCTCAATATAATAAGGAGAGATATTTTTTAAGTGCTCATTTTGTCAGCCTACTTGGCTTTTGAATCTAAAGTCACACTGTTCTTGTTCAATTTGACAAACTCAAGAGGCCTGGGTTTCAGCACCAACCATTTTCGTAGGTCATAATACAAATCCCCACCCCAAATGCCTCAGGCCTCCACCCAATCAATAAATTGCAGTTAATGCCCATAGGGAAAATGGTCTTTGATGAGACTCTGTGCTAGCAGCCAATCCAAGCCCATTAACTTCCACATCTGGAAATAGGTGAGGAAGGAAAATGAGGCTGATGGCTTCAATTTAGTTCTCATTTATCAGCATCACAATAACCCGACTCAATGGCATACAATTCAGAGTGATTGAATGAATTTGCTGAGTAGAGGTCCAAGACTGAAATAATAAAGAGGCTGAAGGTCAGGATCCAAGATTACTGGTAGAGTTGTTGCAAAGGGCAGAGTAGAGTCAGGGAGCAAGAAGCTCAGAGACTCAAACCCAGAAAAGCCATCAGGTTGATGTCGTACTGTATCATTCACGGCTCTCCTGGACTTCTGGCCTTCAACTTCATTAAATATATATGTCATATATGTACATAATATATGCATATATGATTATAATAAACTTTACATTTCTGTAGCTTACTCCCTTCCAAAGTATACTTTGCCTATTTTTTTTTTCATTTGAATTTCTTAGTAGGTAATAATAGTCTCCATTTCATAGATAGAAAAAACAGCTTGGAGAGGGTGAGGTATACAGAAGAATAAAGAACAGAACAAAGAACATACTCTGTTTCAGTGAATAACATACTCCCCTAAAGAGGGAAAGAATTGATTACTAAGTTTAACCAAATTTGAAGAGTATATGCAATGGGGTGAAAATAGCTTTATCAGTTAATACCATGATCATCTGCAGAAGGAAAATGTGGTTAGGAAAATACTTTAGTAAATGGAAGATCCTCATTTGCCCAGAAAAGTCCCAGCTTTAGTCTTTTATTTTGGAGAAACTGTTAATGTCACCTACTTTTATTTTCAAAGGTTTTGTAGTTCTTAAGACGTAATCAGGGGCCTCCCCAGGTGGCGCAGTGGTTGAGCGCTGGGCTGCCAAGCTGCCCGCAGCCTCTGCAGTGCCGGTTTGATCCTCCCCACCACACACACCAGCGAGGGTCCCACATGGTGTGCAGACCTCTCCTGCTGTGCCCACTGCTCCCCTCAGCAGTGTACCTCGGTCCTTCTGCCTGTTCTGCTCCCCGCTCTGGCTCTGGTGAATTCTCTCACCTTCCTGTGCTTCTGACTGTACCCAGTGCTTGTATAAATAAATAAATAAATATTAAAAAAAAAAGACGTGATCACCCTAGAGCCTATAGGGAAGATGGTCATTGATGAAACCACATAGACACATAACTGTAGAAAGAGACAGATATAGAGGTAAAGATATAGATACAGAGATTTCACATATAAATTACCAGAGAGGAGGTAGCTAGAAGTTAAGGGCCCCACCCAAAAGCAAGGTTAGCAGGAACCAGAGTAGCAAAGTTCTGGCCAAAGTGTTCTGCATTTGACATAAACAATAATGAAGAAAAGAGTCAGAAGTGAGAAAAAAATGAGTAGCATTAGAAGAAACTAGGCAAATAGCTAGGGCACTGTGTGGGGTTAACAGCTAAATCCCCAGTTGCAGAGTGACCAAAGGACTTTTAAGAAAAAGGATATCTAGGGCCTCCCCGGTGGCACAGCGGTTGAGTGCTGGGTTGTAAAGCTGCCTGCAGCCTCTGCAGCACCGGTTTCATCCCTGGCCACCGGCGAGGGTCCCACATGGCACGCAGACCTCTCCCGCCGCTCCCACTGCTCCCCTCAGCAGTGTATTTCGTCAGTCTGCCTGTTCTGTTCCCCACTCTGGCTCTGGTGAATTCTCCCACCCTCCCACGCGTCTGACTGTACCCAGTGCTTGTATATATTAATAAATCAATCTTTAAAAAAAAGAAAAAGGATATCTAATTTTCAATTCAAAATTATTTTTGTTCCTAAGGTGTAAAATCAATATTTTACATCTTTTCTTTTGTTTTTATTTTTGTGGGACCCACGCTGGTGGCCGAGGAATGAACCGGCGCTGCAGAGGCTGCGGGCAGCCTCGCAGCTCAGCGCTCAACTGCTGCGCCACCAGGGGAGGCCCTGCATCTTTTCTCTACTGAGTCAAGGGTAGTGTATAGGTAAAATGCTTTAGGTAAGCTACATTTTCATAGAAATTAAGGAAATCTGAGTTTCAAACATCCAACAAAGAACACACAATAAAAATGAATTACAGGGAATCAGAGATTTAGAGCCAGAAGTGACCATGAACTTGTAAGTCCCCCAAAATTCTCAAAATCCAGGTCAGCTCATGCCTGGGTTGCAAAAAAAAATTGTAAATACAACAGAAATTGACTGTTTTTTTTTTAAATCAGAAAAGTCAGTTATAGCTCCTTAAACATGTTATTCAAACTAAAATCTACAAATGGCATTTATTCACCAATGTAGTATTAATATGGAGTCAAGGCTGCTGCTTCTTCCATTCACCTGTTGACTGGGGTTCTCTATTGACTTTTTTTCATATATCACATTGATAATGCACTATCTGATTTCTTACATGAGATGAAACAATCTAAACACATAATTCCCCTAGACTTTAACGTTATTTTTCTAATCTTTGGCAGATGCAGTGCCCATGCTAACTTGACAATTCTTAGCTACTCATTCTATCAAATCTTTTCATAGAAGTTTAGCTTCCATACAGATGCTTTCTTCTTGTATTAATGCCCCATTTAACTTACATAACATAATAAAATCATATAATTATGACAACAAATATAACTGGCATAATCAAGTTTGTAACAAGTGCAGTCAATTCATCCATGGGGACAAAAATGGTTGGTGTATTGGGGTATTGGATTTACTATGACTCCAGACAACACCCAAGTTTTATAGAGAAGACAGCTCTCTTACTGCACAAGTTTAGTAAATGAAGGATACTTAAAATAGTTTCTAGAGGGTTTAGTCACAATTTTCCTGAAGACTTGAACAGCTTGTCAATGCAACTGGCACTGCAGCCATGCCCTGCTCCCTCCAGGGTCTGCATCTCTGTCTCCAGAAATTCCATGTGGTGCTCATCAAGCTCTCCAGTCAGTGAGACAGAGCTGGCCCAGAGGCCAGAAAACCACATCCCTTCGTGGGGAAAAAAAATCATTCCCATTCCTAGCTAAAAGACCATATTGGGTGGCAGCCTCAACCATTAGTGAACTCCCTTAAAAGAAAGCCAGCAGTAACAAAAGCCAGACAGGACAGATCTAGGAGAGTCTCCACAAGAAGTCGTAACACTTAGCGGTAATGACTACACACGTGTATTCATTGTAAATTAGGACTCTCTTCGGCTAGAAAGGGCAGAGAGTTAAATCTAAGAAGCACTCAGAGAAAGCAAATTTTCTCCTAATCAGAAAAGCACAATCATGGTGAAGTGGAGCAAGTAAACGGAGCCAGTGTGTATAATTAGGATCTTCTTCTTTCTTCTCCTCCAAACTACATGAAAGGAAAGGTGGGCATCTGAGAAGTTAAGAACTTTCAGAGGATGACTTCCTTTGTTAATTGAAACAGGCTAAGGCATGCTTGTATTCTTTTTTTTTTTTTTTTAAAGATTTATTTATACAAGCACTGGGTACAGTCAGAAGCGCAGGCGGGTGAGAAAATTCACCAGAGCCAGAGCAGGGAGTAGAACAGGCAGACTGACGAAGTACACTGCTGAGCAGAACAGAGGGTGAGGCAGCAGCTGTCTGCGCACCATGTGGGACCCTCACCAGTGGCCGGGGATCGAACTGGCGCTGCAGAGGCTGCGGGCAGCTTCGCAGCCCAGAGCTCAACCGCTGCGCCACCGGGGAGGCCTGCCCATGCTTGTATTCTTAATAAAGAAGACCTGTGGATACCTGCAGCCTGCAAAAGTACATGAATTTAAAGGAACTTCTGACATCAGAAATTCTGAAGTGACAGCACTCTTTCTTTAAAGTTACAGACTTTTTAAAAGTTGATATTAATCACCAGTAAGCAGTTAATAAGCAAGATTTGTATAGTGTTTGTTCAGATGTCACTCTACCTATATATATTCTTCATAAGTACAGTGTTCAGTAAAATACACATGGTGTGGAATTTAGTATAAAGGGATATTGTTTTCAGAAGAAAAGAAAATTGAATAAAATAAATGTGCATCTGTCTCTTGGACTCAACTTTGCCTGTGCACCACCTAGGACTGCACATCTGAGGCCATTTTACTAAACAGTGATCTGGAACTGCAGGGAGACCAGACACCATGCTATCAATTATTGGCTACTGGCAGAAGGTGGGGGATATAAAAAAAAAAAATGACAAAATGTGCTGGATGTTTTATTTGGTTTTATATGTAAAAGATGTAAAAAGAAGAGAGTAAATGAAAGTAACTGTTTGGGGGCAGGGAACAAATCTGCAAATTTCTTTTACTACTGCCAACTTTGCTGAAGAAGTTAGACTTTGGTTCCAGACTAGCTTTTCGATTTTGAAGTTCAGAGGAAGATATTATTGAAATCTCCACACTTCCCTCCTTTCTCTTGTTCTTCCCCAGCTCAAATTCACAGCAAGGAGGTACAGCTGTGGCCTCTGCAGGACACCATCAACAGCAGCTGCTAATGGGAAACCTAATGACCTTTTAATGGCAAGAGTAAAGCTGAGAGAGTTGTGCAGATAATAATTTTAACAAAAGAAAAGGAACTAAGTGCTCAGCCGAAACAAGAGTTGGCCAAGCTGGACACAGCTAAGTCCAGTAAAGCAAAAGATGTAGCTCTCCTAAAAAAAAAGACATTTATCATACCTCCGTTGCCTCCACAATCATCACAGCATCCTCTGCAACTGCCAAACATTGGGAGTAAGGAGACAACATTCACAATGCACCAAGATGCCTCGTGGAGCAAGCCACCAGCGTAGATGGAGGTTTTCTTAACTTGCATTTATAAAACAGAGCTAACCTATAGAAAACAGACTACGCAGGTCTCTAAAACCTGGGCTAAAGCCAGTTGAAACAAATATGGCAATCAAATTCAAATCTGGCCGTGGCAGCAGAAGAGCATGGTAGTATAAGTATTTCCCAACCCCTGTTACATCACCTCATTTTACTGAACTGACCCCAATTCAGCTTTGGAGTTTGAAAGGATTTCTATCCTTTCCATTCTGGTAGTCTTAACCTAGCTGAAAAGCCTATTACAAAGGTTCTCAAGTGGCAGCCCCAGACCAGTAGCATCAGCAACCCCTAGGAATATGATAGACAGTCAAAGGCCCAAGTTCCACTAGAAGCCCAGTTACTGAGAAAATTTGGTGGTGGAGCCAAGCATCCATGTTCCACCAAGCACTCCAGGTGATCCTGGTAACAGGCTCAAGTTTGAGAACTACTCATCCATAATACTGGATCTCAAACTTGGCTGCACATTAAAATCTCCTGGGAAACTTTAAAAAACAAAATGTGGATGCCTAACTCTTCCATTGTCCCCGATCTCCAGAGATTCCGATTGAACTGGCAGCAGGTGCAGTCGAAGTATGTGAATGTTTCAAAAACTCCCCAGATGATTCTAATACACAAGAAAGTTTGAAAACTAATAGAACATACTCAGGAAACAAAGGGAACAGGCAACTTTCAAACCTGGAACAAAAAGTATAGGCAGTCATAAGTATTCAGAGCTACCAGTTACAAAGGATAAGTAGTAACCTAGACTGACAGACTCGACAGGGTTTCTCCTTGATCATATTTCAATAAACGAGAAAATAGCTTTTCCCAAAAAAGCCTTAAGCTTGATTTAAGTGTGTATTTGAGATTTCCTGTTTTGTACTTGCTACTAGGGAACTCAGAGACTAACTTGGTCCATAGAAATTTTTTTTAAAGATTTATTTATTTATGCATACAAGAACAGGGATATAGGCCAGAGGTGTGGGGGAGGGGGGGTGAGAAGATTCACCAGAGACAGAGTGGGGAGCAGAACAGGCAAAGTGACTGAAATACAATGCTGAGGGGAGCAGTGGGTGAATCAGGAGAGGTTTGCTGCACCATGTGGGTAGCTCCCTTGCTGGGGATTGAACTCGTGCTGCAGTGGCTGCAGATAGCTTCATAGTGCTGCAACTTCACCCCTTGTGCCACCAAGGAGGCCCCAGTCCATAGAGATTTCATCTTCCCCTTTTAAAGATCCTGTTCTTTTAGACCTATTTGAAGGTGCTGTCACCACCACGCTTCCTGCCCTGAACTGCATGTGTCCCCGGGCTGCTCAGTGACAGGTCACAGGATTCAGGGTGTCATAGGACAAAGATGGTTCAAAGGTCTAGACACCCATTTCGTCAAAGTTAGGACATTTGAAATGTCTTAATATTAGAACAAACAAACACAAATATATTATGAAATGAAAGGCAAAATTTGATCTTTCTGAGAACAGTGCCCATTAGGTTCACACGAGGCACTTCACCACCACTTGGGAAGGTGAGAAGGCACTAACATTATATAAAAATGAGCCTTATTAAAAACTGCCTGAAATTATTTCAGAAGAAAGCATAATACAAATAAGTGGAGGAATTGTCCTTTCAGGTCTCTTCCATGTGTTTATTTTTTTAAAAGTTATTACTATTATCCCTCTAACACTGTTAATTCTTTGGATTCCATCAGACATGATATTCGATAAAGGGAAATGAACTTTTCCCCATTTGATGTCACTGATACACAAGATTTGAATGGGGCAGACATTCAGAAAACCTTTGAAATAATTATAAACTTGATCCCTTCATTTTTGTAAATGACAAAGAACACTGGGACTAGTACTCCAGGGGTGCACCTCCCCTCCTGGACTGAGGCAGTAGAGAAATGCGGGGACCCAGCAGGAAGCCAAAAGGAAATAAGTTTTCAAAATTGTGATTCAAGGCAGAAACCTGTAAAACTAATAAGACAAAGCCTAAGAAAATAGGGCATTCTCAGGCTCCCAGAAAAATAAGAATAAGGGAAGGAGAATGAATGACAAAAATCCAAATCAAGATTGCAACTTCAAGGAGAAATTGTCAGCATTTTCTATAGAATTTTTATGTCAGATTTATACAGTTATAACACCCAAAGGGTTGATTGTTACAGTCTTCCTGCTGTCCTCTAGGCGAAAAATAGAATTCTGCTTCTCAGCGCTCTTACCAAAAAAAATGGCAACAAAATTCCCCATAGAGTTGGCCTTGTCTCCCAGCTTTTCCTTCTTCCTAACCAAGTTTGAGCTTATGACAGAAGTGCTACTTTGGGATGTATTTCACGTAACTTTGGCTTTAGGCACCGATACCCTGCACTGCATTTTGCAGGCTTTTCGCTTCTGCTAGCCAGTGCAGATGGCAGCAGGGATAAGTGCAGCTTCCCCTGGGTTTGTCAGTATTTTAGAGAAACATGGTTTCTTTCATTTCTGTCAGAAAAATATTAAAATATGAAACTCCTAATATCCCTTAGCACTAAATGTTCTATGCAACAAAATAAGTGCAAAACATTTCCAAGAAAGCTGAGATGAGCCTTTCAGCATTTGTAATCATCCCAGATTAGACCCAAGGAGAAATGAAATGTAGGGACCCCCTGGTCTACACCCTGTTCTGACACAGAGAGATGGTGAGCACCGTGAGGAAAGATGGCTTCTCTGCGTCACACAACCGATGAAACCAGACTCCCGGTCTCTAGTCTAGTTCATTTTCCTCCCAACCCACCTTGCCATGGCCCCAACGCCACAGAGCACCGTGGAGCTGAGAGCTGCTGGTGCAACCAGCAATAAAGGACACAGAAGGAAACCTAGTAGAAAGGGAAGGAAGGCTTGAGTGTGGAAAATATGCACACGCGGGAGGCAGGAAGTGGGGAAGACACTTGCAGTAAGTGTGCAGCTCGGGGGCAATTGTTGAGTTCACAACAACATGAAAACAAGAATCCCAGGCAGGCCTGCAGCAGAAGCTCAGAGAATGCCTTTAGGGCCTGGCCCATGGCACACGACCTCTTGTTTCTCTCCTGATTTGATGCTCCAGGACCGACACAAGCTACAAAGTCTGACACATGTTACTATACCCAGAGAGGTAGAATGTACAACAGAAATTCTAGAAAATTGACTTTCTGTCCTTATATGTAAAGTAGGTTCATTACCCTTGCCCTGTAAAAACTGAAATGAGGCACATGAACTTGTATGTAAATTATAAATGAGGGTGAGTTCATTCGATTATATCATCACAATCTCTGCTACTTCGGGGGCAAAAATGCCTCGGTCTTTTGAGACTCTCTGATGTAGAGTCCCTAGGTATAAAGATGGAGAAAATTATGTTATGAAGTGAGAACAGGTTATAGAAACAGATCTGTGTTGCCATAGCAGCTGAGTGACCTCAGGCAAATGGCTGAACTTCTCCAAACCTCAGGTCCCCGGCTCGTAACAGAAAACTTGCAAATTATAGAAATAATACTATAATAATATTGTTATTATATTATTATCATTATAACACAAATAATAAAAATAATTATGTCAATAAAGCACTCTCAAAAAATCAACTAATCTCAGGACCAGTACAAAGTCTTTCTTCAAAATGGTCACTCACTCACTTATCAACAGCTGGGCCTATCTGGATAATCCCTTGTCCTGACAATTTCTCCCTTTGTCCCTTTCCAGTTGTCTAGGTGTGGAAGGCCAACTCCAGTCATGGTTTAATCTGCAAATCAAGAAAAAAAATACAACTAGAACACAAGAAAAAACAAAGCGAAAAAATACTTTGTTAAAATCATCAGTTTTTAAATTAACTAGCCAACCAGAGAATCAGATATTCAACATATAATTTTGAAAAATTCTTCATAATAACTTGAAATAATTGCCTTTATTTGGCTTTCTTATTACAAATATAAGAAATTAGGTGTTCCAGTAAACAAAAGAGACATAACTGGAAAACAGCAAAAGGTATATTGGGAAGAAATGACAGAAATCGCAGCTCCCAGATCTGGATCGAAAATATTAAACAAAGAAAAAATACTCATTGTTCTGTCAGCTTTAAGACATTTTCAGCATGCTCAAACTGGAACACTTCCCCCTGTGGTCTTGTAAAACTCACTGAATTGGAGTAAAGTAGTGTAAGCAGCAGCTTCATCTTCAAAGATGCCATGTAAAATACACACATTAACAGGAGGGGTTTGTCTTTTCCCTCTCTCTGCTTCTCTGCTCTTTTCCAAGCATCAGCTGCGTCTTAGTAGTATATTGTCAAGTAGAGTTTACATTAGCTTGCACCCGCCACAACCTCCGGACCGAGTGTGGCCTCAGTTACTGCCAGGGGAGCCCTCCTGGGTTCCACCAGGAGAGACTGAACTTCCTGAGCCAATAAATTTGACATACTACTTACATCTCTTTCCTCTAAGACATACCTAGTAAATAGAGCCCAGGATGAACTGCTTGTATTTGAAAAAGCAAATAAACCAAAAAGGCATGTTTGTGGGTGTATGTCTCAGTGCTTTGCTCTGTAAATTCCTCCTGAGTGACTGATTAGATCAGGGACAAGTGGAGCCTTAGATCTGAAACAAGATTAGATGTGTGAATTCAAATTTACAGTTCCAAATACATCTTAAAAACTTAGGAATTTTGATATATCTTGCCATTTCCATTTTGCAGAATATTGAAGGATTGCTGTAGACAAGATTAGGGATTTGTCTCTTCCTGCTCCCACACCATCCTCTGCAATGGGCAAGTAGATGGAGCCAATGAAGAGGGTAACATGAAAGTAGAGCTAGAAGGCCTAGTGATCATTTTATTGTCTTCTTCAGCCCTCTGAATTTTAGCTTCCCTTTTCCTTCCCACCTATGAGAACTGAGGGCTGTGTCAGCTTAAAGGTAAAGTAATCATCCGGGAAGTGTGACTCTCTGCTCAGTCCTATAGAGTCCAATTGAGCAACCATTCTTGGAGACCTTTTATAGATCTAGAATTATCCAAAACCCTGTATCTCCCACACCTAATACAGTATCTGGTGCATAATGAATAGTCAGCAAATAAAGTTAGCTGAATGAATATATGAACAAATAAGTAGTACTTGACCTAAGTAGTGAAACAGAAGCTAATGCTAGAATTTACATCAGTAGATTTCAAATGTTTTTTTTTTAAAAAAAAAAAAAAGCAGATTTTTATCCCATTGCCAAAAGAAATGCAACTCGTGAGAAATGGAAAATTACAAAAGGAAAAAAAATTTTAAGTCTAACCTGACCCCAAGAAACAATGTCTGATGGGAAATAAAAAGACATGTGGGGCCAGACAGCAAGGCATTAGGACCTGGGAAATGGAAAAGCCCAGCAGAGTGGTACATGGGGTCTTCATATATCCAGAATTTGATGGCAAAAGCACAGCCAGGGGTTTTGAACCTCACAAGTGAAAAGTTGGCATGGGCCACCAGCAAGAAGGCAGGTGTCAACCCAGGGAAAGTCCAACCACAGCAGGAGACTGACTCAAGAGAGCTGGGGATCACAGACAGGACTCTAGGAACTAAGTAATCAACCATTATTTAGGCAGGATTAGCAGAAAAGCTCTCATTCCACAAGTGCTTAAAGCAAGCCTGGTCGTCCATATATCTCCCTCACATGGATCCCTTGATTGCAAGCTAAAAACCAGAGTGGAACTGAATCTACAACAATGTCAGCAACAAACAACAATGGGTATGCACTATGCCTCAGCACCTTAAGAGGGAGGCACTATTGCTATCATCATCCCTATTGTAAGGAAGAGGAACTTGAGAGGCATGGAGCACGTAAATACTTACCCAAGATCATGCAGCTAACAAGTGGCATAGCAAGGATCTGAACCTGGGGAGCCTGGCTGGCACCAGAGTCCATGCTCCAAAGACTGTATCTGCTGCTTATTAGGGTAACAGGTTGGAGGAGCCCAAGGAGGTAGCCAGAGAGTGCTCTTTCTAAGCAGAACCAACAAAACCAATTAGCTGCCTGGAGATTGAATTAGAAAGCAGAGCACATAACCAACGCCTCATCCATAGGGCAGCACGACCCTATAAGAATAATTCAGCACAGCAAAAGCCCCAAAGGGCCTGAGGTTTGCTCATGCAGTGAATTAAAATTTACACACTATGACTCAGATGTGCAGAAATGGAGTTTAATTCCCCATGCTCTTGAGCCTCCGTTTCCTTTGTCTGCCTCTGCAAACCTCCCAAGTAATCACCTGTGGCTTCGAACAGTCTTCTCGGGGTGAATGTTCAGTGCATTCAGGATTCACTCTTTTAGAGACTATCCAGAGCATAGCATTACCAAGTGCCTAGTTCTAGAAGTGGACTTCCAGCCAAGAAATTCTGTTCCTCTTACTCCTAGGCATGGGTCCTTTTAACATGTGACAATATCAACTAAATAAAATATTCAGCTTCTTGTCACAACTTCAAATGCTCCACAGTTACATGCAGCTACTGTAAGTGGATAGTATAGACACAGAATATTTCCAACACTGCAGAATATTCCAGTGGCTAGCACCATAAAGATGATAGATAAATGATTAAAAGAGACAGAAAAAGAGAAAGAGGATTGAGAGACAGATAGGCAGGCAGACAGACATATCTGTGTCTATTCCTGTTTGCAACTTAGTTTCTTCCAAAAATAACATGTATAATAAAACATGTATAAGACTTTCAAAAATTGAGTCAGAAACTCCAAGCTTATAGAGCCAAGTTGTCTCAAAAGGTGGTGATGGAATCTTGAACAAGTTACTCAACCTCCTGAGCTTCATTCTCCTTGTCTTTCAAATAGAGATAATAACACAGAATCCTACCAACCTCTCAAATGGTGGCAATGATCACATGAGATGATGCATGCAGAAGTACTTTCAAATTTTTAAAACAACTCCCAAATTCAACCATTATTACTCTTATTGGAATAAACAATCTACCAAAATTCATAAAATGTGGGTCAATATAATGGTATGAGGAGGAGAGGCCTTTCGGGGGTGATTAAGTCACAAGTGGACTAGCCCTCCTCAATGGGATCAGTGTTAGTGTAAAAGAGACCCCACACAGCACCTTCCACCTTGTGAGGAACACACAGATGAACCAGGAAGAGGTTCCTCAACAGACATTGAATCTTCCAGTGTCTTAATCTTGGACTATCCAGCCTGCAGGACTGTGAGAAATAAATTTCTGTTATTTTAGCCACTCAGTACATTAGAGCAGCCCAAACCAACTAAGACAAATCTTTATTTTTAAAACAACAAAAAAATATATAGCAAAACCCAAACTAACTATATCTCAGTGCTAAAGTAATTTGCATCTCTAGCTAAACTACTCTATGTCAGCCTAACTACTCTATGTCAGCAACGTAATAGAAGACACAAGATGGAGTAATTCTTGTGTTCTTAAAAGACGGGGGGAAAACCATGCCATGAAACTACAGACTACACATTAGTTGGTATTCTTAGATAATTTAGAACACACTTTACAGCAAAAGATTTTAGAATATTTACAATAAAATATATTTGTTAGAATCACTTTGCAAGTTGAATAACTTCAGTGATATTGCAAACATAGTAAGCCTTGACTTCTGCAAAAATATTAAACACTTGCCCCAATACATCCATGATGAGGACGGTGAAATAGGGCTAGCGGGCAGTGTGATTATATTTGTGTCAGTTGGAAAAACTCCCCCCAAGAAAAGCTGATTATCTGTTCAAAGTTGAAAAGGGGTCTGGAAAATACTGTTCTCAGAGTCATCTTGTTGCACATTTTTTTTAAGATTTATTTATTTATGCATACAAGAGCTGGGGTACAGGCCAGAAGTGTGGGGGGTAAGAGGATTCGCCAGAGACAGAGTGGGGAACAGAACAGGCAGACTGACCGAAGTACACCGCTGAGGAGAGCAGCGGGCAAGTCAGGAGAAGTCTGTGAGCCATGTGGGTAGCTCACTGGCCAGGGATTGACCTCGTGCTGCAGAGGCTGTGGATAGCTTCATAGGTTGCATCTTAACCCCTTGCACCACCAAGGAGGCACTTGTTGCACATTTTTGAAATAATGGATGCTCTCAAGGGGAGAGTCTTTGCGTAGGACAACAGCACAGAACATTCATTGAGGTTTCAACAGAGGAGACTGAGGGATGAGCTCCAGAAGGGATGGTGTGACAGACAGGCAATTTCAACTCTGGGCAAGAAAACACACACACACAGACTCTTTAATGCTGGACATTTTATCCTCATAAACTGACAACTATGCAAAGCCAGATCGTATTAACCCCCTTTAGAAAGAAAGAAATTGAGAATCAGCATAGATAAATACATTTCTTCAGCTTACACTGTCAGCCAGCAGCACAGCTGGGATTCTAGCCCTGGCCTTCCTAATTCCCAGGCTTCCAGTCTTTTCTCCGAACACACAACTGGCAACTGTTTTCACTCCTAACAAATGACAACTCTTTATCCTTTTTCTGCCTTTCTCTTCTCTTTCTCTGACACCTCCTTTCCTCTTCTTTTATCTGCTCTTTACCATTTTCCCTGCCAATGTCTAGGCAGGTTTTGTTCCTCTAGAGCTGAAAGAGACACAAGGGGTTCACTCCTGTCCTAGAAAATGTTTATATTTCACCAAAGACAAAATTATAGATATCCCAAACAGTGATGGAATGACCCATATTTTACTGTTTGTTCCATTTTCAACTCTATTGGGACAAATAATTGTCCTATATTTTACAATGGAACTAGGGTTTAGGAGAGGCGTGTATTTATGCGTGAGCAAGAGAAAGAGAATGAGAGAGAGTTTGTAATACCTTCACTTCCTGATTTTACAGTTGAAAACTGTGAGGTCCATCATATTTTTCCGGATAGCAATCCAAAGCATGACCTCTCTCACCCAACACACACACACCGTCAGATACCTAGTAACCTCTATTTCTAATACTGACATCTGGAACCCCAATATTATCATTCCCATCTTACATGTTCATTTTTATCTTAACAACTGTGTCTGGTAGAAGGGAAAAAACATTACCGTTCCCATTTTAAAGAATCATCAAATCGGAGAATGTCAGTCATTAAATTTTAAGGGAATTATATTTCCAAGTCTCTGGATCTCAAGTCCCCAGTTTCCAGGCCGCCTCTCTCTAATCTCACAGGACTCCTTGATAGCATTGGTAGGAGGGAAACTAGGTCTCCTATCTTCTTATTCACTTTTTTTTACAGAAATACAAATGCATTTCCTAAAGGTGGGGGAAGGGGAAGGCTTAAATGGAAATAATTTATTCTCCCTATAAGTGAAAAGGAAAAAAGAAGAAACAGGAAAAGAAAAGAAGAAAAACCTCCTGCCATTTCAAATATACAGTTATGATCAGCTTCACGCACCGACAAGGAAGTAATTAGGTACAGTCACACAGACCCAAGGAACCCTTAGGCAGGCAGGGCCCTCCAGCCTAACCCCCAAGCCCAGGTGCAGACTCTATGCCTTCCTGGATGATAATGACAATGACCACTCATGTTCACAGAGCAGTCTCGGTGATCCAAGCACAGTGTTTATGAGCTGTAGGTGTTTTCTCTTGTTTATTTAATAGTCTGCAATGCTAAGAGGTAACTTCTTTCTATAATACAATTTTATAGAAATGGAGAAAAACTACATTATCACTCATATTTAATCTTCAAAACAGTCCAAAGAGACTACTGTTAGCATCATGACCACTAAGGCTCAGAAAGGTCAGCTCACCCACAGGTTACACAGGTCTTCCCAAATGAAAAGCAAGGCTTCTTCTAATGAGCAATACAGAACGTGACTGTACACCCGCTTCTCATTGCTCATCCATCATAAAACATTTAAAATTACACTGACAGTGACACTCTGCAAATAAGGCCAAGACTGGGTCATATAGTATCCAACTGAAAAAAGGCCAGCACTGACCCCAGAGAAAATCAAGAATCAATAATTCAAAATGTAGACATGGATTTGTCACAAAAGCAAACTTAACCCTCAAAAGAAAGTAACGATTTCATAGGAAGAGAATTTTTAAAGGCGAAAGAGAGAACTGATGGCTTAGGAAAGGTAAAGTTATGGCAACGGGTAGTAAATCCTGAACATAAATTAGGTTTGAAACAGAGGGGATCTTTGATTCCGCTGCTGAGTAAACTGTTTTTAGTGGATACACTAGCACCACCTTGTGGTGAAGAGAAGGAACTTACACGTCTCTACCTGTTGTGTACTGATAAAAACATGCCCTTGCTATGGGGGTAAAACAGTATTGGATAACAACATCACAAGGCTTCAGAATTTCACTCATTATGTGATGATAGCTATTTTAACCAAATATCCTGCTTTGAGGAAAGTCTGTTTTATCCCAAAGAAGGCAAAATGCAAAGCAAGCCTAATCCTGATATCTTCAATGTTTATCATAAGTATATTGATGAATGCTAAAACATAACACTGAGATAGGATAATCTCACATTTGTATAACACTTTCACATACATAATTTTTATTTTATTATCAAATCAGTGCTGTGAGTTAGGCAGACAATATGTTTATCATATTTTATAGATGAGGAAACTGAGGTTCTTTTGCATTGTACTAATGGTGAAATTAATTGTGAAGTTATTTGTGAGACTTCCAGGGATAACTAAGTTAATTAAGACTGCACAGGAACTGGAGGTTTTGTAAAGATGAGAATGTTGAAAAGGTCAAAGTATGAGAATCAAGCATCATTTAAGTTAAATGTTCCATTCACTTTGACTTCCAGTTGATTTCTCAGCAGGTGTGCCTTCCAAGAGTCCAAATATGAGCAAAACCATAAGAACAGAGAGCCCCTTAAATAAGCAGCCACAACTAGCTCAACCACTGGTCAGTTCCATTCCATGCCTATATGCCAGTCATCACTGAAGTCCTGAGGGCCAGCTTGCTGCCACAGAAGGACACTCCCATCAATCTGGCTTCATCACACTATTACTGAAATAACCACAACTCAGCTCGATCACTTTACCCCAGGCCCAAATTGTCCAAATTGCTGTTCGTTGATGCCCACAGAACATCACAGAAATTTTTCTTTGAATTTTTTAAAATTTTTTTAATTTTGGTTTTTTAATTTTGTATATTTTTTACATCATTTTTCATTTTTGTACAATGTATGCATTTTTATCTTGGTTATAGTCCCCATACAATTCCCACACCCCTTGTTTTGATCCTACTCCCTTCTCTCCACCCCATCCCCCATAGTGTGTCTCTGGCTTATAGTTGCTTGTTGATTTTGATGTTTACTTTATTATAAATTAGTCTTTTTCTGATCCCTTATTTAGGTTTTCTAAATTCCTGCCATGAGTGAGACCATCTGGTATTTTTCTTTTTCTTTCTGGCTTATTTCACTGAGCATGATCCCTTCCAGCTCCATCCATGTTGCTACAAATGGCATGAGTTTATCTTTTTTGATTGCTGAGTAATATTCCATGGTGTATATGTACCACATCTTCTTGATCCAGTCATCTATTTTTGGGCATTTGGGTTGTTTCCATAGCTTACCTATTGTAAATAGTGCTGTGATAAACATAGGGGTGCAGGTGCCCTTTTGAATTAAATGTTTCTGTGTCCTTTGGGTTAGATCCCTAGCAGTGGAATTGCTGGGTCATATGGTAGTTCCATTTTTAGTAGACTGAGGAACCTCCAGACAGCTGTCCATAGTGGTTGGACCGTTCTGCACTCTCACCAGCAGTGCAGGAGAGTTCCTTTCTCTCCACATCCTCACCAACATTTGTCATTGCTAGTTTTTTTAATATGTGCCATTCTCACTGTTGTAAGATGGTATCTCATTGTAGTTCTGATTTGCATTTCCCTGATTATCAGTGATGAAAACATCACAGAAATTATTTTTATCCCTCTGTTTGGAAAGAGCCAAGGAACTCATACATATAGGACCAGAAGATGGTCCTGCTAGGTTTGGGGTCTCTTCGTGGTGGGATAGTATGCATTTGTTAATTTTTTTTTTTTTTGGACTATGCTTTTAGTGGGAACTGTACCAAAGATGGGTGCTCTCCTGTCCCATCTGGAAGGGAGCTTACTCGATTTCTTATTCTCATGTGATGGTATGAGATATTTGGAGGGCATGTGTTCATTCAGCAATAATCTCAAATGCCAAATCATCAAATCTAGAATCAACATACTATTAAAAAATAAGTACATTAATATTTGCATTTCTAATTATTTCTTAACAGATATCATTTAAAAGGAAGGATATAGAACTTGACAGCTATTCTAAATTCTATTTGGAAAAGTGAACAGATAAGGACCTCTTTTTAAAATATCTTTAAAAAAGAAGAGTTAACATTAAGAGCTTTCGGCAGCACTCCATCTGCCCACCTGTGACTGTGCAGGTACCTCTTTTCACCAACTCTCTCCCTCTGCAGGGCAGCAGCCTTCCTGCCTGCCCATGACCTGTTAAGGCCTCCTGCCTACAACCACGCAGGACTCTCTTAGCAAATTTGTCCCTTCTGGGGCAGCTCTTCCTGCCCACTTGTGTCTAGGCAAGTGTCGTTTACTGTTTTATCCCTTCCCTAATAAACCTGCCCTTTAAAAAATCAGAATGGGGGGGTTGCAATTGTATGGGGAATATAAAAATAAAATTTAAAAAAAATACTTAAAACTAAAAAAAAAATATATATATATATAAAATAAAAGATTAAGAGCGTTCTCTTCAAGATATTATATAGATACCTTAATGTTTTTCCTGGCTTGTTGTTTGCCTTTTAGTCAGATGATGAGATTATGAGATTTGACACAGAGATGATATTTGACATAGATTAAAAGAATTACAGGAATTTAAATTTTTGGTCAAAGATCAGTACTCTTTTCTCCTTGGTTGGCTCCAAGTTAATTAGTAGGTTCCCTTTTAAAGGGAATGACAGGTCCCAGATATTAATCGGACTTTTTTTTCCAACAAAGTCCTTTTATTTTCTACTCATGATGACATTTATAAATTATCAGATTATCAATTCTTTCAAACGCTTGCGCCAAAATGGACACACACACACACACACACACACATCACTGGCTTAGGTATAACCATAGTCAAGTTCCTAGGATATGATCTGGTCCCTCTAAATCTCCCCTGAAAGTTCACCTTGAAGGAAACTAGTAGAAATGATATGCAATCACTTTTCCCTTTTTTTCATCAGGGCCCTAAGAGATGGACTTCCCACTCTCTAAAGAGACACTACAAAGTAACAAACGCAAGTATTTTGGTGACTTTCTACAACAAAAAATTAATGAAAATCTTAAGCTTTTCCATTGTTATAATTCATACATTATCTCATAGGGATAACCTGGATCTCAGAGTCCATAAATGAAGGCTGCATTTCCACAGCACGGGAGGAGAAACTTGTTGGCCTGCAGTGACAAGGTGGCGATCTGAGAATACCAGCCAGGTAATGTGAAAACCTTTAAGGAAGGGAAAGAAACTCAAAGGATATCTTTGATAGATTTGGCTATAATTTACCTATCAGTAAAATAAAAAATTAGTAGTGAAAATATTAATATCTTAAGAAACAAAAACAAAGGATTAGACAATTACAAGAAAAAAGATACAAATGGCTACTAAATCCATGAAGTCCATCACTAGCAGCTGCTTAAAGTACCTGTGAAATAAAACTATAATTAATAAATGTAAACAATCTCAGCAACAAGATACTATGTTCTCTATCAAGCTGGAAGAACACATAAAACCATCATAAAACTCCCTACTGTCCAGTAGGAATTATATCTTTTATATTGGTAATACCGAAACAGCAAGGCAATATGCATCAAAAGTCTTAAAATTTTTATAGCCTTTGACCTAGTAATTTCAATTCTAGATAACCACCCTAAGGAAATAATCAGAAATGTAGGCAAATTTATGTGCAAATATGTTTATATAGTATTATTTATTATAGTAATAAATGGAAACAATAAAAATTGCCCAACAATTGAGAACGGCTTAAAAAAATAACAGCCACACAAACATGCATATTGTGGACTGTTACACAGTCATTAAAAATTACACTTACAAGGAATTTTGCATGACATGGGGAAATGCTTACAATGCACTAAGTAAAATGGGATATAAAGCTATTTATATAGCACAATCTAATCTTTTAAGTGAGTTTATATACAGTGAAAAAGATAAAGTGCCAAAACATGAACAAAGTGCAACACTACAAACGATTTTTATTTTGTTCTATATAAAAACTTCCTTGTTTTTTCCCAGATTTCCATAATGAGCAAGTATAAGTTTCATGATTAGAGAAAATATTCATTTGCAATACTTTCCCTAGCATGGCACCTCACTGCCTGGAAAGACTCCCTTCCAGGGACTCTCTTCCATCTCTATTGTTTCCTAAACTTATATTTCACACCTCCCTGCTTTTCTTCTGAATGTTCCTATTGCTCAGAAGGTCTTATAAGAACTTGAAAGTCAGTTCTAGGTAAGGGTTCTCTGAAGCTCCCAGAAAGAACTGGTTGTTCTCTCATCTTTGTATTAAAACCACTTGGTATTTAGTTGTAAGATGCCACTTACCGAATCAATTATAATTATTCATTTATGTGTCTGCCTCCCCTCTTAGACTTGAGTTTTTCAAAGGTGTTGGGTCTTAGAAGCTTTAACATCTCTAATACCTTAGTACTACCCTCAATTCCATAAACATTAAAGTTTGGGTGAGTGAATGATTACAGGAAGGAAGAGTGAATGGAAACCCACAGGCATGCAAAGGGTGAGAGAATCTAGGACTCTCCCATTGTTTCACGTATTTGTATATAAACAGACTGCAGCAACAACAGGAGAAGCATTACATTGAGCTAAGACAAGTTGGGCTATAATTAGCTTATAATAGAACTGAAATTTTTCTAGTTGAAACAACAAATCTGTTATCCTGCTTTACAGTAAATGGCTTTCTACAAAGGATACCCACATGCTATTTTATTATTAAAAACCATTCCAATAAAAGACATGCTGAAAAATTATTGCAATTTCTACTAATTAAAAACTAATTAAGTCATTTGCTGAATAATACATGTACTCTACTTGCATTATCTATGAGCATGCTCTTCACTTACAAATATTTGTCTCCATTTCATTAAAGTAATTAAACTGCTCCAAGTATGGTTATTTTTACAATCATTTTATAGCCAACTCTCAATTTTCCATACCAATGGAGAAGCATAATTGAAATATTTAAAAGTGAATAACAGATAATACAGAACCTCCCTGTAGCTCTCCTCCTCCTCCAGTTTAACAAACAACAAAAACAATCAACTTGAGTTTTAAGCTCGGCTCCCTTCTCCCACTCCCACTCTGGCCCTCTGAACAGAAAATAATTGCACATAAACAGTACAATAGCATTCATGCGCATACGTCACCTCCTTCCCGCCCACACCACTTCCCGGCCCACCCCCTCTGTTACTGTATGTTAGGGCAAAATGGAAAGGAAAGTCTGCTTTTACCAGGAAAGAGAGACCATCCCTAAATCAATGACAAAATTAATTGCACTCTGTCTCTCCTACCACATCGCCCATGCTTTGTCCCTGGCAATTATGACAATTCCGAAGTTCCTCGAGAAAATAATGCTGCATAAAGCAAAAAAATTCTTTAGGCTAAGGATTATAATGGAGATTATGAGTGAAGGTGTCAGCGTGTGCGTGACAGTGTATCTGGCTGCAGCTCTGTTTGCTATTTTAAAGTAAAGGGAATTATGTGGAGGAAACATTTTCCCTCAGAATAGGAGGGGGCATAATTATGAAGGGGCACAGAGTAAATATAAGTTGGATGCATCTAATTACATATATTGAGAAACGTGACAAGAAAACATATTTTGAAAATGGGTAGACAATTCATTTTCCATAATAGGCACTTTGCTGGGGATAAACAGAATAGAGTTCTTCTAGCTCCCTGATGCCAGTTTTGCCCTGAATGGAAGAGGTGCCTAGGAGAGGAGAGAAATGATGCTGCACAGAAAAAAAAACTCCAACCAAAAGGCAGAGCCACGCAGAGGGGAGAGCCAGGAGCAGATCAGGACAGGAGCAGGTTGGTCGAGTGCAGAATGGTATATGGCCTGGGAAGGGGGTTCTGAGGGCCAGAGAACTTAGGTTGTTATACGGGATAGATGAAGGAAGGGAGAAGAGAGGGAGGAAAACAGGAAAGGAGGGAGGGAGGGGATAGATGGACACAGAGACAGACAAATGTACAGGCAGATACAAAGACAGGCTATCTGATCCCCCCAGCAGCATATAATAAGTACCTGATAAATGTACTAAGCCCCTGAGGTCCTTAGAGACAATATTTGGTTCCTAAGGGTAAAGAAACCAGGGGGAGGGAATTTTTATTGTAATTTTGTTTCCTTTTTAGCACAGGCCTCCAACATGGTCCCCAAAATGTATTCTGAAGGCTTAAAACAGAATTTTATTCAGATCTCGTGTATTATATGGCATCTCCTTTATTCTGGGCTTTCCTCTGCTTTAAATTTTATTGGATTTTAATCGGAGACCATCTGATGAAATGTTCTGAACTTAGATTAGAATGGAGCATGTACTACAGCTGAATGAGAGGGAGGACAGTGGAATCACATAATGGAATATAAAATAGATTTGAAAAGCAATAAAACTGCAGCAGGTGGAGGGGTCTCCTCAGGGGCACACACCACCCAGAGAAAGAGAACAAGCTAGCTCCTTCCTGGGGCGAGGGCGGTCCCAGCCTGCACATAGCACTTACCTCCACACAGGATGTGCCCCAACCTGGCCAGGACACAGCAAAAAAGAGTGGCAGAGTCTGGGCTGGTTGATATAAATAAAGCTGAAAAAAGTTATAAGTCAGGACCAAATAGAGCCCCCAAGGACCCGAGGTGGGTCCGGAACATCTCCCAAAGTCATCGTAAGATAATGTGACTGATGTCTCAGTTTTGCTGCACCAGATAGAACAGGGCCTCTCGCACTTTACCAGGCCACCCATCAGAGTATCTCATTAAAGCTGAGATGATGATTCAAAAGGCCGGGGATGTGCCTGAAAATCTGCATTCCTAGCAAGCTCGGTGCTGCTGAGGCCATGGTTCCATAGACCACACTTAGCATCGGGGTGTAGAGCTGTGTTCTCACACCTTAGTCTTGGTTAGCGCTCTGAAATCTGCGCCCCACTGAGACTTACAACTCCAGGGATAGTGCCTGGTAATCTGCAGATTTATCAAGCTCCCCTGCTGATTTTTATGCCTCTCTTCCACATGCCAGATGTTACTGATAATTTATAAGACAGTTCTCTACTTCCATGACTCTAAAGCAGGAAGGTGAGCAACAAGTTTACCAGCAAAACTGAGAGTGATGTGAGGAGACCGGGAATTGTCTTATTAGAGCTTAGGACTGAGTCAATAGAAAGCAATTCCAGGAACCCTCTCTTTGGGACATCCAGTGCCTGTGTTAGGGCAGGCACACCAACTGCAGCACCACATGCCCCTGGTTTTCTGCAAATCCCTTTATAGTCCCCTAGTGGAAGGAATCACTTCAGGAGCCATCTTTAATTCCACACTTTCCCTCATGCGCACATCCAGTCACCAAGTCCTGATGGCTCAGCCTCTTGCCTCCATCCTCTCATCCATCTCCTGCTCCCCATTTCCACTGCTACTTCCCAGTCCCAGCCACTCTCCTCTCTCACCCCAACCAGAGTGACAGTCTCTTAGCTGGTGTTCCACATACTGCCTTGTTCCCTAACATTCATGCTTTAGTCAGCTAGCCCGAAACTCCCTCAGGAGCGTGCCCGTGCATTCAGAACAGACTCTACTGAAGCCTGAAGTGCCCGACATGATCTTATCCTTCCATCTCTCTTCCCTTCAAGCTTGTCGTCCTCTCTCTGTGCTCTGGCTACACTGGGCTGCTTTATGTGTCTTAAATATTCCAAGCTCTTTCCCACCTCACGGTCTTTGCACATGTTCATTTTTCTGCTGAATACACATTGCCAGACATAGCTAAAAGTACTCTTCTTTAGGTCTATACTTAAATATCACCTTCCCAGAGAGAACATCCCTGCCACTTCACTTTATATAGGTCCCTCTCTGGCCTCTTGTTCCTTTATTATAACCTGCATTGTAACTACCAAGTATTTCACACATTTACTCATATATTTTTCTTTCTCTTCCATTTACACCACTAGGTTCTCAAAGCACAGTGTCTAGAAAAACCACACCACCATCATCTGGGACCCTCTGAGTCTGGGCCCAGAATCTGAATAAATAAGCTCTCCCTGTGAACTGGAGCTTGCTGGAGTTTAAGAACCACTGCACTGTACTGTAACCACCAGAGTTATCCAGACAAGATCAGCTTTGTCTGTCATTTTACACCCAGCACCTTGAATAGACATACAGTAGACATCTGGTGAAGTAAATTAATCCCATAAGGCCAAATAATTTCCACATCCCAACCATTACTCCATCTGAGAGCCATCAGTATACGTGCAAAGGTTCTATTTGAAAGGGAAATCTCACTGGAAGTTGTCTTTCCAGTGAAGAAGTTCTGAGCTGGGCTAAGAGTGGAAACTGGATTTTAGGGTAAAGAGAGAAGGGAAAACACCAGCCCCGGTCCAGCGGAGAAAGGATGATGGCAGAAACTAAGGTGATAGTAGTGCAAAGGAGGCAGATGAATCTCAGGATGTGCCAAAAGAGTTGACTGGTCACAGGGCCTTCCCTGGTGGCGCAGGCAGTTGAGCACCGCACTGTGAAGCTGTCCGCAGCCTCTGCAGTGCTGGTTCGATCCCGGCCGGCCACGAGGGTCCCACATTGCACAGCAGACTTCTCTCGCGTCCGCTGCTCCCCTCAGCAGTGTATTTCATCAGTCTGCCTGTTCTGTTCCCCACTCTGTCTCTGGTGAATCCTCTCACCCTCCCGCACATCTGGCCTGTACCCTAGTTCTTGTATAAATAAATAAATAAATCTTTAAAAATAAAAAAGAGTTGACTGGTCACAGGCAAAGGGATTTAAGGGAAAATAGGCAGGTAGGACAGCTACAGCAGGCGTGCAGGGGATGAAACTAGGGGTTCACAAATACACTAAGTTCTAAGTAAATGAAAGAAACATAAGAGATAATAAAAAGATGGTGTTTCCCTAAAAGAGGTCACACTAGCCCTTTCATTTATCTCCTTAAGCCCCGCCCACCTCACCATCACACATCATCATGTATCTACAAGAAGCAGACATGTTAATGTAGCCCAAAGGTGGGATGGCATATTTGGAAGAAGTCATTTAGTGGCCCACCCCCTCATCAAGTGGCCGAGGATGCTATCATCCACACAGAGGGGATGGCTATTGAGGTTACATGACTGTTGTTGGTCACCAAGACCAAGCCCCAGTCTCTTGACAGTGTGTATGACACTTGCTTCAGCGAGTGCTCTGTGAGGAAAAAGGAAAAATTCCAGGATCCAACATGTTTGGAAATGCTGTGAGAAACAAGTGCTACAGAATCCATACTTAACAGTTCTTGGAAACAGGGACTTGATGAACAGAAGTATAACTAAACCCACTCTACCATAGGCTAATTGACATTAACAAGAGTTACATCCTTCTGACATACTTCTGGTCACAAAAGCTTCTAAAGACCCAAAACACTTCTAATATTAAACAATAATTTGTATTCATTCATTCATTTTCTATCTTATTCCAGTTCAGGGTCATGAGTAGGGGAGGCCCTACCCTGCAGCTCAGGGCACAAGCAGGACACCCTTCTACGGGAGGCACACTCACACTCACTTATACTGGGACAATTAAGACACACCCATGAACCTACTGCGTACACCTTTGCAGGAGGTGGGAGAAGCTGTAGTATTTAGAGAAAATCCTCACAGACAAGAAGGAAATGTGCAAACTCCAGGCAGACAGTGGCTCAAATTTTTTTCCTCATCAACATGATGATGAAATGAAAATGAATGAAACAATGTTATTCAAGGCCCACTTAAGCCCATGAAAAGCCCTGTATTTCTTAAGCACAGTTGACTGTGGAGTTCTATTGCTCCAAGAAGCTTGGTAACACCTATAACACCCCAGAATATATATACTGAGCAGAGCTGGGGTGGGGGGGTAAGTTAATTCCAATCTAAAAGTTACATCTGAAATAAACAAAAAAATAAATAAATGTAACATCTGAATTTTTCATATATTTGTGGAAATCTTGGTGTCTTTGTCCTGTTTATTCACATTTTAAAACCTATAGAGAACTGTTTTAAGTACTGGCCAGGCTCACTTTGAAGGTGTTTGGCTCTGCCGAGTGAAGACAGCATCAGAAGCCCTGAAGGCTGACCCTCACTTTAGGCTTTCCTGCAGGTTTAGGACATGGAATTTCTCAGGCCTGGTCCCTCCACTCTGAATGGAAGCTGCATTGCCCAGCTTCCCTTTTTAAACATAAAATCATGGCATTCATAGAGCGGTACTCTGATACTCTGGAAGGAACCAGAAATCCAAGAGGAAGTGGTAAAAAGAGACACTGAGCACAGAGATGGTCAGGCCCAGGAGTAACTAAGCATAGCTGCCCACCACAAAAAGGAGGGCAGAGGAAGAAGACAGTGCTCAAAAGTCCCTTAACAAGGGGTCATGGGGACTCATGCAGGCTCGGGGCTGAACTCAGTAACCTGGAGAAGATCTCTCCGAAATGCGGGATTTTGAATTGGGAAGGGTGTAGGGGCTTGACACCATCCCAAGGGGGCCTCTTAATGGGGAAGGACCTGAACATGACACTGTGAGCTTGACTGAGCCATGAGGTAGGGAGCAGTGAGGAGAGCAGCTAACACTCTGGAACTCACACCGCCCAAAGTCCAAATGAGCAAGCTTCTTGTGTTTTAGCTGCATAACTTTGGACAAATTCAATGCCTTACTTACTTCAATGCCTGGCTTACTTCAATGCCCTAAGCCCCGATTTCTGCATATATAAAGGGGATATGATAATTCCTACCTGCCAGAATTGCTGGGTGGTTAAAATCAGATAATGAATATGAAAACACTGACAATAATAGAGGTGCAACTAAATATAGATATGACAATAATTATTACAGGTATTTACTGAGCTCTTACAATATACTAAGCTCTGGGTTAAGCACCTCACAGACATTATTAGGTTGTCTGAACCGTCCAGATACTAGTAAAGTCTTGATTTCACAGCTAAAGACTCGAAGCCCAGGAAAACTAATTTACTTGCCCAGTGTCACACAGATAGAAGACAGTGGAGCCAGCATCTGAACACAGTGTTGAGTGCAGAAAATATTTGCCACTCTATGAACTCCGATGCTGGAAAGCAGCAGAGAGGTGTATTAACAGTGAGCCCGCTAAGCTCACTAGAAAGGTGGGCTGTTTCCTGGGGTCAGTTTAACAAGCATAATCCTTTGATTTCAATTTGTACGCTCAACCTGAGACAGAAAAAGAATTAATATTCTGTCAAGGGATCCATCTAGTCCTCACAGAGGGTGGCAGAAGAGTCCAGCTGGCTGACAATGGCCAAAGGGACCTATGCTATCACCAGAGGTGGCTGTGGTGTGCTGACATCCAGGTCAGGGCCCTTTCTCCAGGCTCTCTGGCAAGCCTATATATAGAAACAAAATCCCAGTGCAGTCGAGGCCAGCAGTGAGAGACTCTAACCTCAGCCACAGCAGGCGGTGACTGGCCCAGGCACCCTCACAGAGCCCATCTAGCATGGCTGGTGCAACAGCCCTTGGCAATCCAGAGACAAAACCTCCTAGGTGGAGATTAAATCACAGGAAAGAGATTTTCCCAGTTGGAATTTGTTGGACAAACCCAGCCAGCATTGAGGGATCTTTTAAGAAAGTCACTGTGGGACTTAAGAAGTGAGAGTTTCCCAGGAGTGGGATGGGAGTGACCTTTCTGTCATCTGCCTGCACCTGTCCATAGCAGGCAGTCCGCAGAGCTTTGTTGAACTGAACTGTTCTAGTAAAGAACAGCCAATCCTGAAAATTTAGGCATTCTCTGCCAGGACAACTGGGAGAAGAATTCTGAAAGGGCTTGATGTGAACCCCAGAGATGTATCACAGCCTGGAGTGAAGTCAAAGGGATGGGGTTGGGATTTTAAGGTGATTTAAGGCTGGGATACAGAGAATGGGTGGTGGTATTTTATGCCAGTCCCAATCCAATCTGGGTCACAAAATTCAGGATAGAAAAGTTTACTTCACAATCAAAATTATAGATTTTCTAGTAATCTATGGAGCAGGTCCTAATTCAATGCTGGCTGAGGACGAAAGTCTCAGTCTTAAAATTCTTGAAGAGGGAAAGAGGTAGGGAAGTGGCAAGGAAGGAAGGGGAGGAAGAGAAAGGAAGATAGGGAAGAAAGGATGAAGGCAGAAAAGGAAGGAGGAAGAAAGGAGACAGGAGCTTCTAAATTAAAGTCCAATACAAGAAGAAGAAATTTTATATTCAAGGCCAGCCCATATGTGATAGGACCATTCTATTCTATTTCTTAGGATTTGAATAAATCTATTGTTTTAAAATAATGCTGTCAGACTTTTGGGCAAGTCTGCTTCTCATTGTAGCTTTAACTCTTGTAATAAGTGGGGGGGAAGCTTAACATTAAACAGAAATGATGAAAACCTCAAAATTTTCAAGTCAAATTTCATTAACTGATAAAGGTCTATCCTGAGCCCTGAGCAAGAGCAGTGGAAGGGATTTGGTTAATTTGTAAGATTAAAGGCATTTTGAATAATTGAGGCCATATTAGAGGGGCTGTAGTTTGAATGACATGCCAAAGTCAAAAGACTGAAAAGCTGAGTCCTTATCCAAAAACACCAAGTTAACCTTTCAGACAGGAAAAATCCAAGCTACCGTGGCCTTGAACTTCAGTGACTGATAAACAAGAAACAGACAATATAAATTGGTAATCTACCTGTTTATACACAGATTTATCTTTCCTTTGGTTAAGGAATCTGACCAGTGGAGTCTTGAATATTTTAAGGTGTTCTGTATAAGGCAATGTGTTATCTTGACAGTTTATTAGCAACAAAGTCAAGAAGGTCAAAACTGAAGACTCCTTCTATAATTTTATTTCCGCTCTGCTTACATCTTAATAAAAGGTGTCTCTTGCAACAGTAAACAGAAACCAATCTGCATTTGCAGGTGCACAAAAGGTACTTTCAAATATATTATAGGGAGGGAATGATATAAGCTTATTGAGATTAGCATTCCTCAACACTTCTGGACCTTGGCAACATACAAAATGATCTGTTTCTTCTCTTAGCTAAACAGAAATTGAATAGCAAAGTCTATACTATACAAAACTAAGCTAATTAAGACACTGGTCATTTTGTTGTTGTGAACAATAACAATAATACTATATACAGTGCTTTATATAGGTTTCTAATATTTTCCTCATAGCTCACCGGTCAGAGATACTTTAGTTGAAGTTGTATGTGTCAGGGGCAGGTTGGGGCTGAATGGCAGATCCCCTCACCCCCTCACATGCTCCTGAGGCTCAGTAGGACACAATTTGAATAGCCACAGCCACAAGTTGCTTGGTTTTATCCTCAATGTCACTATCAGATATTGTGGTTGCTCCCCTAACCTCTATTTATCCTTCTCTCAATAGCTGCCAAGATTTCCATTCTGAAATCGAGACCCTGCTCACTGGCGCCTGTATGGTTTCATACAAGGCAATGCCATAACTAATGCCGAAGAGGGGGAAGTAGGAAAGAAATATTATCCTGACCTGTGGGAGAGAAATATTATCCTTTTCCCTCAGAAATATTCCCTTCTAGAATCTAGAAGGGTGGCTTTGGAGATGAGAGACAGAGCTTAATGACTTGCACAAAGCTCCACTCCACATTGACCAAAGATTCTTCCTGATTTTGCAGGAGCTGCCACTTGCTTGTTTAACTGCCTTCCAATCTTTAAGTCTATGCTTGTCTGTGTTGTTGAGTTTCTTATAAACAGCAGAAAGCTGGGCTTGTTTTGAAAACCATTCAGCCACTCTTTATCTTTTCACTGGTGAGTTCAAGCCATTTTCACTTAAGGTGATTATTGAGATATAATTGTTTATTGCCATGTTGTTATGTGCTCAATTTTTATTTTTTGTTTTGGTTTGTCTTGTGGTTTGTTTGCTTTTGTTTGTACTTTTGTAAAGGAAGGTTTGTACTTTTGTAAAGGAAGGTTCTATGTCCATTGCCTTATGTGTTACCTCTATTATTTTTTTATTTCAGGATTCTACTGAAGTTAGTATATGAAGAACAATTTGTGTGACCTCACTGAACATCTGGTCTATGGCTGGTTGTTATGGCCCAAATTGTTACTTTCCTTCTCCTCCTCCAATGTTAAATTTAGGTTTTGCCTTGCTCGATAGTCACTGTTCTTTTGCTTTATAATAACCCATTTGGGATTCCTCTCATGTGTGATTTGGTGTTAAGTTGTTTTAGTTTTGATTTTCAGTGATGCTCCTTACTCTTCCTTTACATTGATCGTTAATTTTGTTGGGTAAAGGATTCTGGGCTGGAATCTTTCTCTTTAAGTACTTTGAATATCTCTTTCCAGTCCTTTTGTGCATGTAATATTCCTGTTGAAAAGTCTCTTGATAGTCTGATTGGTGTTCCCTTATAGGTTTTCCTTTGTTCTCTTGATATTTTTTTTTTTGTTTCTGTCCTTATCAAAGGTTCTTGACAACTTTATTTTTACGTGTTTTAGTATATGTTAATCTAGTAATATTTTTTTGGAAATCTTTGGGTCTCATGGATCAAACTGGAATGAACTTCTGGTTCATTTCTCAATGTGAGATGGTTTACATTTATTGTTTCTTTAAGTAGATGTTTTAGGCCTTTCTCTTTTTCTCCTCCTTCTGGGATTGCCATGATATGGATGTTACTTCTCTTTAAGTTGTCCCAGAGAACTCTTACACCATATTCATTTTTTTAATTCTTTTTTCTCTACTTAATTCTATTCTTACTTTCTCCAGCATTGTGTTTTCAAGTTCACAAATTCTCAACATTACTTCTGTTTGTCTGTTAGTAATTGTTTCAACTGTATTTTTAAAATCAGCTATAGCATTTAAATCAACCATTATTCCTGAACGTGGTTGTCTCATATTTTCATAATCTTTATTCTGTTGTTGTTTTATAGCCTCTCTTGTTTTAAGTTCCATCAGCATTGCCAAGACCGTTGTCCTGAATTCCCCTTCTGTAACTCTCTGCAATTCCAGAGTCAGGGCTCCTTTCAGAGCTGTGTTTTGTTTTGTTTTTGTTCTGGCATTTGCACTATGTTCTTCTGTCTCCTCATTTTCAATTTTGCATGGCTCTTAGTAAGGTGACTTTCAATTGCTGTTTGTTTATTTCAGTTGTTGGAGTAATCAGGGGACTAGTACTAGTAAGGGTAGTAGACATAAAAGCGAACTGGGGCACTAGGTATCAAAGGCCCACCTCCAACAGACTCAGGAATTTGAAATTCCTACTGTAAAGCATTTCTTTGGAGAAGGGAGTAGCAAGTGTTTTAGAGATCTCATTCTGAACTTCAATATTCTATAAGGAAGTCCAGGTGCACTGACCCAACTCAGACTATTGCTGTTCTCTACGATGAGCCTCAAATTCAAGTCAGTAGTCCTTGCCCTATGCATTCATCCCTGAAGCTCTCCTGCAATCCACCTTCCATCCTGCATACAGCTTGTACACCCCTTATTAGTGCAACACCAGGTAAGGAAACCTGATGTTGGCAAGTGCCCATGTCGACAGCTGTCAGGGGCTTTGTACCACAGCTACTCCTTCCTTCTCTTGTTTGTACTACCCATTTATTACAAAGTTCACTTAGAGTTTTTTCTAAGCCTGTCTATCAGGCTAATTATCCTATCGTGTATGCTGGTCATCAGTTTTTCCCTCAGCAGTTGTGACTTCATTTTGCATCAGTTTTGTTGTAAGTATCTAGAGGAGGAGAGCCCAGCATCTTTAATCTGCTGCAATCTTACAGGACTCAACTATTTATCACATTAAAAGCTAAAAGATGTTGGAATAATATCTTTAAAACTACTGAAAAGAAATAATTACAAATTAAAAAGTCTTGTATCCAATCCTGCTATTTAACTGCAGGAAGAGAAATATTTGCACATAATCACATCATCCATATATCACCAGAAGAAAATGCTCAAGAAAGGGTTCTACCAAACAACTAATGAATCAGATGCAAGAACTCAATCTGTAACAAAAGCAAGCTTTGCAGAGTGTGTATGTATATGTGAGAGAGAGAGAGAGAAAAAGAGAGCATCAAGCTTTATAGTGTGCTTGTGAGAGACAATAAATTGATACTAATCAACGGTGGAGATGAGTGATATATGTTAAATAAAGATCATTAGAAGGGATAAATTGCAGTGAAAAGTTTAATAAGACTCAGAAACTGAAAGTACTAAATAATTCCAGCAAAACTTTGATTTGAGAGAGAGAGAAAAAAAGATACATTTCAAAATATCATTTGGGGTGGGGCTGGAAGCTTATGAAGTAGGGAAAGTGAACGTATTTTTAGAGTCTTATATTATTGGAGCAAAGGTGGGAATTAGAGAAAAGATACTTTTGTTGATTTGATGAGTCCTGATGGGGGAAATATGCAAGATACTGTCTAAAATAGCAGAGCAATATGTATCTGAGTTAAAGTAACAGAAAGGGAAACAGGAAAAGTATGAAACTTTCAAATTAACAAATGGAAATAAAATGAACTTCAACATTAACAAATAAATAGTAATAAAGAAAATGAAGAAGAGAGCTTATGTGAATTATTTAAATATTTTCATATTCTATTTTAATTTACCTATTGGCTTTTTGGTTATATGTCCTTTTGTTACGTCTTGGTTTTTAGTGGCTGCTCTAGGGATTACAATATAAAAATGTAACCTTACCTTCTCAGTCTAATTAGAGCAAATTTTGTGCTACCTCATGCAAAAGGTAGAAACCTTCCAACCATATAGGTCCTCCCAACGAGCTGTACATTATAATTGTCATGTGTATTACATCTTCATTATTGAAAAATCCCACTTTTTGCTTTTTTCATACATATCTTAAAAACCCTAATGGAAAAAAAAAAACAGTATTTCCAATTTACTCAGAGATTTGCCTTTTCTGTTGCTCTTCCTTTATTCCTGAAGACCTTTTCATCCTGAAATTTTCTTTGGCATTTCTTATGGAAAAGATTTGCTGCCAAATTCTCTCAGCTTTCCTTCACCTGAGAAAAATATCTTTATTTTGCCTTCTTTTCTGATGGATATTTTCACTGGACATAGAATTTTGAGTAGACAGCTCATTTCTTTTAGCACTTGAAGTTGATTCACTCTCTTCAGGACTACATGGTTTTTGATGAGAAAGCCGCAGTCTCTATAATCGCTGCTTCCCTGTATGTAATGTCACTTTCTCATCCTGCCTTTAAGACTTTTTTCTTTATCATTAGTTTCATCCATTTTACGATGATGCATCTAGGTACAACTTTCTTTTGAGATTGTCCTGTTTAAGTTTCACTGAGCTTCCTGAATCTGTAAATATATGAATTTATTTCCTCCAGATTTGGGAGGTTTGGGGGATTTTTCTTAAAATGTAATTTTCTGCCTCAATATCTTTCTCCTCTCATTCTAGGACTACCATAACATATGTAAGGCCTTTTCGACATTGACTTACAGGTCTTCGAGGGTCCATTATTTTTTCCCATTTTTTATTTCTTTCTCAGGTGAGACTGACTTCATCTTTTTTGTCATCTCTACTATGCTTTTGAGTTCATACAGTGAACTTTCCTATTTCAGATATACTTTTTAGTCCTAAAATAGCCATCTGATTCTTGCTATAGCTTTTATTTCTCTGCAGGGAGCTCCTACTTTTCAATTTATTTGTGTTTACTTTGACCTCACAGAAGATAGTCATTACAGATTCTTAAAAACTTTTGCCTAATAATACCAACATCTAGGGCATCTCAGTGTTGACATGTGCTTATTGTCTTTTCCCTTGAGAACTGGTCACACTTTCCTGGTTCTCTGAATGTCAAGTGAACAGAAATTGATGATATTGTCTGTGTTGGTGTAAATGTGGATCTAATGGAACTCTCAATAACTGCTGGTCAAAATGTAAAAGAATATAACACATGTAGAATATAAAGAAACAAAACAAATAGAGAAACCAAACCAAAACAAACCCTAGAAATCTGACTGTAGAATTGAAGCTACTGTAAGGAGAGGGAGCAGGGGTGGAGGGGACGGAAGGAAGCCCAATGAATAAGATGGAAGTTATGGGTGCTTTCAGTTCAGGTGGACATACATGTGAAGAGGTGTGAACCTACAGGTCAAATTATATACAGTGCTGTAAGTCATTGTTACCACAACAAAAATAATACAATAGTAGGGTCTCCCAGGTAGCCTAGGGGTTAACTTTCAGTACTATCACAATGGCCTGCCCACAGCAAAGTGGCAGGAGTTTAATCCCCGTCAGGAAGCTAACCCACATGGCACAGCAGACCTCTCCTGTTTCACCCACTGCCCCCCTTACAGTGTAGTTCAGTAGCTCTGCCTGTTCTGCTCCCCACTCTGTCTCTGGTGAATCCTCTCACCCCCACACCTCTGGCCTACACCCATTCTTCTACACAAAAATAAATAAAATAGGGCCTAATGGTGGCACAAGGGGTTAAGCACCGCAGCCTCAGCAATCCGCAGCCTCAACAGCACGAGTTCAATCCCCGGCCGGCCAGGGAGCAAACCACATGGCGCAGCAGACCTCTCCTGACTCTCCCGCTGCTCCCCTCAGGAGTGTACTTCAGTCAATCTGCCTGTTCTATTCCCCACTCTGTTTCTGGTGAATCCTCTCGCCCCCTGCATCTCTGGCCTATACCCCAGCTCTTGTATGCATAAATAAATAAATCTTTAAAAATTAATTAATTAATTAAAAATCTTACAATAAAGGACTAACCTAAAAAATAAAGTGATACTGGTTTTTAAAAATAATAACAATCCAATAGTAAAAATTGATCAATTTGTATATTTTAAATATGTGTAACTAGTGTGGCTCGATTGTATCTAAATAAGCCATGTAAATAAAGAGACCCCCAACCACATAAATAGATAAAAAAATAAGTATGCGATGAAATAACATCAAGTATGCCAGTCTTAACACTATGCCTGAGTGAATTCTCCCATTAAAAGAAAAAAGATAAAAATCAGATTTGCTTTAAAAAAAACTCAAAGCATGTAAGAAACACCTACAGTGATAATAAAAGGTTGAAAATAAAAGAAATATACAAAGAAATTCTGAGAAAAATATAAGTAAAAAGAAAGTTGAATAGAGCATTTTAAAATCATATAGGTTACAAAAATATTAAATAGGTCAAAGACAATGCTGCAACAGAATGCACTATCTACAAAAAGATACCACCCACCAAATCAAAACACAGATAGATACATAAAGCAAAAAGTACTGGAAATGCAAAAGATTAATAGGAATACAAATATAATAGGAAGAGTCAACATTCTTCTTTCGGACATAGATGCACGTGCTAGAAAAAAAAATAAACTCGAGGACCTGAATATTACTCAACAAATTAAATATATAAATACTATATGTATTAAATATATGGAAAATAACATGGCTCCAAATATATATATTGAGACTATATATTTTTGTCAGATGTCCATGAAACATTTACAAAAAGTTTATGCTGAACTTTGATTAAATAAAAATATATTCAAGAAAATAGTTTACAGGCCACATTTTTTCATTCACAATAAATTAAACAAAAAATAGAAGTGGCTCCTGAAAGTTACTAACAGGATGTTTCTGAGGCTAAATGATCACCTGACATTCATCACTTACAAAATTAGTAAGAAGAAGTCTGGCATCAAACCAACTCTTCCACTAATTGTGATATTAGGTAGTTACATAAGCTTTCTGAGATTCTACACACCCCACAAATTTCTATAAGCATTATCTCTAGCAACAGACCAACTGCGACAATGAAAATTAAAGCATTTTTTAAATTATAATGTACCATGCAAACACAGGATTTCTGCGGGCAAAATATGTTCAAATAGCAATCAAGTTGACTCACAACTTGGGGGGGAAAAAAGGCACTAGAAATATGTCTTTCTACACAGAGGTCTACCTGTAGATGTATGGAAAGATCTTCTAAAAGAAATCTAGAAAGGCCAAAGGTACTTGGAGTAGGAGCTATAGCAACTAACCATGATAACTTGTTACTAACTTATAACTAATAAGGAGGAAAAGTCCCTCAGATAGGAGTTACTTAAATATTTGATGACTAATAAATTAAATGTTAATTAAATACTTCAGCGATTTTCTTCCCTGACCAGCATATAATTAACATTTAATTTGTTATAAAATATTTAAAGTTATGAAATATTCTATGGCATCTAAAATGTCTCCATTGTCAAAGCATGTCGGGACAGTGTGTCAAGGGTACAAGAGGTTAGACTGGCATTTAAATCTCAGAAGACAGAACATAAAAAGTGCCTTTTGTGACTTTCTCACACAAAGAAATTAAGAATGAGATAAGAAGAATCTCATTTTCCAACTGAATTTAGCCAAAGAATTTATAGGAGTTACTAGGAAGTAAAGGATGAAATAGGAAACAGGTACTACTTCCAGAACTAAAGCTATAACATCATGAGAGTTGCAGTCAACTCAATAGTAATGGGAAAACATGATTAAAGGTTGGTTAGGAAAAAAAGCACCATTCCCCTTGTCTCTTTGAACCTGAAATAAGAATGGGCAGTAGGAGGAGGAAGACTGGACAGAACAATTGTCAAGCAAGACGAGGCAGGCTGTGAAAGCGATGTTCTGTTCACAACTTTGCCCCCCGAGGCTGTCGAAAAGACCAGCTAGATATGCATTTCCCCCACCAGTTCAAAGCTGACTCTGGAAAGCAGATGTGACAGGGATTATAACAAAAGAAATAGAATGCTGGAAGGGCAGTCAGAGCTATAGAAAGACATCTAGCGAGCAAGGACAGGCATTTGGGAAATGAGTACCCTCGCTGTTAATCTTTCAACTATGATCACACAGAATAGTTAGTGGGCCAAGAAAACAACTTCTCTTTTGAATTATCAGCACAACTATGTGATGAACCAGGCTAGGGGTAATCTCCTAAGGAAGCTGCAACATCAGTGGGAATGTATGTGTTACATTCCAAGATCTTGACATGGGGGTGCAGCCTCTCCCCTTCGATCCTTTCCTTACCCTTCTAAGTGTGGTCTTCATGCAACCCCAGTTCAGGGCCTCACGCACGCTCTATCAGAGGTGAGAGAAACATGACATGTCCACCAGACTCTAGACCTTGGCCTTCACAATGATTAGTTCCAAATGTTTCCCAAGCCCCCTAAAACTGTTATAGCAGACATGGATGGTAGCCTTCCCCAACTCCCTTACCTAGCCATGCTCTTCTATCTGGGTATAAGGAGAGTCTAGCTCCAACCCCAAGGAGCACATTGTGCTCAACACAATGTAAATCAGTTATGAAAATATGCTTGTCATTTTGTTGTCAGTGATTGATTTAGGAGTAAGCAGAAACCTAGTTCTTGCCAAAGAGATGTGAGGATGGATCTACAGGGCCTCTCTGTGAAGAAGAACCTGGAAGAGATAGTTCTCCTAATCCTAATCCTGTTTGTTGTTGTGTCTGTATGCAACTCGGAAAAAGTGGCAGCTGTCTGGTCACCCTGGGAGGATTGATTCCCTCTGAGTTTGGAGAACAGAAAGAATAAAAGGAGATGGCCATTCTTGACATTGGTGAGTGACTGAATTAATGTATCCTGGGGATGCCCCACCTCTGGATTTTTCATATTTCTGCTTCCTCAATAGTTCTGCCTGCTTAACGCCTGTTAACTGAATGCTACCTGACTCACATCCAGGGCTTACTCTAGGAAAAACCCCAGTCTGCTCACACTTAACCCAGCTCAGTTCAACAAATATTAGTAGTGACTACTGTAGCTAGTGAGATTTATGCTACTAGTAGAATTCATACAGGCTCCATAGAAATATTTCTAAAATCTGGCATGCAATGAGATTGGTGCTGTCCCTTCCAGAGAGAGACCCAGACCCCTGGGTCATCCTTTGGACATGGAGTATCCCAATTTACAATACATGACTGATAGTGTCTTCAGCAGGAACTGACTTTCTCTTTATGCTCCTGATTCTACTCCATCCTCATTCACTTCTGCCTGCAGGTTCAGAGGCAGTCATGTCAGGGCACCAATTCTATCTAGCAAGAGGCAGCTATAAACTTCTGGAAATGAAGGTGGCTTCAATAAACAGTCTCATTTTGCTCTTCTTTATCTCTTCAGTTTCTACAGAACTACACCTGGAAGGCAGACCACCTATTTTGCTTTGTTTGCCAGGAAATGGTGGCCCCAGATTCTGGTCTGCCTGGCTGGCTCATTACCTTCTTTTTGGCCTGGTTCTTATTCCTGGCACTATCCTCCCTACCTACTTCACCTCAGTTATTTGCCTGTTGCAGAAGAGCTGCCATCCACACCCTGATGTGTCAGACTAAACCAGAGCTCTGAGAAGTACCAGGGTGAGGAAATGCTTACATAATATTGTGGGACACACTGCCCTATGAATATAAGCCAGGGAAAGGAACAAGCAACTTTCCACTGGGAAAGTGATGAAGCAATAGGAGAATGAGAAAGAGATAATGGCAATGTGCACCAAAGAATGTATGCAGAAGTTCTTCAATATATACAAAGCCATTAAAGATGAGAATGGAGGGTCTCCCCGGTAGCACAGCACGTTTAGCGTAGTGCTGTGAAGCTGTTCGCAGCCTCTGCAGCATGGCTTCAATTCCCGGCTCACCAGGGAGAGACCCACACGGCGCAGCAGACCTCTCCTGTCTTGCCTGCTGCTCCTGTCAGCAGTGTTTTCGGTTCGTCTGCCTGTCCTGCTCCCCACTCTGTCTTTGGTGAATTCTCTCCCCTTCCCACGCCTTTGGCCTGTACCCCAGTTCTTGTATTAATAAATAAATCTTTTTAAAAAATAAAGATTAGAATGGAAAATGGTCAACAGAGTGAAAGGCTGTTCAGGAAAGCAAGGTTTGGGGAAAATATCAACAATTTCAGAGCCCATACGTGGTCAGAATGAGAAGTATCCTAGATTAGAATTAATTTCAGAAAAGCAACTCCTGTTTTTACTGCATCTAGCCTACCTCTGGTTGACTCAATAGGGGAACTGAGGACAATGAAAAGCTTTGCTAATATCGGACACTGTGAGTAAATGGCAGCATTAGTGCTCTCATCTTTCAGTGACTGCATGAACCTCACATGAGGTTATGCAGCCACATCAGGTCCAGTGATGCCTGAAACTCTGCTTACAATGTTATATGCTTTCTTGGTGGAGCAGCTTTCAGCCATGCCATTGAACTCTGATGAGTCCACCACAGTGATAAAGCTCTTCATCTCCCCAGACTGGCAGGGAACATCAGTGTCACACGTAATTATCATCCTCAGAGAAAAGAGTCCATTAATGATCTGGGCTGAAACCAGGTCTGAATACTAATGAAAGGGTGGCCTTCTAAGATATTAATTAGGGGTGACACTTTCGGGGCAAGCTTGACTTTTCTTCCTAGGATTCTAGTTGAGACTAGGCATTGGATGTGAGCAAAATACAGATTAGAATTAGAAAGGAAAAGAAGTGGAGGATTTAAAAACACACACACACAAAGAAAGAAAAAGGAAAGGGACCATGAAAAGCAAATCAGGGAAGGTTCAATCCAAAAGCCTAAAATATAATCCATGTCACCATAACTCAGGTGCCCGCTGCCCGCACATCATTTGAAATTCAATACAATTGGCTCTATTCTTTTTTCCTAAGAAGTCTAATACTCTCCACTAAAACATCTGAGGATCTCTAGGGCTTGTGGTCTCAAGGGTTTTCTGATTTTAAAGTTTCTTTTTTATATTTTTTTTAAAGATTTATTCATTTATGCATACAAGAGCTGAGGTACAGGCCAGAGATGCGGGGTGTGAGAGGATTCAGCAGAGACAGAGTGGGGAACAGAACAGGCAGACTGACTGAAATACACTGCTGAGGGGAGCAGCGGGCGAGTCAGGAGAGGTCTGCTGCATCATGTGGGTTGCTCTCTGGCCAGTTGGGGATTGAACTCATGCTGCAGAGGCTGTGGATTGCTTCATAGTACGGTGTTTAACCAGGGAGGCCCTAATTTTAAGTTTCTTAATCCACTGAAAGAGATGTTTTACCTGCATTCCTTGTCTATAGTTCTCTTGTTTCTCTCCTTGATGCTCAAAATGAGGTCTTAAGATCTCAAAATGAGGTCTCAACAGTTGAAACTAGAATCATGGTGATGGCACAATGTGGTGGGAACAAGCTGTTGCAGGAGGGCATGCTTCACTGATGTAATGAGCAAGACCCTGGTGGCCGCAGGACCATGCCCTGGCACTTAGCTTCTTCTCAGCTTTGGTATAGATGATGTGAATGGCTTACCTTTTTCCCTGAACCATCCAGGTATGTGATGTTTCTATGTTGCCCACACATTCATGGGAAGTGCACATGGCTGGCTGCAGGGATTTCTAAAAGCCAACTGGACACAAAGCTGCAAGGGAAGAGAATATGTGTTTTCAGGAGTCCCTCTGTGCCCCTAGAGCATCACTGGCCGTCAGTCATATTCAGGATCCTCACTTGGGTGCCAGGTGGCAACACTACTTGCCCACGTTTCTCATGAAAGGGGTTGGGAAGCTGATGGACTCTCAGTGGATCCTCCTGACAGATATCACATCATCCTACAAAACCAGAAGCCATGCTTATCACTTTCCACTAGTCAGAAGGGACGCCATAAAAACTCATTAGCCTAATGGGTGGAAAAGATTTATTTACTTATTTATGCAGAGAAGTACCGTGGTGTAGGCCAGAGGTATGAGGGGCTGAGAAGATTCACCAGAGTCAGAGTGGGGAGCAGAACAGGTGGATCCTCTGAAATACACTGCTGAGGGGGGCAGCGGGCAAGACAGGAGAGGTCTGATGTGCCATATGTGGGTTAGCTTCCTGGCTGGGGCTCTAACTCAAGCCACAGCAGCAATAGTGCTAAGACTTAACCCCTAGGCCACCAGGGAGTCCCAAACAAAGTTTACTATGATCCCAAATGATTTGCAAGTATATTAAAGTTTAAAAATGTTTCTATACTCAATGTAGACAATGTAGGTAATATGCCCAAAAGCATGGTGAGAACAACAGGCTTTATTACAGATTTGGGGCAATGGAGAGGTTTGTACAGAAGCAATGTCCATGCCTTACACTTGATTATCAGCCACTCCTGTTACTTAAATGTCTTCAGACTAATATGACTTGATGCTTAATTACCTCTTTCCCTCAAATCTCACATCTGAAGTCCCTCATTTTATCAAGCAGAATAACTTAGTTGTCCACTATAACCTAGTTCTGCATTCACTTCCACATACATTAAGAAAAAAAACTCATTCAATAATACAAAGGCTTATATACCCTTATTCATAAACTTAGGTACCCCAGAAAAACTTGTAGAGACTTTGAATTTGCATGCTTTCATTTCTTTTTCCATTTCTGGCCACTGTGAGTAAAAGGAAGAAGCGCAGACATATATTTTTCCTCTGATATGAAATGTCACCCTTATCACACTTGGAAGACAAATTTCTATAGTCATTTTGGATTTTGAAACAATATTTTTTCATCCTGTAATGCCCAAATCTCAATTATTCATTGCAAAGCAAGATAAGAATAGCTGAGGTCATTCAAATCCAGAGTATAAACACCATATGTGAGTCACTATTCTTAAATACTTTACCAGAACTACAGGTAGAGAATGAAAATTATTCTAAGAACATATTCTAATTGGTTTCCCCTTATTTGATCAGTCTCTGTTGTCAAGATGAGCTTTTATTTCAGACTCCAGAATTATGACTTTGGTGGGTCGTTGGTTTTACCTGTGGGTTTATGAAAACATTTTCTGAGACTGGCTATAGTACTTAAGAGGATTTTTCCTAAGAAATTGCTAGCTGAGGTAGATGTTGCCTCAGTTTTAAAATCTTATTTTCGGGCCTCCCTGGTGGCGCAAGGGGGTAAGCACCACACTAGGAAGCAATCCACAGCCTCTACAGCGTGAGTTGGATCTCCAGCCTGTCAGGGAGCAATCCTCCTGTCTCTCCTGCTGCTCCCATCAGCAGTGTATTTCAATCAGTCTGCCTGTTCTGTTCCCTGCTCTGTCTCTGGTGAATCCTCTCACCCCCCTGCATCTCTGGCCTGTACCCCAGCTCTTGTATGCATAAATAAACAAATCTTAAAAAAAAATCTCATTTTCATGCTTTAGGATCAGGTGGACAGGAATATGTGGTGTCGTCAGACTTACTGAGAGTAAAAGAAGTGAAAGAGGTACACCTGCCTCCATGCGAAGTGGGGAAAAAAGCAAGGTTTCAGACATGGATGACTGGTGCACAGGCGGGGTGGTGGCCTGCAAAGCTGATAATACATCGCATTAATTTGTTTTACAACACAGATGGGTATCAGCCTCTAGTATGCACTAACCAATTCAGATCAATAGAAGAGTTGAAAAACAACCCAGAGTTCAATTGATCATGACAAATGTTTTGATCAATGACCATATCTTTCCAGCACCTTCTCGTGCCAAACAGTGTGTGAGGCCCTGAGAATGTACAAATATTTGCAAAATAGTCCCTGCTTTCAAGGAGTACAGTCATAGGACAAAGCTAATTTGAATATAACATGATAAATCCTAAAATTGGTGTACAAGCACAAGGTATCTTATATAAGTGCAGAAGATTTCTTCTCCTGTGTTGGGCAATCATGGAAGATTTATTTCATCACACCTTTCACTACAAGTGTGCTTAAGTTAGATTTTTCTGACAAAAGCAACATAACTCTCCCAGAAGCATTGTATCAGAGTTCTTAAAATAAAAAGAGCCTAGAGAGACCATTAGGCTGCAATACAGAGGTAGAGATAATTGTATAGTATAATATATATAATGCATATATTAAAGTATAATATATTATACTTTGAATAATGTACTATTCAAAGTAAGAACTCTGAGAGTGAAGAAGGAACACTATTAATTTCTAGAACTACAAGTATTAAATGAGACAAACTTAGATGAACTGGTAATAGGGTCACCCTGATGCAAGGTCACATGTCTGGTCACTTGGTCTCACTCTGCTCAGGCTGTTACAACAAAAATACCACAGACTGGTTGGCTTATAACCAACAGAAATTTCTGTCTTCCATTTCTGAGTCTGGGAAGTCCCAAGATCAAAGTGCTGGTGGATCTGGTATATGGCAAAGGCCTGCTTCTTTGTGCAGAGATAGCCATCTTCTCACTGTAATCTCATATGGCAAGAGGGCAAGACAGTTCTCTGTGATCTCCTTCATAAGGGCACCAAATTCATGACCACCTACCCTCATGATCTAATCACCTCCCAAAGTCCTCATGTCCAAATACCATTGTCTTAGGGATTATATTTCAACATATGAATTTTGGAGGGACACAAGCACTCAATCGATAGCATCAGGTAAATAGCAAATACCCCTAACAACATACCTTGTCATGTCCATTAGTCTTGCTACATCATGTTGAAGATAAACTGTTTCCGAAGGATATTGAATAATGCCCGTGTAAACTTGACATTCATTTTTGAGGATGGGCAATAGTTTAATAGTGAGACCAGCATCACTTTTAAATGGGTCATTACTTACAAGGAGGAGAGAAGTCAGGAAAGTACTAGGCCCAGGTATAAGGAAAAAGCACAAGGAAACTGACTCAGAGGTTCCTGGTCTACATCATTCTCCAATCTCAGGCCATGTAACACTTACCAGTGACTGGGGAGAGAGGGAGAGAAAAAGAAAGAGCAACAGTTAAACAGGAGGCTATCTCAGATGGTAGGCAGAGTCCCCTGAAAAGACATACAGAATGGGTGAGACTCAGCAAGTCAAGGCCAGGATCCACTATATAGATGGTTCTCTGAAATGCATCAAAGCTCCACTCAGCCTTGACTTCACTCAGGTTCTGTCTGAAGAGACCTAAATCACAAATCCAATTAGTGGTACTGGGACTCTAGAACGACGGAATAGTTTAAAATACAGTGTTGATTCAATACATGTCGAAAAAACAGACTTAAAAACATGAGTCCTTTTAAATAATAGCGGTAGTAGCTAACATACACTGAATAATATTTCTGGCACTGCTCAAGTATTAACTCACTATATTTTATAATAGCTTTAAATTTGGGCCTCCCTGGTGGTGTAGGGGTTAAAGACACAGTGCTATCAAGCTGTCACCAGCTACTGCAACAGGAGTTCAATCCCAGCAGGCCAGGGAGCAACACACAAGTCACAGCAGACCTCTCCTGTCTCATCCACTGCTCCCCTCAGCAGTGTATTTCAGTGCATCTGCTTGTTCTGTTCCCTACTCTCTCTGGTGAATCCTCTCACCCCCTCCCACTTCTGGCCTACACCCCAGTTCTTGTATGCATAAATAAATAAATATTTTTTTTTAAAAAATAGCTTTAAATTCTACATATTATTATAAACCTCATTTTACCTTTGAGACACTGATGTATTGAGAGATGAGCTGAGAAGTCTTGGAGGATACAGGAAGCAATGCAGCCACCATTTTTTCACTTCTGCTTCTTTAAAGGTAGTTTTGGGGAGATGAGAAATACTGCTCTTTAAAGGCAATGCCACTTCTTAAGAAACATGAGGAAGAATTTGAGATCACCCTGGGGAGTGGCTAAAGGATTAATAAAATAAAGAAAATTCTTCCAGAAATAGTGAGAATGTTAAAGGTCTGTTCATTTACATGGTTGCTGCACCATTCCAAATGCACCCCTTAATTAACACAATAGTACAATATAGTTCATCTAGAACTAATGGATGATGGAAGCAGCAATCTGGCTCCTATTTCTCAAGGAGGTGTCATAAGAGAGAAAAGTCAGAGGAAAATTTCTAATGGAAAATCAGCTTTTGTGAGAAAAGCTCTCGGTTTCAGAGAAAGCCATATTTTTAAGCACCAAGAACAAATCCAGAGTGGGTCACTAGCCCTGGGGCCCTAAAAAGAGATCTACCACCCAGCAACTTAGATTGTAATTTGATAACAAGCTTCTGAGGAATATCAGATTATTGTTAAAGCATATTCCAATAAACCAGAGCTCCTATTTGCCTCAGGATGAATGTTTTTAATTTTGAATGCTACTCTGAATTGTTTATCATGAATATGTTTAATAATGCAATGTGGCTACAATATAGGAATGCACCATAGAGAAGGGCAGAGGCTGAATAATTGACCAGGAAATGCCTTTCAGCTAAAGATCAGCAGGAGCACGCTGGACAGTAAGGGAAACACTACAGTGCGAGAGCAAAAGAAAACAGCCAGAGGAAAACAGAGGAATCAAAGACAGTGCCACACAGAGAAAAGGAACCACAATACCTTTCTCTTTTAAGTCCCTTCTAGAAACCCATGTGATATGTGTGCTGAGTTTCTATTATTACCCAGGGCCCTACACGACTAAAGTTACACTGTTGGCAACAGAGTTAGGAGCAAGAGCAGGTTTCTGAAGGATGTGCACTGAGGCCCAGGAACCGTGTCCTGAGACTCAAGCCACACAGAAGAGGGAAAGAACACCGCAGCTGGCAACACAAGTTATTTTGGCTTCTATATGAAATTAATGTTTATTGTGTATTGTTACCAAAATAAATTTCTAATGAACTGATTATTTGATAAGAGACATCCTTCATTTTTAAAGTGCTAAGAGAGGGCCTCCCCTGGTGGCGCAGGCGGTTGAGCACCACGCTGTGAAGCTGTCTATAGCCTCTGAAGCACTGGTTCAATCCCAGCCAGCCGGCGAGGGTCCCACATGGCCCGGCAGAGCTCTCTTGTCTCACCTGCTGTTCCCCTCCGCAGTGTATTTCATCAGTCTGCCTGTTCTGTTCCCCGCTCTGTCTCTGGTGAATCCTCTCAACCTTTCGTGCATCTGGCCTGTGCCCCGGTTCTTGTATAAATAAATAAATAAATCTTTATAAAAAAAATAAAAAATAAAGTGCCAAACGAGAGATAATAAAGCAACAATATCTATGGTCAATAATATTAATTGCCTGAGGATTTTTTATAAAAAGATTCTGAATCAAGCTACAACATATTTATATTAAGTGATGTAAGGGATAGTCTCCCAAAAATGTCCTAAATGGGGCTTTGATTTCCTGGTATCAACACATAAGGTTTTTTCCAATTCATAGGACTAAATAGACCTAATACCCTAACCATTATTTGTCAGGAAAGTGTGGCGGGGTCTTTCCAATGAAAGACTGCATATGTGCAATAAGGGAGAAAAGTATGTAACATCTACAGATTCTTGCCAAGAGCCATATCATGTAAAAATCGCCTTTATTCTCTCCTTTGATATGTGGATTTGCCTAGGTAAAATGGGAGAAACAAGCCTTTTGTAAGCCCAAAAGGACAAAATAAAATTCTGACTGGATGTCATATGATCTCACAGTTTCGCCCAGGATAAAATCATAAAAAAAGTCAGCATCCCTGTACCCCTACAACAGTTACACGTTTTCACTAGGCTGCTGAATGAGGAGAAGAAGAGATGGGACTGGAGAAGCTAGCTTCGTAAAAAGCCTTTGGAAAGAGCATCTCAGCATGACAGTGAGAAACCATGTTGGTTCTCTATGGGAATTAAGCAGCTGCACTATATGAATCTATAATTCCAGAGAAGTGACAGCCTCATTGCCACAAAGGGTAGAGGCTTTAGAGGCAAAAATCACTATTAATCCCTACATGGTTTGCAGCAAAGGGTGTACTACCAGCAGCAACAACCCAATTGGCTGCTGGTTTGAATTCTCAGGCCAAGCCCACATAAACTGAAATGTTTTCAGATCTAATACATCAGGTAGCAAATAAAAGAAGTAAACAAATGAGGTAAACCCTATAATCTCCTGGCTTTCTGGATGAAGGAAATATCTGGGCTATAGTTCATGGAAGTAAATTTAGGCAAAGCACAATAGGTCTGTTGTCTGGACAGAGAGGGCCTGGAAATCAGATCACAGGTAGATGGAGTTTTTTCAGCCTGTAGCAGGAAGAAAAGAAATTCCCAGCAGGGAGAGCAAAAAGGGATCTGCTTGCCACCTGAACAAAGATTAAGTGGCTCACATACAATGTGAGATTAGATGAGGTATAGCAGATGTAGCTGCTGGGTATGGAGATCTGTGCACTGAGTGGAGATTACAAGGTCACAGAGTACATGGGTGTTCCTACCAGCAAAAGTGAAGAAACTGCACTACACGCTCCAGGAATTCAATCTCAGAAAAACCAAAAATGAGTTGCCTTACTCTAGTCATAGAGCAGTTTATTAATGATCTATCCTATCATAGCTTAAAAATATGCCTTGAGCAAAACACTTCATGACATAAACTTCAGTGATATCTTTAGGGATTTGAACCCAACAGCAAGGGAAACAAAAGGGAACATAAACAGCTAGGACTGTATCAAGCCAAAAAGCTTCTGCACAGCAAAAGAAACTGTAACTAAAATGAAAAGACATCCTACTGAATACATTTGCACACCATGCATCTGACAAAGGACTGATAAGGAAGATCTACCAAGACCACATACAACTTAACAACAACGAAAAACTGATAACCCAATCAAAAACTGGGCAAAAGAACAAATGCCTCCAAAGAAGACACAAATATGGCAAACAGGCTCATGAAAAAATGTTCATTATCATTTACTATCAGGAAATTGCAAATCAAGACCACAATGAGATGTCACCTCACACCTATGAGAATGGTCCCTAGGAAGAAAAACAAAAACAAGTATTGGCGAGGATGTGGAGAAAGGGAAATTCTCCTTCATCGCTGGTGGGAATCCAGACTGGCCCAGCCCTTATAGAATTAGTGCAGAAGTGCCTCAAGACATTATAAATGAATCTGCCATACAAGCCAGTAATTCCACTCCCAGGCCCCCACCCAAAAAATTCAAAAATACTAACTCAGAAGGAAACTTATACTTCCATCTTATTGCAGCTCTATTTACAATAGTAAAATTATGGAAACAACCCAAATGTCCAAAAATAGATGAATGGATCCAGAAGATGTAGTTTACATATACACAGCAGAATTATTATTCAGCAATCAAGAAAGATAAACGCATGCTATTTATGGCAACATGGATGGAGCTGGGAAGGACAATGCTAAGTGAAATAAGTCAAAAGGAGAACAATAAGTACTGGGTAGTGTCACTAATATGTGGAATATAGACTCTGAGACTACAGTGAAAGAAAGGGGAGGAAGGAAGGGAAGAAATAAGCTCATATCAATGGAGAAAAACTGACAGGATTTCTTCTAAGATCAGGTACAAGATAAGGGTGGCCATTCTCACCACTACTATTCAACATATTACTATAGTCATAGCTAAAGCAATTAAGCAAGACAAAGAAATAAAAGGCATCCACGGTCAGGAAAGAAGTAAAACTGTTGCTGTTTGCTGATGTTGCTGATGATATGATATTATATGTAGAAAATTCCATAGTCAGTTTAAAACCTAATGGAATAAATAACAATTTCAGAAATATGGTAAGATACAAAATTAACACAGAGATGGTCTCACTCATAGCAGGAATCTAGAAAACTTAAATAAGGGACCAGGAAAAAGAATAACTATAAGAAAGAAAATATCAAAATCAACAAACAACTATGAATAAAGAGACACTCTATGGGGGGTGGGGGGCGGGGAGGGGAGGGATTGGGGTCAAAATAAGGGGGTTGTAATTGTATGAGGAATATAAAAATAAAATTTATTTAAAAAAAAAAGAAAACATTCTCAATAAATATGCATACAAAAAAAAATTAACACACAGAAATTAAATTGCATTCCTTTACACTAATAATGAAACACCTGAAAAAGAAATGAAAACTATCCCATTCACAACAGAATCAAAAACAATAAAGTACACAGGAATAAATTTAACCAAGGAAGTAGAAGGGATCTTGTACAGATCTTGTACAGATCATTGTACAGATCTTGTACAATGAAAACTGTACAACTTTGCTGAAAGAAACTGAAGAAGACACAAACAGAAACACATTCCAATTTCATGAACAGGAAGAATTAATATTGTCAAAATAGCCATAACAACAAGACCCAACAGAAATGAAAACAAAAACAAGATTTCTGCAAGAGATGTGCATTTCCATGTTTATCACAGAATTATTCACAATGGCCAAGACATGGCAACAACCCAAATGCCCATCAATGGGTGCACAGAGGAAAAAGATGTGGTACATCTATATAATATTAGTTAACAGTGAAAAAGGAAGATATCCTTCTATTCGGCACAACATGGATGAAACTTGAGGACATTATTCTGGATGAGATAAATCAGGCAGAGAAAGACGAGAACCATAGGATATCATTTGACATGCGGAATCTAAAAATATTAAGCCAGAGAATAAAATACTTGTCACCAGGGGATAAGAGGGTGAGATAAGATTGATGTTCTGTAAAGATATAAACTTACAAGTAGTAAATAAGTCATAGTGATCTAATGTATGGCATAATAAATATAGACAATACTACAGTATAGTGATATATATTGGCAATCATACTGCAATATGTAAATGTACCAAGTAACACACTGTACACCTTAAACTTACACAATTACAAATCAAATTTATTCAACTTAAAAAAAAAAAAAAAAACAAGAGATGAAGGACTATCTCTGGACCATGTGAGGACACAGTGAGAAGGCAACTCTTTGCAAGCCAGTAAGAGAGGTCTCATCAGCAACCAACATTGCTGACACCTTGATATTGGATATATAAGCCTCCAAAATTATGAGAAAATAAACTCCTTGTTTAAATCACCTAGTCTTCTGTTACAGCAGCTTGAGCTGACTAACACAGTCCCAAACAAGATGGATTTGCCTTGTTACTTGCTTCTAGAACTCTAGGTATTATAACTTGGCCCTTATTTCTTACAGTCCCTTCTAGAGGAAGTTAGGAGATACCCCGTTGAGACTAAGTCTCATTCATTATGGCAAGGAGCAACCTGTGTTGCGCCTGAAACCAGAGACCACCCAACCCACCCAGCATGTCCAGATTCTTGGCTGGTAATTCCTCTTCACCATTTTCTCCAGCAGGCCCATGTAGTCACCACTTTCAAAAGGCCCCAGTCCTTGTCTTGAACTGGTACCAACCTCCCTTCGAAAGACAGCATTGGACTCTGCAAAACCCTTATTCCATAGAGATTGTTTTTATTATTTAAAGATATATTTCCCTGTTGTCTCTTGTCTCTCACTCTATCTTTCCTTGTCTCTTTTTTTTTTTTCTGCTTGCGTAAGAGTCTTTATTTTCTCTAACTTCTTTTATTATTATGGTAACATTGGTTTACACCACCATATATGATTTAGGTGAACAGGTTCACACCTCTTCAGATGTGTGTTATCACACTGCACCCTCCACCAAAAAACCTAAAAATATGGGGTCCCCTCCGGCTGTGTTCTCCACCCCTCTTCCTCTGATAGCCTCAATTCTGTAGTCATATTTCTAGGATTTATTTTTACTTATTTTTGTCTGTTCCTTTGTTTTGTTTCTTTATATTCCACTCTCTGGTCTCTTATTTTTAAGTATCCCTTTATTATTCTCTATGCCTCATTCCTTTTTTTTTTTTTGAAGATTTATTTTTTATTTACACGATAGCAGGGGTACAGGCCAGAGGTGCAGGAGGGTGAGAGGATTCACCAGAGACAGTGAGCAGAACAGGCAGACAGACCAAAACCACTGCTGAGGGGAGCAGAGGGCGAGACAAGAGAGGTCTGCTGCGCCATGTGGGAATCTTCCTGGCTGGCAATCAAACCCGCACTGCAGAGGCTGCGGACAACTTCACGGCACTGCGCTCAACCCACTGCGCCACCGGGGAGGCCCCTATAGGCCTCATTCTTAAGGTCTGTCTTTACCTCTTACTCCTAATCATTCTCTTCTCCTTTCCTTTCTTTCATTCTTAATATCTAAGTATACTTTTTAATTATTTTTAACTTAGTGAATAAGGTCTTTTCTCATTTATTTTGATAAGTAAATGAGTAAAATGTTATACACCTCTTCTTGTTTGAAACAAATAAGCAAGGGAAAACAAAATTAATATATTTTATCTAATCCTTGACTATACTTTATTAAACACCTTCCTCCAGAACTACTTCTATTTTGTTGGTACCACAAGGGAGCAGTACAATCAAGCAGATCATTTAATACAAGCATTTATAATACCAAGAGTCAAAAGAGGTGGCCAGGAAATTTCTCCTGGAGAAAGGCAAGACTTAAATGCAGCAATTGCTTGCTTCCATCACTTGAGAAGAGCTTTGACAGGCAGAGAGGATGAAGACAGAGTCAACACATTTTCAGATTTCATGTCTATAAACTGAGTTTATACCTAACTTGAGGATCTTAAAAGTTCATCTTGGATCAAAAGTCTGTTTTGTTGAAAATCAAGACATGGAAGGCAATGGGTAAGATCAAGAATAACTTTAAATTTTTGAATATGGTTAATGACTGGCTATAAATATATTGGCTTTGTGGTGGTAGAATAGCCAAAAAGAAAGAGCTAGTGATATTTGTTAAGTTGTGCCCAGCCCTTGAAAGAAAAACGAGGGGAAGCTATGTAATTTCGAAGGTCATAGAAGTTACATACAAATAGAGCTTAATGTTCTATTTGGCACTCTTACGTCTTCCTAATCGCCCAAGTTGGGTGCCAATATATGTCTGTCTGAATATTTTCATTTGCAAGTCACAAAAAAGTTCAATGAGTATCAGTAAAATAGGAAACTATAATTGAAGAGTATGGACAAGTTCTTGCCAATAAAAATATAATATTAAAAATTGTTAATAGACACATTTAAAAAGTTTTGACATCCAGGCAAAATTAATTTCAATAATATATTTTGTCAATAATTATTCTACTCTCAACATATAATCAATATGTTAAAATAATTAATGATATATTTTACTTATTTTTTACACTGAATCTTCAAAAGCTGGTGGACATTTTACATTTCCAGGACACTGCAATATGGTTTTGCATTAGCCATATTAGATAGTACAGGTCAAGACCTTAAAGTAAGACTAGATCAAGGAATTCAAGGAACGTGGTCTGTGCTCTATTGGTTTTGGTTTCTTTACATATTGGGCTCATCCTCTCCAAAAAGAGGTTGGTGGACGATGAAAGAATAGACACATCTCCATTTGGCTCAGCGAGATAACCCACAAGTAGTTTCAACTTATAGTGAACGTATGGCTCCCAGTCACAGAATACCTCATTCTGATAGCTTTGATTGGCCCTATTGATATCATATAATTATCCATGAACCAATCATGACACTAGGGGAATGGAACAGATCTACCTACATTGCCATCAACAAGGATTGTTGTCAAACAAGGATCTGACTGCCTAACCTGCTAATATGCTCCTATCTGGATCTGAGAGTGCATAAGGAGGTTGGTCATTCCCACCTGAATCACTGAAGGGATGTGGCACAAATCACATATATTCATTTAACTGGCCCTTATTGATTTGAACTCACCCAGACCCTGGAATCAGTGCCCAGGAAAGAAGGGGTTAGGAAGCCTAATATTAACTGCTCATTTATTCATACCTTGACACCAGTTCCTCTCTTCCTACTTACACAATAATAATTGTGTCATGAAGCTAAATTCCCACTAGACCCCCACTCTTGAAAGTGCAGGTACTTTTGGGGTCTCCCTAGTGGTGCAAGGGGTTAAGTGTCAGCTCTATGAAGCAATCTGCAGCTACTGCAGCACAAGTTCGATCCCCAGCCAGGGAGGTGACACACATGGCACAGCAGACCTCTCCTGTCTTGTCTGCTGCTCCCCTCAGTAGTGTATTTCAGTAGATCTGCCTGTTCTGTTCCCACCCTGTCTCTGGTGAGTCCTTTCACCCCCAGTACCTCTGGCCTGTACCCCAGTTCTTATATGCATAAATAAATCTTTAAAAAAAAAAAAAAAAAGAAAGAAAGTGCAGGTACTTTTAACAGTTTCTCAATGTCTGTGACTGGATATCTCCCTATTGACCTGTATGGGATTCTTGCATAGATTCTGAGAACATAACTAATTCTGTTCCTTCATTCATTTTGACCATTCACCTGTCCTTTCTTCCTTGTGGACTGGTGCCCCAACCTGGCCCTTCCACTTGCTCTGATGCTTAGAACCTATATTCTCAGGCTCGGGTCTTTCATGCAACTCCAACGGTCCTTGAGCGACCATTTTAGTCTTCATGGCTCTCTCCTGACACTGAATTCCAACAATAGCATTGAAAATATAATTAGAAGAGACTGTATAGTATGGTGAATAAGAGCAAACAAAGACTCTTGAACTAAACTGAAGCTAGGATTCAAATCCCAAGCTCTGCACCTTAGTGACTCTGTTGCTCTGCAAGTTATTTAAACTTTTTATGCCTTAATTTCCTCATCTTCAAAATATGGATAAAATAGGACCTATTTATCAGGCCAGTGTTATAAATCAGATGTATAAATACATGTCAAATGCTTAGGAGAGTCTATAAAGCAAGTATCATAGGGTGTTCAGCCAAGGAAGCAGAACCACTGGACATGAACTAATATGGAATAAGGGTTGCATTATATGGATTAGATCTGGCACCATTAACGGCGAAAGTTAGGTAAATAAAAATCTGCAAGACGAAAGCGAAAGAATCGGAGAAAAGTCTACACTCGGGACCACCAAACTATTGACAAATATTGTTACTGAAGATTACTGCTATCTCTGTATCCACTCGTGGCCTACAATGCTAGGTCAGGAGAGAAGAGCACAAAGAGAACAGGTATGATGCACACCACAAACCAGAGGAAAGCAAGTTAAAACGGAACCCACAACTGCCCCACTGCATGTAACCCACCCATTGCCTTGTGCCTCCACCAAGCTCCCCAAGCGCTTACCGGAACTTGGAGAAGCTGAAATAGCTTTCAAGGGAGTAGAAGGACCCACAGGTCCATTTGCTGCCTGACTCCAATATAGTCAGAACAGATCAGCAATAACAGCCGGCGCCCTTGGGGCCCAGGTGACTTTCACCAACTTCCCCAGAACCAGCCTCTGCTTCTTCACTTCCGCCTTCTAATCTCGAGTGAATTTTGGCTGCGCGTTCTCCCCATGAGCCCCCCATGCCCGCCCTGCAACCCAGAACCAACCAAAAAAGGAATCCAGGGTATATAGTCCCTGCTTGGCTAAACTATCACTGAATGGGGCCTCCCTGGTGGCGCAAGGGTTAAGCACCACACTGTGAAGCAATCCACAGCCTCTGCAGCACAAATTCGATCCCCGGGCTGCCAGGGAGCTACCCACATGGCCGGCAGACCTCTCCTGTCTCGCCTGCTGCTCCCCTCAGCAGTGTATTTCAGTCAATCTGCCTGTTCTGCTCCCTACTCTGTCTCTGGTGGATCCTCTCACCCCCTGCACCTCTGGCCTGTATCCCAGCTCTTGTGTGCATAAATAAATTGGGCCTCCCTGGTGGTGCAGGGGGTTAAAACACAACCTATAAAGGTGTCCAGGTGACTGCAGCACAAGTTCGATCCCCAGCCGGGGAGAAACCCACAGGGCAAGGAGGACCACTCCTGTCTCACCCGCTGCTCCCCTCAGCAGTATATTTCAGTCAGTCTGCCTGCTCTGTTCCCCACTCTGTCTCTGGTGAATGCTCTCACCGGCCCCTCTCCCTGTACCTCTGGCCTGTACCCCAGCTCTTGTATGCATAAACAAATCAATCTTTAAATAAATAAATAAACTGTCACTGAATGAAGCCACCACAGAGTGTTAGCTATTGTTATTATTACTGCTACCAATATTGTGTAGTCTCCTGTCGTTATCAATGCTCACATTATACTCACCGAGAGTGTAAGATCCTGAGGATAAAGCATCACCGCTTTATATACAGTACACAAGAGTTGTGACATACATGATGTTATTAAACCACATAACAACCGAACTGCATAAGCAAGGCAGGTTTTACGACCTATAGAAAGGTTACAGAGCTGGTTAAGGTGAGAGGCTGCAGCGCGCCTCCAAGGCCACCTGTTGGGATTCCCAGTCCAGAGCACCCCACTGAGCCCCAATTGCGTCGTGTACCGCAAGGGGGCAGCACAGCGCAAGGTGTGGGCACGCAAGGTACTTCCTAACTAGCTTTCTTTCTGTTTCCGAGCTGTACATCAATCAAACAAGAATGTGGTATCCCATGGCACAACTGATTTTCATAACGGGTTTGTGGAATCAGTCTTTACTCCATCGCATCTCACATGCGGTGAAACTACAATGTTGAATTTCTAAGGCATGCAGTTCCCACAATTTGCGGCAAGTGTCACCCTAGAGCTACTAAACAATCAATGCCTGAAATCTAAAAGCATCAAGAGAATAGGTATAATGCACATCGTGAATTGCAGAACACGACCTACATTTAAACCTGGCCAAAACAATATAAAGCAAAACAAAAAGAGAAACACCATTGCTCCATTTTACGTGGCATGACAGCTATTTTTGCAGAGTATTTCTCCCACCCTAGCCCCCTTGACTACCCATCCAGCTGGAAGTGTCTTTCAGGCAACAGCAATGTGAAAGTGCTGGAGAGTGACAAAAGATTAAAGTGGATTTCTCAAAGGCAGTCCATGTTCTCTTCTGCTTTGATATTCCCCAAGTCCATATAATTATCACTCAAAGTTGGGATCTTCTCTGTGCAATGCTGCCCCTAGCAGCGCACTATCCTTCCCAGAATCAAGTCATAATGCACTTTATTGTCCTTCGTTCTGGACAAGCCCTTTCAGGTCCATAGAAGATCATAGGAGATAATAATGGACTTTTGTTTCACCCCTCAACTTTTCAAGGTATTTTTCATATCTGTAATCTTGTTTGAAATTTATAACTCCTTTGTGCAATGTGTAGGGCAGATACTGTTAGGGGGAAAAGGATGTCCTAAAGCTAATTCCATACAGGGTTTGTGGACTCCACCCCCACCCCAGGTCAAAGCCAAAGACACTGGGAACTCCAAATCCCATCACCACCAAAGGGAAGGTGGCTGGGACCTGAGGGTGGGGTTAAGCAGCCAGGTTGGTATAAAGCCAGACACGTGGACTTTGGAGGGGTCCCCCATTTTGACTCTCCACCAGCTCGCAGCATTCTGCCAGCTCAGAGAGTGCTTTTTGGGTTTCCAGGTCAGCGGATCGGGTAGGATGCATTAAAGACTTTATTTCCCTATTTTCTCCCTGAGTTGTACATTTTCCTTATTTCCTTTTCCCTTGTAAATAAACCTTTTATTAACCGTTTGTGTGTGCCTGCAGTGGAGTATTAATAAGTCCCTTTTAAGCGCGCGGGTGAGGACCCACAGCCAGGCAACCCGTTCAATATTGGGGCTGCCCTATAACAATACTATTGTATAAATAGCCGAGTCTATTTAAGAGATGTCTCTCAAATTGGTACGCTTTTTTCTCTCCCCACATCTGTGACGCTAGTTGAATTTCTCATTTCTTACCTAGATTATTGAGATAGACTCCAAAATGGTTTCTAACGCCTTATTTCCTCCATTTTGTCCTTCTTTCATGCAGGTTTCATCTCATCACTTTGATACAGGGTGGTCCCCAGGCAAAGGGGAAGTTCCAGGTTCCCTGCCCCACCCAAAGGAGGGTGGAGCTGAGCAGAGAGGAGAAAAATATGGAGAAGAGACAGAGGAAGGAAGGAAGCAGGATGGAGCCAGAAGGAGACCTGGAGGAGGCACAAGGAGAGAGAGACACATGAAGAAACTGTGCTTGCCTTTTGGTCGTGGACTGGGTGACAAGATGTGGGTGAGAGACCCGTGGGGAGGTTAACAACCTTGTCTGGTTGTTTCTGATCCTTTTCTGTGGGTCCTCATTGGAAGGTGCTTTAGATTTGTGGCAGGCTTCAGGTCCTTGCTCTGGGCCAATCCCGTTTGGGTAGACTTTTACCCATGAGAGGATGGATAACTTTGGTTGATTTAGAAACTATATTATCTTTTCTGTATTGTTTACTAATTGTATTAAAGTTCCTTTCCATTAAAGTCTTATATGTTTTGTCTTGATGCGGCAGATAGAAGAACCTCTTTAGAGCAGGCAGGTTTGGGAGCTCTGGGGTGGCCCTCTCTCTGCCCTGTAACAACTTCACTCTGTGCTTTCAAACCAAGGGTGCTCTGGTTCCCAAAGAATAAAGACCAAAAACTTAACAAAGCCCTTGAACACTGACTATTTTACTACATTCTCGCTCTTATTCTTTTATTAACAAACTATTTCCTGTGCTTTATTTTAATCTTTTTTCATTTTCAATTATTAAGATATAATTGATATGAAACATATAAGTTTAAGGAATACAATATGATTTGATAAATGTATATGTTGTACTGATGCATATGTTTGTATGTGAAATGATCATCACAGTAAGTTGTTCACATCCATAATATACTTACATTTTTGGTCCTATCCCGGTGGCGCAGTGGGCGCGCAGCGCTGTGAAGCTGTCCATAGCCTCTGCAGTGCCAGTTCGACTCCCGGCCGGCCAGGGAGAAACCCACATGGTGAGGCAGACCTTTCCTGCCTCACACGCTGCTCCCCTCAGCAGTGTCTTCGGTCCGTCTGCCTGTTCTGTTCCCCGCTCTGTCTCTGGTGAATCCTCTCACCCTCCCACACATCTGGCCTGTACCCCAGTTCTTGTATAAATAAATAAATCTTAAAAAAATAAATATATATACTTACATTTTTCCCTCTTGATGAGAACTTTTAAGATCTACTTCCCCAGCAACTTTCAAATATAGCATATAGTATTATTAACTACAGTAAAATAGTACAATACATCCCATGAACTTACAACTCAAGATTTGTAACTTTAACCACCTTCACCCATTTTCCATACCTCTATCCCCTGCCTCCGGCATCTACAGATCTGATCTCTGCTCTGTTTTCCTAAGACTTCACATAAAAGTGAAATCATAGAGTATTTGTTTCATTGCCTTGTTTCATTTAGCTTGTTTCACTTGCTTTTTCAACAACCAACCATACACACGAGTATCTGTTTTGTTCAAAATCAATAGGCACTTACCACAGCCCTGTCCTAATTCCCTTGATTATTCTGCTTTCTCTGCCTGGAATGTGCTTTCCTCCCTCATCTAGGGCCTAAGAATGTTCATTACTCAGGGTCCAGTTCTAAAAATGTCACATGAGTATACCGTAAGTTGTTGCTGGTGGTTTAAATTGCTATAATCCTTCTCAATAATCATTTGATAAAAGATATCAGGAAACTAAAAATTCATATTCCTTGACCCCATTACTTGCCATATCTATCTTCCCTAGAGAAACAAACTTCAGAAATTATCCACAGAGGAATCATTATAGTGTTATTTGTAATAGTAGAAAATATAAATAACCTGTCCTCCTGTTAGTAGCTTTTGACCCTTTTTGATTATCATATAGCCACATGCCAAAAGTATATTTGCATGTATACACAAAGATATGTGATCCAAAAAAAAAAGCTTCATGAGACAATATGTGTATTCATGAGGTAATACATGTCCTTACTACATACAATACATCTAGGTCCTTTTTTCTAAGTGTTGATTTTTTTTAAAGATGTTCGTTTTTTTAAAGGTATTGATTATAGCTCACCTACTTATTAATGGATTATAAGCCACAGTTTGAAGACCACTAAATTAAAAATATGGTAATATGGAATATTATTTAACTATAGAAATATTTCTTAAAGTAACAAGTTGCTCAGTAAAAGCATATTAATATAACATTAAGTAAGAAAAAGCGAAGTACCATTTAGCTAAACAGCCTGATTTTACTATTTTTTGAGCATGTTGCATTGGGATGGTTCTCTGGGGTCATAGTAAAAAGGCAGGGTGATTCAGTGTGCCCACAAGTTTGCTAATATTTCTATGTCATAGTGTCTTGCTAGGAGCAGAAGAACATGGGATTCAGACAGCCTTGAAGTTGGATGAACCTTGAGTTAACTGCAAAGTGTATTCATTTTATTTGATAAACATGTACTAACTATAAACACTATGTGCTTGGGGCTTAAAATGCAAAGATGTTTCAAATTTATCACAAGAAAGTGGACAAATGAGTGCACTGGTGTTCAGATGGACATAAAAGAAAAACAGTCTCATTTCTAGCGGGAGTTGATTTCCCAGACAAGATTAAAGATGTGTTTCCCTCAAGAAATCAGTGAAAGAGAAAAGAACATTGCAGATAGAAGGATGGAACAGTGGGGTGCAGGAACAGGGAAGGGTATGTGGTGAATGGGGATATCAGGCATATTTGTTTGATGGAGCAGAAGGTAAGGTAGGGCAGGGTGGGAAGTGAGACCACAGAGTGGAGCATGAGCAAGAGCCTGGAGAACCTTGGTACAGGCCTCAACCCACAAAAATGTGGATCCTTTGCCCTCTGAGGAAAGAATTCACCAGAGAGCACTCATTGTACTTGAACCAGTCCAGGCTTTATCAAATAGACTCTTGCATGAGGAGTCAGTGCAGGGGAGAAATTAATCTGGCTCCTGGAAGAGTGTTAGGAGGAAATATTTGAAGGATAACTGAAAGATAAATCCAGGGGGTGGGAATGTCTGGGGACCACCCTGTTACAGGAGGAGAAGAAGAGCAGTGTCATAGTTGGTTCTGGATAGGTCTACACCTTGACACATGCAGAGGGTTACACGCCAGCTGCACAGGTGAGCTCTCAGCTTTTTCCCCCCAAGAACCCGTGAGATAATCATTAGTCAGGATGTGACACATTTTATCTATGATGGCACCTTGTGGTCAGTGGTACAAAATTGTTTGAACAGGGCTTGAGAGTTCATGTTTAGTCCACCTGTTCAAACAGGACTTGGGGCAACTTGTCCTAATTGCTCGAAATTTCTTTTACCCAAGCTGGCGCATTGTGCCCAACAAGAAGCCCGACTCTCTGGGCCACTAATTCCTAACAAGCATGAACCTTACCATTGACTGTGCAGCTTTAAAAACTACAGATGCTGGGCCTCCCTGGTGGTGCAGGGGTTAAAGTCTCAGCACTATCAAGCTATTGCCAGCCACTGTGACATGAGTTCGATCCCTGACCAGGAAACTAACCCACATGGCACAGCAGACCTCTCCTGTCTTGCCCTCTACTCCCCTCAGTAATGTATTTCAGTAGATTTGCCTGTTCTGCTCCCCATGCTATCTCTGGTGAATCCTCTCACTCCCAACCCCCGCACCTCTGGCTTAGACCCCAGTTCTTGTATGCATAAATAAAAATAAATCTTTTTAAAAAACTACAAATGTCTGACTTACCCCAGTAACACTGGTGAACTGGACCTTAGTAAGATCTGCCATTTTTAAGTCTGTACTCGGCCATTTTCTGTAGATAATAAAAGGCTATTTAAGGGGTGCAATAAACAGGTGCAATACCTCATTTTTATTCAGCAGTTGCATCGTGAATGGATTGGAAGAGGACAAATTGATCACGGGAAACCCAATTAAACAGATTACCATGATAGTCCATGAGAATAGAGGATAAGGCAACTGGAATAGAGAGGAAGAGATGGATATTGAAAATGTCTAGTCCACAGTTGGGACTTCCACGTGGTTGAAAGGAGGGGTTGAGGTGCTGGGAAGTTTAGCTCCTCCATAATCTCCTGCAGCCCTCCTAAATAACAGGAAAAATAAAAACAGATGTTTGCTCTGCTAAAAGATGTATGGGAAAAATCCTCCACTTTTCATCAGATTTCCCACTTTCCAATATACAACCACCTCTAAGCAACTCCTTTCTCTGAAGTCACAACTTAATATCTGGGGGTGGGGACAAGGCACATGGAGGTGGAGGGGAATTAAGGGTGACTGACTTTTCTCAACACCTCAGGAAAAATAATACTTACCTCATGGATTTGAGCTGAGAATAAATAAGATAATGTATGGACTGTGTCTGGCACATGGCAGGCTCTCGATAAATCATTTTTTTCCTGGATAGGGTGACTAAGCCCTGAGTTCTCCTCTTATCTGACCCAAAATTCTTACCCAGGCTTGTTTTCCTCTCTTAAACATATTTATAAGTTTTTTTAGTGCAAGACAAAAATGACAAGTTTTCACTTTCTTTTTCAGACAAGACAAGGGAATTTTTTTCATCATATGGAATAAAGTAGGAGCTAGGTGAAAGATTTTACCCCCTTTCAGCTGTGTTTCATCAACTGAGAAGAAATTCTCTTTCCTGATAATTCCCCCTGAAATTTAACATTCTTTTCACCCTTATACTCAATGAAAAAAAAAAGTGCTAGCAGCAACACATCTGAAGTTTCCTTGTATTTATCTCAAAGTTAAATCCTCTTCAGTGCTTTGCAAGTAACCAGAAACACTACTTTAAAAAAAAAAAAAAGCTGCAAAAACCTCTATTAAAGTTGTTCTTTTTATAAAAGTGTAGTCACAAATCAATGCATTGTTAATGAAGAGTTTTCCTCTGCAGCCTCCAGACTTATGTGGACTCCAGACTGCCCTGGGAGTGGGGAGTTGAGGGGGGCGGGGTAAACTAGCAGTTCACACAATGGGGGCTTTCAGAACCATTTACTTCCAAAGAAACAGACCAGAGAAGTCAGAAGTCAAAACCAGCCTTTCCCACTTCTTTTCCAAATGTGTATCCAGATTGTTATGAAGAGAACTGGAGAGAGGGCTGTATGGATCTAAATCATTGACATCTTCCTCTTAAAAATGATCAGAAATATACCATTTCTCCTTCTAAAAGCACAAGCTACAGAAAATCCTGCTAAAAAAATATAACAGGCCCAAAATGGAATTGTCCATGCCAAGTCCCACCAAGACTCAATATTTCATTAATTGCAGTTTCAGCCTCTCCCAAGAGTGGAAAGGTTAACTTATCTGGAGTTTCCTGGTCAGCCTTGGTGAGGTAACAAGACATCTTATCTTCCCATACTAGAAGGTGGTTTTGCCTCAAATTTCTATTTTTTCTTTTGCTAATGACCTTATCCCACCCCCTTTCTGACTATAAAAACCATGTATTTTATGTAAATTTTTGCAGCTTTCAGTTGCTAAATGGGATGCTACTTGATTCATGAGTCATTTTAAAAAGTCAATTAGATCTTTAAAATTAACTCAAATAGATTTTTGTTATTTAACAACATTTACATGGCAATCAAGAGTCAGGTTGCTTACATTTGAATCCTGATCCAGCTCTGCCTGTATGTAATGCTGACTTAATCACTTGTCTGGTCTCCTCTTCTGCAGAGTGAGATAGTGAAGTCATTTTTGGAGATGTTGGGTTTGGAGAGTGGGGTCCTTGTGATGGAGGACAAGAATAGAAAAACTGGAAAGGAGACCTCTGTAAAGGCAGGAAGGGACACAGTGCAGGTTTTCTGATCCCATGCAGACTGGGTAAAGGAGGAGTCAGAGTCCACAGCAGGCAAGGGTGCTGTGAGGCCGGGAGGCTGGCAGGCCTCCCAGCCCCCAGCAAGTCTTCACTCTGTGGGCTCTCTGGCGTTCTCTCTGCTTCTGCTTCTCTTGCTTCTCTCTCGGCTTCTTTTCGTTCTTGGCTTCTTGGCTTCTGCTGGCGTCCCCGTGACGCTGCCCTTAAAAGCCCAGTCTTAGCCCAGGTAAATCCCATCTACCTATGCCCATACCCTACTCCAGGTGCCCAACATCAGGCATGCATTCAGGAGCTCAAGGATCCTTCATCTATCCTGATGGCGGGAGGGCAGAAAAGCCTGACATTTTCTTTACCCTACAACCTCACGAGACTAAAACCTGACTCACACAAGGAGATGGGGGTCAAGCGGAATAGCAGACCATTAACCTAGCAGTAGAGGTCGTGACCCTCAGGCACCAGTGCCTTATCTCAAGGCATGAGACCCAAGCAGAATCAAATGCTATAGGGAGTGGAGCGCAGGTCTGAGGGTAAAGATATGGAGATTGGGCCCACCCTGGAATCTCTGGTCCCTTTCTAGTTTTGCCTGTTACCCAACATCAGCAACAAGCAGGCCACTCCACGGAGGAGTGACCCCTCCCAAAGAGAAAACAGCTATATCAGTACAGTCTCTGCACAGGCTCAGGGCAGCACTCCCACTGCCCACATATGACCATGCAGGTGCTTCTTTTTGTCGTGCCCAGTGTCGACAAGTGCAGCCCCCAAGGACACACAGCCCCCGAGGACAAGTGCAGCCCCCAAGTGCAGCCCATGCAAGAACACAAAGGAGTTTATTACGGGCTAGAGTCCGGGTTCACGACATGCACAGACACAGTGGCAGAGATCTAGAGCCCGAACAAGGGAAGTAGGGGTTTTTTATAAGGTTACAGATTGGTTCAAAAATCAAATCATGCCGGTTATCACCCATTGGCTACTAGAATGCATTTTGGCGCACGTGGTTATAGTCTTAAGCTGATTGGACGGGTAGAGATGCAGCCCCATTTATGGATAAGACCGCCGTCATTGGCAGCTGGGGATGGTTTGACTTTATGTCAACAAGTGGGGTGAGGGCTGTGACTGTTGAAACTATCTCCAGAATGCAGTTTTGCAAGAACTAAAATATCAAGATGGCGAATACACAAAATGGCGAGCCTTGGCTAAGCTTGGTTCCACACTTTTCACCAACTCTCTCCCTCTATAGGGCAGCAGGTTTCTGGCTGCTGTGACCTGTACCATGCCAGGACTTCTCTTCACTGACCTCCCTCAGTGGAGGCCGCTGTCCCCAGGGCCGCCTGCCTGCAACCATGCAGGCCTCTCTCAGGAAACCTGTCCCTTTCCCTTTCCCTAATAAACCTGTTCTTTAAATATGACTAACGTCTCTGTCTCATGGAGAAACTCGCCTGGGAAACTTGCTGTGTGCCGCTGAAATGGGAGCCCTGGTAAAACCTTTCCCAGAGTGAACCCAAGGACCCCGCACTCTACAAAACTCCACCACTTGGGTTCACTCTGGGAAAAGTTTCACCAGAGCTTCCCTTTCACCAGGTCAGTTTCCACTGACACAGAGACATTAGTTATTCCAAAGGGCAGGTTTACTATGAAAAGGGAGAGAAGGAAAAGGACACTTGCAAAGTGGGCAGAAACAGCTGCCCCCGGAAAAGTCAGGTTTGCTAAAAGAGAGCCCTGCATGGTCACAGGTGGGCAGCCTTGGGAGGAGAGCCACCTCTGCTGCGGGAGGTCAGTGAAGAGAAGCGGCGGCAAGATCACAGGTCATGGCGGGCAGAAAGGCTGCTGCCCTGCAGAGAGAAAAAAAGCATCTTCATAGTCACTGGTGGGCAGAAGGGCTGCTGCCCCAGACCAGTGCAAAAATTGCACTGATAGTCTTCTTCTGATTGTTAATTGCTGTTAAATTAATTATTTCTAGGGTTGGTTATTCTTTTTCTATTGCTTTGGCTAGATCAATTGGGAAGGACCAGTGATTCTTTTACAAAAACCCTTAATCTCTGTATCCCCACCTCCAGTCTGTGCTAGAAATTCTTTACTTTTCTAAATAGCTTGTTTAATGACTGTGTTTACCCCTATCTCCAGCTTGTAATGTTTCCTTTTCAAATTCTTATCCCCCATCAATAGTACCTACTTAATATAGTTGTGAGGATTAAATGAGTTAATAGATGTAAAGTGCTTAGAACAGTACCTGGTACATAATTGCTGGTCAGCAGACACTACTAAGCAGAGGAGAGCTCCAGGATGAATCAGCCCATGAAGCTGCTGGAATTGGGTCAGTTCTATAGTAGAGATTGCAAGTACTGGACCCACAGGCCATCAAAGGCCTGCAGACATGTATAATTAAGTTAAGCAGGGTTTAGTTTTTTTTTTTTATCATTGTTTGCATATACGATTCAGGAGATACACAAATCAGCATTTCTGGCTTCTCTTGAAGAGTCAAGAGACTTGGCCATCCTGGGCCTAGATTCCTAATAGCAACTGTTGGTGGGAGTTGCGTAGTGGTTAAACTCTGGGCAGGGTATAAGTCTCAAGGACATTACTCCCCATGTGCCCATGTACCTTATTTACTTTATCCTGTTAGGCATTTGAAATTTTGATCTCTATAATAAAAGGACTGGGACCTGGAAAATCATAGCTTTTACCTACATCATAATAGAGGAATGGCCCTGTGAAGCAACAGGGGTGAACACAGACCTGACCACCTGATTCTGAAAAAAGAAGTAAAGAGGGAGGATTATGACTGATTGTATATGAGGCTCAGCTCTTTTATAGTCTCCACTGGAGCTATCCTTGCCTTATAAAATTTAAATAAATTACACACAAATTAAAAATAATAACAGGTACAATTTATCAAGAAATATGCCACTTCATACATTATCCAATTGGATCCTCACAAAAAAATGATATAAGAATTATGATTCTCAATTTACACTTGAAGAAAATGAGCCTTGGAGAGTCTAAACAATATATCTAAAGTGGGTGAGGAAGTGACAGAGCTGGAAGTGGGGCTCAGGGCCCAAGACAGCACAGTGCATTCATTAGTTAGCAGATCCTCCCAACTCCACCACATTCTTCAGACAATTCTGTCTCCCCCAAAACTTCTCACCTAAAAGAATTTCCTCAAATTCCTCCTCTTCTTGCAATAGCTCTGACAGCAGAGCTAAATTTGGTGAGGGGAACTAGTCCTTATGCAAATTGCAAATGCCCTAGGAAACTGATGAGAAAAATTACAAAGCTTTAAGACTCTCTAATGTGTAGGAATTAAAAAGGGAAACTCAAAAACCTTAACTGTGTGGAGAAAATTATTTTAATGGGCTAGAAGTCAGAGATGGAAATTTTGTCTAATCATTAAAGAAACATTTGGGCAAAGATCGACTGGAAGGGATTAAGAGTTCTGTGTACACCATACCAAATTTGAGGCAGTGCCCAGACTTGATTTATTAGCTGTGTCAGTCTATGGTCATACATGAGCAATACCACCCTTGACTCTGACAATTTACTAGATGTGTGACCTTGAGCAAATTACTTAACCTAGGTAAGTCTCGGTTTCCTCATCTATAAAGTTGGCATTATTCCAAATTTGGAAGTGCACTGTGAGATTGCATAGAATTCACATGAAGTGATTAGCACACTGTCTGGAATATAGTAGGTACTCTGTAAATGTTGATGTTTTTCTGTTCTCTTCATTCCCCACAGTGATTTAAAATTGATGGTAATCAGAACATAGATGTACTATTTTAGAATAAAATGCAAGAAAATAGGAAACAAGGGACTATTTGGGCAGACAGACAATAATTATTGAGTCTTCTCCTTTCTCTTAAACAAAAAGAGTCTCAAAGGGCTATTTTATAAGCAGCAGCACTCAAATAGTACCTCTGGCAAGAAGAGTTGGAATACTGAGGAGGTGTAAATGACTTAGCTATCGCCTAGAATTTAAAGCTTCTGAATGAGACTAAATATGGCTAATATTAAGAGTTCTTTAAAAAAAAATAAGGCCAGACACTATGTTTTCACTCTAGGTGCATTGTTTCATTTATTACTCATAATGGTAAAGGTAGCCACTGTGATTCCATATGTAGATGAATTAGTCTTAGAGAATTTTGTAACTTTTCCAATATAATGGACAATTACAACTCATATATGGACATAGAATTCTGTCCAAACACAAAATGCAAAGCTGCTATTACTATGATGAACTAGAGGGAAAATGATGAAGGACATAGAAATGTGGCTTTAAAGTACAATTGTCTGGGCTAAATTACCTAGCTATCTAACCTGCCAAAATTAGTCAGGTCTCAAGTGAATTCATAGTGCTAAATAAATAGTAGATACATTTATTGCTTTATCTAATCATTTGTCTCTATTGTTAACATCTTATGATTAAGTTAGAATTCTGAGCCCTGCCTTTACTTAAAATAAGGAAATAATTCCTTATTCATGGGTGCTGTGAGGAAAAGTTATAAATAACTGTATGCACATAGAATTTACAGGTCACCTATTCTCTGGATTGCATTTCTCTTCAGAACGTTTTCTTTTAAGGTATTACTTTTCTAAGCACAAGTTCGATGGCTTTTTAGAAAGAGGGCCTAAAAGGACCCCAGATCTCTCTTTAGATATTGGATCACTCAAAAGGAGTATCTACTGAGAAAAGTTACTGGCAGCTTACTTACTAGTTTGCCCAAATTGGTTGATCCCTCTTAGAATTAGTAAAATATGAGTAATGATATATTTGACATAAGATTATGATGAGGTTAAATGAATTAATAGTTAAATTCATTTTTTAAAGTGACTGCCATGGGCTTCCCTGGTGGCACAAGGGGTTAAGTCTCAGCACTATGAAACTATTCACAGCCACTGCAGCATGAGTTCAATCCCCAGCCAGGGAGCAACCCACATGGCGCAGCAGACCTCTCTTGGCTCACCCGCTGCTCCCCTCAGCAGTGTTATTCAGTCAGTCTTCCTGTTCTGTTCCCCACTCTGTATCTGGGGAGTCCTCTCACCACCCCCCCCACACCTCTGGCCTACACCCCAGTTCTTGTGTATAAATAAGTAAATATAAATCTTAAAACAAAAATAAAGTGTCTGCCATATAGTAAGCACAAAACAAGTAACAGTGTGGAATTCTTCCAAATCCCTGCATTTAGTATGTTATCGCTACAACTTTTCCAAAGAACACCACATTTTTAATTTTTTTAATTACCTGGACTTAATTTATAATATGGGAGCAGGGCCCCCCACATATACAACAAGTAGTTCTCCAGACATATGCTGGATAGCCTATAATTTAGCTCAATTCTGACACTGTCTAGAAATAACATCCTATTCCACAGGTAAAAGGCTCAGTCCTACAAGACTTCCCACCTCAGACACCAGTGATAAGCCAGATCGTTACCTGTGATTCTGACCACACAGTAAAAGATTGGAAGTTCTGACAACCCTCTCTTTGGACTTCAAATGACGGTCACAGCCCAGATTGTTACCTATTTTTGACCAAGTAAATACCAGAAGTTCCCACTATTCCACCTTTAGGTTTAATTTGCTAGAGCAGCTCACAGAACTCAGAGAAACATTTTTACTTACTAGATGGTGTATGAACTTAGAACAGGATACAACTTGGCAGTGGGCAGTTGGGAGAGATGCACAGGCAAGGTATGTGGGAAGGGACACTGAGCTTCCATGCACACTTTTCAGTCCCCACTCTCCCCAAATCTCTGCACGCTCACCAATGTGTGATGTCCCTGAACCCCATCCTTTTGAGTTTTTATGAAAACTTCACTACATAGACATGATTGATCAAACCACTGACCGCTGACTGAATTCACCAGTGTAAATTCCAACTCTGCAATCAAATGGGTGACTCCCCTGGCAATCAACACATATCCTCAGGTGGGGTCCCAGTCTCCTCATTAACAAAGACACCCTTATCATGCTCTTCTTAGGAAATTCCAAGAGTTTTAGGAGTTTCATGTCAGAAATGGCAACAAAGTCCAAATGTATATAATAAATCACAGTATCTCACATGTATCTAATATAACACAGTATCTAATATAACACCAAATACCACCAAGGAATTGTTACAATCATTTGCCCTTTGATGGAACAATGCTGATGCACCATTATTTTGTGAATTTTCTAAAATTTGACTGCTAGCTAAAACTCCTAACAGTAGAAATCAATTATATATTTTCAATTTCATCAACTAGCACATTCTTCAAAACACTTTCTATGAATGAAGCAAGGTGTTAAGTTCTGTAACCATAGCCAAGATATAGCAAGTCCTGTCTACCTAAACTTGCATAAATATCCACTTACATATTTATAATTGCAATGATTTGTTTATGGGACTGTACTTCTCCCATATGAGCTCTATGAATATAGCTATTGTGGCTTATTTTCACCAAGAACAGAGTTTAGCACCTAGTAAGGGATCAAAAATGATTGTGAAATAACTCACTTTACAGTATAGAAGGCGCCATACAAATACAGGAATATAATACAAGTTTTTATATTTCCTTTATAGGTAACAAATAATACAGCTTGTGAGAAGAAGCAGGTATTCTCACTAGAATGAAAAATGAGAGGTTTATGAAGTATGGAGTATTTGGATCAGATGTGTTGTACAGGAAAATCTCGTAGAAATAGTAGAAAATGAGAACAGAAAGACTGGGAACCATGTGTGGAAGGAACTGAATAAGCCAAACCAGGAACAGAAATTTTATTTAATGCACAATTGATAATATTCGAAGCTCCCAAATAGGTAGTATAGGATTTATTTAACTATTGATTACTTTAAAAAGTAATATTCTAGGATTTCTGCTTCCAGCCAAGATAGAAAGATCCCATTGTAAGCACCATGGTAAGAGAGTCATCCCTTTTACGAAAAGAAAAACAACTTGGACATTTCAAAAATCCATAGGAATACTCGGAACAGTGAAAAGAAGGGGGACTCCCTAGAAACCTGGGTACTCCTCATTGCTCCCCCATGGAGGGCTAAAGCTGCACTGACATCAGCAATAGGTAGTGGTACAATCCACTTCTCCCTTCCTCTGGGGTCTCAGTAGACCCAAATGGGACGTGAACTTCCATCTAGCTACCATCACCAACAGCATGAGGTGGCCTCCTGCAGCCATCCCTCCCTCGCATCAGCATTAGTGGAGCAGCATGGAGTTGAGTTTCTGCTCCCACCCTGTAGCTGTGAGCCAATGCTCTGCTTCCTCCTTCCTCTGCTGGGAAGGCAACAATATTGTGTAAAACAAACAGAGACAGAGAAAGAGGAAAGAAAGAATAAAGAACAAGTCAACTGAAGAGAATTATGTCACAGGCATATCCTTGAGGGAGATTATCCTTCTTCCTCACCCATCTGCAAAGGGAAAGAGTAAATATTCTACTTTTGCCAGGGGATGTCAGTGGGGCCCAGCAGGAAACTAAACATATATACCCCTGTGTGCTGTACTTCAACAAGCAAAATGCCTACCTTAAAAAAAAATACATTAAAGAGTTTCCAGAGTCTCATATTAACCAAAATGTAGAGGAAAAAATAAAAAATCACTTATCACCCCAAGAACCAGGAAAATCACAACACAAGAGAAGACTATAATGAAAGTCAACATCAAAATGAATCAGCGGTTTGAATTATCTGATAAGATTTTTCAAGCCATAATAAAAATGCTTCAATAAGCAATTATGGGGGCCTCCCCGGTGGTGCATCCGTTGAGTGCTGGGTTGCGAAGCTGCCCGCAGCCTCTGCAGCGCTGGTTCAATTCCCGGCTGCTCCCCAGTCACCGGAGGAGGGTCCCACATGGTACGCAGACCTCTCCTGCCTCCCGCTGCTCCCCTCAGCAGTGTACTTTGGTCCTTCTGCCTGCTCTGCTCCCCGCTCTGGCTCTGGTGAATTCTCTCACCCTCCCCGCTTCTGACTGCACCCAGTGCTTGTGTAAATAAATAAATAAATCTAAAAATAAAAAAAACACTGCTATCCATTAAAAAAAAAAGCAATTATGAATTCTCTTGAAACAAACTGAAAAACTAGAAAATAGTAAAAAAAAGAAATGAAAAATGCATATTATACCATGGATGAATCTAAAAATATTATGCTAAGTGAAATAAAAAAGCAAGTCACCTCACCACCCCACACACACATTTTATGAGACTATTTATATGAAATGTTCAAAAAGGCAAATCTGGGCCTCCCCAGTGGCGCAGCGGTTGAGCACTGGGTTGTGAAATTGCCCGCGGCCTCTGTGAGCCGGTTCGATCCCCGGCTGCTCCCCGGCCACGGGAGGAGGGTCCCACATGGCACGCAGACCTCTCCTGCCGCCCGCTGCTCCCTTCAGCAGTGTACTTCAGTCCTTCTGCCTGCTCTGCTCCCCGCTCTGGTTCTGGTGAATTCTCTCACCCTCCTGCGCTTCTGACTGTACCCAGTGCATGCATAAACAAAAACAAACAAACAAATAAATAAATAAAACATGCCTCTATTAAAAAAAAAAAAGGCAAATCTATACAGATTGAAAGTAGATTAGTGTTTGCCTAGGCTAAAGGTAGTATGGAATAAGAAGTGACTATCAGTGTGGGTACAGGTTTCTTTCCAGGGTGATGAAAATATTCTAAAATTAGATTATGGTGATGTTTGCATAACTCTGTAAAGATACCAAAAAACAATTGAATTTTACACTTAACATAAGTGAGTTTTACAGTACGTAAATTATATCTCAATATAACTTAAGTTGCAATTCTAATTAATAAAGTTTGATTGTAAAAAGAATCAAGTAGAAGTTTTCAATTAAAGAAATATCAGCAACTGAAAATTGTTGGAGACACTCAAGGGTAGAGTGGAAATGACAGAGGACAGCAGTCAGCAAACGTGAGGACAGATCAATAGGACTTACCCTGAACAATAGAGAGAAACAGACTAAAAAGATGGGAACCTGTGTGGGAACAAAAGATACATCATCAGTCCCAGAAAGAGATGAGAAAGAGTGGAGTTGAAAGACTATTTTAAGAAATAATGGCTAGACACTTCCCAAATTTTTCAAGGACTGAAAGAACTGTCACCCATGAATAAACACTATGTCCAGTGAGGGATGAAGGAGAGGAAATAAAGACATTCTCAGACAAATTGTCTGAGGGAATTTGTTGCTAGCAGAGCTACCCTTCTAAATGGCTAACAGCAGTCTTTCAAACATAAAGGAAATGATAAAAGGATTCTCACACCAGCAGGAAAAAAGAACAAAAAAGTAGACATATGAGCAGGTGTACAATGAATTATTTAGTGATGGAAACAAAAATTATATACCATCTGATAATCAAGAAAAAGATATTTAAAAATGAGGAGAGAAAAGGGATATATATGGAAGTAAGTTTTCATACATTAAAATGGTAAAATGTTAATACAAGTAATTGTTATGTTACATATGATATTGTAATGTCTAGAACACTAAAAAAACTCTACAATGTGATATATTCAAAGACGCTATAATTCAGAAACCAAAAAGGGTTCAAGTAATCCACAAGGAGGTAAAAAAAAAAAAAAAAGAGAAATAGAAAAGAAATAGAGGAAGAAACAAAAATAAAATAGATTTATGTCATAAACGTATAATTACTTTAAATGTAAATGTTCTAAATGAATCAGCTAAAATGCAGATATTTGCAAAGTAGTAATCCAATAGTTTAATATGCCAGTAACACTTCAAATGATGACAGGAATATTGCGAGAGGTTGGAGAGTGGTTTACCATGCAAGCAATAGTTTTAAAAAACATAGGAGTGGTAAATTCATTCCAGATAAAGCAGACTTCGGAGCAAAGAAAATTAATATAGAAAAAGAGGGGTACTATGTAATGATAAAAGGATAAATCCACCAGAAAGACATAAGATTCCTAATGTACCAAAAAACAAGAGAGTCTCAAAATATATTAAGCAAAACTTGAAAGAAGAAATATACAAATACACAGTTCCACTGAGTTGGGGGTTTCCATTCATTAGTTTCAGCAGTTGAATCATGAAACAGAATATCAGTAAGGATAAAAAACTGACAAACACAACCACCCAACAGGATCTAATTGAAATATGCAGAATGTTTCACCCAATAATAGCAGAATAAACATTTTTTATTTAAGAGCCCATGGAACATGTACTAACATAGGCTATGTCCTAGGCCACAAAATAAACTCCAACAATTTTTAAAAAATTAAAATCATATAGAATCCAACCCCAAAATCATTAACAGGAAGACAAGAAAAACATCTTCAATAACTTGAAATTTAATACATTTCCAACAATCCACAGGTAAAGAGAAATTCTCTCCTGGGAATTTTTTAAAAAGATACAAATGGGGCCTCCCCGGTGGCGCAGCGGTTGAGCGCTGGGTTGCGAAGCTGCCTGCAGCCTCTGCAGCGCCAGTTCGATCCCCTGCTGCTCCCCGGCCACTGGAGGAGGGTCCCACATGGCACGCAGACCTCTCCTGCCGCTGCTCCCCTCAGCAGTGTGCTTCGGTCCTTCTGCCTGTTCTGCTCCCCACTCTGGCTCTGGTGAATTCTCTCACCCTCCTGCGCTTCTGACTGTACCCAGTGCTTGTATAAATAATAAATAAATAAAAATAAATCTTTTAAAAAAAAAAAGATACAAATGAATGAAAATGAAAATACATGTCAAAATATGTGGATGCAGTCCAAGAATTGTAAGGGGGAAATGCTACTTCTAAATGCTTATATTAGAGAAAAAAAAAAAAAAGCTTCAAATCAATAATCTTTACCCTTAGAAAATTTAAAGAAAAAATAAACCCATAGTGAGTGGAAGGGAGGAAATAATACAATGTATAAATCAATTAAACTGAAAAAAAAAAGAAAATAAATTTAAAAGAGATCTATTTGAAAAATGTTAATAAAATGACAAACTTAGGATAAAATTGATAAAAATAAAAAAGAAATGCACAGATCACCAACATCAGGTATAAAACAAGAGATGATCAACTGAGAGCCTACTCCCGTTAGAGGGCTAATAAGTGAATAATCCAAATAACTTTATGCTCATAAAACTGACAACATAGAATTAATAACTTCTTCAAAACACACAAGCTATTGAAACTCAACCAAGATGAAAGAGACAACCTGAATAATCCTGTATCTATAGAATTGAATGAGAAATTGAATTAACAGTTTTAAAAGCTTGTAAAAAAATCTTTATAGACAGAGATTTTACTAGAGAATTTTAAGCACTTATAGAAAAAACTTCTTAACAAATATTAGCAAATTAAATCCAGCAATGTTTAAAAAAGTATACACCATGATGAACTGCAGTTTTTTCCAGGTATGCCAGTCCAGTTCACTCATTATAATCAGCATATAAATAGGCTGAAAAAGATCAGTTTGAAAATAAGTCAGTATAATCCAGTATATAAACAGACTGGAGAAAAAAAGATTGTCTCAATTGACGCAGAAAAAACACGACAAAATCCAACAACACCCATACATGATAGACACTCAACAAATTAGTAATAGAGTAAAACTTCTTTAGATGATTAAAAAAAATCTACAAAAGCCTATAGTTCACATCATATTTAATGGTAAAAGAATTAATGCTTTCCCTGTAGGAACAAAAGAAAGATAGCACACTCACCACTTTTATTTAACATAGGACTGTAAGCACCAACCACTGCAATGAAGCATCAAAAAGGCACAAGGATTGAAGAGGAAGAAATTTGAAAAATATTTACAGACAACAGGATTATAAATGTAGAAAATGGCAAGGAATCTACAAAATGAAAACCAAAACAAGCTCTGAAGAGTAAGCTTAGCAAAGGTTGCAGAATACAAAATCAATAGACAAAATAATACTTCTACTTACTAACAACAAATATAGAAAACCAAAAAGCTAACTTTTGCAATTGCTTCAGAGAAAATTACTTAGGCATAAACTAATATAACATATACAGTATCTATATCCTGAAAATAACAAAAATGAATGGAAAAACATACCATGTTCGTTGAAGAGAAGGCTCATTATAGTAGACACCCGTTCTCACCAAATTGATCTATAGGTTTAAGGCAATTTCCATTAAAACAGCAAGGTGTTTTGTAGTCATAGACCATCTATTCTAAAATTCATATGGAAAGGCATGGGACCTACAATAGCTAAAGCAATTTTGAAAAAGAAAAAGCAGGAGGAACCTCTCTACCAGAAGTGAAAGCTTGTTAAATAGCTACTGCATTAGCATAATATTGATGAAGGGGTAAATAAAAGATCAGTGGAATAATTAAGGAATTCAGAAACAGACCCACATGAGGAGGTCTAAATAATTTTTTTCAAAGGTACAGGAGCAATTTATTGGAAGGACAGCTTCAATAATTGGTGCTGGAGCAACTGCACTGTTAAGCATTTATCTCAAAGAATGAAAACTTACAGTCATATAAAAAAGCCTGTACAAAAAGCGTTCACAGTGGCATTATTTGTACAGCCCCAAACTAGAAAGAACTAGATACCCTTCATATCCTTACATGAGTAAGTGATTAAACTGTGGTATAGCCGTACCATGGCATACGACTCAAAAATAAAATGGAATGAACTTTGAAACATGAAACAACTTTGATGGATCTCAAGAAAACTACACTGAGAAAAAGTCATTCCTTAAATGTTACATATTGCATGATTTCATTCATAGTGCATTCTTGAAATTACAATTGCAGAGATGGAGAACACAAATTATGGATTAAGAGTGGAGGGTATCTGTGACTATAAAAGGATAGCACAGGGGGCCGACCCTGGTGGCACAGGTGGTTGAGCGCCACTCTGTGAAGCTGTCTGCAGCCTCTGCAGCGCCGGTTCAATCCCGGCCGGCCGGCGAGGGTCCCACATGGCGCTTCAGATTTCTCCTGTCTTGCCCGCTGCTCCCCTCAGCAGTGTATTTCGTCAGTCTGCCTTTTCCGTTAACCCGCTCGGTCTCTAGTGAATTCTCTCACCCTCCCACACATCTGGACTGTACCTGCGTTCTTGTATAAATAAATAAATAAATCTAAAAAAAAAAAAAAGGATAGCACAGGGAAACATTCGACTGTTCTGATCATATAAATCTACACGTGATAAAATTGCATATAAGGCATACAGGTGTGTACACACACCGGACAGCATGTTAACTGCTGAAATCTGAGCAAAGTTGATGAATTGCATGCATGTAGATTTGTGACACTGTATAATGGTTTAATAGATTTTACCACTGGAAGAAATTAGGTGAGGGGTATATGAAACTCTATTATTTCTTACAATTGCATATTAATATAAAATTATCTCAAAATAAAAAATTTTAAATAAAGAACATCTATTAAAATTCAAAAACTATGGGCCTCCCTGGTGGTGCAAGGGGTTAAAGTCTCAGCGCTAGCAAGCTATCAGCAGCCACTGCAGCAAGACTTCTATCCCAGCCAGGGAGCTAGCCCACATGGCACAACAGACCTCTCCTGTCTCACCCACTGCACCCCTCAGCAGTGTATCTCAGTTAACCTGCTTTGTTCTGCTCCCCATTCTGTCTCTGATGAGTTCTCTCCCCCTGTGCACTCTGGCCAGTTCTTGTATGCATAAACAAACAAATCTTTTAAAAAGATTCAAAAACTACAATCACCATCATAACTTTCTAAGCTGAAACTTGGCAACTTGAGTTGGGAAATCATCAGTATTTATCTATTCAACACCCATATTAGGCACTTTGCTAGATGACCAAGATTCAGGGATGAAAAGAGCTGTCTTGGATTGTGTCCTTTGTGAACTGTCAGACTAGGATATATGAGAGTAGTTCAATGCATGAAAAGGGTCATTACATCATTAGTCATATATATGGGAACTGGACTCAAATTTCTAACGATAAGAGAAAGGTTAAACAAGTTTTGGAATACAAAATGCTCATTAAAATGATTATACCATTTAACAGGATGGGGCAAGATTATTTAACATTAATGGAAATACCGAAAACAAAATCATTAGTGTGTAATAATTAATGACAACATGTTTTTATATGAATAAACTTTTATTGAATTTTAGATAATTAGAAAGAATAAAGAAATGCAAGATAAATGCTTTCTAAATAACATCTGATAGTAGCATTTTTTCTGTTCATAGTATTTTCACTTTTGTTTATAAAAAGTATAGACATTCATTTATTTAAATTTTTACAAAGTCAAGAACCATCAAGTGGAGAAAATAAGTAATACTAAAGGAAATTCAGCTTTCCATCAATATTGGGATGGCTGCAATGGTTAGGTTCTGAGTTTAGCCCTCTGAGAAAAATAGCACATGCAGCAGCTGATGGTTTCTGTTTATTCCAATAAGTGAAAATCAGGAGGCCACTCCCTGTGATAACTGTGCTTGCAGGAATGAGGGCAAAAAGCACAGTGGGAAGAGTGAGTGTGAGACAATTCTGGGGGTGGGGGGGTGGGGGGGTGTGGAAGCCGCTCTTTTCAAATCATTATCAGGTTCAATGTTGTAAACAATTTGGGAAACAAATCTGGGAAGAAATCATTTGTACATTGCTTAATGTGTGACTTAGAAGAGATATTCACCAAAACAAGTTTGACGAGATCTACAATGCACAAAATAGAGTGAGGATTTTGTAAAATATCTGGTGAATGCACGGCCATCCAAGCCAGATAACTCATCAAAAAAGGAGTCTTTTTATAGTGGTGTAAAATGCATTTGAGCAAAATTGCAAACCTGAGCTGTGACAAATATAGGGCAGTTCTCCCAGGAGCATACCTTAAGACATACCTTTTGTCTCAATCTTATCTCTTGTGAAAATAATTACTTTGAAAACAAAACAACCCCTGTGCTCCCTGTAACAACCCACTAACATTTACTTGTCAAACAAGGAGAAAGTCATCTACTGACAAATGAAAGGCATCAGGTACTGCCTCATTAGGAGGAAGCTAGTGTGATATTGGGGGAGGCCTGAACAGCCCTGCACAGGGGCTGCCCAGAATGCCAAAGCCCCTTCCACCTGCCTTCCCGCCCGCCCTGTGCTGCCCACATGACCCTGCTCTTTCAGGATGGATCTCCTGTGGGGCTCCAGGAACACAATCACAGAAGTAACAAGCATCTTTTCTTTCGTGGCCCAGTGTCTCTTGTATCTTTTTACTAAAAACCACATTTTCTTTAAAAAAAAAAAATGTTTTCCAGGAAATAATGAACAGCATCTGTCATGGACCTATAACAGACCCTAGAAAAAATGCAGACAGGCAAGAATCTGTCAATATAGTAATATTCCAAATATGAAATTTATGGTTCAGGAAGAGATAAATAAATAAATATGAAAGGGTTTCTCAAAGATGTACTTTTGTTTTTCCCCCATTTCTTACTGAATTTTGTTTGTGTAAAAAGTTCTGATTCTATGATACAAGAGCCAACCCTGTTATGACCAACATTAACCATTTATGCCATCAAACCCTCCATACAAAGAAGGAATGGAAAGAGGCAGAACAAATCACAGGATCGTTCCTTATTTTTTCTAAAGACACCTATCTTTTTAAATAATTTCATTATTTAAATTCCATCTGGCACTTTAGTCTCTTGGAAAAATATTAAGTTAGGCATGAATTAAAGAACAAGCCCCTCTGGGCTGCAGTTGCGATTTTAAGTGCTATCCTGCTCTTTTATCTTTTTTTCTTGGCTTTTGGCACATCTTTGAGATCCAGCTTTGTGAACAGAACCCTAGGACAGGGCGGTGGAAAAACAAGTCTTCGTGATGGCGCATTTCAGTTCATTTCCCAAAGCTCAGTGACCAGGCCACTCAATGCCTGCTTCTTTGTGCTTTTTACTAGTATCATGATCAGGCAAGTGGATCCTTCCTAGCACTCTCCCACCCCACCTGCCCCCTTGCATGCGGGCATCCCCCGATTCTTCTCTGTCTCTGCACTCATATCCTATACCAGGGACCCGGCCCGACTCTGGGCTGGCACCATCACGGGGACTGCACCAATTCGCTCCAGGGTTGCTTGGCTCACGGTATAAGAGTGTATGTGCGGAGGCCGAGGATTCCTGCTGACCGAGCCGTTGCTCCTGGACATGACCTGCGGTGACGACCCTCTGTTGGCTGTCACTACCAGAGTCTTGTGTGGAGCTGGGGCCAGGTGGCTCCCGTTAGCATATATGGAAGGTACAGTGGCATTGCCCGAGTGGAGAGAGAAAGACTGGCGCAAGTCACTGAAGTGGTTGAAGGACTCTGTGTTCCTGTGAACTTTGGGCTTGTTGCTCCAGTATCGGCCATTGTAGGTATTAGAAGAGGTCAGTGTGTTGTTCTCTGAGGAGGATACCTCAGTGTGGAAGGCTTTGGCAGAAGAACATTTAGGTGGAAGATCATCCTCTCTGAAACAGGAAAAAAAAAAAGCTGTTGTTAGGATGAACTTGAGATTACCCTACCCTCCTGCCCAGGACTTGGTTCTCACATTAAGGGCAAGGTGTCTATAAAATACAAACCCTCAGGTCAGACCACATTATCATGAAAGCTGAACCGGTTTTGACAAATTCATTCCCTTGGAGACAATGCTCAAGAAAATTTTCCCTCAGCTTCTCAGTCTTCAAGAATAGGAAAGGTAATAGCAAATATCCCAAAGACAGTCTTCCAATGTAACTGAAATATATACATGGATGTATGTGTGCGCATATGTGTCTATATGCACAAATACATATATAAATATAGATGTGTATAGATGTGCATGCCTGTGTGTGTGTTTTAACGGTGGATGTGGGGGACTTCAAGAAATTATTAGAGTTGGCCTGATTTTGTTGTGGTTTGGGATTGAAGAAGTCATTGTCATGGGCTGATGAAAGGTTTTTCTAGTAATCTCACGCTGGGATGAAATCCCTACCTATATTAAGTCCAAACTCTTAAGAATTACAAGAGGCTAAGAGAAGTCATTAACTGAACATAATATGTCAACTAATTATTTAACATTTATTGAGTACCAGGCATTCTACTAGATGCTTCATGTAAAAAATAAACCACTCCTTTACCCAAGAAGCTTATGATCAACTGGGGTGATAATCAGTATAGAAACATCTGCAAGTTTGAAAGGCTGAACAAGGGACTAAAGTCAACTTAGGTGAGGAGGTAAAATTAGTCTTGAATCACATCAAGGAACTTACTGAAGAGATGGATAAAAAGGGAAGGAGAATGGTCCAGGAGGAGAACAGATGTTAGAGTAAAGCATGAGAAAATGCAGAACAGACTGGAACACAAAGTGATCAGGGAAGTGGTGAAAAGTTAAGTCCAGGGAAGCAGGGGAGAGTCATATCTGAGGGCTGAATGTCATGCTAAGTAGACTGTCATTAAAGCATATTCAATAAGGATGTGATATGCTGCAATCTGAGTGGGGTATGACCCCCATTAAATTTACCCCATTTCGACATTGGCTGCTTTTTTTCTTTTTTTTTTTTCCTACTGAGTGGTGCTGGCTAATCTAATGATTCCCAAATCTTTCCCACTGAACACTTCCCAATACCAGGTTCCAGAACACTGCCATAGCCAAATACAGTTCTTCCTTTGCAACATAAACTACTGACCACATCTGAGATTGAGAAGTCCTTCCCTCATCTTCAGTGGTCATCAGTGACTGTCCTACAAAACCAGCTTTCTTTTAATCCTTTTCCAGGACTTCCATCTCTTCCTGTCCCCAAGACCCCCTTCTCAGAAGTTCTCTTTTCCATTTTCTACACTTCCATGGTGACCTCATCCACTCTCTCACCTTCAACTATCACTTTTAGGTCAATGACTTCTATTCTTTATCTCCACTTCTGACCACTTTCTTAAACTGCAGCTCTACATTCAGCTTGGCATTATCAGCTGCTTGCAAAACTTTCATCTGGCTGTCCCACCAACATTTTTGCTCACACATTCGCCTTTTATATCCCTTGTCCCTCTCTCATCCCCCTCCCTCTTAACCTCAGAGGCCTCAAGTGTTTGTTAAAGTTCACTAGTTTTCCTATTTTACTTTAGCAAATCCTTTATTATGTAAATATCCAGTTTTGTTTTTGTCACTCTTACTTGCTTTACTATGCCACAATTCCCTCAAACTCCATCCATTTCACTGTAAATGGCTGCATACAGCTGAAGAGTTTTCCACAGTGTGGATATACCACATCTTCTCGATTCAATCATCTAATGATGGATATTTATGCAGCTTCCACATCCTACCTATTGTAAGTAGTGCTGCAATAAACACTGTAAAGCAAGTAGTTTTTTGTGTTGATGATTTCATGTTCTTTTGATAGATGCCCAAAAGTGAGACAGCTGGGTATTTCTACTTTCAGTTTTTTAAGGTAAATCCATAATGGCTGTACCAGTTTACAGTCCCACCTGTCTACTAAGGCAGTGACCTAAACCTTATTATCCTAGAGTTACGGGAGGGGAAGGGAAAATTCTCCCCTTGTGTCCTCCTAGTTGGGCACATGCTAGACCCTCCTCCCCTTTTGTGATTTAGTAAAGAAAGCTGAGTAGTACCATAAGGAAACGTGATATAAGATACAAGAAAATATCACTGATCACTTTCTCTTGACAGTCATAAGACTAGCAAAGAACCCCCAGCTGGCAAAATAAATCAAAATACAGACATTGGACAACAGGACAAATTATCTAACACACACGAACCTTATTTCATTAGGGATTTCTTCCTCCTCCTCCTCTTTATTTTTGTTTCTCCAGTAAAAGAAAGCCCCTAAAATTAGTGCAATGCAAAAAATGATAATAACAGCACCAGTGCCAATGGCTCCAGCTATTACTCCAATGCTTCTGGGCTGGGCTGCAAAATATATTTAAGGCATATTTAAGAACCAAAAAAAAAAAGAAGAAGAAGAAAGAAAAAAGAAAGAATGTACTTATACAACTTTATAAACATATATATTTACCAAAGAATCTTCCTGAAGTGCATAACTGTCTAAAGTATTGCATTCATAGAAATTTAAATCTCACTTAACTTTCTGTATCCCCAGGGGCAGGACTAACACAGCAGGCAGACACTGACTGAATAAACAAGGCACTCAGAGCTGCAGGAGGGCCACAGCCAGAGCAGAGCCACCCAACCTAACCCACCCACGTGTACCCTGGCAGGATGACTTGTCCTCGTCCCAGTTAGATCATTCCCTTTGGCAAGTGCAATTCAAATAGCCCAGAATTCTCAACTAAAGAGAAATTTTCTGCACTGCTTATTTAAGACCCAGGTGCCCAAAAATTAAGTACATGTAATTAGGAAATGTAATTAGGAAAAAAGTAACAAATAAATCTTGTCATAGCCATAAGATCATTACAGATTTTTATAGTGTCTATAGATAAACACTATACAATTTTATAGTGTCTATAGATAAACACTATACAAACCCATTTGGTTCTAATGACAGTGAAGATAAAGACATTTTGCCATAAAGATGTCATATTGCTGAGGCGCAATTATAAAAAAAAAAACTTTTCATAAAGATTAAAAGAATTTTTATTAATAGTCAACCTAGAAACAATTAACTCTTCATTCCCAAGCTGAAAAAGGATCTTAGCATTTCTGACCCAGAATAGACATCAGAATTTTACATACTTACGTGAAATAACCTGGAGATCCAAAAGACAGGTGCTGGTCCCAATGGCATTGGAAGCCACACACTGGTATAAACCTGAAGACAAAGCGCTGATGTTCCGGATGGTGACTGTTCCCTGCACCTGGTCTATCACAAAAATAAGAAAACCAGAGAAATCAGCAGAAGACATGACTATAAAAATACATTACCACTAAAGAACTATCAATAACTTGTTGGTTCATGAATGTGAAATATTAAAATCGCATTATATTACAGCCTGAAGCTACAGAGGAACATCCCAAATAAGGACAACCTCCAACTTAATCTGCAAATTAGCATGATGTCCTAAACATTATACCAGAAGGCAGCTAATGCCTATCCCAAAGAACCCATACACAGTAACACCAAATTTCAATTCTGAGGAAATGCAGTAACATAAAGATGAAGTTAAATTCATTAAGACAATGTTCACTTGATGCTTCATGGAAAAAATATTCACTCTGTGTCCAAGGTTTAGACTGTTATTCCATACCAACAACTCCTGTAACATTTGTTTAAGTCCTGATCCCCCAAGTAGCAGACACCAAAACAAGCAAAGGCTTACTGGAGGAAATACCAGGAAAGGAATGGAGAGGAAGCTGGAGAATATGGGGGGAGCTTAGTCTGCAGTGTAGGTCTGGTCTCAGAAGGAAGGAGGGCTGGGTAGGGAGCATCTACTGCAACAGTTTTTTTTTTTTAAAGATTTATTTATTTATGCATACAAGAGCTGAGGTACAGGCCAGAGATATAGGGGATGAGAGGGTTCACCATAGTGGGGAACAGAACAGGCAGATTGACTGAAGTACACTGCTGGGGGAGCAGTGGGCGAGACAGGAGAGGTCTGCTGCGCCATAAGGGTTTCTCTCTGGCGGGCTGGGGATTGAACTCATGCTGTGGAGGCTGCAGATGGCTTCATGGTGTGGTGCTTAACCCCTTGCGCCACCAAGGAGGCCCCTACAGCAACAGTTTTGAGGACATTTCACCAGGCTGTTGGGGAGTGCTTGAGTCCAAGTTACCTAATACAGGAGTCCTTGCAGCAATAGTCCTGCACTGGTCGTCCCACTGTGCTGTTACTGGCTGGGAGCAGCCCAGGAAAAGACTAGCCTGAGTGCAATGCAGCTGGGGCTGCCTCATCTACCTCGTTCCTTCCCCACAGCAGAGGGTCCGAGCAGTGCATTTTTAGGGCCACCACACTGATATTACAAAGAAGTGTTTAAGTAGTTCACATTTTAGTAATTTATCAACATTAGCAGAGATTATTCCTTATAAATAGAATGCAAACTATTTATAGTAATCATGAAAATTAAAGCTAATGGTTATTACTATACGCCAGGCATTGGCTAAGTTTTTATATGTATTGTCTCAATCTTTACAATGACTCTAACCATGTACTGTTGTTATGGATTAGGAGATTGAGGCTTTAGATGGGTAATAGGATTACACAGAATTGGAATGGGATGGAAGGCTGCCATACCTCTAAGCCCCAGGCTTCCCTACTTCCTGTAGGCAGAGCACAATACACCAAGCCATCTCAAACACTCAAAATAACTGCACATCTAGGAGCAAGAAGAAAAGCCCCCTAATATCATATGTTTCGTACAAAGTCCATGTTTCCTTTGGGCAACATCTAGAGCTACCTTCCGTGAGCTGACTTATTTTTATACAACACTGAGATTTATCTTGTTTCTGCTGGCAACCTCCATTTCTATCTAGATTGACTTGATCAATGGCAGAACCAAAGGGGTCAGCAAAAGCAGCCCTGACCACAGGCTGCATGCATTTATGTATTAAGTCACTTAACAAATTTTTGTTGGGAACCTTTCTATGTGTCAGGCAATTTCTGAGGATAGTACTGCAGTGAAGAACAAGACAAACCCAGCCTCTTTCCTCAATGAGACAAGTAGGCAAGCAATCACAATAAATGGGGTAAGTGCTTGTATTCCAGAACATAGTTCTAGGGTGCACATACGGGCATCTGATGAGGATGAGTGAATTCTGAATACTGCTAAGGCACTGAGAGCATTCAGGGTTATCTCTATGCTTTCAAACAAAATATAGTGGATAGTGTTAATAAATGACTTTGAATCATCAAGCACACACTGGAATTAACTTCGATATAGAGCCCAGGGAAAGGAGCCTTTCTTGTTTTTGTTTTTTATTAATGAGAACACTTATTATTTTCTTTTTTCCTCTCTGCTTCATGATCCTCTCCCCTGCACTCTTGCTGTGCTGTGATTGTATCACCCAATAAGCCACATCATGAACTCTTTGCCCAGGGCTCTGTTTTCTACTCAACTTGTATCATAAAAGTTTAAATGTCAAAGGAATATAACTTTGGAAAATTAAAAATATCCTTTCATAAACTTAACTGGCAATTGTTGTGGATGAACCACAACAATTTCTGAGCTCTCCTGAGTCCTGGCACTAGGGAAAAGAGACAGGAGTAAGCCAGAAAACTCTATTACTCTCATCATGGGCCTCTGCCCTTCAGTCCAGTTTTCTTTTCCCCAACACCCTCATTTATACCCGTTAGACCCTTTCTCCTTCCCCCTTTCCTTTCGCCATCAGAAGCATAACTTCCTTTATTTGTGTCCACTGGTTTTTAGGAGTATTTTACTTTGTCAAATCATCTACTATGTAAACATCAAATATTTGTCTTTGTTATTTGGACCTGCTTTATCTCACATAATATCCTCAAAACCCTTCCATTTTGCTATAAATGCAACATTTTGTCTTTTTTTCTTTTTTTAACTGAATAGCATTCCATTTTGTGGCTATACATCTTCTCAACTCATTCCCTTATCAATGGATACTGAGGTTGTTTCCATGTCCTAGCTATTCTGAATAGGGCAGCAATAAACATTGTAGGCACATTAATTTTTCAGTTGATAGTTTCATGCTCTTCAGAGAGGTGCCCAAGGGTGGGACTGCTGGGTCATCATGTATTTCCATTTTTAATTTTTTAAGGTAAATCCAGATTGCATTGCAAAATAGCTCACCAGTTTACACTCCTACCAACAGTGTGATAGGGTTCTTCCTTCTTTGCATCATCTCAGCGCTTTTTATTGGGGTCCTATTAATATGCCATTCTCACAGGTGTGAGATGATATGCCACTGTGGTTTTGACACATCTCCCTTATTAAAAGCAATAATGAACATTTTCCCATATATCTACTGGCCTCTGGATGTCCTCTTTGGTGAAGGTCTTTTCAGATCTGCTGCTCATTTATTAATCTGGTTATTTGTTTTTCTATTGTCAGATAACATAATGCCCTTAGTGTTTTTCCTTTTTCTTCAGGATTGCTTTTGTTCTGTGAGGTCTTTTATGGTTCCATAGCTCCATATAAGTTTTAATATTTTTTGTTAAATTTCTTTGAGAATATTGTTTGCATTTTAAAGGGGATTATATTAAATTTATATATCTCTTTTGGTAGAATAGTAATAATGAGAGCATTTAGAGAGTGAAACCCACATTATGCAGGCATTCTGATTATCCAGAAGAACATGATGCTTGATGAATTTGGACATTTGGATTATATTGTACACATCCAGATCAATACACTTGATGATTACCTGTGCTGCACTTGCATAGTATTTCTTTTTCTTAAAAACAAACAACTCAGAGGATATCAACCTGGTGGGCCTTTCAGTGAGTTCACTCAGATACTTGGGCATCTGGAAGAAACTGTTTCTACCTTTTCACATTCTGTATGATTTCCAAGGTCCCCATTAAATTCCCCTTCTATGTGCTCCCTAATGCTAACATTACTCCACTTATGGTAATTTCTTACCTGTTTATCTCATTAAGATAAGGGACTGGATTTGTCTTGTTTGTCCTTATCATCACCATTACCCAGTACACAGGAAAGTGCTCAATAAATAAAGGGGCTACCTTCTCTTTAATTTCTATTGTGTACCACATGCACTGTACCAAGAACTTTACAAATGTCTCATGTAATCTTCATGACAAGCTTGGGTTTTTTTTATTCCTACTAGCCAAAGATGAAAAAACTCAAACAGAATAAGCAATTTATTGAACATCACACAGAAAACAGCAGTCTATAAAAATCAGGTCCATCCATCTCCAAAGCTCATAATCACAATTACATCCCTGGGTGTCCAGTATGGCATTAAAAACTATCATATTTCATATGGTGCATCAATAGGACATTTCCTAACTATGCGATGTTTCCATGTTATTAGTACTAAATTAAATCATCTCCCTAACTCAATTTTCAATACATGCCCTAATGTCATCATGAAGAAAACCATAATCTCTGGGCAACTAAATCAAAAATTCTACACATTGTACTGCTGTTTTCCTAAGCCCTGAAATTCTAGGAATTTGATCAGTTTAGACTGAACCAGTAATTTTGTTGACATTTCCATAGATATAATTTGGGAAATTTTAAACAACAGCCATTCTAAACAGCATTCTGGTATGTAGAAAGAGATAAACTTTATAGATTCTTGCTTTAAAAAGTCTATTAAAGGTGAAGTTACTGAACTTCCCTCTGCCTCTATGTATGCAGACACCATGAGCAGACAGATGTAAGAAAGTATTCTTAAATGATGTTGACATCCATGCCAGCACTAACTCAGAATGTAACCAGGGAAGGAGACAGACACATTGATCAGAGAGGCTTAACCAGAAGCAAAACTGGGCTGTCTATGTCTCAAGGCCAGACTAGGGGGGCACCTTTATAGCCAGTAATAGCCAGTAACAGACTATTGCCAGCCACCAGCTTGTGGCCCTCTCTGAAACAAGGACTGGTTGCTCAATCTGTCACTTCACTTGGCCTGTTTTGGCACAGAAGTAAACTGTTGGAATGAAATTAGAGAATAAATGTTCTTCTGGCTTTCTTTCTTTTAGAGACTAGGGAAAATTCAATTATGTGGAACTATAGTTTGGAAAGTGCAAATAACACTACACTGTCTCCTCTTTCAGTTCATACAACACAGTGCCCCCACACAAGCCCTGCACCCAGATGTGTGCCCTTCAGAACTAGAGAGACATGTCAGTGCATATTGCCACTTTGATTTTTCTCCTTAGGTCCAGAACCACTTCTCTGACTGCCTACTGGATGGTGCACTGGCATGCATTCTACACTTTCCTAGCTTGGAATCAGCTCTACCACCTTTCAGCTGTATGATCTTAATGTGTTTATCTTCTTCATCTATTTCTGAGTTTCTCATGTGTAATATGCAGCTACCAACTTGCAACACAGCACAGCTTACTGTGAGGAGTAAATGAAGCAATGCAGGGTCAAGCTGCGTGCAGTGCCCAGCAATGCTTCCATGTGGGAATTCCTTTGTGGCATTAACTTCATCTAGTTTTCTGAATCATAAGGAGAATCAGTAAAAAAATTGGGAAAATATAGTTTATCTGTAAGTTCTTAATAGATATTAATACTTAAGATTTGAGGTTGAGAGATAAGAATTCCTAAATCATAAATTATTCTATATTTTTCATATGATTTATCTATTTTTACATAATGGATAGCCATGGTCACAAATGGTGAGCCACATCTTATGTAAGTTTCTGAAGTATTCTGTAGGAAAACAAACAAACGAACACATGACCTACTGTTATTGGAACCCATATGACAAAATCATATTTAAAAAAAATGTAAAAAAATGATCTAAACCTGATACAAACATTTCATAAAAAGTAACAAAAAGGGAGCACTAACAAAAAATAAATGCCAAATTAAAATCTATTTGAAAAATCAAAGATAATATCACAAATATTTAATACTTAAACTGTCAGTCCATAAAAAATTTTAAAACACTACCTAGCAGTAAGTCCACATCAAAGGCCATGGTTTTGTTTTCTGCCAAGAAAACTTTATTTCATTTTTGCTTAATGCTGACTGAATTAAGATGTAGATGGAAAAGGGATGCAGAGAGACTTATCCCCATTAAGAGGATGCTCCAAAGCAACTTTGAGGCAGATATTAGGATATATGCTGCTCCAAATTAGTTCATTTCCATCATTTAATGATGAAAATAGGGCCTCCCCAGTGGCACAGCGGTTGAGTGCTAGGTTGCGAAGCTGCCCGCAGCCTCTGCAGCACCAGTTCAATCCCTGGCTGCTCCCCGGCCACCGGAGGAGGGTTCCACATGGCGCGCAGACCTCTCCTGCGGCCCCGCTGCTCCCCTCAGCAGTGTGCTTCGGTCCTTTGGCCTGCTCTGCTCCCCGCTCTGGCTCTGGTGAATTCTCTCACCCTCCCGCGCTTCTGACTGTACCCAGTGCTTGTATAAATAAATAATCTTAAAAAAAAAAAAAATGATGAAAATATTTTGTCTGTTTGCCCAGGTTTTAGTTTTTCCATTGAAATGGATGTTGCTTTTGACCTTTCACATTTCAAATCCACTTCTGAATTCAAGTAAGTGTATTCACAGCAACATTCCCATCTTCTTCTCTTTGCATTTCTGCTACTAACATATTCACAAAGAATCAAAAAGTATAGCAATCATTCCAACACTGGAAAACACCAGTTAACAATATTGGGTAATTTTGGAATAATGTACTACTTGGAGATTGAATATTGTAATATTAATTAACAATATTATATAGAATAATGAATCAAAAACTACCAATATAAGGGCTTATTTTACATCTAAGACTTGTTATTTCTTGACATACCACTCAGGGCATTTATATAAAATATACTATATGTATGAACACATTCATATTAATTTAAAAGAATGACTCACCATTAGCAACAGCAGGATCACGAACACATACTTACAACATGGCAACAGCTACAAGCAACACCAACTGATCAGATCGTGACTGCTTCCCTCCTACACACTCCCTGAGTTCCCAGAAATGTTGACTCTCAGTACTTTTGCTTTTAACTTGACATCAGGGACTCTTTATAATCAATATGTCTCTATGTTGATTGTTGAACTTGAATTCTCAAAGAAGAATGGCGCTTGCTGATCAAAGTATGCTACCTGTTACCATTATTTCAGTCCCCATCTAGTAGTTTATCTTAGTTACTATCTTCTTCAAGCAAATGTCCAAGTAATTCTTTGAGTTGTAACTAGTCATTCAACGACCCAAGACAGAAATATGAGTTAACACTGACTCTTCCCTGAGTTCCAACATATAGTCAAGTCCATGTGCTGCTGATTTTTATTTTCAATCTCTTCTTGAATCCCACTCAGTCTCCTGTCCCTTCTCCATCCCCATCACTAGGGCCTTAATTCAGGTCCTTCAGCATTTCTTGATTGAACTATAATCAAAGGCTCCTATCAGTGACCAGGCCGATGATCTCTCACCCTGATTGCTGAAGCTATTTCTAGAGTGCACATCTGGATACTGTGTCTTGCTTTATAAATGCCAAAAACAACATCCAGACTCCCTGTTTATCATATAATGCCTTTTATAATCGGACCTAACATGCCAACCTCCTCTCTGGCCTCCATGACACTTTACATCAGCTTCACAGATCTTCTCACTTTAAAATTTCAAACCTTTACAATTACCTCCGTAGGTGGTAAAACTTCTACTCATCCTCTAAAATCCTTTTCTCTTCAGGAAATCTTCCTATAAAATTCTTCCTAGACTCTTCTGGAAGAAGTAATACTTCTGTTTAATATTATAGCACTATAAACATTTTTATAGCATTAAACATGTATTATATTTATCCTTTGTATCTGTCTCCTCCATGGGACAGCAAACTCTAGAGCACAGACATGTTTTTTGTATTTCTATTCTATTCTCTACCTTCCCTTATTCTACCCTGAAGTAAGTATTTGCACAGAATCAGAACCAAATAGTAGATGAATTTATAAACAAATGAACTTAGTTGTGATACCTGCTGGTATTGAATCATTCAAAAAGAGAGGGAGTACTGAATATTACATGATTTTTTATGTCAGAGGAGAAAATCTTGTCTTGGATCAGATTAACACTTTGATTAAGGGGAAATAAGTTCCTGTTTATTCAGCCACTTTAGCAGGTAAAAACATTTTGCGCCCCATTGCTCCCCATGACAGAATTATGTCAACACTATCCCTTGGAAGGGAATCAGCAGTGGCAGCTCAAGAAAGAGAATCAAGATTCCTAAGGCATCCAAGCACGGCAGAGCAACAGGAGTGCTGTCTATCCATAGACTTTGGGCAGATCTGTATCCTTCTCCAGGCCCCAGTCTTGACACAGACTCAAGATTGGGGAGAAATGGTAAAACTACGAGAACAAACTGACAGAACTATTATAATCATACTGTGAGATTTTTAAACATATATCTCTCATAAAGTATCTGAAGCAGGTAAAATATTGGCAAAGGTACAGATTAGCTGAGTAATACTACTAATGCACTTTATATGAGATTTTATATGTCCTAACACCTGTAATTGGACATAATAGGTCTTATAATTCTCTGCCTTGCTCTCTCCACTCCAAACACACAGGCACCTTTGCTGGTCATTAAAAAACACTGGCATACTCCCATACTCCTCACTCCTACCTCAGGGACTTCAGACTCTGTTCCCTCTGCCTGGAGCACTCCCTATGCCTGTGCCATCATCATCTTTTTTTTTTTTTTTTTCAGATTTATTTATTTATGCATATAAGTACTGGGGTATAGGCCAGAGGTGCGGGGGGGTGAGAGGATCCACAAGAGACAGAGTGGGGAACAGAACAGGCAGACTGAATGAAATACACTGCTGAGGGGAGCAGCGGGCAAGACAGGAGAGGTCTTCCTCACTATGTGGGTTGCTCCCTGGCCAGCCAGGGATCGAACTCGTGCTGCAGAGGCTGTGGAATGCTTCATAGTGCAGTGCTTAACCCCTTGCGCTACCAGGAAGGCCTCCCATCATCATCTTTACATCTTTCCTAGAGTGTCATCCTCTTTTACTGTAAATCCTCATGCTCCAACTAATCCATTTTACTCTGATCTATTTTTTTTTTACCATAAAATTTATCATGTAACATACTCTGCAATTTATTGATTCATTATGTTCAATTCTCTACCCATTAGAATGTAAGTTCTACAAAGGGAAGGATTTTGGCACCTGATGTTCAAGTATTTGAGAAGTGAATGAATGAAAAACAGATTAACAAAAGCATACAGAAGACAAACAAAATCAAAACTGCATTCAACAGATGGACCAATAAACTAAAGAGTTAGAGCACAATTGAGGAGAATTAGGAATGAAATGTATAAGAGAGTTGAAAGTTTATAAGAAAATAATATGAATGATAAAGAAAAACCAATATTGATTAAGTGCTTATACATGCCAGATTCTGTTCTAAATGTTTTACATTTAACTTTATACCTCCCTGGGAGGCAAGTACTATTATTGTCTCCATTTTACATACAAGAAAATTAAGGTCACACTGTCAGTGATTCTGGAGCCAGGATTCCAAGCTATGTCCTCTGACTCCAGAATCTGCTGTCATAAATACATTCTCCTGCTTTCACATAGCGTATACTATGAACAGCTTGATAGCAACATGCATATAAGACAACGCAGACATTCTCTAAAAAATCAGAGTGCAGGAAATTTAAATAAACCAATATTATTGGAAAAACCCAAACCTTAGTCAAAAATCAATGAAAAACATGACAGTGAAGTGATGATTTTACAGGCAGATTCTACCAAATCATGAGATAATCTTCATTTTATTCATACTCTTTCAGTGTTAAGAAAGAGGAAAAGCTCCCCAATTGACTATACGGCCCATCATATAGTCTGATACTAAAACTGAACCAGAACAAGATGGAAAAAACTATTCCGTCTAGGCCATTCTCATTTATGATCACAGATGCAAAAATTCTATTAAAGTGTTAGCATACAAAAAGGAGCAACTTATTAAAAAAATAATCACAATAACAAAGACTTTATTTCCAAAATGCAAAGATGTTTTAACATTAGAAATTTTATTAATATAATTCATTATTAACATTTTTGGGCTGGATAATTATTTGTGGTGAGGGCTGCCGTATGCATTAAAGGATGTTTAGCAGCATCCCTAGCCTTTAGTTGCTAGTAGTTTTATCAGACCAGCTGTAACAATTGAATATATCTCCAGATATTGCCAAATGGAACTGCTCAGTTGAAACCCACTGATACACTTGCAGAGGAGGGTAAACTCTCCCAAGCCTCCACTAAAGGGAACCTGGGCCAGTTGTACAGGCCTCAGAAGCACAAACCAAACTGCTACATTTTGTTTCAAATAGTTTCTACCTTAAATACAGCTTTCACCGTGTCTTGGAATTTTATTGATTGATTAAAGGTTTATTACGCTGCATGATGTAAGAGTATAGGGTCATATACCTTTCAGGTGTATACTATCATACCCACCACCAAAGCATCAATAAATCCTCCACCACAGAACATGGGTCCCCACCTTCCCCCTTTGTTCTCTGTTCTCCATCTTCTACCTCTAGTAGCTTCAATCTTATAGTATTCTAAGGCTTGTTTTGGTTTAGTTTTGTATGCTCCTTTATTGTGTTTCTTTATATTCCATATATGAGAGAAATCATCCAGTATTTATTTTTCCCTGATTTATTTCACTTAATATAGTCCCCTCCAGTTCTGTTCACATTGTCACAAATGGCAAGATTTCATCTTTTTAAAAAACTGAGTAGCATTCCATTGTGCATACTACTTTTTTTAATCCACATATCTGCCAGCAATGTTAAAATTACAGAAAAGTTGCAAGAATACTGTAAGGAACTCTTGTATATCCTATATCATCTATTTACATTTTACCCTATTCAGATTAGATTATCACTTTCTCATTAAATGTATATCTTTCTGAACATCTTAAAATGAGATATTATGCCTCTTTATCACTGAGTACTGTTGCCTAAGAACAATATATTTACATAATCACGGTACAAATAGCAAATTCAAAAACTTAGCATTGACACACTATCTAATGCACAGTTCCCACGCATTCATTTCATCAGCTGTCGCAATAATATCCTCTATAGCTACTTCTTTCCCTGTCCAAATTCTAACCCAGGATTTATGTTTCGTTTTTATTTTTCTTTCTTGGTTTGTCTTTGTCTTTCTATTTTTGACATCAATTTCTTTTATGTTTCATTTATGCTATATTTCTATGGTCTTATGTGTTACTTCTATTGAGTTTTGGTTGAAGATTATTTATGTGGCCCATTAGACAGTTTGGTATCAAACGTGTTCTCATGATCCACAGCTACTCTCCTCCTCCCCAAGTATAACTTAGATGATTGTTACTTCTATATTTGTTGTTCTGTTGCTTTATAATAACCCCTTTAGCACTTCTTTCATGTGTGGCTCATTGGTGAGAAATTCTTTCAGTTTTTGCTTTTCAGTAAAGCTCCTTACCCTTCCGTCTTGAATGTTAATCTTGCAGGGTAAATGATTCTAGACTAGAAATCTTTTTCTTTGAGTACTTTACCTATCTATTGTCATCCTTTCTTGCCTGTAAGGTTTCTACTGAAAAGTCTGAAAAGTCTTAATTCGTGTTCCCTAGTCGTCATTCTATTTTTTTCTCTCAAAGTTGTCAATATTCTGTCCATCATTCATTTTTTTTTCTTGTCATTGGCTTTTAATAATTTTATTATAACATGTGTTGGCATATATCTATCTGTTATTATTTTATTTGAAACTCTTTGAGACTCTTGGATCAGATTGTATTGTTCATTTCTTAGGTTGAGGCAATATTAAGCAATAAATTCTTAAAATAAGTTTTCTCTGCCCTTTTCTATCTGGGACACCCATGATACAGGTTTTATTTTTCCTAAGTAATCCCAAACAGTTCTTAGACTATTTTCATTGATTTTGCTTTTTTCTTTTTTGTTCCATTCATTTGCATGTTCCATTCATCATACTTTCAAGCTCACTAATTCTCTCCATTGCTTGAGTTTGTCTGCTGTTGAAGCCGTTCATTATATTTTATAACTTGAGTGTAGTGTTTTTTTAGGTCCAGTAGTTTTAACTGCCACGATCTTGTTTTTCTGTCTTTATGCTGTTCCTGTTTTACATCATCCACTGCTGTTTTTTCTTTACTCTTTTTTATTAAAGTTTTTTTAAGATTTATTTATTTATTTATTTATTTATTTATTTATTTATACAAGCACTGGGCACACTCAGAAGCATGGGAAGGTGAGAGAATTCACCAGAGCCAGAACGGGGAACAGAACAGGCAGACTGACGAAATACACTGCTGAGGGGAGCAGCAGGCGTGGCAGGAGATGTCTGTGCACCATGTGGGACCCTCGCTGCCAGTGGCCGGGGATCGAACCAGTGCTGCAGAGGCTGTGAACTGCTGTTTTTTCTTTCTTTTTTTTTTTTTTTCAAAGATTTATTTATTTATTTATCCAAGAACCTGGGTACAGACCAGATGTGCAGGAGGGTGAGAGGATTCACCAGAGATAGCGTGGGGAGCAGAACAGGCAGACTGACGAAGTACACTGCTGAGGGGAGCAGCGGGCGACAGGAGAGGTCTGCGCGCCATGTGGGACCCTCCCGGTGGCTGGGGATCGAACCGGAGCTGCAGAGGCTGCGGGCAGCTTCGTAGCCCGGCGCTCAATCACTGCACCACTGGGGAGGCCCTACTGTTTTTTCTTAATTGCACAAACATTGCTATAACAAAGGCAGAATTTTTCTTGTCTTTTCTCAATTTATTTGACTGTGGAGTTCCCCTTAAATAACTGGGATTGTTTTTCTTTTTAAAATTTAATTGAAACATATATGATCTATAACTTGCAAATTTAACCCATACAACATGTTAATTTGATATACTTATATGTTGTAATATGACTGCCAAAATGTAGAAATCTTCACTGCACTTAGTTGTCTTACCTCCTTAGTTTAAATCAACCTTAGGCAGTTTTGTCTTCACCTTTGTTTGATGTTTTCTCATGATTAGATTCACATTATGTGCTTCTGACTGAAATACTGCAGAAATGATGCTATGTCTTTCTCAGTGCATATGTTAGGAAGCACAGGATATCAGTTCATCAAAATATTGGTAATGTCCATTTTGATCACTTAGAGTGGCATCCAATAATTCTCTGTACTATAAAGTTACTATTTTTCCTTTGTACCTAGTAATAATTGGTGGCAACATACTTCAGAATTATTTAAATATCCTTTCCTCTTCAAACTTTTTTTTTAAAGATTTATTTATTTATTTATTTATTTATACAAGCACTGGGTACAGTCAGAAGCACGGGAGGGTGAGAGAATTCACCAGAGCCAGAGCGGGGAACAGAACAGGCAGACCAATGAAATACACTGCTGAGGGGGAGCAGTGGGCAGCAGGAGAGGTCTGCTCGCCATGTGGGACCCTCGTCGGCGGCCGGGGATCGAACCGGCACTGCAGAGGCTGCGGGCAGCTTCGCAGCCCAGGGCCCAACCGCTGCGCCACCGGGGAGGCCCTCCTCTTCAAATTTTTGTCTACTATTTTGACATCATCATTGATTTTCTAACTCCATAATTCTTTCTATTGATATATATGGCTTTTGACCAAAAGAAAATCTTTTCCCTTCTCCATCATATATTTATATATCTCAGTAGGGTTTCAGGGATCTTCATTTTTCCAGTGGATCATATATTTATTTTAATGTTCAAACTGTCCCAGATTTGACCACAAGGAGTACCTTAAAGCTAGATCCTATACACAAGGATAATTTTAACCCCCAAATATTATGCCCCTGCCCTAATCAGATTTCTGGGATGCCTCCCCTTGGTGCCAGACAATCTTTTCTCAGAGAACACTCACTAAGCAACTTTAAACATAATGAATAAATCTTGTGAAAAAAATTCTAAGTAGTTTGGGAATTATGTGCTATTTTGAGATCTACTTTATTAATGCAAATATGGATAATTTAAATATCAGACTCATTTAATGCACATTCTTATGATAAGTGAAGTTATTCAAAGTGACTCTGATAACCAATCCAAAATTATAATTTTAAAAGACAAATTTTACATCTTTGGCAGTTTTGTCTTCACCTTTGTTTGATGTTTTTGGCATTCAAGTTCACACTTACACCTAAATTACCAAGGAATATTCAAGTTGTAAAGAAGATACCAAAAATTTGATGTACATCTACTCAGAAACACAGAAGGCTCATCCTAGAAACTCAGTCTAATTTTTCAAAGAAATATTATGAAGTAAATCATTGAAGTTTAACTCTGATATGGAGTACCTTGAAGTAGATATTGTTTAATCCTGTTATTTTACAAAAAGGCAACATAGACCAAAAGAGATGAACTATCACAGAGATAATTACTGGAAATTAAAAAATGTGAATATAGTTTTCCCCATTTCAAGCTAAGAACTATTTTAAATATGTCACAATAGTGAAATTGCTTAGTCCACTAAACGAGTTATTTAGCCCACAGTGAGGCTGAAACATTCAGCAATGAACAATCAACAGGGAAAAACAGTATTGCAGTTACCATTGTCAGAGTAACTTCAGAGGTTATTATATTGAAAAGAAATTCTTTAAATAATTAATTTTGGCCCATGTTAATTAATAGGTAATAGAAGGCTTATGAATACTTGTGCTAGAATTCTTGAGGAAACTTACAGACTTCTTTTTTAAAGATACTCTTTTTCTTAAGATTTATTTTATTTATTTATGAATATAAGAACTGGGGTGTAGGTCAAAGGTCTGGGGATAGGGGTGAGAGGATTCACCATAAACAGCGTGGGGAGCAGAACAGGTGGATTTACTGAAATACATTGCTGAGGGGAGCAGCAGACAAGACAGAGGAGGCCAGGATCAAACTTATGCTGCAGTAGCTGACAATAGCTTGATAGCACTGAGACTTTAACCCCTGCGCCACCAGGGAGGCCCAGAAACTTACAGACTCTTAAGAAGCTATACTTACTTTAGACATAGACATACTTTACTATGTCTAACTTGACCATACAACATGGGACTTTAATTTTTCATGACAGTCATATGCTACCAGTGTGATTCAAACTTACAGGCATAATTAATATTGTTTGAGGCTACTCCATAAACTGTCAACTCATTAAGATTTGTAAGTCTGCCTTGAAAATTATACCAGAAACATTTTCTGTACTGGGGATTGTAATATTGTAATTTATAAGAAATATATATATATATATATATATATATATATATATATATGACTATTGAAATAATCAAAATACATTTCTCCTATATATTTGTAGTTATATGTAGTATTATCCAGGCTCCCACTTCCCGAAAGATTTGGAATTTCCTCCGTGTTAAGAATGATAAAGTTGTGGGCTGCCTGGAGACCCAACTACATTATTAGAGGGTGGAACTTGTAGTCCCTCCCCAGCCTCTAAGGAAAGAAAAGGAACTAAAGATTGAATTCAAATACTAATGGAGCATGATTTAATCAATCATTCATAAGAAATGAAGCCTGCATAAAGATACAAGAAGGGCTTTGGGGGAACTTCCAGCTGGTGAACATGTGAAGACTGGGGGGGCGGAGGGTGGAGAATGGAACTCCTGCAAGAGCACAGATGTTTTGCACCCTTTCCCCACCATGTGCCCTATGTATCGCTCACATCTGACTGTCCCCAGGTTACATCCTTTTGTAATAAATCAGTAATCTAGTAAGTAAATGGGCTTCCTGAGTTCTGTGAGTTGTTGTGGGAAATAAAGTGAACCTGAGGAAAGGCTCACGTAGATTCCAATCTGCCACTGATTGTTCAGAAGCTTAGATAACAACAGTCTGGGCTTGAGACTGGCACCTGAAGTAGAGTGCAGGTGGGAGAGTGAGTCCTTAACCTGAGCACTCTTATGCTGTCAACAGGCAAAGAGTGCCTGGGGGGACATCCTGCTGGTGTCCAAGAGTTACTTGTTGGTGTAGGGAAGTCTACAGATGCTCTCATATGGGACTTGGGTCCAGGAAACTTATTCAGGGATGATGCAATACTTGAGGCTGCTAAACTTCATTTTCTTAAAATAGAAAACTTTTATATATAATTCTATAATTTCCCCTCATTATATAAATTGTCCTCAATTTTTCAGGTTTGTTTCCTTTAATAACAAATTCAAATGGCTGGATTTATATGTAGAGAACCATTCATGATACCGTGCCTCCTTCAATTCTACCTGTCTGGTGTGATCAACTCCTGGATCTTCCATGATTTGAGGCCTTTTCCTGTTTTCTTTCCCGTCTTACTCCTCTAATTAGACTTGAGGCTGAAAGCAGGATGATTAACCCTCTCACGATTATGCTGATGTTTCTCATAATAAAATAAGCAGTTGTGTCTTATAAGTGGATTGTCAGTTATAAACATCAAGGATTATCTTACACTTAACAATACAAAAAAGCTACAGAATTTCCATTTATAGTTACCACAGGGTAAGGTGCATTTCATAAAGTGAGCAACGAGAAGACAAAGAAAGCATTTTATTCTATGTAGTACTGAGAACATAAAATGACCCAGATAGCTTCTTTAGCAGTTACAAATACAAAGTGTCATTTTTCAAAATCTAATAAAATTAATTACTTTGTGAGCCTTTGAATTTCCCATGATAACTAGTGAAAGGAGTAAAGCAACACTGCACATACCCTGAGTGGCTGTTGGAGGTAGTTTGAGGGTATTGTCTAATTTCTCCCAAAGGTAAGTTGGTCGAGGAATGCCTTCCTCTGAGCTGCAGAGCAGGATGACATCGCTGCCGATATCCTGGGATCCTTGGATTTGGCAGTGTGGGGCGGAAGGGGGAACTGTAATAGGAAGAGTAAGCAATAAAGTAAAAAAAGCAAGGCATTTACTATGAGCCAAACGATGATGGAGGAAACATCAATACTTAGTACACTAAAACTCACATAACACTGTTTTTGGGACATATACTAAACTACCCCAGGTGCTCAGTGGATAGCTGTATATTATTTCTAGGGTTTGAATATAGGTGCAGGGCCCGCCACTTTAGCTAGCAAGCAGCAACATGTAAAAGGGGAGGTAGTTTGAGGGGAGGTAGTTGGTTGAGGAATGCCCTTCCTCTGACTGCATTTTCAAGGTATAAGTCTTGCTTTTGCTATGCTTCCTCTAAAGAAGAATTCTTAATATCCTTTATACCACATTGCCTTCAAAAGCATTACTGAATACAACCATTATTTAGTAATTCACAAAATTACTAAAAGGTGAAACATTATGTACATAAACTAAAAGGTGAAAAACAGTCCATAGATGAATGAATGGGCAAACAGAACATAGTATATCCACATAATGAAGTACTACCCAGCCTTAAAAAGGAAGGAAATTATGATACATGCTATAACAGGGTGAAACTTGTGGACAATTATGCTAAGTGAAACAGGTCAGTCATGAAAAAGTCAAATAAGATGTATGATTCCACACATAGGAAGTATACACAGTAGTCATAAGACAGAAATTAGAATAGTGGTTTCTAGCAGCTGGCGGGGGGGTGTGGGTGGGGGGATCTTATTATGGGGTTTGGGTATGGAATAGATGAAAAAAGATTCATGGAGACTGGTTGCACAATTTTGTGAATATACTTAAAACCACTGAACTATAAATATAAAACTTGACTCAGATGGTAAATTTGATGTTATGTGCATGTTACTAAAATTATTATTTTTTAATTACTGAGAGTACTGGTTGAGTTAGGAGACCTAAAGAAGCTAAACTTCACTGCTGTCCATCATTTACGTAACCTTGGAAAAGGTGTTAAATCTATCTGGCCTCCGTATTAAGACCATAATCACTCAAACAAGGATACTTTTGAGAGAAAAGAAAGCAGTGTGAAAACTGTGCCAGGCCACAGGTGAAGGTGATGACTGTGGCAGACCGAGTGAGTGCCATGGACATGAAGAAATAGTGTTTATTCTCACATGTGCTCAAACTTGTGTTTAGTGTTTATAAATCATTGTTAATTCAATCTGCTCTCAACAATAAGTCCTAACTGGCAGAAAATGAAGAAAATTAAGAGGTTACTTTTTTTTTTTTTTAAAGATTTATCTAGGGCCTCCCCCGTGGCGCAGCGGTTGAGCGCTGGGTTGCGAAACTGCCCGCGGCCTCTGCGGCGCCGGTTCGATCCCTGGCTGCTCCCCGGCCACCGGAGGAGGGTCCCACATGGCGCGCAGACCTCTCCTGCCGCCCGCTGCTCCCCTCAGCAGTGTACTTCGGTCCTTCTGCCTGCTCTGCTCCCCGCTCTGGCTCTGGTGAATTCTCTCACCCTCCCGCGCTTCTGACTGTACCCAGTGCATGTATAAACAAAACAAACAAACAAACAAATAAATAAATAAAACATGCCTCTATTAAAAAAAAAAAAATTAAAAAAAAATAAATAAAGATTTATCTATTTATGTATAGAAGAACTGGGGTACAGGCTAGAGGTATGGGAGGTGAGAGGATTCACCAGAGACAGAGCGGGGAATAGAACAGGCAGACTGACAAAATACACTGCTGAAGGGAGCAGTGGACGAGGCAGGAGAGGTCTGCTGTACCAGGTGGGTAGCACCCTGGCTGGCGAGGGGAATTGAACTTGCACCTTGTGCCACCAGGGAGGTCCAAGAGGCTACTTTTGATAGTAATTTATACTACTTTTCTCCACCTTCAGAAAAAAAAAAATCAATTAAGAAGTAAACTTTTAGATAGGGACTTACTGGTGGAGTAAGGGGTTAAGTCTCAGCACCATGAAGGTACCTGCAGCCACTGCAGCAAAAGTTCTACCCCTGGCCAGGGAACTAACCCACATGGTGTAACAGACCTCTCCTGCCTCGCCCACGGCTCCCCCTCAGCAGTGTATTTCAATCAGTCTGCCTGTTCTGCTCCCCACTGTCTCTGGTGAATCCTCTCACCTCCCAACCCGCATCTCTGGCCTACACTCCAGTTCTTGTATGGATGAATAAATAAAAATAAATCCTTAAAAAAAAAAAGAAATAAACTTTTTGAAAGTCACCTGAAATGGAGAAAAGGATGGGGAAATTGTACAAAATATGGTGAGTCAAAATGGGACTTAGAAGAGAGAAGACAGTAAAAGGATACAGGCAAGAAGAATGAAAGAAGTATACATGCTTGACAGGAGATTCGTAAGTAAAGTGAAGGTATCTGAAATATTTTCTGTCACTCACCTAAAACTGTGAGACCGGTGACCCCAATGTTCCTGCCCCCTCTATCTGGAAGGTTGTTGACCAAACATTGGTAGGTGCCTGTATCTGAGAGCTGTGTGTTATTAATAAAGATAGAGACATTGGTGGCTGGCATGGTGCCTGTAAATCCTACCCTACCATGGAACCGGGGGGAACCATCAAACATCTGTCCACCTTGATACAGAATGACCTGCAAAAGGAAGCAAAACAAATAAATTGGCCTCTGCATCCCCTTCCAGCTACAAAACAGTTAACTATCTGGTAGACAGTAGACTGCATCAAACATTAGACATTTTCTGTATGCTGATGCACTAGGTAAGGAAACTATGTTATTGTAATTTGTTATGTAAGGATTTAGAACCCCAAGATATATATGGACATTAAATATGGTGCTGGAGTAAAGAGTCAGTGACAACTCTTAAGATTGGAAATGTTCATGACAGAAAATTTATCAAATATTTTTGATAATAATTTTTGATAGTAATTTATACTACTTTTCTCCACCTTCAGAAAAAAAAAATCAATTAAGAAATAAACTTTTAGATGGGACCTTACTGGTGGTGCAAGGGGTTAAGTCTCAGCACTATGAAGGTACTATGAAGTTTTTCTGAGGCAGAAAAACTTTGCAACAAAGATAGATTATCTTTGGGAATAAAGGTGTAGTCATCACCACAGTTCATTAATTTTCTGAGCATTATTTTCTGTAGTAGGTATTACAAAATTTGGGCCTTTTACATGTAATTGATATAGGCTGTTGGTTACTAGATTCTGTTTTCGTGTACCTACCCTAATTTGAGATTCTTTATGCCAGTATTCCTGGCTGTATTTATTTTTAAATACTTGTAAAATTACCAAATAAATCAAGTACTACCAGCTAATGTCATCCACCTGTGTCAGTCCTTTCCTGTCAAAATATACTGTCTTTTTCTGTCTTGTTATTTCCTGTCAACAGTGTCTTTTGATGAAATTCGCTTTGACATCTGTTAATGTAATATAAAAAGAGGTCTTTTAAAAAGAGGATAACTTCTTATCTCTTATAGTTGACTAATAATGTAGGAATAGGGCTTAAAACAACATGGGTAGTTATAAGTGCCACCTTATTCTAGAAATCAAATATGTACTTAGGAAACTTTCCCATCCACCTTTTCTGAAAAGATTAATATTTTAGAGGTAGCACAGGATGAAACAGAAGTACCTGTTCAGGTTGGTTAGCATTGGAGAGCGGAATGACCATCCAAATGACATTGAGGTTAAGGAGGGCAGCGCTGGTAGTGAAAGTACAGGGCAGGACAGCTGTCTGACCCCGGGCCACCTGGATGCTCCCAGGGCTCTCTGAGACCTCCAAGGAAGCTGCAACACCTTCAGAAGAAGAAACAAAGAGATGCAGTGCTTACCTTTCCTGACCAAATTCTTTCAGAAAAGGTTTGTGGGTCTTATATTATCAATAACGTGAACAGATTGACATGGCAATCTTACTAAACAATTACTTATCAGTCACTGAGACAAAAATCACAAAAATGTCATCCCTTTACCTCTTAGAAACTGAAATTGAAAAAAATATTAGAGGTTACTTATACTATTTGCTAAGACATTATCTGGCAGTTGGTAAGATTCAAATACAACATGGGAGAATTCAATGAATAGGGTTTGAGCAAAACTTGCAACGACAGCAAAAGATGAGATATAAACCATTTTTAAAAGTACCATTACAATTACACTAAAACTAAAGTCATATATATAATGTATATATCTAACAAGACGTATGCAGTGTGTATATACTGAAAACTCTCAAATTATGAGAAAAAAATCAAATTAGAGCAAATAAATAGGCAATGTTCATATATTGGAAGATTTAATAATGGTAAGATGCCAGTCCTCCCTGTGTTATCTATATATTCAGAACAATTCCAATCAAAATCCAAGTGAGATTTTTGTAGATATTGACATACTAATTCTGAAATGCATGGAAAGGCAAAGAAATAAAAATCAAAATAATATTTAAGTAGAAGAACAAATTTGGAGAATTCACACTACCCAATTTCAAAACTTGCTATAGAGTGATAGTAATCAAGACAGTACAGGGGCCTTCCAGGTGGCGCAAGGGTTAAGACACAACTTATGAAGCCATCCAGAGCCACTGCAGCACAAGTTCAATTCCCAGCCAACCAGGGAGCAACCTACGTGGCGCAGCAGGCCTCTCTTGACTCGCCCACTGCTCCCCTCAGCAGTGTACTTTGGTCAATCTGCCTGTTCTGTTCCCCACTCTGTCCCTGGTGAATCCTCTCACCCCCTGCCCCTCTGGCCTGTACCCTATCTCTTGTATGCATAAATAAATAAATCTTTTTTTTTTTAAAGAAAAAAAGAAAGACAGTATGGCAGCAGCTGAAAGTCTAGCCTAACAGGTAAATGGCACATAATTGAGAGTTCTGAAATATACCTTAAGTTTATGGTAAAATGCTTTTTAACAAAGTACAAGACAATTAAATGGAGGAAGGAAGTCATCTGAACAAATAGTATTGGGACAACTTAATATTAATTTGCAAAAAAGAAAAGTAACTCATGCACTTACTTTACAGCATACACACAATAAAATCAATGCAACGTGTATTACAGACTTAAGTGTAATAGCTAAAATCATGAAACTTCTATAAATAATCATTGCAGAAAAGCTTTGCGACCTTGGTTAGCTAAGGTCTTAGATGTGTCATCAGGACTATAAATCATGCAAGAAAACAATAAATTGTGATTTATTAAAAGTGAAACAAGGAAAAAACAAACTGTGTTTCAAAAGATTTAACTAAGAAATAAAAATCCAAGGAACATACTAGGAAAAAAAATTGTAAATTTAATAAAGAATTTGTATAGAGGATAAAGAACTAGTTTCAAAAATAATAAAAAAAATACTTAGATGGGCAAAAGATCTGAATAAACATTTCAACGAGGCCTAATAATAATATGGAAAGACACTATCTTTATTACTCATTAGAAAGTTACATATTAAAACCACAACTGATACCATTACACATCTACTGTAGTGGCTAAAACCAGGGGGGAAAAAGTACTGACAACACTGTAAAGAAACTGGAATCTTCATTCACTACTGGTAAGAGTGTAAAATGGGACAGCCACTTTGGAAAATAATTTGTTTCTTAAAAAGTTGTAACATAAACCTACCACACAAGTCAAAATTTCATTCTTAGGAATCTACCCAAATAAGATGAAAATATATATCAAACTATCACAGATGATCACAGCAACATTATTTAAACCATACTCCCAAAAGGAAAAAATACAGATGTCCGTCAACTGGTGAATGGACAAAATGTGGTATATCCATACAATGAAATACTGTTCAAAAATAGAAGGCCACAATTTACTGATAATGTGCCTCTCAAGAAAATTTTGCTAAGTGAAAGAAGCCAGATGAAAAAGATCACTTTTCATTTATAGGAAATGTCCAGAAAAGACAAATAGAAAGCAAATGAGAGGTTGTATAGGGCTAAAGAGAAGGGAGGATTGTTGTAAATCGGTTCAATGAGACTTTTTTAGGGTGACAGAAAAATTCTTGAATTGGATTTTTGTGATGGTTGTACAGCTCTGAAAATCAACTAAAAATAATTTATTTGTATACTCTATATGGGGGGATTTTGTAAAATGCTGTTAAAACTGTTTAGTAATGCTGTTAGTAGTAATGTTGTTAAAACTCAAGAAAACAGTGACCACAGTCAACTCCTACAAAATCAAAATAAACTGTTATTTCTTCTGAAAAGAAAATCTGGAACTTCAGAACAGTATGGGACTAACAGGCCATTAAGTAGGTCAGGCAGATCCAACAAAGGAAACTATTCTAATCGAGAAAAATACATTAAGATCACATTTTGAAGTGATATTATCTCATTTCTTCCCCCAAAAGCAACACAATAACATACTGCTATGATTATAATTAATTTAAAAAACAAATGTACATAACACCTTCCTTCTATAGAACTGCATGTTCTTCACATATAGTCTTATGATGTTCTCAGGAGTTATATTTGCAGATGAAATGGTTCATAAAATAAGCCATCTGTGATAGGATAACAGTAAGGAAAGTCTCTAAGTTTTAGAAAAGAAAGTTGAAAGCACCCCAAGCATTATGAAGCATAAATGGAAGGCTATTTGATGATGTAATAAGTAGTGAATAGGGAAACAAGCCACTCATAGGATCAAAGAGGATAGGATAGTATATATGGTACAATGATTATCATATGCCATTGGAAATGTTTTATTTTAAGATTTATTTATTTATGCACACAAGAGCTGGGGTACAGGCCAGAGATGCGGGGGTGAGACAGCATGGGGAACAGAACAGGCAGATTGACTGAAATACACTGCTGAGAGGAGCAGCGGGCAAGAGGGGAGAGGTCTGCCTCACCATGTGGGTTTCTCTCTGGGATCAAACTCATGCTGCAGAGGCTGTGGACTGTCCCACAGTGCAATGCTTAACCCCTTTCACGACCAGGAAGGCCCCCATTGGAAATGTTTTTAAGGATAAATATGAAAGACAAACTGGTGACAAACTTTCTATCACTTCATTCTTCACATATTAACACAAGGAAGAAGTGAATGGAATATGCCCCCTTGAACTACCCAGGATCATACATATTCTCTATCCTCATTTCGCTGATTTTGAGCTGAATTCACACTACCTTTGGTAAAAGTCTTTAAAAGAAAAACATGGCCGTTATAAACTAAGGATGAAAAAGGTTGATGGAGAAAACTACTAGTTATAGATAGGATTTAGTAAACAAACTAAGGATGAAAAAGAAAGAGGTACATGGGAGAAAACACCAAAATACAAGATTTACATAAAGGAAGAATAAAAGCTGCTTGTGAAAGTATGGATTTGCAGCTGGACAGCATAGTTTCAAATCTGGCATTTTTGTCTACTTGGCTATGCAGTCACAAACAAGTTACTTAATCTCTGATTCTGTTGCTTCATCTGTAAAACAAGCTTGAATACTAGCATCTCACCATCCAAAGGGCTGATGAGGGCAGGGCCAGATGCTGATGGCTGAAGATAACTGCTACCACTATTTCTATCACTGCCCAATATTGAGGACACACCAACCATCCAGCAAGCCCCCAGAGTGCCATGCATGTATACACACATACACACACATATACACACACACTGATTTAATCCTGCCTATAAGGTATCTATTAACATTTTAGACGAAATTGAGATCCAGAGATTAAAAAAAAAAAAAAAACTCGAGGTCCTATAACTCAAGGTCAATTAAGAAGTAGTAAAGGGTGGATTCAAATCCAGGCAGTTTATCTACAGAGGACATACACTTAACCACCACCGATAACTCAATGCAGAAATCATTCTACAAAACTTGAAACTAATGTAGATTTTCGTGTAAGTCATCAGATGGAAATCCCCTTAACTTTCTGCTTCCAAACCTACAAATCAGCTTAGATCTGCCTCATCATCTTCTTTCTCTGTCCTGGTATAATAGAGGAGCTCACCTAAGACCAAGCCCTCATCTGAGCCTGATTTATATCCCATCCTCTTGGTCTCCTTAGCACCCTTGTCATAGACAGTCCCCTCTCCTGTAGCTTTAACCTCTCCCTCTGCACTGCAACCTTCCTGCAGCATTTAAACACCTTCAAGTAAGAAGTAATGAAATTCCTTAAATGAAATTCCTCACTGCCTATACCTGACAGTCCCCTCCAGGGATTACCTGCTCTCTGGTACTTTACACATGACTTTTTGAAAGAACTGTCTACATTTACTTTCTCCAGCGACTCATCCACCACTTGGTCTTCAATTGACTCCTGCCCCCACCACTTCTTTTTTTTTTTTTTTTTAAGATTTATTTATTTATGCATACAAGATCTGGGGCACAGGCCAGAGGTGTAGGGGATGAGAGGACCAACCAGAGACAGAGCGGAGAACAGAACAGGCAGACTGACCGAAGTACACTGCTGAGGGGAGCTGCGTGTGAGACAGGAGAGGTCTGCTGCACCATGTGGGTTGCTCCCTGGCTGGCTGGGGATGGAACTCGTGCTGTAGAGGCTGTGGACAGCTTCACAGATCATGCCTCAACCCCCTGCACCACCAGGGAGGCCCAGCCCCCACCACTTCTTAAAAAAAAAAATAGTTCTATCTAGGTTTCCCAGGGACGTCCTGGTGGCTTCGTGACTATTGTGCTCATTCTTGGGACACTCAGTAGCCTCTGACAGGGATGACCATCATCCTCTCTTTGAAAAACATTTTCCCTTAGATTCAATGATATAATTTATGATTTACTTCTAGCTTTCTTCTTTTATCTCTAAATACTGCCCAGTCTCTTTTGCTGTATTACCCTTCTCTACATGGTCATTAAACATTGGTAATTCCTCCAAGTGCTGCCTCCTCTTCTCATTCTAAACTGTCTTCCTAGTCACTCTCATCATGGCTTCAATTCTCATATGCATACCAATAGTTTCCAAATTTGTCCCTCTAGCCCAAAACTCTTTTGTATCTAGTTACCCACTAGACATCTCCCCATAGCGATCTCAAAGACACCCCAAGTCAATATGTCTTGATCTCCTCCACACCTGCCTCCCCTTATGAGTCCTTTGCAGTGTTTCCTATGTTAACAAATTGATCAATAAGTCACCAGGTTGGGCAAGTCAGAAATTTCAAGATATTTTTACTTCTACACACTTTTCCAAACTCAATCCATGATCAAATTTGACCCCATTTATCAACTAAATTTCTCTTGACTGCTTAAATCAGATTACTTAGTAATCTCCTATGCTTCCATCATATAAGCTCAAGTGCTATCTTCCTTTTAAAAAAAAGCCTTTCCTGACCTCTCAGCCTAGATCAGAGTCTCAGAAAACAGTGTTTCTTTCAAGTTTCATTCTGAAACTTGTAATTTTGAAACTTGTAATCTTATTGTCATTATTGTGCTTATTTAAGGTAGCCTCACCAGAACACTGTAAAGTCCATGTAGAACTTCATGATGGGGCCCCCCTGGTGGCGCAAGGGGTTAAGACACAACCTATGAAACTCACCGCAGCCACCGCAGCACGAGTTCAATCCCAGGCTGGCCAGGGAGCAACCCAGATGGCGCAGCAGAACTCTCCTGACTTGCCCACTGCACCCCTCAGCAGTGCACTTTGGTCAATCTGCCTGTTCTGTTCCCCCACTGTCTCTGGTGGATCCTCTCACCGCCTGCGCCTCTGGCCTGTACCCCAGTTCTTGTATGCATAAATAAATAAATCTTTTAAAAAAAAAGAACTTCTTTATGGTAAGCATATTGTATTCAATATATACATGCTGATGAGTTTATTTTATGCAATTCCTTCAATTTCCACAGGAAAACACCAGAGCCCAAAGGGAAAAACGTGCCCAAGTCCTTAAGATTAGGACTAGGTATTCTGACTTCTGACACAGTATGTTTTCTACCAAACGAAATTCATAAGCCCTATGGTAGAAAACAAATGATATTATTGCCTGTTATGGATTAGCATAATGGGCTACTTCCTAACAAAGGAATTAGCGGTAAGGATTTAAAATTTGATTTATTTATAAATAGATCTATTCTGCTCTCACTCTCATGCAGATGGAACATTTAACATTAAAAAAAGGCTATCTTTAGCTACCAAATTCTCTATGGAACTGAATTCATCCAAAAGTTTAAGATGTCAGGTATTAAATTATCAGATAACAAAGTGAGTTTTAAAATAGATTACACTGAAGGATTTGTACAAAGAAGATGAGTTGAAACTGGCTACATAACTTTTAGGACCACACAGGTAATAATCTTTTGAAAGAGCTATAAAGAGATTATAAAGAGACTTCATGGTGAGAATTTCTTATTAGAGCTGTGGTGTGCTGTATGTCCCCATCCCATTTCAAGGCAGCACAAAGGTGTATGTTTTCTTTTTAAAAAAGATTTTAGTTACTTAATTTCATGTAGAAGAACTAAGGTACAGGCCAGAGGTGTGGGGAAGGGGGTGAGGGATTCACCAGAGACAGAGTGGGGAGCAGAACAGGCAGATCTACTGAAATACACTGCTGAGGGGAGCAGCAGGCGAGACAAGAAAGGTCTGCTGCACCATGTGGGTCACCTCCCTGGCCAGGATTGAACTCAGGCCACTGCCATTGTGGTGGTAGTGCTGAGACTTAACCCCTAGGCCACCAGGGAAGCTACCCCTAGACCACCAGAACAAAAGTCTCATGAGTGTGTCCTATGGCTCCGATGTGAGTGCACGATGAGCTGGAGCAGGGCTGTCTAATAAGACTCCAGGAGCAGGAAGCTGGGGGCAGAACTCTGGTTTCCTAGAGGGTGGATCATTGGCATTCTGGGAACTGCACACATACTATAAATTGAGATTTTTTTTTTCTTTTTAAGCTCAGAGTGATCAGAAAAGTTGCATAACTTGTTTATTCAAAAGCCAGTTCATCTAGGGAAAGAACTAGCTTTTGAATAAATTTAAATGGATCTGAAAGACAAAATAAATTTGCTTTGTGATTAGAATTAGGATTCCTATTTAGCATAATCACTGAGTTGAGGAAAACTAAACATTTCTTAGAAAGAGTTAGGAGGGAAATGGGTGTTTTTCATTTGCCTTTAAATGCTTAATTTTTTCTATCTTGTTAAAAAACAACTAAAACCCTACTTCATTTTAGAGTTCATTTCCATGTTTTAAATTTTTAGACAGGAATTGAAACTTTAATGTTAAATATTGGATTAAAAATTCATTTAAAATATCTTACAATTTGCAATATTTACACATAAAATGCATAATTTAAGAGGTGAATTGGCAGCACTTTGCAGAATTGAATCTTTTCTTAGTAATTTCATCCAAGAAAATTAAGTCAACCCATGAATTCTGAATGACTCTTAACAATTATATAAGAAGGGACTCCCTGGTGGTGCAAGGGGTTAAGACACAACCTATGAAGCTATTCTCAGCCACTGCAGCACGAATTTGATCCCTGGCCAGGGAGCTACCCACATGGCGCAGCAGACCCCTCCTACTTGCCCGCTGCTCCCCTCAGCAGTGTGTTTCAGTCGGTCTGCCTGTTCTGTTCCCCACTCTGTCTCTGGTGAATCCTCTCACCCTCTGCACCTCTGGCCTGTACCCCAGTTCTTGTATGCATAAATAAATCTTTAAAAAAAAAAACCAATTATATAAGAAAAACATGAAATTCAGGGGTACATTTTAGAGGAAAGTAAACTGGCATCAAAGAGTACTTAAAAATCTTAAGAGTGATCATCCAAACTATATAATCAAGAGAACAAAGGACTTTTTTACAGTGATCTGCCAACTGCTGGACTCAAAGGACATGAAACCTCCCCTGCAAGCTCATCTGGCTGAGAACGCCTGAAGTTCAGAATCAGGACTAGTCCACACGATCCAACTGAAATTTCAAAACAGAGTGGATGTCTATGGAGCATGTGCTTATGTTTCAGGATCACCCAGCTGCTGGAATGCCTCCCTCTGGGAACAGAGTGAGCAAAATATTCAAAGGACCCCATGGCATTCCATATTATGGAGAAGGGAAAACCAGAGGGCAGGAACATCAGTGGTTGCCAGTGACTGCAGCTGGGGTGGTAGGAGAATGGGGGTGCAAAGAATGACTGCCTGGTACATAAAGGAACTCTCTGGGGTGACAGGAATATTCTATATCATGATTATGATGGGATTTACAAGACTATAAATATTTGTTAAAACTCAATTAACTGTACTCCAAAAAGAGTATAATTTTATTTTATGTAAATGATACCTCAACAAATCTGATCTTTTCTTTTTTAAAAAAAGAATTATTTATTTATGCACAGAAGAACTGGGATGTAGGCCAGAGATGCGGGGGTGGGATGTGTGTGAGAAGATTCACCAGAGACAGAGGGGAGCAGAACAGGTGGGGAGCAGAACTGAAATATACTGCTGAAGGGAGCAGCGGGTGAGACAGGAAGGTCTGCTGCACCATATGTGGGTCACCTCCCTGGCCAGGGATCAAACTCAGGCCACAGCTGTGATAGTGCTGAGAATGAATTAACCCCTATGCCACCAGGAAGGCCCTGATCTTTCACAGAAAAACAAAAAGGACACTCACAGAAATCATTGAGATGGGCAAGGAAGCAAGCTGAAGGCTAAACTTCTAGGAAACATCCAAAAGTTATACAACATGTAGAACATGTTTGAAGAAAAAGCTGCTACAGGGCTGTCCCTGTTTCCAAACCCTAGACACCGGAACTATCGATGCCACAACTATCAATGCCAAGGTGTATATCAGGCACTCACCCTACAGCATAGTCATTGTCTTCTGCTGTTCTATATAGTGGCTCAAGGCAGCTGAGCACAGAGCTTGCTTCTCCATGTTGTTCTCCCAGCCATGGCTCACCTGTGTGCATCTCACTGGACACCTAAAGTCCAAACTGCAGAAGAAGCTGAAAATTTGAGTTTTCGTTTCTGAGATGGGCTCATAACATGGGGATTTCTCCAACTACGGCGATGCTATGCAAAATATGCTGGCCAGACATGCACAGGACAAATGCTGACTAGAGCAAGCAGTAAATGAAGACAGCAAAAGTTGTTGCTCTTTCTCTTCCCTCTTCCTCTGCCTTTTCCAGTTTTTTCAAGCTCTCTCTATTTCCTTACCTTACAGGCTTTTGCAAGGTGGAAAGCTGAAACTCCTGAAGACAAACAGGCTTCCTGTTTCTAGTCAAAGCCTGTGCTCACTGAGGAAACTATACTGGGGAAGGGAGACGAGAGGGGCTACCTTGAGCCTGAGAAAGAAGAAAAGGAATGGCTGGGAAGCGCATGGAAGTGGGCCAAGTTCCCGGAGAAGAGGGTACTCAGGCTCTACTTTCCTCAAAGGCCAAGAGAAATAGCAGCGCCTCAAAGAGGCTGGTTGCCCCTGGACACTGGGGGCTCTGTCACTGAAAGGTCCTCTTTGTTCTATGAGGCACAGAAGTGGCGGAGCAACAAGACTTCAAAGAACCCTGCAGGCTCAAATGTGGGGAATGTTAGTAGTTATTCCATCGAAGACCAGAGGGGCCCCCAGTGTTTGGGCTCTGTTACAGGCTGTGCTGTGTAGGGGAGGAAGCCCCAATACAACTGCCATACTGGTAAGAAATTCCCTGCCATACTGGTAAGAAAGAGGGTCAGGTTTATACTTAACTCGATGTAAAGAAAATAAATGAATATTTTGGTAAATGAATGGCAAATCAATAAAATTTTGACAAATAAAAGATTACTAGACATTTCTTGCTAACCTTTGTGGGGTTGTTAGAGAAAGTATAATGGACAAATAAGTCCACTGCCCCAAGGATTATATGAAGGACTTTTATTTTTTTTTAGCCCTGGGCTTTGACATTTTAGAAGTCATAGTTTAAAGCAGGGTTGGATACAGAGAGAGAAAACTGACAGTCTATGGGCTATTTTTTCAGTGTTTGAGGAGAGCCTCTTACTACTAGCCAATCTGAACATGCAAGTGACTATCCTTTTTTAGGGAGAAAAAATAAAAATGCTCTGCTGTTCAGATTTCCAAAGAACTTCTGAAAAATCTAGGCTAAATCTGAACAATGACTGGTGAGTTTTGCTTTGTTTTTTCTCAATAAACCACAGTGTACTTTATTCTTTGGTAGGCCTTTCCAACACTGTGCACTATAGCTAAATGCCAGTATCATCATCCTGGTTACCAGACTGAAGATTTATATTGTGAAATACTTACTAGAGCTTCCAGATGGCAAAAGACCAAATAAACAGCCTTTACTGTTAAATGCAACCGCATACTCTCAACTTCACCACTTGATAGAATATAGCTCCATTGGCTATAAAGATAGGGTTCCATTTGTTTAATGAAGCATTCATATGATAAAAGAGGCTAAATCAACAAGTAGAGTTATTTACGAACAAATACAACCATCTGAAAGCATCAGGAAGGATGTTATATTCTGAAACCAATTAAATTCTTTTTTTAAAAATGGCTTAACTGAAATATTTTATTCTTGTTCACCAATAACATTGCCTCTTTCCAAACACAATTTTTCAAAATTTCCTGGATTTAGGGGCTATATTTTTGCCTGTACTAGTTTAACTTCTAACTAGTTTAAAGCATTCTTTAGTGTGTACAACATGAAATAAGGTATTTGAAATGAGGAAGCAAAGAGTTTGATTATTCTATTAGAAACCCTTAAAAATCTAAGGCTGCAGAGAATGAGGCAATGTGGCATCACAATTCTGTATTGACATAATGTATCCAACTATTTGTTATGGCATCCCAGGTTCTGCTTAATCTGGCCTTTGCCTGTTTTTTCAGTTTTATAGCACTTTCTGTGCTGTAAAATCTAAGAAGACACTGAAAACCCCCCCAGATTTAAAATTTCTTTAGTCTGAAATAACCTCCCCCACCTCCAGGTCAACACACACACACACACACACACACACACACACACACACTCCTTCTAATACCCACCTCTCCTTCAGATTTCAAAATCTCTGACCACCAAAACCAGTTACATCTCTTCTTAAATGCCTCTAAAGTACCTGTACTTCCCTTGAAACTGTTGTTAATGCTTTAAATTCTCCAAGTTTAGGTCTTTCCCACAGGTTCTTAGAAGAAGCCACAGGCCCAGGTCCCAGCACATAATGACCATCATGGAACAAATGCCCAATATGTATGTGATAATATTCACCAAGAACTGTGCCAAACATTGTTCTAGCCCATTTTATATAAGCCTTCTAACAGACAAGACTGAGAGGTATTATGATTATTAACACATTTTCCACATGAAGACCCTAAGGCCCAGAGAAATTAAAAGAACTTTCCCAGATAGAACTGGGATCCAAAGCAATGCCTAGTCTGACTGCCAGACTCCTGCTGAGAGGAACACCAGACTTAGAATCCAGGTGCCCAGCCGTGGACAGGTTACTTAAACTCCTGAAACCTGAGTACTTTTGCATTTAAAAAAAATAGATAAAAATATATACCTTACAAGATCATTTTAAAGAAGTGTACCTTAAAGTGGCTGGCATAAAGGAGACTCATAATAAACAGTAATTGATTTCAGGAAAATAAGATAATAGTAGTAAGCAGTAAGAAAGAGGAAAGAAAGCAGTAATTATGTATTCACTTTAGACTCATCACTGTCACAGTGACATGAAACTTCTCAAGACAATTATGGAGGCACACCTGTTTTGACACACACCTAACAGCTGTGATTTTTTAATTACTGAAATCTATATAAGATAAAACTCCATTTGGTATATTTGTTATTACACCTCTGTATCCTCTATTCCCCAGTAAAAAGCCAGGAAACTGAATACTTTCTCCTGACAAAGCAGGAATGAAAGTCAAAATTGAAATGTGAAGTAAATATATATAAGAAACATTAGAAAACAAATAGCTGCTAGGAAATAAAAAGATAATCAAAATGAAACCAAGGATAGTGCAGGAAGAATAAGCAGGCAAAAAATGCAGAAGATAATGGGACTGGGGCGCTTGTCTTGTTGACAGCATCTGATCTCCCGATTTAGTGTTATTTCTAAGCAGATTAAACAAATCCCAACTGTTCTACATCAGGTCCTTTCTCTAAGCTTTTCTTCCCTCAGAACAACAAGTACAAAATAAATAGAAAATTTAAACACACAAATAGAATGAAAAAAAAATTACTTTTATAAGACAAAAAGGTCCTGAGCTGACGAATCACCCTAATGTGTCTTCCCCTTCCTTCCATTCTGTGCCTAGGCTAAAATGAGGGTGATAATGCTCAAAAGAAAGAAGGAAGAGAATGAGCTCCGCTGTGTAGTTTTTTAAATAGAACATCAGGCCATCCTCCCCTCAGCAAGAGGCAGAGCAATCCTGAGGATGATCACATGAGGGGGAGAGCGCAAAGACAGGCTGTGGGGGGATTGTTATTTCTGTCCTAGATGCAGGAAGAACTTTTAACCTCCTGATGTTTTCCCTTATCATAACCTTCTCCATAGCAACCAGAGAAGTGCAATGGCAAGAAATAGATGGGGAGATAAAAAATATACATATTACGTTATACACACACATATATAAATCCTGTAGTACTGCTGAAGTCAGTAATGATTTAAAATACATTTAGACATTCCTCAGAAACCTCATACTGCCATAGAAGACAAACCATTTAAAACCAGTATTAAGCTGTCATAACATAATTGCAATTTTTTGATCACATATATTTGTAACATACAGTACTTTACAACAGATTTAGTCTCTAAATTGAGCCTGTTTTACTAAAAACAAATCATTTAGAGTATAACAGATTTCAAAATGTCTGGTGCAGATGAACGGACTAGGACTGTCAGAGCAGTAATTTTATAAGGTTATGCAATCCATTAGCAATCAAAATAAAAATGAAGTCAGACTCTTTTAAAAGCCACCCCCAATACTTGATGACTAAAATGTGCCATGTTTCACTCTATTATATTTCAACTGGTTTAATTAAGCCTGTAAGGTACTCTATAAGGTCCACAACCTGCGGCCAATAAGGAAGGTAAATGTTCTGTTGAATGTTTGTTCTAAAATCCTCTATTATATATTTTGAGAAGTGAAATTAGCATCTGAAACTCTAAACAGAATATGGGGTATGTGGTGAGGTCTTTCATTGTAGCTTTAGTATGTACAGAGTCATGTGTGGCCTCGATTTATATTTTAGTTATCTGTAAAGCAAAAGATCCCAAGAGTTCTTTAACATCAATTGGGTAAACGTCAATAAGAAATTGTTGTTGCTGCTTCTACAAACCATATTAGTCAGATCATTGGCAGTCCCCGGTCCCCCCCACTCCAAGTGCAAAAATATGCAGATTGGGCTGATCCCTGGGTTGTAAACTTGATCAGGGATATCTCAGTTAAGGGATGAAAAGGAGCAATGAGCCACATCATATGTGATGGTAGCATTGCTATTCTGTCCAGTCAGTAAAGAACTCCATTTGCTATTCACTAGTTGGTACTGAGACTCCACAGGGAGACAAGGATTCTGGGCAAGAGCTTTACCTGACTCTGACAAGGAACTGAGGGCATGGGAGGCAGTGGGCTTCACACAAAAATTCCCTGGTCTGGGAACTGGGGAGGTAGGTAAAGATTCACTTTAGAGTCTTCCGGTAAGTGTGAGTCAGCAGATTTAAGCACTAATTCATTTCAATTAAGGAGACATTGGTAGCCATGCCAAGCTTGCAAGGTGATGCTTCAATGATCAAGACACAATGAACAGCTAAGTACAGAAGGTCATAGGCTCCAGATCTCTGAGAACCCCTATATGTCTAGATGCTTGTATTAAAAAATTACATCATAAAGCAAGCTGGATTTCTAACAGCTATTATTGTTCTAATCAGGACCAAAATTAAAGAATCAAAAGTTCTTTAACTTGGATTAGTAAGATTATTTATCAAAAATAAATAGAGCATTTAAATAAGATGAAATTAACTATGACTTCATACCTTAATGTAAAAAGTTTGAAATACAATAGACATGAAAAATGTCATAAGTATATGCCTCTATAGTTCACGTGTAGGAGAAGGGATGCATTTGCTTTAATTTGAGTGTAATATCTAAAATAAATTCACCAAAGAAAACTGGTTGTAATCCTCAAGCCCAAGTCTTATTTGGTGTACATTAGATTAGATCGGGGAGATAAAGGAACAGAAGCTTAAAAAAGAGGAAAAAAAGAATTAACCATATATTTCAGGAATAGAAGTACAGGTTTGTTTAGAGGAAACTGGTAATTCCCCACAACATGAAATATTTCATGCTACCAGTTTTCATGTAGCACACACAATCCCCTCTGTGCTTTATGCTTTTTTCTATTGAAAGAGTAAAACATGGGCTCTCTATCATAAATGGGAACAGAGATGTAACCCCATTCACTAATCTGAACAGACCTAAGGGATTTAACCTGCTGTATCACCCACCACCAGCTCAAACTTCTCCAGTTCCTGAAGGGGAGAGCAAGCTGATTGCTCCCGATCTGACCATGGAAGGGAAGGGTATGAGTGCTGTTGTAAGCCAGGCAGACGGCCCCAGTGAAGAAGGCAAAGCTTAAAAAGGATGACCTTTGTCACCCATTCCCCCCTAGGGCAAATAGAAATGGGGAACAAATGGAAGGCACATTGGAACACAGCAGGGTCACAGTGAGGACCCAGCCTGTAGACTGTGGAGCCCTGGATATGAGGCCCAGAGAGAAGAGCTAGCAGCTCTGACACAGGCATGAGCAAAGTCTGCACACAGCACGGTCATGAACAATACAACCCTTAGGGCCCTCCCCCACTAACTGAAGACCCACTACAGATTAGTTCTCCCTGGTGTACAGCACCATCCACTGGAAAAGTGGAAGCTTAATATTCAGAAAGTAATAATGGAGAGATGAAAAAACACAACAAATGGCAAACTGAGTTCTAAGGGGAATACTACATCACAGAGAAAGAACATATCTCCAGAATATACCAACAAAGACAGGGAAGAACTTTTCTTCTTATGAAATACAGAATTCAAAATTGCCACTATAAAGAAATTCAAAGAAATGGAAGAAAACAGAAAAGCTGGTCAGAGATAGACAAGAAATTTCAGAAAAACAAAGGATGTACTGGGGAAATAAAATTAACAGAAGATCAAAATTGAAGCTTTAAGTAAGAAAATAATAGAGATACAGGTTGTAAAAAGCTCAGTAGGATAGAAAGAATCAGTGACCTTGACCATAACACACAAAGAATTCAGGTAGAATAAACAGGCCCTTTACATCTTCTCTAAACCAGACTTATAGGCCCTTCTGTTGAAGCAACAGCTGCTCTACTATGGACGAAGGAAGAAGCACTGATACACTACAACACAGATGAACCTTAAAATGTGGTGCTAAGTGAGGGAAGAGTCACAAGCGACAACATGCTGCATGATTAAATGTACCAAACAGGCAAATCTATAGTAATAGAAAGCAGATTAGTATTTGGGAGGTAACAGCAAAGGGGAATGGAATTTTTGGAGGGGGATAATGAAATTATTCTAAAATTATAGTGATGGATGCACAACTTTACAAACACATTACAAGTAATTGAAGTGTATATTTTTTTTAAAGATTTATTTATTTATGTATGCAAGAGCTGGGGTACAGGCCAGAGGTGGGGGAGGGGTTAGAGGATTCACCAGAGACAGAGTGGGGGACAGAACAGGCAGAATGACTGAAATACACAGCTGAGGGGAGCAGCAGGCGAGAAAGGAGAGGTCTGCTGTGCCATGTGGGTTGCTCCCTGGGCGGCTGGGGATCGAACTCGTGCTGCAGGAGTTGCGGATAGCTTCATAGGTTGTGTCTTAACCCCTTGCGCCACCAGGGAGGCCCCTGAAGTATATACTTTTTTTTTTTTAATTATTTATTTATACAAGCACTGGGTATAGTCAGAAGCGCAGGAGGGTGAGAGAACTCACCAGAGCCAGAGAGGGGAGCAGAGCAGTCAGAGTGACGAAGTACACTGCTGAGGGGAGCAGCGGGCAGCAGGAGAGGTCTGCGCGCCATGTGGGACCCTCCTCCGGTGGCCGGGGAGCAGCCAGGGATCGAACCGGTGCTGCAGAGGCTGCGGGCAGCTTCGCAACCCAGTGCTCAACCGCTGCGCCACCGGGGAGGCCCTGAAGTATATACTTTAAATGGGTGAATGATGTCATATGGAATTACATGTGAAAAAAAGTGTTAAAAAACAGAAAAAATAAAAAAGAATTCAGGTGGAAAAAGAGAGACATAAAGAAACACGTTGAAAATTATCTGACTTTATGAGAAAGGCAATATAAGAATGATGAGTACCCAGAAGGCAAAAAGAGAGAGAAGGGAGCTGAAAACTTTTTTAAAGAAATTATAGGGGAAAACTTCCTGAACCTGTAGAAGGAACTAAACATACAAGTCCATAAAGCTAAAAGAACACCAGGTTACATAAACAGAATGAGATCTACATCAAGACACAGAGTAGTGACACGTCCACAAATTCAAGATGAAGGGGGGGATAAGCAGATAATCTATAAAGGAACCGTGATCAGGCTTACATCTGACTTCTCTAAGGAAAAATTTGGGGGCAAGGAAAGAATGGGATGACATGATGAAAATACTTAAAAATAAAAACTGCTAGTCAAGATCCTACACGGAGTTCCTTCAGATATGGGGGAGAAATAAAGGTCTTCTCAGATAAACAGAAGCTGAAAGAATTCAGAGACAACATAATAATAAACATAGAGAAAGTCAAAAACTCCACTACAAATTTAATTGAAAGAATAAATCAGTTCAGCCAAGTAGCAGGCTACAAAATCAATATAAAAATTAGTAACCTTCCTTTATACAATGAACTAGAAGAGGAATAAATTAAGAAAACAATCCCACTTATAAATGAAACTATAAGACACTGTTAAAAGAAATAGAAGTAGATACAAGAAATGGAAAGATATTCCCTCTAATGGACTGGAAGTATTAACATTGTCAAAAATGGCCCTCCATCCCACAGCAATATACAATCTCTTTCAAAGTCCCAATAGCATTTTTCAAAGAAATGGAACATTACTGAAATTCATATGGCTCCACAAAAGACCCTGAATAGCCAAAACTAATCTGACAAAAAAAGAAGAAAAATGGCAACAATTCACTTACAGACTTCAACTATACTACAAGGCTGTGATAATAAAAATAGTATGGTAATGGAACAAAAGCAGACACACATAGACTAATGGAATAGAATCAAGCCCAGAAATAAACCCACGCTTATACAGACAATTAATTTATGAAAAGGAGACAAGAATATCCACTGGAGCAAAGGAAAACTGGACAGCTGTGTGCAAAGAACTAGATCACTCTCTCATACCATACACAAAAATCAACTCAAAATGGATTAAAAAGCTTGGACTTAAGACCTGAACCATAAAATGTATGTAAGAAAAGTTAAACAAAACACTCCACAACATAAGGCATCATAAATGTCTTTGTGGATTCATCTCCAAGAGAATGGAAAACAAGAAAATATAAACAATTGGGGCTACATTAAACTAAAAAGCTTCTGCACAGTGAAAGAAACCATTAGTAAAACAAAAAGACACCCTAATGAATGGGAGAAAATATTTGCACACCATTTATTCAACAAGGGGTTGATATCCTAGATCTACAAAGAATTCATACAACTCAACAAAATGAAAACAGAGGACCCAATCAAAAATGGGCAGAAGAGCTAAACAGGCGGTTCTCAAAAGAAGACATACAGATGGCCAACAGACAAATGAAAAAATTGCTCATCATCACTTATTGTCAAGGAAATGCAAATCAAAACCATAATGAGACACCACCTCACACCTGTGAGAATAGCCTGTATCAAAAATACCAGAATCAACAAATGATGGTGAGGATGTGGGGGGAAAGGAGCAGTCTTACACTGGAGGGCTTCTTTAAATAAGATAAAATTTTTGTTTTATTAAATTTTTTAAATAAATTTTATAAATGAAATTAAATATTTAAATAAAATAAAAAATTCAAAACCACACTTGAGGAAGGGCTGAAGTTCACAGTCAACAGTACCCATGATAAACACCAATGCTGCTCTTCTATAAAGGAAGAAGAGAGATAAAGGTGACAACGTGGCAATGAACCAGAATTCAGAAAGTATCATAATCACCAACTCTGAGGCCACCATCAACGCTTTTAAGGGAAAAGCAAGAGGGAATGTAGGCATATTTTGTGACCAAATTTGGTAGTTCAATTTTTGCCTTTTCTTAGTTTATTATAATGTACTCAGAGATGACCTGTATGAGGACTATGGCCAGAAATCTTGCCATCATGCATTTCATTAATCTCCACTTTCACCTAGGCAGTGAGCAATAACAAGAATGGTGTGATAAGTAGCAAGATAAAAGAAAATTATAGAAAAGGAATATGCATATTCACTATAGTAACACCAAGGAATATAAACATTTGAAAGTTATGGCTGCTTCTACCACTGAAATGAATTAAAAAAAGAACCCTAGATTTATTTATTTTTTTTTTTGGTGGGACCCTCGCTGGCGGCAGGGGAACGAACCGGCGCTGCAGAGGCTGCAGGCAGCCTCGCAGCCCAGTGCCCAACCGCTGCACCACCAGGGGAGGCCCAAGAACCCTAGATTGAATTGCAGTGAGGGAAATACTAAAATAGTGACAAGGTCAGTGACCTGAAGAATAATAAGTATATTTTATAATAAATATTCTTCAACACTTAATTATCACATAAGGCATTATTATAATAAAAAAGAAACATTATAGATGAACAGAGAACAGATATTTATTAAGGGCAAATTTTGTGCTAGCATTGAGTTCATCATTATGAGGAACATAAAAACAGCAAATGAGATTCTCTACATTAATAGAGGTCATCATCCTATTTCATACATTCCAAGTGCTAATTCCCCTCCTTCCTCCCAGCAATGATTTTACTTCTGCTGAATGCTATGGACTGCAGAAGCACCCAGAAAATATGTGAGGGACAGACAGGCATTTTACCAGCAAATACAGTGGCCATTTCTACCACTCTTGTAAAGATCTGATTTTTCAATCCATGTGACCTGCTGGTAGATTTTATGATGATTTGATTTAAACATACACATTGCTTTTACAGCTTTTTATGCCTGTGATTACTCTTTTTCTTCCCTGTCTCCAACTACCTAGTCCTGTATCTGAAAAGTAGATTGTAAATAAACAATAACTACCACAGTGTTTGTAATGGAAGAAACACAACTTGAGTCATTTCAATTTTGTCCTTCTACCTGCAAATCGTTCTCCAAACCTAGAGTTCACTCTTTTGGAAGTGTTTCTTTACATGTTGCGGGAGAGAACCCACATTTCTATTTATTTACATGTAGAAATCTTTTTATTTATATATAGAGACAGAGTATCAATGTTTTCTTCCCTAGGAAGGCTACAATTTTAATTAATATTCCCTAATTGGTATTGACTTTAATTGACTAATGACAGTCTTATGATGGACCTCTCTGCCAAGCTTCCTAGGTCAGGAGCACAATGAGCTCCATTATACACAGAAACTTTTTGTTTCCAGTGGTCTCCAAACAGGCAACACTTTGTAGGTCTCAGAATATTGGAGCCAGAAGATCCTGGAGAGGCCATCTAGTTCAGCTTTCCAAACACTGCTTTCTAAAATCAGCCCTACAACTCCCTATCCACACCCACACATGCAAAGTCAAAAGGTTCTGCTCACTTCTCTTTAGTTCTTCCAGTTATTTCCTCGACTCATCTGTAACATTCTCTAAATTAAACTGCCTTAGGAAAGATGGTCTTGGGGTATCATTACATTCTGGATTTGCTTATTTGCACTGCAGATGTTCAAGTAAAATAGCTTAGAAGTGGGTAAGAAGTCAAAGAGCTAGATGGATTCTAAGACTGTATAGTAACCACAGTATTTCATAAACAGGTAACACACAGAAAATAAGTGCAAATCAGAGAATAGACTAAAGAACAGGCAGGACTGAAGAGGAAAGGAAGAGGGTCAGGGCATAAGACTTCCCACCAATATATCACAGGTGAAGAGGGTTTGAAAACACTAGCTCGAGGCATATACATGCATTACGGCAAATACACAAGTTATTTGCAAGAAGGAAAGCAGGGCAAGGGGAGGAGGTGCAAATGAAATTTTATACTATTAGTTTTTTTTAAGACTGAGGATATGGGCTCTTTCACAGGTAATCCAACCTATTTAACTCCAAATAAGATCACTTCTAAACCATCTCACACAAATAAAAATTGTAACCATTTTATCAGGCTTAGAGATTACACAAACTCATTCCTATGTTTGAAATTCTTGCAGAAAATGTCTCTTTATAGTCTACCCAAATCTATCATACCAGAATTTAAAGACTATCTATTTTGTCCCCCAAATCTCATAGCTCATAGCTAGCCTAATGTAGTAACAATAGTTTATGATTCAGATTGGTAGTAAATTGTCCCTGGACTTCTTTTTCTGACCAATAAATCCAATTTGTCATAAATTTTATTACTAATATTTTATAATTTCCATGTACACTATGTACAAATAACTCCCTCTTCTTTGCAGAGAGGTACTATTGCGTTCCCAGAGTTCACAAAAATTCAAGGGCTAGGTTATAACTAGATCCTAGATTCAGATCCTAGTTCTTTTTTCTGGTCATAGAACCCTTTAAAAATCTGTTGAAACTCACAGACCAATACTCTGAGAGAAGTGCACCTATAAATACATTTTTGCTATGATTTTAGAGAATATAGATAATACCCCCAGCTCAGGAGCTTCCAAGTTACATAAATCAGTATATCTTCTAAGGGACCGTACTATGTTCTAATAAGTGTCATAAGACACCCAAAGAAATCTGGTGGGGCTCCATTCCTAGGCTAAACCTGTGAACTAAAAAGGAGTGTAAAAAGGTAAAATGAAAGAAAAGAGAAAAGAAAATAAAATTGACTCATGTTGAGCATCAAATATTTTATAAATTACTAAGTAAATGAGATTTCCTTTTTTCTGATTTCCACTTCATTGCTTATTTTTGCTCAAAAATGCATCAGGTTAATGATCATAGGAACCTCACACAAAAGTGTAGAAACAAAAACAAACCCCCTTTCCTGTAGATCATAAATAAAGGTGATGCTGTTGTTTTCTAAATGCAACAAGCCTGGGGGTCTCCCTGGTGGTGCAAGGGATTAAGTCTCAGCACTAGGAAGCTCTATCCCCAGCTAGGGAGCTACCCACATGGCACAGCCGACCTCTCCTGTCTCTCCCACTGCTCCCCTCAGCAGTGGATTTCAGTCAATCTGCCTGTTCTGCTCTCCACTCTGTCTCTGGTGAATCCTCTTCCCCCATTCCCCACCCTGCCCCCAGCACCTCTGGCCTATACCCCAGTTCTTGTATGCATAAATAAATAAAATAAATCTTAAAAAAATAATAAATGTAACAAGCCTATCTGGGTTGCACTGAAAATCCAAATGTTCACTACATAATTTTTTTAAGAGACAGAAAGGAGGGCCTCCCTGGTGGCGCAGCGGTTGAGCGCTGGGTTGCGAAGCTGCCCGCAACCTCTGCAGCGCTGGTTCGATCCCCGGCTGCTCGGCTGCTCCCCAGCTACCGGAGGAGGGTCCCCCATGGCGCGCAGACCTCTCCTGCCGCCCACTGCTCCCCTCAGCAGTGTACTTCGGTCCTTCTGCCTGCTCTGCTCCCCGCCCTGGCTCTGGTGAATTCTCTCACCCTCCCGCGCTTCTGACTGTACCCAATGCTTGTATAAATAAATAAATAAATAGATAAACAAATAAATAAATAAATAAATCTTTAAAAGAGAGAGAGAGAGACAGAAAGGAAATACCAAAAATGTAACAGATGTGAGCAAATAGGTGCTAAACCATTGCTGAGATGTTATAATGCCTCTACAGCCATTATTTTGGCGTTTCCTTGCCCCAAAGCTCCTCTACAGCTTGTTTGGTTTACCTTATCGATTCCACAGAAGTAAAAATCAGAAATGATGTGATAAGTCTATCAAAAACCCCCAACCTCTCTGATTTCTTTTCCACTTCTTTATCAAGCATTGGACAATGTGCCTATTAGAGCGCCGAATTAAAAAGGCAACATTGACCTGTATATCATGTACCTCCAATGACACGTATTAAAGACGTCCAGGTTAGTACAAAGGAGCACTGAGATGCCAATTTAAATCTAAGATAGCCAAGTGCCAAATGATTTGCTGTTTCCTATTCTTACATGTAGTTTATCCTTTCACGAAGTGAACATCCCACAGCTCTTTGTCTGACTCCATTCCCAGGACGTCTTTGGATTGCACAGAGCTCTACCTCACAGAGGTGGTAACACAGCAGCACATCTAGAAGAGACAACTGCTCCCACCACCTGCTGTAATTCTACCGAACAGACAAGCTGAGGAAGGGGGAGGAAAAGGAAAGAAAGACACATCTTCCAAAGGTAACTTGGGATTTTGGAGGAGGGTTCTAACAACCATACTGCTGCCATATTCTCAGGGAGAGAAGACAAGTTCTAAAAGTTACTAAACATTTGGGAATGCTAAATAAACTGGTTTTTAAGAATTAATGCCAACAACACTAAACCAAAAGACAAATATATATAATTTGTCAAGTGAATGTCCAGGCATTTGAATTCTGCTCACTGCAGAAGTTTATAAAAGCCGCTGTGCCTCGTATAACCTGTGCTGTCCTTCTCCATTAGTCTCCCTGTTCCTTTTCTACTGTTATATACAACTTTAGGAGAACCTGCTGTGTCAGCAAACTGATTCTCCAGAGCATACAGTTCACTTTCCACAGCCACACGCCACACTCAGATTCAAGAATCATCCATTAAAATCAAATATGAGCATTTCTAAATGAAGCTCGCCCTCATGGCCCTCATTCTCCCATCAGTCACTGAGCCCCATGTCCAGGATCAGGTCCTCCAACCTACCCAGCCATTTCTAACTTCAAGGCCACTGGCTCTTTCTCAGCTCTTTAACTCTTAAATTTCTATTTGCTTTTCCAATCTTATTTCCTTAAAGAACCTTTCTCAGAAAGGCCCCCTCTTCTGTGCTTTCTTCCCATCATGCCCTGTTTTTTTTTCCCCAGCACTTATTAAAAACTATTTTTAAAAAATAAGTAAATGAACATGAAGACAGACATAAATGAACCGCTTTTTCTAGTAGAAGCTTTTCTATTTATTTTATTTTATTTTATTTTATTTTATGCTCTAGCAAGCAGTGGCACTAAATGAGACAAGAATTCCTCCCCAAGTTAATGCATGTTCTTCCTTATTCTCACAATAAGGACATACTCTCCGATAACCTTAACGTGGCACAGGCTTCTAGTGTTTTACAGCAGCAAAGTGTATGTGTGTATTTACGCATATAAATATTTTGAGAGCTACTTAATAAAAAAGCACTTCAGATAAGCCTGCCTTACAAGCAGAGTATTACAAAACTCAAGTTATTTATAAGGACTCATTTGAAGGTTTAGAAAATATTAGATGTAGTATATGTTTTCACATGTGAAAAAAGACAGACATTTTATATAAATCATCCCTAACGAAGGGCATATGGCCTACTTGTGCAAAATGGTTTTGTGTTTCCCTAGGGGACTGCGAAAACTGATGTACTGCTGGGGGAGGGTGGTGAAGAGGAACAGGATAACATCCTTGCATGCGGAAGCCTCTCAGGTTTCTTCTCCTTCCTTCCACAATTCTCCTGCCTGCGTGGCCCTCCAGGGAATTATTTAGCCAGAGAAGTAATATGGGGAGAAGATCCAGTCTTTCTAAAACCTACCATAGAAGACCCTTCTATAAAACGCCCCTAATAGAGAATGAAAAAATAAAGAACAGAACAAGGCCAGAAACCAGCTGAACTTCTTTCACACAAACAAAAAAAAAAAAAACACACAGAACTAAAATCCATGACAAAATTATTCTTTTGTGTTTGTAAACTTCAAAAGGGAGTCAAAGTAATGTCAGATAATTTTTCATAATTAAAAAATATTAAGCAATAGCTTTCTTTATCCTTCAACAACTCTGAGCAAGTATTAACTAAAAATATTAAACCTGAGATGCCCGTATTGCAAATGCTTCTTTACAAAAGTATAGCACTGCATTAAAAACACTCAGACTACTTATTTAGTTACCCATTTTTAAGTGACACTTGAAAAATGAACACCATGAAGCTTTCTAAAAATGGAGCAAATCAGCTTTGTTTTACTTGCCAGAGACATGCACAGTGCATCCACCCACTGCTTGCTTCTTTAATTTAGTTAACTGCTAGAGTGGTAGAGACATAAAAGTACATAAAGAATAAACAGATAAAGATAAAATTCATTTCACACACAATGCAAATAGCAATGGCTTCTACCCTATTAATCAGTAATTTTTATTCCGTACTCTTTTCCCACCATGCGTTAGCTAGCACTCGAGAATGCAAGAAAAATATGGGGTGTGTGGCCCACATTCTTAAGAAACTTTTCATCTAGTTGGAGGGCTGAAGGGAAAAAAAACTAGGGCCTCCCTGGTGGCACAAGGGGTTAAGACCCACCCTATGAAACTTTCCGCAGCCTCTGCAGCACGAGTTCAATCCCTGGCCAGGGAGCTACCCACATAGCGCAGCAGACCTCTCCTGACTCGCCTGCTGCTCCCCTCAGCAGTGTATTTCAGTGGATCCCCACTGTGTCTCTGGTGAATCCTCGCACCTCCTACCCGCCACACTTCTGGCCTGTACCCAGTTCTTGTATGCATAAATAAATCTTAAAAAAAAAAAAAAAAAAAAAAAAAAAAGGGCCTCCCTGATGGCATAAGGGATTAAGCACCGCACTATGAAGCAATCTGCAGCCTCTGCAGCATGAGTTCAATCCCTAGCCAGCCAGGAAGCAACTCACATGGTGAAGAAGACCTCTCCTGCCTCGCCCACTGCTTCCCTCAGCAGTGTATTTCAGTCGATCTGCCTGTTCTGCTCCCCACTCTGTCTCAGGTGAATCCTCTCACCATCCCCCATATCACTGACCTGTACCCCAGCTCTTGTATGCATAAATAAACAAATCTTTAAAAAAAAATAGAAAGAAAGAAAGAAAAAACTATATGGCCATAGAAGAAAAATCAAAGAACAAATAGCACTAAGTGTCATTGTAATTTGTTTTAAACCAAGACCATTGTCAATTTGAGAATAAAGGAAGGTTTAAAAGGGACAGCCCAATCTGGGTTGAACCTTGAGAATAGAGAGGATTTAGACTGGTCCAAAAGAGAAGAGGAGGACAAGTCGTGTTTGAATGTAAGGAGAACTATAAGCAGAGAAAGAGCAGTTGGGTGGGAAGTCGAGAAGTCATCTGGCAGACATGAGGATAACAAGGAGACTGGCCTGCTGAAAGGGGAGATTCAAGTTGGAGAACAGTGAGAAACAACCACGTAGACTCAGACAATGAAGAATCTGGATAATCCAGGCCATGTATTACAAGCAGCCATGGTAGATTCTCCTACTGAAAAACAGCAAGATTAGAGAGGCAGCATCTGAAAAGAACAGGTGGTACTGTAAAGTACTAGTGTAACAGGTAGTACTGCAAAGCAAAAACTCAGATGTGCAAGAAACTGGAGGGTATTTCTGTGTAAGTAAATTTAATTTCTGTTTTGAAGCCTCAATTCCACTGTATGGCAAAAGCTAAATTTCAGTCAATTCAGGAAAATCTCAATTACCCTGGTTTCCTCTTTTTCAAAAGCTGAATATAAATTCCATAGGATTACAAAATGCTAGATTTGGGATGGGGAGCAGAATGAGTAGAAGTCATTATTTGCCTTTATCCCTGCAAATATTACAAGCTCTACCACCAGCAGATCTAACCAGATCCTCCCTCACCCCTTCCACAAGTCTCTGCAAGTCTGACTCTCTACTAGCTATGCCCTGTCCCTTTGGGAACAGAGGTACATACTTTCTACCCCCTATGTTATCCTGGCTACTGAAAATTGGCAAAGCTATCTCAGGTCCATATAATTAGACAGCCCATAGAGCCATCTCTACTGGTCTCCAATCATACTGGGCACAGCAGATTTCGATGCCACCACCCCAAACCATACTTTACCGAGAATAGGAATAACTGATTTGGATTCTTCCAAGTCAATTCCCTTTCTGCCTGGAACACGATTTCAAAAATTCAAAAGTCAACTTTTCCAAAGAAGAGCAATAGATGCATGAAAAAATGTCCAACACCAATTATCATCAGGGAAATGCAAATCAAAACCACAATGAGATACCACCTCACGACTGTGATAATGGTCCACATCAAAAGAAACAGAAACAACAAAAGCAGATGAGGGTGTAAAGAAAAAGAAACCCTTGTACACTGTTAGTAGGAATGAAAACTGGTCCAGCCGCTATGGAAAACAGTATAGAAGTTCCTCAAAATATTAAAGATCTACCATATTTTCCAGCAATTCCACTTCTAGATATCTACCTGAAGAAAGCAAAAGCACTCATTTGAAGGGATATATGTGCTCCTATGTTCACTGCAGCACTATTTTAATAGCCATGTTATGGGAGCAACCTAAGTACCCAGTGACAAAGAAGTGGATTAAGAAGATGTGTATATCCACAGGGTGGAATACTACTTAGTTATTAAAAAAAAAAAAAAAAAGATGAACCCTTGTCACTTGCAACACATGGATGGAACTGGAAGCAATTATGCTAAGGAGAAAGGTGAACTGGACAATTATGCATATGTGGGATATAAAAAAGCAAACAAAGGAAATGATAAAACTAACCCAAAACAAACCCTGCAGAATTGAGGCTACAAGATGGGGAGGGAGAATGGGATAAGGAACAAAGTGAGAAGCGAACCCAATGGTTAATAATAAGGGACTAAGGGTGATTCGGTGACAGGCGTCCTGTAGTGACATTCATCTGTGGAGCTGTGAACTGATTCCCCTAAATCACATACAATGTTGTAAATCAATGTTGCCACAGATAAATAAAATTCGTAAGTCAAGCATTTTGTAGTATGGGTTTTTCTGTGTTTGCTGTGTCCTTAAAACATAAGTCAGATTGCCAAATTGGGAAAAAAAAAGGGAAGGGAGGTAACAACTAGAAGAGGAAAAAATAAGGAGAGGACACTGGTTAATATGTCAAATCATTATCACATGAAACTAAAAGGAACTGAGCTAAAGGATCTTTGGCAAAGCAGAATAAATAGGCAAGTTTAAAGTTACTAAAAAGAAAAACTATGAGGAATGTGTGACAGAAATAGAGGATATTGAATAAAAGAGGAAATTAAATCAACCATGGTTTTTAGTTCTTTGAGCTTAACAAAATTATTACATTATCAAGACATTATCAAAATTATTGCATTATCAAAAAAGGTTCTGAATTTAGTTTTGAATTACACTCATATAGATTCTTCTAGTTCAAGGCAATGGCTTTAAATACCAGCAAAAAAAGGATTTGAGTCTTATTCTAGGAACTAGTACTATTATTTCTCAGTAATACATTCACTACTATGGTTTTCAAATACTATTTCAGATTTCAAATAGCTACAATTTTATGAAAAAGCACAACTGATCTTTTTAAAAAAAAGTGTTTACACACTAAAACCTGCCTTTCCATTCATACTTCTTTATTAAATGATCTCTTCTTTTATAGGAATAGGTACAAAGGATATTTATTCTTTGAAGGATATACATTTAGCTGAGGAGGAGACCAAGAACAATGCTGGTTTCTCAGCAGCCTTTGGGCAGCTGAAGCAGAATGGGCAGCAAAAGGCCAACAAAATAACAATGGCAGGTCCCAGCTTTACACACCCTCTGAAGACTAGCAGTGAATCCTGGTGAAGCTTGGAACTGACAGATATATTATACCTGCTGTCAATTCCCTAACTCTCTGTCTAGATAACCTGAAGAAATGCAAGAGTCAATTACAGCACCGAAGAGTGCAAAGCAACAGGGGTACTGAAGTACCCAAGGGCACCTGTGATATACTGTACTGACCAGGGGCAGAGAGAGTTTGCACATTATAAATTACTGGTCATCTTCAGTTACATCAGCAAACTCCAGGGGGTGAAAATGCAAGTATAAGAAAAGAACGAAGGGAAAACATTTTAGTTTTGTGCATGCATATGAAAAATGGAATGTCAAAATTTCAAGATTATGCCAGGTCTTGTGGTTTGATCCTAATTTTGAGATGTATCTACTCAGTTAATTAATGCTGATTATCTTAGAAAGAAGTGACTGGACAAAACAGGAAAAATAAAAGATGTGACAGTAAAGTAGACTGATTAAGGAAACTTATTATCCTTTCCTCACTTACTACAGTTTTAACCATTCCCTTATACCTTGACGCTTTTGTGTATAAGACTAAAGGATGGCATATTAACATATTCCCATATTAATTCTTTCCAGTAAGAAGGTATTTAATCAAAACAAATTATTAATGCTGTACATTTCAAGATAATTATCAGAACAAGATGCACTTCTATCACTTGGGTGAGAGACACCCAAGTCCATGAAAACAGAAAGGCTATGTCAGTGTCTTGTTAGCTTGGGAGCCTCTTCTCAATAAATGTTTCTTTATTGTACTAAAGACTATTGTACTTTATTACAATAGTACTAATTCCTAGAATAAGACTCAAATCCTTTTTTCTGCTATTTAAAGCCATCACCTTGAACTAGAAAAATCTATGTGAATTTTGACCAGTTAATCCTATAGGTCTAAAAACAAGGACCTAGATGTCAGACCCCTCATGATCCTGCAACCTAAGGAAAAAAAAAAAAAAAGAATAAAGGCACAATTGGTACAAACTATATATTGCTTAAAATACAAGGTTTAAATTTAAAATAATAAACTTAATTTTGTGTCATCCACATATTTTTTTAAATATTTATTTATTTATGCATACAAGAAGTAGGGTGTATATAGGCCAGAGGTGCAGGGGTGGGGGATGAGAGCATTCACCAGAGACAGAGTGGGGAACAGAACAGGCAGACTGACTGAAATGCACTGCTGAGGGGAGCAGTGGGGAGACAGGAGAGGTCTGCCGCACCATGCGGGTAGCTCCCTGGCCAGGGATCAAGCTCGTGCTGCATTAGCTGCAGATAGCTTCATAGGTTGCATCTTAACCCCTTGCACCACCAGGGAGGCACTCATCCACATATTTTCAATTGACCCACCCACCATTCTCTACTTTTTTGTGTGTCTAATATACCAATTGCCTCCTAACATAGTCTGCATTATATTTATTATGCTCAATGTCTATTGTCTGTCTCTACCTATAAAATGAGACTCCATCAGAGTAAAATCCCTAGCATTTTTTATATCAAAGAATATAGCTCAATCAACAGTTGAATAGATGGATCTGCATGATCTGTACGAATTCTGACATCCTGTAAATTTGTTATTTTGAAGCAACAAGTCCAAGTGCCTAAAATATAAAATTTTGGTACAGGGTTAGACAACTATATTCTGGTCACTTTGGGAAGACACTATAAATTTGTAGAAGGTATAGCTTAATGTGTGGGAGGTATAATTCAAGGATAAATGCAACAGTTTCAGATTTATAAGCCAGGATATCACTGTCATAAACTAACAGCAAATTAAGGACTTCAGTAGACCCTGGAGAAATTAAATATGGATACTTTTAATAGAGAATTAGCATCTTCTTAAAGTAGAGAGCAGGAAAGGAGTAAGTCACGACATAAGTGAATAAAGTGGCACTAGTGACCTTCAGGTGAGGCTAGGAAGTAAAGATGTGTGACACTGAGAAAGCCACCAAAACCCTGCTTTCCCCAGCTGTCCCACCAGGAATGTGGATAGTTTCCTCTACTTATAATCTCTCCTTTTCCTTCTGTCCTTCCTGTTCTCAGGCTCTTACCCTTGTGTCTAATTCTCTCTGTTGTTGTCTCACTCTGATCTCTTACCCAGGCATATGCACACAGGAGTAGAACTCATCAAATGTAGAGACAAACAGGCCTCTGCTGCCCACCAGCATGTGCCAAGCTCAGTAGTGGCCTGGCACACATAAATGAGTCCTGATCTGAATAGAGCGGAGCATGGACAGCCCCTAGAATTAACTGTTCCACGCACACAGCACTGGGCACACACCCAGAGGCTAAATGCATTCAAGGCATCCAGAACAAATCTCCTCAAAACTGGAGAAAATGGTTTTCTCTGTCAATTGTCAGAATGTGGAGAAATTCAATGATACCAAGGGCTATGACAGAAAATGAAACAATAGAAGGAAATAAAAACCTGATTCATTTCTTTAAACTCATTTGTCTGTCTACATTCTCAAAGACCTGGTGTTGTAGCCACTTGAATTTCAAAAACAAAATGGGTCATCTTGATCTCTAAAGTTTCTTCCATTTCTGAAGACCTGGGGTTCAACCCCTACCAATTTTTCAGCATCCATGATGTTATAAACTACTATTCTGAACTCTATAAGGACTACTGAATGAATATATAAGAGACTTGCAGTGGTAGAAAACGATTGGAATAGTGAAGTACTGAGTCGGACCTTTAAAAATTTAGGATTTAGGGTCTCCCTGGTGGTGCAGGCGGTTGAGCGCAGCACTGTGAAGCTGTCCACAGCCTCTGCAGCACAAGTTCAATTCCCGGCCGGCCAGGCAGATACCCACATGGCGCGGCAGACCTCTCCTGTCTCACCTGCTGCTCCCCTCAGGAGTGTATTTCAGTCAATCTGCCTGTTCTGTTCCCCACTCTATCTCTGGTGAATCCTCTCACCCTCCCACACATCTGGCCTATACCCCAGTTCTTGTATGCATGAATAAATAAATCTTTTAGAAAAAAATAGTATCAAAAATTTGGGATTTAGATCCAGAAACCAGAGTTTTTCCAAACAGGAGCGATGGGATGCGCAGAGAAGCAACAGCAGAGGTGAACACGAACATAGTGCTCTCATAGTACCCATGAGTAAGCAGCACTCTCCCAGTTGACAAATTATTTGCTTCAGAAAGATGAGGGAGGATGGTGACAATTTAAACAAGGTTCTACCCATGAGTCTCTAAAAGCCAATTGATGATTGCTAGAAACAACCAGCCCCTGCAAATCTGTATGTTGTGAATAACTGACCCTGGTTTCATTTTAGCATCTTATTTCTTTTCAGTTTAATTTTTATTTATTTATATGTTATCTCTAAATATGCACACAATGGTCATACTTTTGTTTAGATTATTGACTCTCTTTAGTCCTAAAATTACTTTTTTGACTTAGAGACACTTTTGCCCCATATTATCCATGCTATGATATCCTTTCGTTGTTGTTGATGCCAATATTTGGAGGCTGTTATCATTTCGTAATTTTTTTTCCTGATTGTATATACCTTCAATAAAGCTAAATACTGCAAACACAACTTTCCCACCACCCTTTGACCTCCTATACCCCTTTGATCCTGTCTCCCTCTCCCATCCCTCTTAACCTCAGAAGCCTTACTTCCTTTATGTGTCTACTAGTATTTATTAGCATTTTGCTTTGTCAAATCATCTGCTCTGCAAATATCCAATATATGCTCTATAATTTTGACTTGCTTTATTATATATAATTCCCTCAAACAACATTTTCTTTCCTTATGACTGAATATTTTCTTTCCTCATGGCTGAACAATATTCCACTGTCTTGTTAATTCAGTCCCTTTTGTGAGCACTTAGGTTGTTTTTATGTCCTAGTTATTACAAATAATGTTGCAGTATACACTGTAACACATACAATTTTTGGAGCTGATGACTTCATATTCTTTGGATAAATGTCCAAGAGTGGTACTGCTGGGTCATACAGTATTTCTATTTTTATTACTTGAACATAAATCCAGATCACTTTCCAAAATGGCTGTAATAGTTTACATTCCCACCAACAGTGTAGTATGATTCCTCTTTATCCACATCCTCTCCAGAACATAAAATATTTTTATGACAGGAAAGATACTAGACTAGCTAGAAGTAGGGCTCATGCACAAAAACTGTGACGATGTAGATTACTCTCTGTGATATTGTGACTCATAAGAAAATACATATGTGGTCATTCATAGCACCAAAATATATTTCTCATATATATGTAATCTTTGTCCCTGCTTCCTGGCTCCCAAACCCTCCGAAATTCCTAAGTGTAGGAAGTGATAAGTCTCTTTTGTTATGTTAATGAGGCGGCTTTTGGAAAGCACTAAGGACAGGGGCTGGTTGCCAGTGGAGCCAACCATGTGATTAGAGGATTGGAACTTTCAGTTCCATCGCCCTTGATCTCCAGGGAGAGAGAACAGGCTAGAAGGGAGATCAGTCGCCAATGATCTGATCAACCGTGCCTATGTAATGAGGTCTTCATAAAAACTCAAAAGAACTGGGTTCAGACAGCTTAGGGGATGGTGAGCAGCAGAGGAGCTGGAGAGCACATGGAAGCTGCGCCCTGTCCTGCGCTCTGCCCTGTTACCCCTGCCATCTGGATGTTTGTACCCTGAGTGATAGCCTTTTCTAATAAAACAGTAATCTAGTAACTGAACTGGTTTCCTGAGTTCTGTCAGTCATTCCAGCAAATTAATGGAACCCGAGGAGGGGGTCCTGGAAACCTCTGATTCATAACCAGTCAAAGGTGACAGGCTGGGCTTGTGACTGGCATCTGAAGTGCAGGGTGTTCTTGGGAGATTGAGCCCTTCATCTGTGGAATCAGATGCTCTCTCCAGGTAGACCATCAGAACTGAGCTGAGTTGCTTTTTTTTTTTTTTTAATTTTTTTTTTTTAATAGAGGCATGTTTTATTTATTTATTTATTTGTTTGTTTGTTTATACATGCACTGGGTACAGTCAGAAGCGCGGGAGGGTGAGAGAATTCACCAGAGCCAGAGCGGGAGCAGAGCAGGCAGAAGGACCGAAGTACACTGCTGAGAGGAGCAGCGGGCGGCAGGAGAGGTCTGCGCGCCATGTGGGACCCTCCTCTGGTGGCCGGGGAGCAGCCGGGGATCGAACCGGCGCCGCAGAGGCCGCGGGCAGCTTCGCAACCCAGCGCTCAACCGCTGCGCCACCAGGGAGGCCCCCCTGAGTTGCTTTTTGGTGTGGAGAAGCCTCCACACACACCCTCTTTGGAACTGTGTCCAGGAACCCAATCAGTCCCCCTTCAGGGGACCACGAATGGCAGACTGAAGTCTGGTATTGTGGGTAATTCACAGCCTTTACTGAAAACATTCAAATAAAAAGAGAAACAAAGATGAAGTGATGTTTCATAAGAATGTATTTATTTGGTGGCCATGGTTAGCTTGAACTGGAGTAGGTAATTAAGAAAGCCAGTTAGAAAAATAATGCAAGAGGTTTAGTTATTGGTAATAAGAGTTACCACTAGCGTGTTGGCAACTGCAATGAAGACAAGGCAGAGGGGAAGCCAGGGTAGGAAGAAAGAACTGTCAGTGTTTACAAGACCCCTTATTGTATCGGGAGTGGTGAATCCTGTGAGAGTCTGATGTGCACTACAGTCCTATGCAAGGGAACCCACATGGCCTTGCCCTTTTTGATGTGCTTCATATGACCAGCTTCTCAGAAGAGACTTATGCGCATCTTTAATTAATGCTGTCTCCTTTAAATTCTCCTTCCTCTCTCCATTCCCTCTTCCCAATTGGCTCAATGTCAAAAATCTGGAGAGAGGCTTCACTATGATGACCACACCACAAAGCCATGCCCTCTCTTTCATTCTAAACTCTTCCTTCTCTTTCATCTTTTGAGTTAATTTCATTAAACACACATTTGTCAAGATACCTAACCTCCATGGTGATAACAAGGCAACATTACAAACAAAAGAAAAACTGTCCTTTGTTTATTAGCTTAAACACGTCTTAGTTTCCATCAGGTTACCTAAAAGATTAAGTCATTAATCTTCAGTCTCTCAAAATAAGCCTGCAAATAGCTCAACCCTCCTTCCAAGATGAATATATAGTGCAGTCCTCATCCTAATTGCTCTAATTACACGAAGAACATAATGAGATATAGCAGCAGATGGCTAGTGATTGAATCTGACACAGAAGAAATTCTCTCTCCTCTTATTGAGGAAACTTTGAAAAAGAAAAACTAAGTTATTTTGCTCACAAAGCCAAATGTATGTCTTGTAAAATCTATCCCACTTTTCTGTTTTCTTCCGTACTGCCTTCCCTTAAAAAAAATTCATTTCAAGTAGGTTTCTTCTGTGACCACTTTCAGAATAGATAAATGTGTTCCTCTGCTGAACAAAACATGTACTCATAGAAAGATATCTGTCAAGAGTTCATATAATAAATCACATATGTCCACAACTTCTTCTACAATCTCACAGATATACTCTATCAAATATAGAATAGGGGGGAGGGGAGAGTAGAGTGTCTTTCACTTGGGCCTAACAACAACAAAGTCTCTATCCAAACTATCGTTGGTCCCAGTTTTTCACAAGAGATGGACTATCACTACTTCAAACTAAATATCCAAAAATTCAGTCAGTATCTCCCCCTTTAAATTAAGTCATTTTTGTATAAATAAATAAATAAATCTTAAAAAAAAAAAAAAAAAGGTCCTCCCCTGGTGGCGCAGCGGTTGAGCTCTGGGCTGCGAAGCTGCCTGCAGCCTCTGCAGCGCCGGTTCGATCCTTGGCTGCCGGGCGAGGGTCCCACATGGCGCGCAGACCTCTCCTGCCGCCCGCTGCTCCCCTCAGCAGTGTGCTTTGGTCCTTCTGCCTGCTCTGCTCCCCGCTCTGGCTCTGGTGAAATCTCTCACCCTCCCGCGCTTCTGA